>NC_067288.1:16117500-16745000 GCF_020740795.1 Apus apus | reverse complement strand
GTGCTCTTTAAGGAGCACTTCAGAAGCAAACAGAACTATTGTAGGACTTGAGAATTAGGCAGTTCATTGAACTATGTACTTCATGTCAGATCCTTCACTTTCAAGAAATTATACCATTCATCCCACATAACCCTTGAATAAATTCTGTATGCACAGGATAGCAGAAACAGATTTCTCAAAAAGAGTCTTGCTAGACATACTATAATCTGAAATTAGATGCCTGGACACAAACCAAACCTTTGAGAAAGTGACTGAACGCCTGAACATTTCACACGTGAACAGGAGTTTGCTGCTAATCCCTACCCTCAGCTCTCTGTGCCAGCTATAACATAAACACATTCTGGTTAAAAACAGGAGCATATGCAGTCTTATTTTCTACAACATTCTCTGAAGATTAGCACCTTCAACCTAACTACATGAGGATGGAAAATACAGAAAAAAAACAGATTAAAGTGAACCTTTTCATTCAGAGAATTCATGTTCAGCACTGCAAGAACAACATCCTTCATTTCTTTGTAAGCAAAGCTCACTATCACAACTGTTTGACCTCAGACACCCAGGAACTAGACCCAACCCGAGTAGCTTGTGACAATCCACATCCTGAGCAGATGAGGTAAGGCTGCATGACCTGCATGGAGACAGATGTTCCTGTAAAAGAACTGGGCTGCATTAGATGATACCATTTAGTGGAAGTTTCACAGATGATTACTAGAATGAGGGAGAATTTACATTAGCATTCGAGACACAGCGAAATACGAGCATGTGTAAGTCTCTCAAGAGAATGCAGATATCCACAGTCCTGAATTATCATGCTACACTGGCTGTCCACCTAGCAAAAGCTCAGTTTCAGCAAGCATTGTATTTGACTGCTGTAAAGGGGTCTTCATCCCAGCTGGAACCCAGCAAGGTCATAATTAAGGGAGATGGAGTATTTTGAGAAACTGTACACAGATCTGACACTTCATAAGCTTTGCCTACGACACCATCCCACATCCTGGAGCTTGCCATGACACTGTCAGACAACTGGGTTTGTGCTAGGAGAGCTGGGGCAGAGAGGAACCCTAAGCTGTGTACAAGTACCATTATTTTAATCATTTCCAGACGAGCTGCAATGAAGGGGTGAAATAATATATCATGGATTTGGCCCGAAAGCCTGAGAAATTGGCAAGGAGTGGTTGCAGAATCTGATGGTAGAGAAGGACCCAGAGAAAGCATCACACTGCCAAGGTTAGAATTGCACAACTTATTGCTAACTTCATATACTCACTGATAATGAATACATTTTTCCATATATTGAGGTCCAAAATGTTTTTAAAAGACAATTAGAAAATATTAACATCATATTAGTGCATATGCATACAGAACCTCTTCTGCCAAATTAAAAGCTATTGTAGGGCAGAATAAAAATAAAAATTACAAATGTTTATATTAATAGATTAATTACATAAACTCCTATTAGTAGGCCTAATCTCACTGCAGATTTTCTAAGGCACAGGAGATTTATCTGAAAATAAAGATAGAACAAGCCTCCCTCCAACCCAGTGTTACTGGTACTTTTTAATACACAGACCCAAAAATCCACAGGGCAGCAGCAGCATAGCACAGATGCAACAAATACCAGTGAGCACTTAAGGAGATTACCAACTGTTTGTACTGAAATAAATACAATTCAGCAGTAAGGACTCTATCACAGCTTTGTCATAATTTTTTTCCACACATATATCTAGATTCTATTTTCAATTTTAAGAAGAATATGTTAAATGCTTCAACTCCTCCTGCATTAATTCTTCTGCATCTCCTGTTTCACTGGTGCAGATCACACAACATCAGAACTTACTATTATCAAATATTAAACTCCATTATTAGGTCCCATTTTTTCAGTTCGCAGATGTATATTTATTTTGTAATAAAAATAAAACCCTGAGGAATCTGTTGCATCATAAGAAATACATCACTGAAATGTATACAGTACGGAACTCATCCCTCCTATTCACCCAGCATGCAATGCAGTATTTTTATCGCAGATGTTTCGAAATGTAGTTTTATTCCAGTGATCTATCTGCATTCTTTCCATACGTTTCAAAACAACATTATGCAAACATATCACAGGACAGTACTTAAAGAATCTTTAGTATATACTCCTTTATAAAAGGCTTTGACACAATGGAAAAATCAGTCCTGAAAGGCTTACATTACCACCAGGTTTCTTGGTAAACAAAATACCATGAAGACCCGCAACCTGCACGAATGCAAGTAACCATCATAATGAATCCCTCTTCTAAATCCCTATTTTAAATAAACAGGTTTGAATTTTGCTCGGTAGACAAGTTTCTATCACGACACCGTCCATTTAATTTTGTGCTTTCCAAAAGGCAAGCATACTACAGAAATAAAATTCCCTACCCGACACGAGAGAGAAATTCAGTAAACATGTATTTGTTTCCCATTCCAGGAGAGGAATCCAAGTCCATTGAAATTCTCATTATGGCTACATCTGGCATGCCTTGCTTATAACTTCTTCTTCTTCGTCTGTTCCCCAGAGTCTAGTTTACGTTTCTTAGTGGCAGCTGGTTCATCATCTTTTTCACCATCTTTAAACAAAAGACAGAGTTAATCAAAGTTAGCAAAGCCAGTATCTTAGTCTTAAACACCATCCTCATCTCCAAACAACTGATTTGCCCATATCTGAGATGCCTGGAAAAAAGACAGTAGTATTAACTGAAAACATGCCCATTTTTGGAATGTGGACAATATGTGGTCAGAATAGGAATTACTAGTACTTGTTATTACTACCACAGATAGTTGAGGATAACTAAGAAGAGGCCCTTTTATGGTACTGAAGAAAATAATATTTTAATAGATAAGACAAAAAGCTAGAAAATTACAATTTAGAAGCTAGAAGTAATGTCAAGGTCAATTAACAATTTAGGCTCTCAGTCTCTGGGTAAAGGATGAGTAAGAAATGGGACAGGGGGAAAGCATACAGAACAAATGGAGTGAAACAGAAAAACAGTCACTGGGGAAGGAACGCCCAGAACAAAAAAAGGAGCAAGACAGCAAAAAAACCTTTCCTTTTAAAAAGCTTTGCTGACAACTTCACTGGTGAATCAAAACGTTGCTGCGTTCTAAAAGCCCAGAACTACTACTTCTAGTTTTATTCTCTTGGTTGTTACTGGTATTCTTTTTCTCCAGCACTTTTTAAAAAAACAGCTCCTCCCTCCTGTCAAGTATTTCTTTACTTCCTAGATGACCATTAAAACTTGTATCATAATTAAAAGTGAAGAAGAGAGTAAATATTTTCTTCAGTATTCTGCCACAAAGACACTGTATTGAATTCCCCTTTCGGCCCCCAGGTTTTGCAAGCATAATAAAAACAATCTGACCTTTATCTATACCTAGGGTGAAGACAGCAGCGCTGAAAGAAGCCCTCGTACCACTGTGTGTTTTAAAAGCACCACGACTGAACCTGTTAGTTTCTTATAGCTACGTAAGTATTAATGATACCCTATTTCTCCTAATGACAATGGGAGGGGAGCACAATTGCTGGAGTGTCTCAATGCTAAGAAAACCAGCAGACACACTGAAGCTGAACCATCTCTGCAGCCAACTCTGCACCTGAGCAGGGGCGGACACAAGAGGCCGGCAGAGCCCCTGGGCAGAGCGGTCTCCCCCGCGGCCGCGCTCCCTGCGCACACCGGGTTGCGGCGCCGGCCCCGGGGCCTCACCCGACGCCAGCAGCTCCAGCTCCTCGTCCGGCAGCGCCCTGGCCTGCCCGCCCTGCCGCGGCGCGTCCTCGCCGTTGTCCTCGTAGATGCTGGACCACCTGATGGCCATGTCGAGGGCAGGGGGCGGCGGCGGCTTCTTCTCGGGCGGGCTGTAGGTCTCAGGCGGGGGCACGGCGTTGTTCTTCCACGCCTTGAACTCCCGGGGGGGCTGCAGGAGAGAGCGGGACACCGTCACGCCGGGCCTCGGCGCCCGGGGCGGCGGCAGGACGTGCGGCCCGGCCCCGCCGGCCTCGGGCTGCCCCCCCGCCCCCGCAGCCTCCGCACCTCCTCGGGCGCCCGCAGGACGCGGCTCTCCCAGTCGATCTGCTTGTTGAGCGGGTTGTAGAGGAAGGCGGGCGGCTGAGACACCCTGCGGAAGAGTTCGTCGGGCGGCGGCAGCCGCGGCCGCCTGCCCGGGCTCCCCCCCGCCGCCGCGCCTCGCCCCGCCGGGCGCTGGTCGGGCTGGGGCTCCTCGGCCTCCGAGTCGGAGCTGGAGCTGCCGTAGGCTGCGAAATAGCCCAGCGGGTCCCCTCCCTCCGCCGCCATGGCGGGGCGTGCCACCGCCGCACCGCCCGCGCGGAAACCGGGCCCGCGCCGAGGGTTCCGGCCGCCGCGCGCGGGGGAGCCCCAGCCCCGCACCGGGGTGGGCCCCGCACCGGGGTGAGCCCCGCGTCAGGGTGGGCCCGCTCACCCGCGGGCCCCGCCGCAGCAGGGCTGGGCAGGACGGAGCCGGGGCGCGCAGGGCTCACCTCGGGCACTCGGGGAATTTTCCTCCCAACTCACCGCAGGGGAATAGAAACAATCAGACACGAAACCGAGCGACCTCCGTTTCTCCTTTTTCACACCTGCCGGCCTAAGGAGAGAGAAAAGACGTTTTCCTCAATCGGTGTTCGAGTGTTAGCGAGCCCAGGGCTCAGAGCGGGGACCCTCACCCCTCCAGCCGCAGCCTCAGCAGCGGGAAGGGCACCTGCACCAGCACCGAGCCCGGTGGAAAAAATACTTACCAGACTTCCTTGTCAATAAGGCCCGTGTATCCATTTTTGCATCAGCTAAAATACTTACTAGCACTGTTCAGGTTACTTACACTACCAAGGCAGCAGGATAAGGTTTTAGGAAGGGGCTTTGGTTACAACATAATACATTCCTTTATTATAATGATACTAAACCCTGCCCAGCTGATCTCTCCTAACGAACAGCAATCATAATATTGAAATAAACCCTACACACAAAGGACGATGAAAACAACCACTGAAGTGAGCCTCCACAGTCCCTGCAACATTTGCAAATCCTTTTCTGAGTCATGCACCTCAGCACTGAAAGGTCTTGTTCCTCCCTTGCTATTAATATATTAATTCAAGAACAAAGCAAATGTATGCATGGCTGGAAGCAACACTTCTAATATCTTTAAGAAGTTGAGTGATTTGAAAAAAAAAAATTGAAAAAAGGAAGAATCAAGTTATCAATACTAGTCGTGAACAACAGAAAGCCTAGTTTAGCAGCCAAGGTCTTAATTTCCCCTGCCCGTTTTCCTTTTAGGCTGCTCTGGAGTGCAGCCCTGCAGGCACAGGTGTTTCACATTCAGTCAGTCTTTCCACCAGAGACAAACCTCTCAAACAAGAGAATGAGAACAAAAGCCTCCCACACACACAAAACCAAACCCACACATCCAGATACTGCCACGAATCGCTCTTACAGCCCATACATTTTAATAATGAGAGAGACAGACAGGAAAACAGGCAATTACACAAAAGAATTTATTCCAAAAGTTGGGATAAAAATATTTTTCTTATATTTTCTTTTTTTTTTTTTAAGCACATTACAAACATTTGGTAAGAGGAGACATTCGGTTTCAGTCTCAGTGAGCAGGCTCGGCTGCAGGAGCGGTCCCTGCAGGCAGGGCAGGCAGCACACACACCTGAGCACTCCTCCCGGCTGAGCTGCAAGGCAGCTCCCCGCAAGCTGATGCTCCTTCTCAGTTAAGTTTGCTCACGCCTCCCTTTACCAGAACCCAGGAAGGGACCCAAACCTGAGCACAGCTCTTGAAGTGGTTACAGTGGGCATTTCAACAACTGCTTGGACATCCCGAGTACGCGCAACTACAGTTCAAGTTAATGGCAGAGCTGGATTAAACCTACCCTTAATTTCATGTTAGCACACTTTTGCTTGCATATTCAGGCACCTAACTTCTGGAGCACCTTCTGAACCAAGCAGCTTTGTTGAAAAGCATTTTCACTGTCCTAACATTCTGTGACCTTAGATGCATACAAGAAAAACAAGGATTTTTATAAGCACTAAACAGAAGCCCACATCTTTATCGATTATAAGCTGTTCATACACCCAGTATGGAGTGTAGTTGAAGTTTTTTTTAACCTACTTCCAGAACCAGAGTAAACATGAAAAAAAATAGAGACTGTATAGAGGTCCTGCAGATGGCCTGTCTCCACAGAAGGACAACTTAGTTTAGGAGTATTAACTGGGTTTGAATTTGCATGGGATTAAATGGCTACAGTGGTGTATGAAAGCCAAAATAATTTAAAACCTCAAATACCCTTTGACATAAGGAAAACATGCCATCCTTTTAAAGTGAAGTACTGCAGAACACAACTGTACACATTTCCAAGTAAGAGTTTGTCTTTGCCTAGTAGTTTTAAAGTGATTATAGGCCAACTTATAAAAAGTAGATTACAGCTCAAGAGTAGAGTATGAGAGGAATACATCATGTTACATTGGTCAAGAAATGAGAACCTTCCCATGTTGAAATAGTTTAAAATGCATTTGACTTGGAACAATTTGAAATGTAAACCTGTCTATCAGCTTTGAAGAGCAGAAGTGCAACATTTCCAAGAGTCCTTCAGGTATGATGGATACTTTATTGCTACAGGACTCCCTCCCTACCCCCGCTACTACCTACTGGGACAAAACATACAAGCTTTGCTCCTCAATAGCATTATACAATAACATTTTCTTACAGCCCATGTGATGCTGTTACAGCAGTTCACATTCCTTTTCCAGTATTAATGAGAATTTATATTTAAAGTGCATCTCAAACCAGGAATGTACAAAAATAATCTGCTAAGACTTGTGGAAGTATATTGGCTAACTCACATCACTAGAATAGCAAGTGCCTCTTAATTTACTGGTAGGACAGAGAATAAGTTCAGACACTTACAACGCTTCTTGTAAATAAGCACAGCTCCAGATTTGACCAGATTCAGGGTGCTGTTTGTTTTGGGGTTTTTGCAAGTAGAGCTGCATACACATACAGAGGGCATATTTTATCCTACAGGGAAACATTTAATTTAGTTAATGAGTCTAAGCTTTTAAGTAAGTGAGCTTAAACCTTTAGTTCAGAATGTTGTTTTTTAACACTTAATACTTTGCTAACCATCCACCCCAATTCACCCATCACAGAAACATTAAGAAAACTAGATTTGTTAATTTCTGCAGAAATGAAAAAAACATTTGGGTAGTTTAAACATCTGCAACAAAATAAAAAATGTTAAATATATTTAAAACACAAATATTTGCTGGTATAATACCAAGGTCTTTTGAAAAAAGCTCCCTGAAGAACATAAAATCAAGCAGCTCCAGAGTCACTCAATGACAAAGAAAATTATTCCTCTAAAAACAGTAATTAGCATAGTTTCCTCTGATTGTGCCAGTTAACAGTTTGCAAACATTATTTAACCTTTACAAGACATCACACAAAGTTGCAGTACCATTATGATAAACAGACGAAGTCACTATGTTCACTGTGGTTGAAGAGAACGTGATCTTAAAGGCAAAAAGCAGTTGTCACTTGAACTAGTACACGGTTCTTGCTGCTCTGACTGGAGCTCTGGGGGGAGTGGGGGGGCACCAGGGTCTCCAGGCCCTGGGAGAGTGCCTGAGAAACCAGCACCCTCCGCACTTCCCATCTCTGCAATGGGCAAATTCATTGAACGAAGAGAGACAGCAGACACAAATGGGGCAGTGCTATAATCTTCTTCTGGATGATGTATCTGAGTAGATTCTTTGTCTCTTGTTTTATCAAAAAAATTAGATTCATCAGAATATGATCTAGAAAGATTATTTGTTCCTTCATACAGTGAGGTCATACAGGTGCTGCAGCTTAGACCTAAGACAAAAAAGAGACTGGATTTAATTACAATATGGTGTACTCTTAAAACTGTGCTCTGATTCAGTATTAATAAGATTGTTCAAGATCAATTGTCTGTATTTTTAACAGGCTAAGCTCTTCATCTCACCTGTGGTACCCCAATATTCATAACAAATTTTAAAATACATGGAGGTTATCTAGGCTGATGCGAGTGATTTCTCTGTACCAGCTACTGTTTGACGAAGATGCACTGTAATTTAAGATCTGTCTTAGGAAGTTACTTTAGTCCTTTGACCCATCTTTTGACTTATTTTTCTGTGCTATTCAAACATTTAAAGCTTCACCTACACAGTTCTACTCCAAAGAGGACTGCCTTTGAGGGCTGTTTTACCTGAATCCAGAAAAGACTTCAGGTTTTTCATCTCTAGGGTTAAAAATGTACCTTCTTCCTTCTTTATTTCTCTTTTGATGGGTGTGGAACGGGAAGTAAGCTTTTTGGTTTACAGAGTTTCTGCGTTCCTTATCTGCCTTAAAATATGAGTGCATAAAGTAACTTCAAGCTTTATGTGTCAACAGAATCTCTTGGCCTGTATGATGCAACACATACATCATTTACAGTGCCTAATTTTAAGTTTTGGCAGTGAAGGCATACAGGAGAATTCCCCTCAGGTTGTATTTGTTGATTTCTCTTCTGCTGAGATTAAAGAGAAATGCAAGATGGAAGATAACCACCTATTTTAAGTTCTGAATTAGAACCACATAGAAAGCAAAACTGAAATGTGAAGACAGACGTCATAAAAACGCATGACAGGGTTTTTTGCAATTTGTTATTTGTGATGTGTTCAGATAGTAAAAAGGCAGCCAGGATCTTAAACACAAACTGGTGATATTTCCAAGAATATTGTCCCAAACAATACAGGAAGGAAAAAAAAAATAATCTGTACTAAGAAAGATGATTTAAAGAACAATTGGAAGTTTAATTTTGCAGACCCTCAAAATAAAACTAATGCCTTCCAAAACGTCATTATGAACTTCTCACCTTTGAGAGCTTCAAGTTTTTCATTTTTAACTTTCAACACTACATCAGTTATCTTTTGTAACAGGAAGTTTTGTGTTCTTTCTCGTCTGATAGACTCAATCAAAACATCTAGTCCCTTTGGGTTTTCTGCTAAGTAGTCCAGTAACTTCCCAGTTTTTTTCCTGCTGGAAGATCGAGAAGAAATTTCTTCTGTGTCCTCTCTTGTGAGTATTTTCTTTGAACGTAGGTAATCAAAGTGTCTCTCAGCTATGATTTTATCACACAGGTAAGGACGCATCCTTTCTAAAGCCTGAAAAACAAAGCAAACTGGAATTAGCCAATTGTTCAATTTATTTAGAAGCCTGTATTTGAAACCTATGTGCTTCTGACATGGGTTAATGAAACACTTTTTAAAGCCACCGCCATGTTATCTAGCAGAGATTTTTCTCAATATAAAAAAAAATACACATTAAAAAAAAAAGTTCTCATTTACTAATCTCTTTCATTAGTTTTCTTTGAGCAAATTCAGGAGTTTTAATGCATGTTAAGTAATTATGCAAATACTATCTGAAAATGTTAGTTGCACCAAGTTTGTGGTTACCACAGCTCAGATCATCCACCAAATAAAAATGAAAATAACTTACATCAACAAAACACATACTTTGACTACAGAAAAACTCATTCCCTACTGCCACATTTCCATGTGATTTGTATCCACGAGGCACAACTTCAAAATATTGCAATTATTAATGTTTTCTGTACATTGATTAAAAGCACTCTCAGAGCAATAGCATGAATGTACTCACTGTTTAAAAGGTCTGTTAAACAAACACCACGATTTAGAAGTTCAACAGATTACTGGCATCTAAAATATATGCACCTTCATCCACAGATGTACTCTGAACAACTTTATTAGCTTTTATCCTCATTAAGCTGCCTTCTTTTTGTTTAAGATTTGATATTAAAAACCTGAAGCAACTTGCTGCAGAGACCACTGAGAGTTAGTGCAACTGATGATCCTGGCAAAAGCAAAATTACTCTGCCCTGCACAGTGTAACTTCAGCTTACAAGTGTAAATTGGTTGCTTAAAACCTCTCTATAACCAACAAAAAGTAAGAGGTGGAACAATCTGCCCATGGCAGGGGACATACAGTCAATTAACATTGGGTATGATTAAGCAGGGATACCTGTCTCAAACACTTCAGTAGCAGTTCCACTTTGCATGTTCAGGAACTGTCGCACCTAGTAGCAAATCACATTCCCTCACATCTTCCTGGGAAAACACGCTACCTTTTTTAACCATATTAAATGATAAACTGACTACCAAATTACTTCAGAGATAATTTTTTGGGTGCAACGTCAGAACCAAAGACTGCCATGTCATTACTTTGATTTCCTCCTACCAAGACCCAGTGTCCTCTCCTACACTGACCAATTTATTTCTACAGCTCTGAAAGCAAACCCCAGTCTTCTTCCACCTTGTTCAGAGGGTACATACAAGCAAGCAGATCCCCAAATTGTATTAATCACGTCAACCTGTACATTAACAAATCTGCTTGATATCAACATCAAAACAGAATTAATGCACAACTCTCTGGTTTCAGTATCTACTACTCTATGAAGATGAGTCACAAATGACATCTCTGTGCTTGAAAAACAAGCTCTCGTTTTACATAATAATACAAAATTGGCAGTTTCTCCCACCATGTTTTTCACTGTGCAGAATTGCACAGTAAGTCAGATACCCACTAGCTGAATATTACTGATGTGAAAAAGCCAGTGAGCTCCCTCCCAAGTCTCATTTGACTAAAAAAGGAGGAAAAAAAAATAATTTCAGAGCCAGAAGGAAACCACCTTTTACATACAAGACATGTAAAGAGCTGGAAAGAAACAAATTTCTCTCCGGAAGAAAGTTTGAAAATATCCTCCTGCTTTTTGAGATCAGATTCCATAAGAGCAGCATTTAAAAATTAAAATTTTAAAATTAGTTTGTCTTATAGCCATTTACTAGCTCAGTAAACAGAAGTGGAGGAAAAGCTAGATACAAAGATACACTTCAAGATTATTTCAAACAGCAAAATACGATCTGGCATACTGGTGGTAGGGAAAACACCAATAACTCTTAAAGAAAAAACTTCCAGAACTGCTGCACTAAGTGTAGCAGAGGATAAACATGTACTTCTAGTTGCTCTTTAGGATCAAACAAATACTAAGCCATTGATAAACAGCCTGTGGTTACACAGTTGTTAAAGAAAACAAGAGATGAGCATGCATGGAAAGAAGGCTTCTGGCAGTGGACTGTCACCATTATATTGAATACAGGGTAAAGCCAAACATACAAGGGTCCAGCTCCCTGGAGATCAATGTAAATGCAAGGAGCACTCCCTCTGCATAGCAGCTGCATGTTCCTACCCCTTCCCTTGTACTAGGGGATGAGAAGATCCAGTCAAGAAACTGAACTGCTGCTTTCCCCCCTCCCCAAAGTCAGATTAACTCCCCAATCCAGCTTTTACTGTGCAGTCACATCAGCACTAGTGGTAATGTAACAACAGTAGAGTTTATATCCATTTAGGCAGCTCTGGAACACATCTCAAGTGTCCAGTTGAAACAAGCCCATGCCTGAATGCAGCAGGAAATACAGATCTCTTCAGTTCTTGTGGATATCTTACCCTTCCACCAGAAGGATCAATCAACAAACTCTGAAAAGTAAGTCAGTCAATGTTTCAACATGAAAAGAATAGAGTGAGGTGTTACTGAGTAGAAAGGTGATATTGTGTTTTACTAATGCCTTCCTGTAATGAGGCTTCCACTGTATGAAGTGTATCAGTTCTGAATTCCTCACTGCGCTGTCCTCACAGGTTAACAGCTTATGAGGGACAGAAAGTAAAGACATTAGAATAGAAGCCTTAAATATGCTTTGCTCTGTATCAATGACTTCTTATGCACTTCTATGAGATGCATTCATAAATTCAGTCACTAACACAGATTAAAATACGGATAAGGTTTTATATATACACTAATTTAAGCAGTTCTTACGTTTTTTTTGGTGTAACTATCAGATGCTAACTATTGCAGTATTACCCTGTGGCTCCACAGAAGTAATAGCTAGAAAAACATGCCTAAAAACTGTGACCAAGCATTTAAAGAAAATGATGCATGCATAAAGCCAGAAAGAAACCAAAACCCAAGTCCCCATACTCTTTATTACACTTTAAAAGAACATAAAACATCAAGTAAGCCAAACATAAGACAACGTTAATTACAAGCAGAAGCACAGATTGTCAATAATTAACTGATAAATTGCGACACTTTTTTCTTTTCAACCAAATCAACCCAACACTTGTTGAGGTCAGCATACTGCTTGCTTCTCGGTCTAGCGACGAGATCAGTAAATCCAGACTGATCTCCCCTCAGGTTCCAGACACCAGCGAACAAGTACGGGGACAAAACCCAGAAACATACAGAACAAAAAGCCTCAAAAAGTTATCAACATTCAAACCAAAGGTTCATGCTCTGTAAGGGAAAATCTTACAAGCGCCAGGAGAAGCATGCATACATTGGAGGCCCATCTTCGGATACACAGCAGGCAGCGCTCCTGCTGCCGCCGGCGCGTCCCGTGGCACCCCGGGCACCCCGGGCACCCCGGGCACGCCCGCGCTCCTCCGGCCTCCACACGCGACCCGGAGCAGAGCGCCCAGAGGAACACAGAAGCCAGCAGAGCGTCCAGGTGAACACCAGGCCCCAGGGCTACGTTCTCGCAGGTCCCTACCCGCGGCGGCTCAGGCTGCCGCTCCCGGAGAACCGCGGGCGGACGCCCCGGGACAGCCCGGCCCGGCCGGTCGCTCCCGCCGCGCCTCACCCGCCCGCCCCGTGGCGGCCGGCGGGGAATTCCGGGCGGCGCGGAGGGCGCGGCGGCTCCCCCGCCTCCCCGCCTGCTTCCCCCGCCTCGGGCGCCCGCTCTGACACCCCTTCCGCTCGCACCCCCGGCTGCGGCCTCTGCCCAGCCCAGCACTTACGTCCTTCTTCACTTCGGCCATCTCGTCCTCTGTTAACGGGCGCCCCGCAGCCCCCGATCCCGGGCCCAAGACTTCCATGGCGGAAACCCCCCCCCCGCCGCCGCCGCCGGGGAAAGCCGCGCAGGGCAGCGCTTCCGGGCCCGCCCCGCGCCCGCCTCCCGGCGAGAGCCCGCGGAGGAGGCGGCACCGGCGGGGCGGGGGCACCGGCGGGGCGGGGGCACCGGCGGGGCGGGGGCACCGGCGGGGCGGGGGCACCGGCGGGGCGGGGGCAGCGCCTGCCGCGGCCCGGGAAGGGCGTCGGGCCGTCCTTGCTGCATCCCTGCCGGGAGCGCGGGGCTCTCCCCTCCCCTGCCGAGGCCCTGGTGGTTCAGCCGTGCCCGGAGCTGCCGCCGGGCCGCGGCTGCCTGCAGGACGCTGTGACTCCCCCTCCGCTGCAGCAGGTGTCCGGGGGGGAGGAGCGGGCGCGGGGCTGCAGCCCCGGGGGCCGCCAGCCTCGGCCGGGCTGTCTGGGGGCGGGCAGTGACCGGCGGCGGGACGCGGGACGTGCCCGCGGCTGCTGCGGGGCTCGGCCGGGCTGCAGGCGCGGGCAGCCGCGGGCAGGGCCCGTCCCACCCCCCGGAGGCGGCGGGGGCTGCTCCCGGGCCTGCCCTGCGCCGGGCAGACTCTGAAAGGCGAGGGACGTCGGGCAAAGCGGAATGAATCGGCATTGTTTCGGCTGTCCGAAGTAAAACTGGGACAGTTGCTGCAGTCTGGACAACTTCATTGTTAAACATGAAATTGAACAGAAGCAGCCAGTACTGGGTTTTGCTGTCAGGAAGGCAAAACTGCCAGTTTTACCGTATTTTGCAAAGTATTTTGATATGCCTTAATGGAGTCGTACTGCAAGTATTAACTGCAATGATATCTATTTTACAGTGCTTGCACTCCCAGCTTTTCAATAAACACATTGGATAGCAAAAGTCCTGCCCACAACAGTTAAAAAATAAAGGACTAGTCACCACTCTTACCTGGTGACAGGGCTGATTTCTGTAGAGCTGGTTATTAAAATCACAGCCGTCCTCAGACTGGTTTCCAGGAAACACCCAGTCAGCTCTGCTCTCTGCTGCTGCTGCTGTGAAGGTCAGTTCTGTCCTGTGAAAACTCAGAGTCACCCTCACCATCCAGCCCTGCAGACCTGATCACTGGTAAATGGGCAGCACACCTCTGCTAACAACCCTGATCATTTTGTGGTGTTATTCCCAGCCCAAGGAGCCTTTGTTTGCTGTAGTGCATTTGAGTTTCTCAAAGCTGTCTCTCTATGTCTGGATTAAACATCCGAAATACAAAGTAAACAAGTATTTCTGTCCTGATTTTGCACTTGGAGGGCTGCAGGGCTGGCCATTTTAAATTTTTTTTCAAGTTCAAGTGCCCACATTGATCCTCCCTAACCTGTGCTAGGCACCCAAGTACATGGAAAGGTTTCAGATTCTCTGATGCTTCCAGCAAACTGATTGTGGGACTCCTGAGACAGAGCCAGGCATCTTCCCAGCCTGACCCCCATCCTCCTTCATGAAACCAAATGGTGTCCAGCACCTCCTCTTCAAGGTGCATTATATTGTAGGCTTTGCTGATGACAAAAATAGCTATGGTGCATGCTGGATTTAGAGTATTTGTTAATAGCCTTGCTCAGTGAGAAGCACAGTTTAAAGCCATGCAATGTCTGGAGGGTGAGGCTTCTGGATGCCTGAGCTGTGTGTGATACAAACTGAAATGAATTAACTTCAACAATCAGGAAGAAAGCATGTGGTTAGAGAATAAAAGAAGAGAAGACATTTTGGCACACTTAAAGCTGATAAACCTTAACAGGATTTAATGGTCCAGGTAGCTGGAAGAAGACTACTCTCAGCATGAAACTGAGGAGGTTAATATCAGTTCAATATTAAGTGAGCCTCAATGAAGAGTGAGTTAGAGACCATTTCAAGGGAGCTGGGAAGCTGCATAAGTTTGAGTATGCACAAGTAATGTCCACCTAGAATAAATTTCTGCAGTAAATTTTCATGTAAATTTTGGAAAATGCTTACAACAGAGCTGTTAAAATATTTTATAACAAAAATCATTGTAATGCTGTCACAGTTTGTGAGGTCAGTCAGCTTTTCAGAGCTGTGTCTGGCTCCAGGTTTTCTTCCCCCTCTGCTGTCATTGATAACCCCATTCCAGGACACCTGTCCTTACTGCAGAGCAGGGGCCTCTCTACCTGGAACTTCATGGGCTCCCATCCCCTTCTGCCTCCTGGCCCTTACTCAAGGCTCTTGCTCCTGCCTCAGGACAACCTCATTTTGGAGCTGGCAGGACCTCCCCAGCCCCTGTGAGAGCATCAAGGTTTTACACCCTGAATTCCCAAGGGAGAAGGGGGAATGCTGCCAGGCAGAGAGAAGGGAAAAAGAGTTTGGTTCAGTGACAGCTTGAGACTGAGGACAAACGTAACAGACAGCTGCAGTTACCAATGGCAAGTTTTCAGCTGCAAACCCACAGCAATCAACATACAGCTGGTGAATTTTTTGGGGCAAGGTTGTCGAGAGCATCAGAATTGTCTGTACTTCATGATGCAGAAGACTGACCAATTTATTTTTTTTCAGTAGGATGTACTTAGAGTGGGGAGCAAATTTCTACACCCAAGCACAGAAGTCTCTACTTGCTGAACTAATTCTACAGCTAAATTTTGCAAAGGACACTCCTTTTTAAATTACTACGGTGCTTTGCTTTTGAAAGGTTTGATATTCTACAAGGACATTTTAATGTGACAAGTAGGAGTGGCTTGCATAGCTTTTGTTATTTTTAATTATTGCCATTTAGAAACAAATCCAAGGATCCATATCCTGTGGATATGGGTATACAAAAAGTGGGATTCATGTAAATATTCTTTTTTAATTGCACCAAGCTAAATGTATCCACATTAGATGTTGCACTGATTATAATAAAAATCATACTTTTAATCAGTGTACTTAAATTAGTACAAAGGCTGTATTTAGATTAGCCCTAATTGAATCTTCTCTTGTCCTTGCTTCCCCAGCAAGAAGAGTAGGAGATTATGTTTTGTTTAAAGTCCTATTACTAGAAAAGCAGTATAATTTGGAATTGATGTAATTCTTTTGCTACAGTACCATTAATTTGTTTGGTTTATCAAAAAGTTGTAGCAGCAGTATTGAGGCCTTGGACAACTGAGTCTTGGATTGCCACGAGGTGGCACTGAAGGCCCATGAGCACCTACACATCCATGAAGCCTGTATTAACTACATTGTCTCCCGAGATCGTCAATCTAATATAACCTAATGAATGATATTAGAGCACAAGCAAAGATTAATCCCACATGCACTCTTTCTAGCACACAACTAATATTTAGATATAAAATGTGCGACTATCTGTCATGTTACCACAAAGCAATGTCTGAAATGTATCATCTCTCATGATATCCTGGGGGAGAAAAGACAAAAGCGACATGAATAATTTAACCATACTGGTCACACCACTAAGCCTTTGTAGTTTCACCTTTTGTAATTTACAGTAAATACAGGAATTATGCAGAGGATACTACACTACAGCAACATCTGTTTAGTTATCTTGGACAATAATAAAATTGTCACAACCACTGTATTTAGAACACATACGCAATATCCCTTCTTTATACATTATTCCTAAATATAGAATCTAAAATCATTATTTGTTTTTAAAGAGTCAAGATTTCTTCTAACAGGCTGAAAGGTTTTGGCTCTAGTGTCTAATTGGCTTTATTTCTAATCATGTAACCAACTTCCAAATAAAAAGATGGCATGAAACAGTATTAAATTAAATGCATTTGCTTTCACAGTTTCAAAACAAGAGGCAAGAACCACGCAGCTCACAGTACAACTGACACTTTATTCCTTCGTGATGGGGATTTACAGTATTGAAACTGCAAGAGTCAAAAAAAATAAATCAAAGTGCAAACCTCTATTAGAACTGATTATGGAATGTGTTGATGGTTTTGGCACAAAAAGTGGGGAACTGTATACTGCAACAAGATTTTAAGATTTTAAGTGTTCAGTAGTCATATTTGTGTACTGCAGAACAATACTATGTAGAACAGTGACTAACACGATTCACATGCAACTCTATACAAGTTACATCATACGACCAGCTAAAACTTTTCTGAAAATACCTGTAAGGTCCAATGATACTTTGTTCACCATCACTTAACAAATACCATACTTTAAGCAGTCTTATCTTTTCAGCTTCCTTATTGATAAAAGCAAAAATAGATAATCTTAAATAGTAAATTATTTTCCCCAAATGGTTTCATGTGATGTTTTCTATCAAAGTAATTAATTGATATAATGTATAAGAAGCTGAATGAAATCAAAAGCTTATTTCCATTTTTCATCCCCGATTTGCTGTGAACAAACAACATTCTGTGCACTGACTTTAAGTTTTTAAAACTGGACATAGTGTTGCCTATGAGCTCCGTACCTATCACATGGAAATCACAAAAAAAATCAGAGCATAGCTTCATACAGTGGTATCTATTTAAGACTGAAAAGGAATATATTATAGCATGGAAAATACAAAAATGCAGAAATGGAAGAATTCAAGTTTATCTTATAAGGTACAGTATGCATTCACATTTTCATAGTAGAGAGAGACACTGTTTTCACATTCTGGTGAAGAGACCCACATATCACAGCTCTCTGAAGTTTTAGCAAAGATAACATCCATGAAAAATCTACAATGCACATTGTAGCTTTTTCATTTGGACTGAGCTAAACTGCTTCCTCAAAGGCAAAGAAAACAACCTTTGAGTAATTCAAGCCCCATTGTTGAGCTTTTAACCATGAGAACTTCTGCACTGGCCTGCCATGTCACATAGCCTGACAGCTGTTATCAAGTGTTTCATGAGGGCAGCTATTAGTCTTCAGTGTCTCATCTCCTTTTTTGGTTTGGGATTTTATTTTATTATTTATATTAATCAAGGATGATGATTCAAATCAGGCATCTGAGAAATGTTCTGGTGACAAGATGTACCGGATGCCCACTGATGCATACGTATCCCAGCAGAAGTGTCCTCACAACTGAATTCTTCATTTGGGCAACAAAAAAATAGCAAACAGCAAGACCAAAAAGCATTTGACATTATTTTAGTTCTTAGTACCATACTGCAAATGCACAAACTGAAGTGCTCTTAACGTTTTTGCTTTATAACACCAGAATAAAGAATAATGCTAACAGCAGAGAGGTGAAGGCAATCTCACTAACCAGTTTAGGTGACTTTTGGTATCAGGCTAAGATGTAATTTAGAGAGTCTATGCTAGGAAGCTATGACACCTACTGAAACCAACAGAGAAAAAGCACCTAAGTTCTGTGCCTGAAGCTAGACTTGCAATCACCACCTGAGGGAATTCAGGTCCCCCAGCCACTCCCTTGCTCCTCCTGTATACCAAAATGCAGCCTCGAAGGCAGGAAATCTAAATGGCAGTAAGTGAAAGACCAACCTCTCTGTCAACAGAGATGTTTCTTGGCTCTACGCTCCCAGCTCCTTCTCTCCTTCCCTTGAAGAGCCAGAGGAATTAATTGTCATCTATTCTATAGCTTTCAGGGACACAAGATACCAGCAATGACCACCACAAGTGTTTCTCTTTTCTGGGGTAACCTTAAAGAAGAGGAACCACCCTTGTCACTCTCTGAAACTATGGCTCCTGTTGACAGTTATCCTGCTCAAAAGAAGTCACTCAGAGCCAAATTGGACCCCTCAGTTTCTCCTTCCTCCTGCCACCTACTTAAGGGGACAGTTAGTTTAGGATAGTCCACCATGGGTTGGGATACTTTGGAATGAACAGCAAAGAGGCAGGAGTTACAGAAGACTCAGGTAGGAGAAAAGAGGCAATAGAAGGCAAAATTGCTTGGTGTTGAGAGAGAAATTTAATAGAAATCCCACAGCCTAACACTGTCCCAGTGTATTTGGATGCTCTGGCTCCCCAGGGTGAAGAGGGAAGAGGGACTGAACAACACGGATGGGGGCCAGTCCCCAGGAGGTGCATGGACAGTTGTGGGGATTCTGTTCCAGCTTTGTATGACAGCTCCCACAGCTGCACAGGTTTTTAACAGAGTATGGCTTCCTTCTAGAGGGTCACAGTTAAATACTGCAGGGTCACTTTTTGGCACATCATCTTTGTTTCATGTAAAGTAATTTTAAAATGCAAGATGCTTTATCAGATATTTTAAAAGCACCCAGGGAAGGCAGAAACAGAGATTCCACACTGCAATGTGTACATCCTTAAAGCCTTATCACCTGGGTCAGGCTTAAATGATGGTGCATAGGAATGAATGAAGAAAACAAAGGGGAAACACCAGGAGAACCCTTTGGGACAGCACACACCCATAAAAGCAGCACCTGCTGCTTGGCTGGCTAAAGGTTTCCTTTGGGATGTGCTCTTTTCACATACATTATATTCACTTGTCATTGCTTTCTGCCTCATGATACTTCGTGTCATCACAACACGATTTGCCCACAAAGCAACAGATGTATTCTGGTAGCTGCCAGGAGGTTTCCTCCTCATTAACCACTGAGATGAAGAGAGATACACATTGAGGAGTACCTATGGATATTAGCACTTGTGGTTCTTCCTTTATAACTACACAAAAAAAGAGATCCAAGTGTGTTCTCAGTTAATACAATTTGCTTTCCTGCAGACCACATTGCCTCAGCCCCCCCATCTGCTCGCTTCCTACTGTACCTTAGCAACATGCCTCAAATGATTCAGGAACGGTGGAGGAGATGTCTAGGAAGTTGATAACATGTTCAGACTATTTGTCAGTCTCCAGCAACTTCCCACTACTGCCTCTTGTTTGGGAATTTCTCCATCCTTAGTTTACAAATGATTTAACAAGAAGCATGGGAATACAATGGGGTATGCTTCACTTCACTGTGGTGAAAAAAACTATGACTCAGTGGGTAAACATGCTGTGGAATTTGCTACAAAAATTATATTTGTTTTAACTGAATACCACAGTAAATATTCATGCAATTAAAAAACCATAAGATGGTTATTGTTCCAAGGAAAACTGCCCCAAGGGCAGACAAAGCACAAATGCCAGTCTTTCAGGAAAAAATAGCTTCCCTTATTCATAAGCATAATCCAGGAATAGCTGTCCTTCAACTCCTTCTATCACCCTTTTCAATTTTACTAGCAAGTGGCCTCCAAAAGAGAAGACAAATATATTGAAAAAGTATACAAAGAATTAAAACATACACACACACCCAGCATTTTAGATTACTTTTGTAGGTTTATCTTTTCCAAAAGCATCTCAGTGTTTTAATTTTTGTGGTCCAGGTGCTCCCTGGGTTCTGGCCTTTTTAAAAACTCCTCTTTCATTCTCACCATCTGAAAGTCATGGCACTAAGTAGCAAACTAGGACCTGAACTTGCAGGATGTATCTTGTGTGGGTGAACTGCTCTCCCTTTTTCTGTCATTTGAGTTTCCCGGGCTCCCACCAGAGGAAGTTTTTTCTGAACTTGCTACCTGGTGTCTTGAAATTGATTCCAGCCACAACTCTGCCCAGAAGCAGCAACGTGATATGACTGAGACAGTGAGCACAACCCATCACTCACTGCTCCAGCCAGCATACAGAAAGCTTCCCTACTGCTCAAGATACCAAGCTCATGAACCCACTGAGTTTTCTTTAGTCCCCTCTGGTATCTTGCATCACTGAAAGTACAGAGGACCAAGGAAGGAAAAAAAATATGCAGAGCCAGGAAGCAAGAGAAATAAAGCCGGAAAAGGGAACAGTGTAAAGACAACAGAGGCGCTTGAAATGTTGAGAATTAGTTGGTTTTCATAAAATTTTCACATGGATATGTTAAATCACTAAAGCTAGGGATTAGCCATTATTAATTGTCTTCTGCTAGCCCATGGGACTAACATATTTCAGAGTTATGTGCCCCCCAACAGACCGTACATCCACCTTAAATGCCATCTGCAAGGACATAATGAAAATACAGAAAGCAAGAAATTTGTAAACAAGGGTTAGTAGCACAGTGGTACAGTAGATTGTCAATAAAAACAACAAAAGTGTGGATACAGATTCGTCTACCTTGTGTGTAACATTATTGCCAGTTACAAGGGAGGGACTCTGTAAACTCATAATACTGAAGTTTTGTTAATAAGCACAGAGCAACAGGTGAGTGCCCCATCTACTTTCTCCAGTTCTGTATTGGCTATTGGGATCAGCATGTGGTCCTTCAGTTTTTCAAAAACCTGTTTAGGAGATAAAATGGAACAGAAAACATCACATTTAATGCCTACTTCCCTTTTCTCTAAGTATTTACAGAATGAACAGGCAGGGCCTTACCAGCAGGTGCTAAGCCATCTTGTGATTTGTAATCAAAACTAACATTGGCAACATGTATGTGGCCTTCTGCCTATGGGATTCATGCACATCAATGCTGCAGGGAGGGGATCTGTTGCTACTTCCTATTATGCAGAAGCAGCACCAGGGGCAGAAAAGACAATTAAAGCTGTAATGGAGATGAGAAGAAAGCCCAAGGCCTCCCACCCTTCGCTTATCCGGTATTTCCACAACAGGATACAACAGCCCATTCTGGAAAGCGCCTGATTTCGATTCCCACCAGTGTCCTGGTGAGGTGGGCTGCTGGTGCTCTCCCAGCACCCTCAGCACAGCTCTCAGCACAGCTCTCACCTTTGCACTCTCCGGGTACTCCTCAGGGGCTCGGTGCAGCAGGACGTGGCCTTTGCTGGGAATGTTTAAGTAGATGCAGTTTGCTGCGGCA
The DNA here is from genome assembly GCF_020740795.1 of Apus apus. Taxonomy (NCBI): domain Eukaryota; kingdom Metazoa; phylum Chordata; class Aves; order Apodiformes; family Apodidae; genus Apus; species Apus apus. Next base: position 16,723,306 of record NC_067288.1, on the reverse strand, counting down.
TCGTCGGGCACTGTCAGCTTGTCATAGCGGTGGTCACTCATCTGCTGCATGGTCTGCCACGAGACACAAAACACAGCTATTTGGACCAAACACACTAGCAGCCCCAAACAAATGGGAGAGCAAAGCCTTCAAAATCCAGCTAATCGCAACTGTCCAATAAGCCAAGAGCCACTTTGCAATGCAGCAAGTAAGGAGATCTCTTTTCATCTCTGCCCTTCAAGGAAGAATCTACCAACCCTAACTGAAATGAGCAGTAGAAAACCTTTGTAAAATGGTTCCTGCAAGCAGTGGGATTAAGCATGGCACTCAGTAAGTGTTGTCCAAGAGCTCTTTTCCTTAAGGAACGCACATTGTGTATGCAAAGCTACTGCTTGCATTGATGAAAACTATAGGTGTTCACCACCTTTAAAAAAGCATCCATCATTCAATATTTATAAAATAAACATGAATAAACACAAACAGGACAGGAACAGTTCCCAGCCTGGATATCAGCCCAATCTTAATTCTTTTCAAGAACCTCCTTTCAACTTTCCAAGCAGTTACTCTTTCACTAAGCACCTGTGCTGGGGAGCGAGAAGGCACGTCTGTGCTAATCCTCGTTTCCAGGGGGACAACACAATAACCTCCTCAGAACAGTAGAACTGGTGGGTCGCAGAGGTTTGGTTTGTAAGTATAGGGCTCATACACAAATTTGGATCCTGCCTGGAATTACAGAGACTCTCAGCACATCAGAAGTCCAGTATCCCATGTTTTGGATCAGGTTCAACTTTATAATAAAGAGGGGAAAGGCCTGGAGACAACACACCCGACTCCGCGCTGCACCGCTCCAGCTCCACATCAGCTTTACCCTGACAGAGGCAGAGACCAACGCAGAAGTGAACAAAGCTCAAAGTCAAAAACTTTGGTCCTACTAAAAGCCAAAGCAAATGCAAGTGTTTCAGTTTCACTCCTAGCCCCCTATTCTCACATGGATTGCAAAGATGCAAACAGAAAGACTTTTCTCCTGAAAAATACTGTAATATTATCATAATCAACTGATATTATGTTAATTTTTTTACTAAATTCCCTTCTCAGGGAAACCTCACAGATTTACACTGCATAGCAGAGAGCAGACTTTGATTTTAGGCACAGTTAAGTTTATTGTTAAATTAATTGTAAGGTCATTAATTTGTGCTACTACTCATTCATTGAAAAATCCTGTATAGAAATGAATGATGATGAGGCTTTACAACATAATTGCAAAGCAACAAAGCAACTCCTGCTTGAACACACCTACAGTAATTCCTTCACAGGTCTGAATACATTTTTTATATTGTAGCCTGAGTCATCCACATCCTATGAAGAACATGAAACTCACAAATAAGAATGCCTTGCATTCTTGAGGAAGTGTTATCAGAATTGTCATTTCTTGTTTCTTCTGAAGTTATGCAACTCTGAGTTCACGAGATCACATCTACCTCCATAAAAGGTTTGTTTGTTTTTCTGGGGAAAAATCCTTGCACCTTTACTTTACCGGATGTGCTTTTATTACTGTGTTTATCATGGTTGACTTTTTTATTTGTAATTTTATTTCTGTTACATTGCCCAGATGTGTTTTATAACTATTTCCTTGATCTTGCAGACACCTAGCAGGAGGTGACATGCTTGCACCCGGTGTAACTCTTCTCCACGGTAAAGAGGCTCATCCTCTACCTGCAGCTTCTCTTTCTTACTTAAATAATCTTTTTAAGTCTGGATTAAGGGAAAATAGTTATTAAATCTGCACTGAAATACACATATCAGCAAAGGAAAAGCCACCATGCCTGGATTTTGCTTAGCTCCCAAACAGTTGTGCATCCAGCCCTTATTGGAAACAGTGTCCCAATATTGTAGGTTTTCTGTAGGAACAGCTCATTCATCGTAATACATTATAAATAACTGTGAAACACTTCCGTATGAAATTAGAAATTAATTCTTAAGCAGAAAGGTATGGACACATCTCCCATTTTTCACTTCTGCAAAATGCTCGAGTGAGACCAGCAGCAGCAAGCAGAAACGAAGAACAAGTGGCAGGGCTCTAGATGTGCCAGCAGGAGGCACGAACCAGCTTTGGGAAGCCTAGGAGATGGCAGTGAGGGCACGTTAGGAGGATGGTTTTCAGGTCTAAAAACCACACAAGTGCTGGCTGAATTAATTCAGAAAAAAGGTAGGAAAAATGAATGGAAAGCGAGATGCAGCAGCACAGGTGTTTTGAGCACACAGCTGCAACAGTGGGAATGGGATCTTGGCGAGCTCAAACACTGCCACAAGAAGCATTTACTAGTAACTGGAGGCTTGACAGTACAAGATTACTGTCTTCCTCAGCTCTTACCATCAGAAGAAAATAAAATTTGCAAGTCTTCATCGCTGTTATAGCTATGCCTGCGTGTTGAAGTATTTTATTTCAAAAACCACTTTCTTCAGAGTGCACCCACGCAGTAACACCTCAAACCTGCCCTGTAGGGAGGCTCTGGATGCTGCAGAAATGCACCAGTATGACACAAGTTACTTTAAAGATCTGTAGGATTTTTCATGTTTCTATTATGTAAAGTGTTTGAGCACATGTGCCTGGCCAGACAGGCCTCCAAGGCAGAGAAAGAGACAAAAGCAAGGTCCTTTGATTGTATTTTCTATCAGATACACCCCAAAAATATGGGGGTTTTTTTAGAAATGACAAATATACAAAGACTACAGCGCTCACACAATGCATCTGTGGAGGGCTGGCTTTCTGCCCACAAACATTGTATGATCAACTACGTTAAGAGCCAGGCATTTCCCACATGCCTCATTTTTCTGAGAATTTTCTTCAGTCTGAAGAGGGTAATTTTCACTGCACATTCTCTCAGCCCTTAGTCATGCTTTCCTTATGCTGAAGTCATTCACATAGCCTAAAATGCCTTTTCTACAGTTTTTTTACAGGGTGTCCTCAGACAACTGAGGTAATGGATAAGCTAAATAATCCCAAATATGAAGCAGCATTATGCATGAAGGAAAAATGTGTGTGTTTAGGGTCTGTTATCACTGATGGAGTTAAGATGACCACATGAATTTCTAAAACAGGCCAACTCTAGTTACAAGTTTTCCCCCTCCATGAGGAAAGCCCCAGCCTGAGCCCTGCTGGCATCTGGGAACGACTCACATCCAGACCGCTATGGGACAGACAGCAATTAAACCTACCACACCTGCAATAAACCTTGGCATCTTCAACACCAGAGTCTGTCTAGGTGGCTTTTAAACCTGCAGCAAGGTAGCTTCAGAGTTCAGACACATATAGTGTGAAGTAACATTTCTTTTCCTTTCTTTTTTGAACTTGCTCCTTGCCTTTAGAGCTTCCCTGGTTCTTGCACTGCAACAGTTGATCCCTGGTCACCTTTTCTACATTATTCCTGGCTTTACAGACTTCTACCATCCCATCTTAGAGGTCTCTTTTTTGGGTTATACTCATAGCTTGCTTCATTTGTCTCCTTATGCAAGTTGTTCCAGGTATCTGTCCAACCTTACTGAACTCTTCTGAATCTTCCCAGTTCTACTTTATCTTTTTTTGGAATTAAGGGATCACACATTCATATTGCACACAACAACCAGCATCTAGATGCACCAGAGCTTTAATCAGTGGCATAACGATGTTCTACATTTGGTTTTAAGCTGAGCTAGCAACTTCAACAAGCTCAGGATCTTATTTCTGTGGTAACGATCAGAGAACATTATTTCATGTGATGTTCACACTGTCCTTCTCCCTGTCTCTGCTGCACATCACTTTACACTTACCTACACTGAATTTCATTGTTTTATCGCCCTGTCTCAGTCTAAGTTCCTTCCTTGCTTCTTTGTATTTGGAGAAACAAGCAGCACTAGAGGGAGAAAGCAACAGCTTTAGGGCTCAACACAAGAAAATACAGGACAGAGTGGGGCTGGAGATCTGTGCCATAGCTCTACATGCCTGGGTGCCAGGACTCATCTTGTCATACAAACCATGCCACTCAACAGCTTCTCAGTGTCCTTGAAATGCAGCAGTGCCAACAGTGACCATAAACAGCTGGCCACACTGACTGGAGAGGATGGAAGAACAAGAGCTGAAAAAGTCAGTGACCTTGCTTGAATGTCAAGATCTATCAGGAGTGTCACTCCCAACCAGTGGGAGAGTCAACAGTGAGGTAGACTCAGCAGAAAGTGAATAAGGCAGCCACCTTGAGCAGCAGAACTCACTGTAGAATGATTGAAGGTTTCTTGTCAAGTATCAAAAAGTCTGCTAGAGATATAGCACAGACCAGTCCCTATAGATGCAGACACAGAATTCCACAAGTACAACAGAACAACCAAATTCTCGATCTATTCCAAAGCAGTGAGGCCCCAGCAGGCTGCCACGCTCAATATGCCAGATTACTTAGTCCATACACAGCCAGAGCGTTTCTACCTACCACCCATGCTCTCAGCTGCTGGGCTTTGGGCTTTTCCTCCCTGCTGCACCCTCTCAGTCATGTTTTCCAGAAGGCAGAGTTCTTTAAGCAACCTCTCCCACTCCACTCCTTGGCTTTTCCTGGCGCAGGACACCTCTTGCATCACCACAGATGTGAGGGCACCACACACTGTCCACACGCCCTCCTGTGCCACTCTGCCCCTTGAAACCACCCCATGTCATGGCCACACTGTCACCTGCCTGCCAGCTCTGCCTAAGGACCACTGCAAAGGGAAACCACGACCTGAGGAGGGGAAAAGGAAGCAGCTTAAGTTGGTTGTTGGCCAAGAAGGCAACAGGACGAACATCCTGTGTTTTGGAACAGGAACTCTGGGAGAGAACAGTCAAAGAAAAAAAATGCAGCAAAGGAACAGAAATGTGACTCCTCATTTATGCAAGTCAAATGACATCTCCTCAGTCAGCTTCTGAGCCGATTCCTGTGCCTGATAGCCTTACTGGTTATGACAAGTATGTATCGAAGGGGACACTTTCATTGCCCTTTACAAAAAAAGATTTAATCGACTAATGTAACAGCCTCTATAAACTTTTGAGTCTGTATCTTCCAAAAGACTAGATTCCCCTGCACATATGCAAAGTGAACAGGACTGACACTCAGTTAAGCATAGTACATTTATTACAACATCTAACTTGTAATTAAAGCACAGCCAGTTACCTTCTTATCATAGCAGGTCATTTGGTACTCAGTGAAGACCTCTGTCCTCTGAGATGCTGTACCCTCATACTTCATAAAGTAAAGGAAAATCAGGAGCTAAAAGTATGGAATATATTATAGGCTCTACCCTGGAGCAAGAAAATATAGGCTAAAGGAAAGTGCACAGAAATTTATAAACTGATTCATCTTCCTATTCACAAGGGTTGAGAGCAGCAAAGTCTCATTTTTATTTTTAGGAGCAAGTTGTCAATTGTTCTCTGGATTTCACTAGCCTTTCTTTGTTGCTGCATTATAGAGAAGTCAGGATTCCTCTGCACTTTCTGCTAATTCCCTATCTGATGTCATCTTCTTTAGGTTATTAATATTAGTAATGATTTCCACAGCAACCCATTGTGATATCGTAAATAGAGGATTATGACTTCATGCGGGGAATAAGCAGAGGCACAAATGATGAATTCTTAAGGAAGAAGAGATAATGTTTTAATGCAAACTTGTGCATTACTAGAAAAGACAGACACTATACAGACAACAGGAGGAGCAGATTTCGATGAGCTGTTTCATGCTGTCCATGGGTACTGGCTGCTTTCTGAGAACACCAGATGAAGTTTTCCCCGGCCATATTGCCTCTGTCATTAGCATCCTCTGAAACAACCAGGTGAAATCCCAGATGTTTCATGTGAAACCAGGAAGTACTGCATTACCCCAGATCCCAGAGTTACCCAGATACAGGGATTAAACCTGGGCCATAATAAAGCTGAAAGAGCTGGGGTTGTTCAGCCTGGAGAAGAGAAAGCTCTGGGGAAACCTTATTACAGCCTTTCAGTACTTAAAGGGGGCTTATAAGAAAAATGGGAACACACTTTTTAGTAGGGTCTGTTGCAATAGGACAAGGGGTAATGGTTTTTAAACTAAAAGAGGGTAGATTTAGACTAGACATAAGGAAGACATTTTTTACAATGAGGGTGATGAAACACTAGCACGCTGTCTAGTGAGGTGGCAGATATGCCATCTTTGGAAACATTCAGGGTCAGGTTGGACAGGGCTCTGAGCAACCTGACCTAGTCGAAGAAGTCCCTGCTCACTGAAGTGTTTGGACTAGATGACCTCTAAAGGTGCCTTCCAACCCAAACTATTCTATGATTCATATTATACAGTGGGATAAGTACTTTCCATATTGCAGTCTTCACCCCTAGGCACCATGACAGGTTTCCCACCTTCCTTCTATGTTCTGTGTTCCCTTCTGAGATCCATCAGCATCCACCAAACACTGAGCATTACCCCAGAGCAGCAGGGCCAGCTGGAGTCTCTCTCTAGCAGTCTCATGGCGAGACCCTGGGTTAGTCCTTTGGAGAGTGCCTGACAGCCGAGCCTACCCAAAGGACAACCCTCATTTCCCAACAGGTGAGGGAACAATTTCATTAGCAAGCACTTGCTACAAATACAACACATACTGCTTGCAAGAGAAGTCTTGAGATTGCGAAAACCAGGAACCCCAAGATCCTTTGGGATTGCTACCAAGTTATCCAAAAGGTGACAGAGAATGGTTTGACTGTAGACTGCAGTGCTGCCCCCTCACCTTCCTGCACTGGGGCCTGCACCGTCACAGCCTGAATTTGTCCTCATTCACACTCAGTAAAGGTCAGCAACTCCAGCAGTGCAGGATCAGAGCCCAAAGGTGACAGGTTTGGAGGAAATCCTGGCTTCCATGAAGGAACAGAAAAATAATCCCAGGCTTTACTGGCTCAACAGCCATGGCCAACATTCAACTATGGAGTTACATGTATGGAATTATGAACAGGTTTAACTAAGAGAAGGAATTAAACGCATGTTGAAAGCAGCAGAGGGAAGTTCAAGTTTCAGACATGATAGCTACTACAGTCCCCAGTAGTTTCTGCAGTTAATTTGTCTCTCTTTCACCCAGTTTCCTCAAGTGCCACTTTTCAGCTGCAACCCAGGTATTCTATACTTGCCAGAGCCTAAAGAGGATTTCATGGTTAAAATGTCACTTCTGATTTATTATCTGCTTCCAGCATGTGCTCTATAGCCCTAAACTGTGTGCGCTCATTTCCTAGCTCACTTGCAGTGCTTTATATTATACACCCAGCACTAAAATCATGATAAATTGAACTCTGCCATTTCTGCAATTTCTTTTTCTACTTTTAAAGGATGTATCAGTTGCACTGGTAAAGCCAATCAAGAAAAAATTATCTTTCAAATAAGATTGTTAGTAGGAAAATAAATCCTATCTTAAATATAAAATGTTAGCATAGGATAACATAGGAGTTCACTTGTTGCCTAACAAGACACACTACAGAATGAAAACAACTCAACTACCGGCGATGGTTAAAGACAGCTTAATCATCTTGCTTGTATGATTGCATTTCCAGAGCAGACATGAAAAATCACAACAACAAAGCAGAGGTTTAAAATAACAAGCTACCACAATAAAGGAGTGGCATGCTGGGCTGTGCCAGGCAAATGACTCAGTAGAAGCTCAGGGGACCATACTGCCACAGACTGCAGCGGGCAACGAGAGGAGCAGCTGACAGCACTGCCACTGCACTGCCACTGCACTGCCGAGCTGGGGAAATCCAGGGAGCAGGTTTTAATCCTGAGTATCAGTGCCTCACAGAGATCCTACTGAACTGCATTTCCACAAAACTGCAAGAAGCTAATTACCAACTGAATTTTTATTTTTTTTTTTCCATCGGAGGCAAGTGAACAAAGACAAATCAAATCACTGTCAAAAAGCAAGAATTCAAACATTAGAGGAAGCTCGGTATAAGCAGCACTGCCAACTCTGCCATTTCTGAGACAGGAGTGTTACCTATTTGTTTTCCAGTAACTTCTCTGAAAAGATGCCTGGAGGAACAGCCACAGGCTTCCCAGGATGAGATGGGAGTTGGATCCCATACACTGAAGGAAGAAGCACCCTCTGGGTAACTTCATACTTAGTTCGGAATGTGACATGGCTGCCTGATGTACCCTGTCAGCTCCCTGGGAGTGGGAGGGGGGCACATGCTACAGCACAGAACCACTGCTCCAGGACAGAGCCCCTAACCTCAGCTGGCAGGATGTGACCAAATTCCACTGTCACACACACACATAAACGTGGTACTAAATCTCCAATGCAGAGAAACACACTGAAAACTGACATAATTGATTTATTGTTTTTTTTAAAGATACCCACCAACAATCAAAGACTGCTAAATTATCTTGTTAATTTAATTTTCTTTAAAAAAATGTATCTGCTTTTTACTCTACCTTGATTAATGCTGGTATTTACTTGACAGCTAGTTACCAGCAACATTTAATCAGCTTATCAAAAAAATATTTCTGGCTGCTATAGCTAAATTTATGCACAGCAACATGATTAGCCGAGCTGTGCAAAAGGCTTTAATCAAACTGATGAGCTCTCAGATTAGTCCTGGCTGAAGTTCAAATTGCAGTTCTGAGCAACCATTATTGTACTTGAATTTTGCTCGTGTTTATAAACACACTACATAAGTGTAGGGCTGCCTGGATATCTGCAAACTTCATCAGGCTGCTGTTCACAACACATTTCGAGTTTGAGCCTGAATATTTAGGTAGTGCATATTTCACAGGGAAAGATGTAGGGCACTTTCTGTCCCAGACTAAATCAATCAGACACAGCATCAGGAACATCAGATCTTTTGCAACCAAAACCATTTGTCACAAGTTTCTCAGAGAAGACATGGGTGATAAGCTGGGAACGGGCTCCTAGAGCTTCACATAGTGATTTCTAATAAGACAGTAACTTCAACAGCCTGTTCACATGAATAAGCAAATTTAAAGCCACTTCAAACTATGTGGGAAGCCAAAGGACCATCCTCTTGTCTAAGAGTTCCCCTAAGATCACGTGGAGCAATCAGACTGCCATCCTATTCCCTTAATTGCTGCCAGGCTGCAAATCTAAGCCAATCAAGACTGCACTTCCCTGGCCTCCATAATTCAACCCAGGTCAAGCAGGGCGATGCAGAGATTCAAAATGCTGGTTTTGTCTTAGCTGGGGATTGAGACATTTTAAACCTTGAACTGTCACAAGGTAAAGAAGAAATAAAAAAATCCCACCAAATCTCTGCTGCCAAGCTCTGATAGGAAAAATTAAGCTGCTGGGAAACGAAAAGTCCTAGGATTATGTCCATGAGAAAAGTGTGTAGGATCTGAAAAGCAACTGTGCAATCAAGTGTCACAGTATGGCAGTAAGCACAAGTCTCTCAGGCTTGTATCTTGCAAATACTTAAGGATGTTTTAAAGTAAAAAAATACCACTGGCAACCAAAGTCAAGAAGGTGTAGAAAACATGCAGGATCCTAAGCTCTTTGGGGGCCAGGCACGTTGATTTTAGAGTTACATACTATTTCTATTGTAAATGCTCTTCCTGGCACAGATTCAGACAAGTAGCCTCAGGCACCAAGAACAGTGCTGTTCTTTAAAATAATTCATTCTCTAAAATCAGGGCAAGATACAAGCTGGGCTGCGTAAGTTGCATTTGAATTGAGTGGAATTCAGAGAGCTTTCTCACTTAGGCAGAGCTCTCCCCACCCCTTCCCATTTACTATATGGGACACACAGCTGGCTTCCTCCACACATTAGTGATCATGTTGAATGAAGGAGGCTTCTGCAAAGCCTGCACTTAGTTTCTTATTTAGTAGCAAAAGAATCAGTATAATGATAAGCTGAAAATTTGGGACTTGCTGCCATCACTGAAAAGTAGATTTTGGTTTAACCTTTAAAGGCAAGTCCTGATATTAACACTTAAGACACTTAGCTATAAAAGGCTTTTACATAGGCTCTGGCTTATCTGCATCTCAAACTAAACCATGCAGGACAGTAGATTCTAGTTTATCACGAGGGCCAAACTCACTCAAGCATCACTTCAGATAAAAGCACTGGTGCCTGCAGCTGTGCTGCTGGGTAGGAGCAGAGATGCTGATCTCTTGAGTGAGTGCTCCTGTTGCCCGTGTGCGTAATGAGCTTCATGGCCTGAAGTGTCTCTGTACTTAATTTGGTACATTTGCTCTGAACAGACTCAGCAGGCAGGAAAGCCATAGAGACCTGTGCAAACCATGGTGCAATAAACATTCCCCAGTGAGGATGAAGGTGGTAGTACAGCACTGACCTGCTTGCTACACAATAGATTACTGGCTTGCAAGTCTGTCAGGGAAGAGACCCAGATTCACATGGCCTCCTAGCCCAAGGGTTCAAACACATACCTCCCACTTTAAAGGAAAATACTCAGGGACCCAGATTATCAGCAAGGCTGGGGTGAGACTACTCTCCCTCCTTTCTGCTGAAGCTACACTGTTACAAGACCCTCATGAGACCAGAGAGGAAAAAGTGTGACAAGGAAGGAACTTGACTTTGCAGTCAGGTGATGCAGGAAGGAGGGATAGAGAGTCCTGGACTCCAGTCCCTGCAGCTGGAGTTACTTACAGACTTTATCCAGAAGGTCTACACTAAAAATGCATACATAGGTCATCTTCGCAACAGAGATCATACCCCTCTCCCTCCTCCTTCATGCCAAAACTTTCACTTCCTCTCTGGCAATTTTAAAAGCCATGTTTCTTCATGGAAACATCTCCTGTTGCTCTGATGGTATCTCCTTCCTCCCTCCTATCACCAAATTATCACCTTTTTAGTCAACAATGCTGTAAGTAATAACCTGCATAAGCCATTTTAACCTGTATAATCCATATATTTCCTGAATATAGCTGAAGCTGAATTACCATTACTGTTCTCATGTCTGCTACACACATTTTTTATGGTTTGCACATACAGAAGACGCTGAGATGTACTGATTTTCTCTTTCATTGATCTAGTTCTATTTTAAAATACCAGCATCCTTGAGCACAAATTTAAAACAAAACAAGTTTGTTGTTTAGAACATTTTCTTATGTGCTTTACCTTGAGGGCTTTCTGTGCAGCTTCACTTGATCCAATAGCAATCAAGTTTGGTCCAGCCATGCTGCAAAAGCTCTTCAGATGCAAAGAATCATGAACAGGGACTGTGGAGACAGCATAATCCTGTATGGAAGCAAGGAATGGTAGCTGTAAGTATTTTTAAATTGTCCTAGTTCCATAATTACATGAGACATTCCATAATTACTCTCTACAAATTAACAATAGCAACACATCCCAGGGTGCAGTGTCAACTGTTAAAAGTATGACATACCCCACTGGACCAGCTTGTCTTGTCTGGTGCACTGGAATAAAATTCAGAATAGGTTTCAAATATTATTGTAGCAACTGTAAAGAAGTACATTAAAATGTGTAATTAAACACTATGTACATAAAACCTCTCCAGGCACCAGCAATAAGAACACACTGTCAATACATGAGAACATTAAGAACGTGAGTGTTGATATGCTCTCAAATAATAAGTTTCCCACTATCCAGGTCACTTTTATGCAGCAATATCACATTTCAGATCCAACTTCAGCATCTGTCACAGGATGCTCAAACCTTTTTAGTAACTTGTACCTTTTTTATTTTTTTAAATAAGTCTTAAATAAAGCACTTGAGTATCACAAGCGTCTTGGCCAGTATAATTTTTAAATTAGTTCAGTGAATGATAGCTTTTATTTCCTGTGGCATGAATGAATCTACAAACCTTAAATGTGTCAGCCAGAATTTCTGCACCACGCTGATTTGTCCGCCTGGAAAGCCCCACAAAAAATTCTCTGCCTAGAATGTAAAAATGAAGAGCAAAACAATGGCAGCTTTTTTTTTTTTTTAACCATAAAAAAAAAAATAACATTAACTCCTTTATCAGAACACAAACATTTTAAAAACAGGTCAGCTTTAGAGACATGTTGAAGCAATCTTTTATGGGTATCATTTTCTATCTTTCTTTTCTCAAGTTGAATGATAAAACTGAAAAATCAACTTAGAAGAATGCAACCTGCAAATCTGAGCTGATAATTTAAAGCAATTACCTTTTTCCAAAAGACACATTTTACCAGAAACATAAATAGCTTCCCCTTCTAAAGCTCTGCAACGGTCATTGAGTTAGAAAAGAGAACAGCTGGGCTGGATTAGTACAGCACTGATTGACCATTTCCCCCTCCCTCTGAGATTTCCTCTGGTCTGGAAGGCAGCTCTGCAGCCACCAGCATCCCCCAGCTCCAGAGGAAATCAGTGCTGCATCTGCACTGCATTAGAAGGGCCACCCTTTCCAGTCTGCCTCTTTTGAGACCGTTCTTTTCCCTTGGTGAACTAAGGCAAGCAGCCAGTCTACTGTGATGCTGATCAAAATAAACAGGCTCATTCAGCACAGGCAGGGAGCAAGGTGTGTGCAGCTGATGTGAGAAAATGCCTAATGGGTTTAATGGCATAAAAAACACCATCAGTACCTTCATCTTTGAAGTCAACCATGCATATAAGTTGTCTAGCACATGACATCTGGCAGGCCATTCCACCTCTTTCTCCATAAACTGAAAATGCATTTTTTGCTTTTGATTCATTGAACTAGTGACAATTGTCTACATCAAGCTTTTACAAGTCCTGAAAATGAGTCTGGTGAATTTAGCTGCTTGTAATAAGAAATATGAAACAACTGGAGGCAGTTCACTACTGAAAGTGTTTCTTATTGGCACTTTACAAGCTAAAATAAAATTTGTATGCACCGTGCTGCTCTTTGTACTGTGTGTACTGCTACTTCATCTATTCAGGCACTAAAGCAGGACATTGAGGGTTGCATTGAAAATTCATCTCTGCTACCTCTACGACATTTAGTAAATGATTTAACAAACAGCATAAACTACATTTTATTATGCAGACGACAGAAAACATGGTCTTCAACGCAGTGAGAATATGTAAACAGCAAATCCCCTTCCACTGTACCTGTAAACAAGACATCTCCACCATCCAAGGTTGCGTTTTCATCTACCATCTCTACTATATTGAGGTTGAGACTTTCGAGTACTCTCTTCATGGCTTCAACCTGTTTAAAGGAAAGTTGTTTAGAATATATTGTATCACTGAAAAACTTAAAAAACCCAACCAGAAATACACACTGGTAATAAGAATTAAAAGTCCTCTGACACACCTTTAGCAAGGCAGATGGCAGGGCCCTTTATGTCCCTGTCCACCACAGTTTCCCATCTCTCTCCAGGTTCCTTGATGGTCTGGAGGGGATGGGGTGTCTAGTAGCAGCTACTGGGCTCTTGCCTTTGCACAGGAACCATGCAGCATCCAGGGGAGACAGATGACAGGTCCAAAACACATATGAAGTCCAACCCCTATGCATAATAATATCCTCTCTTGCAAATCCTGTCCCTCGGATCTGAGCAGGTAAAAGGACCATCCAGAGTGACATTCTCTCCTTCCATGCTGCTCCAACACAAGACATGGCTCTACGAGTCATGGAGGTAGCAGGTCTACCCCAGGTCCCTCGTCAGTCAGGGTTAAAAACAAAACAACCCCCACAACAGGAAATGTGAATTTTCTTTTTAGTTTTGCAGCTTTACTGAGCACTAGTTCCCCTGGCATTTTTTAGCTACTTTGTTACAGAGTTACAAGACCTCTCAAGTCTATGTGTTTTATTACAGGCTGCTCCTCATGGAGAGATGCACAAGGTGCAGGGAGCCTGGGGCTGCCAAGCTCATTCCCTGCTGAAAGGGGCTCATAACAGGAGCAGGGGATGCAGCTCCAGCAGGTTTCCTCTTTCCCAGTGAGGGCTGCTCAGGATGCCTAGAGCAGAACCTGATTCTATAGAGACTTATATCATTGGTCATCCATAAGAGGGGCTAAGGCTCACTATGTTCAAGCGCCGTCATCTTGGTGCCTTCTAAGCCAAAAGAAGCACCTACACTCAACCAACAGCTCATCAAAAGCTTACAAATACAGCTTGCAGAATATCAATATAAACATTAGCTCATCCACTGAAACCTGTGAACCTGATCCCACATGGCAGCATCTTCATGTTTGGAGGAACCTCCTCACCATGGTCAACCAGAGGTGCCCAGCACACACCTTGGCTGTGTGAGTAAAGTTGAGGAGGTACAAAAGCCTGAAGGTGGATCTGCCTGCAAGAAGATGTGCCTGTGACCAGAGCAAATATACACCAGTCACAGAGGTGTGTGAGGGCTCCCTCCAGCAGGTGGGAAACCTACTTATTACCTGAGTACTGCAACCATGCAAAATGTTCGCACTGCCCAGAGAAGAAATTCTAATGCAGTTGGGAAAGGGCTGCTAGAGTTTCCCAGGGAAAGGCAGGCAGCAGCTCTTCACATCCCCAGGCTAGAATGGCCCACTAATAACACTTGCACTAGAGTACCAATTAAGTAAAATGCCTAGATAATGAGAATAGCAGAAGGTAAATGCTGACTTTGTGTCTGTGATTTGACTAATATGTGTTATAATCACCAGCTGCTGATGACCATTTAACCACCAGGCTATGCCGAAGATGCTTTGAATTGTTTCTTTATTTAATATAAAGCAGTTGATGCAGCTGTAACACAGACATTAAGGAAAGTTATCAGAACTGAAAGTTGTCTGAAATCACAGAAAACTAGTTCAATTTGCTTTGTGGTTGTTCCAGGTTGTGAAGATATTTAAGATGCTCAAGATGTTTTTCCCCAACATAAGCTCATTTTATCTTATGAAACCAAATTTAAATAAATATAATGGTTGCCATATAAATAGCTGGATCTTTTTTCCATGATGGGTGTTAATGGATTCAAGTCTAGGGTTCAATGTCTTGCTGGGTTTTTAAGCAAGCAGTAGAAATTCCTAGAGTTTTAATTGGAAAGTGCTGCTCACATGTCTGGTAACACATGCTGGAATTATCATTCAATATCCGTTGCTTGTGTAAAATAGAAGTCTCAAGTTACTGTTTGCTTTCTATAGACAAGACCAGGAACTTCATTCAATAGAAGCAGAAATCAAAAAGGAACACAAACTGCGATGAGAAGATTAGAGGGAAGATTTGACATTATTAGAAAGGCAACTGAAAAAAAACCCTTGTAAATATAAGATTCTGGAAAGCAACTGAAAAAAATAACTTGTAAATACAAGATTCTGGAAAACAACAAGAAAAAAAAACACTCCATCTGCTTTTGCATATGGACAAGTTTCCTGCATGGGTGACAGCACAGACTCACATTACCCCCACCACATCATCTTTAAAGCCATCCTGCAGCAGTTCTGAGTAGGGTCTGCAATGTAGCATGTCACCAGTGCATGTTTGAAGCACAACCATCTTGGAAACAGTGTACTGCATCATTCAGAGTTTGGGTTAGGACTCAAAGCAGCTTGAGTCTGTCTCTCAGCATTGCAAAAGGGAAAAAAAGAGCTTGGCTCCATCCTTAAGTCTTTCCAGATCAGAAAGAACTGTGCCACTTTCCAACAGAGCTCCTATCCTGGAGAAAAAAAAAAAAAACAAGATACAATCTTGTATGTACAAGTGATGGTTATCTTCAAGTAAGCTGCTAAAAACAGGGATGCAGCAAAGGGGGTTGATTTTATAAAGCCTTCTGTCCTCCTCACATATTATCCTCTCCAAACAACCGAGACATGTTTTTCTGAAGTCCAGAGTCTTAATACACACTGGTGAGGTTTTATAATGAATGAAAAACTAATTCACAGAGCTAGCTTTGATGTATGGACAAATAACGATGTCTTTTTTTTTCCAGGAGAGAACTGAAAAACAGTGGATGGAGAAAGTCCTCTGTGAAGGCACAGTCACCCAGGAGACACCAGTAGAATACACAAAGTATTTGGACATGAACTGATTACAAGCATATTCACTATGAAGACAACTAACTGCTTGCTTTTTTCAGAAGTAGCCAAGAGGAAAAGTCACCTTCCATCACTTTAGCTCCTTTATTAGAAAACGAAAATCCCAGGTAGTCAGAATTGTAGCACACAAAGAACACACTCATCTGTATCCTTTAAAATTTCTGTATCGTATTATCTCAGGTCAGCTTAAGGTTTGTAAGACGATATTGGGTTTTATTGTACACGTACCCATTAGTACATTGGTTGAGTGTTAAAGCTTGTATGCTTTGTGTAGTGATATTTTTCTAATAAGCACATTCCTGGTGTGAGACGGGATGTGTCTAATCCATAGCAAAGCTGATTGAGAGACAATGGGCTCCAGCCAGCTCAGCTCTGTTTCAAGGAAAAAGGACAATAACTGCGTTTGACATTTATAAGAATCTAATTTCCTCGTGCTTTAAAAATGGAGCTCATTACCCTCCGGACTGGTGCCTTCCACCAATTACTGTAACTGATGTGTGGGGATTCTTCCTTCTCTATTTTAGTATTTGATGCACTCTAAATGGAGGCTGCTTCCTAAATTATTTACTGGTCTTCTGTGCACTAACCATGTTATGAGATTTACGTTATTGACAGTAAGGAGGAAATTATCTTTTGAAAAGGCAGCGAAAACGGGGACATGATTTTGCAAGCCAGGCAGGTTTTCCTCTGGGGTGCCAGGGATAGGCAGTGGGGCTGCAGACAAGGGGCACCAAGGCTCCCAGTGTCTCATGGGCAGGAGCACAGCTGGGGCTCGGAAGAAGTTGTGGATGATACCATGTCAGGCATCTCCCAGTGACTGCAATTACCCATCCCCCTTGAGCTCCAAGCTCTCAAAGTGGGAAGATGGCTAGAGAACTGTTTCAAATGAAAGGATGCAGTGAGATTTGGAGAGCAGAAGGCCATCCAATGAGCCAGAGGTTACATGAGGTTTTTCATGTAACGCAAATCTAAGTGCTCTGGAGACCAAATGCAGCCCTAACAAAAAGGGTTCTCAGCCCAAGACACCCTACTGCAGTGTCTCCTGAAATTTTACATCCACCACCAATTTCTCCGACATGTTAAGCCCCAATTATTGGGCTACACTCTCCACTTCATTGTGTTTTAAACTGTCATTTAGAGCTGTGCAAAGCAAATGTCAGACTTAATATACACAGAAGTTAGACTGTGATGTCTCTGAGGTGACTATTTTTGGAGCCATTATCTCCAAGTTCACAAAGTGCCACTGTCAATATATAATGCATTTTTCAGCAAGGCTCCGAACAAAGGCTATAAATAGAGACAGAAAAATCCAAGGCCAGAAAAGGGTAGACTTCAGTTTTGCAAAACCTGTTACCAGTGTTGGTCATGATCCAGGTCCTTGCCTGTCTGAATCTGTTTCATTTGGAGATGAGGAAGGTGTGTATCCTCTTAATGATAAGCACTGCCCATATGCATTTGCAGGGGCTTCAAAGAAAATGAAACAGCATTGAAAGAGTTTTGAGGTTTTTGAAAAGAAAAATCCACTACTGTTTTTTTTTTTCTTGCTCTAAGTGAGTCAGACACACATCCTCATATATATTTATCTTGGAAGTTCATGGGATGTGGGTTGTGGGAGTTTGACTCCTGCTCCCAGTGTTGATACCAGAAAGAGCCTTGGCTCTTGAGAGGTCATCAGGGAAGTGGTGGAAGAACAAGATGGCCCAGCGCTGCTATTTGAGGCAGAACATGCTGTAAGAATGTGTTAAGTGCAAGACAACTAAGGTCAGCATTCTCCCATAAACAGCAGCTAGCACAGCCTGGTAAGGATACTCTGTACCTTCCATTCCCACCCCTACCCACTGGTGGACCACCGTTTGCTTTGGCAATTGATCAACCTCTCCACCCACACAGGGCCTTTGTGACCATCCCTCTTTTGGGAAGGGAAATGAAGGTGAAGATAGGCAGCAGCCTGGCCTTGAAGTGAATCACCAGCTGTGGGGCAGCACGTTCCTGGAAGCCAAGGCACCCGGACAAATCATACCCAGACTGCTCAGTTCAGAGTGATTTGGCCATGACTTCAAACTAGGCTGCACATCACAACATGTGGATAATGGTGTTATGCCAGAACACCCAGAAAACCCTTTTTGGGAGTTTCAGTTGATCCTCCCTTGCTGCTCCCTGCTGGAGCTCCATGCCCAGGCCTTCAGGCCAGTGTTGGGGCACTGCCCCATAGCACCACCCAAACTGGCTGTGCCCATGCCCATCAGCACACAGCTGGCACCGCTCCTCCTGCCTCGCTCTGCCAGGCATGGTCATCCAGTGTGCACACAGCACTGCTTGTCCTCAACTATTTCTCATCAAACAAGGCCACAGAAGGGCCAAGAAGGAGCACTGAGGTACTCCCCAGTGATGTCCAAGCAAAAGATATATTGTTAGCTGCTCCCAATACACAGATTCCATCCCAACCCCTTCCGGTTGCAGCTCTGAGACAGTTTCACCTTACCCAAAGCTCGCACCAAGAAGGCACAGTTGTTGGCATAGTTCAGGTAGCTTAGGAGCCTTGGAGTTCAGAAAGGACCACATGCATAATGACCCCAGTTGTTATTGCCCACATGCTGCTAATTATGGACCCAAACCCACTTACTACCCTACTACTGAAAGGGTCACAAGCTGTGTGCCTAGAGCTGATGTACCCAGCACCAAATGTGCATCACCCCTTGAGAGTGACCAGAGATCAGGGTGAAGTACAACACCACTAGGGATTAATGGGAAAGGGGAACATGAAAAGAGCTGTACCACCAGCAGCACAGCAAGGGACTGGTACATGGAGGAGCAGAAAGTGGCAAGTGGCCTCCAGGGCTTCTTGTCCCAGGAAAGCTTCTCAGCCTTGCAAGAGGGAGAGCTCCAGCCTGGCAGGTCTTGGGAGCTCAAGCAGCAAAATCCTCTTCCAGGTACACACTATTAAAAACACCATTAATCTGAATGTCCTTGGAGCACGTTCTGTTTTAAAAGCTAAGAAGAACCAAAGCGCGCGAGACCAACACAGCCTGCCAGTAGTAAACCATGCCTGGGTATCTCTTCCCTCTCTTCCACCTTTTATAGCCCTTAAAATGCAAGGACACTGTTTCTTACAAAACAGGAGCCAGCAACCTGCTCACTTGCTACAAAAAGTTGGGCTGAAATTTCAGCCCTCAGCAAGTGGAAATAATTTCAATCAGGTATAAAAAATTCAGAGCAAAAAAAATATGCCTAAGAAGATGGAGATTTAAAGTCACCAAAAGAAAAGGCTCACTAAGATCCACTAAGCATAAAATCAGGTTAGTGGAAAAGTTTAAGCAGCATGAATGCATTGTTACAGAAAAACAGAGAAGATTTTGCCAGATAAAGACGATGACATGAAATTTAAGCCGTACAAAGGCATGCTGAGAAAGTAACATTCTAAATACTTTCTGCTTACAATTACAAAATGATCAATTGTTAAGTGTTGGACAGAGAAATATATTCCATTCTGCCTGGACATGCACAGTGGGCCAAGAATGCACCTGGATAAGCCAAGCATTCATTATCTCCCAGACACTCAATATCCCATAATACCCCCAGCGGCTGCCAGCTCCTTGTCCACCCTTGACCACATGCCATGTGCCCCATTTCACAGCTGAAAAGTATTTAAAATTCATGAAGCCTGTTGAAAGCTCAACTGTCACATTCTGCTCATTCCATAGGGTATGGGAAAACCGTGCAGAAGGGACATTTCAGCCGGGGCTATTATGGCTCTTGAATAACCAATATTCCATTAAATTGCTAATAAACCCACTTGAAGATAAGTTGATCACAATCGAACCATACAGTAGCATTCCTTTCCTTTAACACCGAGTTGTCAGGTTTCACTCTCTACTGTACTACTGTTTCTGTGCCGTTTGTTCGTGCCTTGACACTGAGCATTCAAGATACTCACTTTGTCCCCAGTAATCTAAATGGCCTGTTCTAAAGAGGCTGAAAGATCTTTGGCAAGGATAATACTCCGCTTATTTTAAGGTAGTGAACTCTTTTCAAAGGAAAGTCTGCATTAAAGAAGTTGAAAAATCTTTATACCTCAACCAGGATATTTGGGGTTTTCTAACTTCTTGAATGGGGTGCTCACAATTTGACTGCAGGGGTAAATGGTACAAGCACCTCCCAGCTTCCCTAACACCCGGTCAAGCTTGGTCTGGTGAGCTTGCATTTGAGTTTGCAGTTCAGCAACTCACTTCTTGCCCCCTCCACCAAATCCCTGTTTTATCAACCAAAAGAAAAAAAAAACAACCACAACCAAATAAAACTTCAAGAGTGTTTGCTTTGCATTAAAATAGATTTTGCTTAGATTCCTTGCAGTTAATTGTCACGCTGCTGGCATGCCTGCTGTTGCCTCCTGATCTTGCTTGTGTGTGCCGAGAGGACTCCAAATTCTGTAACTTCTAACACCAAAAACCAGATCAGTCTCCTTATTGGAAGATGATTTGGAATCTTTAAATATATATTAACTAACCTGACACTGCTGAAAAGCAGCTTCCATCCAGCTCCATGCCAGGAGGGAACCATCATCACCACCAAGCTCTGAACATTTCCCACAGCTTCTCCAAGGCATGTGGTAACAAATCCGCAGATTTTGGCTGCATGAATGGCCAAGGACCATCATCAGGAAGATTTGATCCCATCTAATGTGTCTGATGAGGAGCCACAGAGAAGACCCAATGGTTGCCACCAGGTCCCCATTGCCCTGTGCTAAGGATGGGCAGGAAGGAGAAGCAATTGCTCCCATGGGCAACCCAGAGCACGCCCTGGATCTAGCCCAGCTCAAGAAGCAATGACCATAGTCCCAAGCAGCAAAGAGAATATTTTTCTTCACTCAATAAATGGTCTTTCACTGAGGAGCATCTGGTTGCTCCCATGTTATTTTATAACAAGGGCCCCATGGGCAGAGCTTATTCTAGCCCAGCATTTTTTCCCCTCTAATAGTAGGTTTCATTCATGCTTTCAGGGATGTTGACTTGTCTTATTTTAGCTATGCTAACACATCCTGCAAGAGTGCCCTGAAGTGTCTAGACATATATAACAACAATAATGGCAGAAAAATGTAAATTCTGACTATCTTCTGTCTCCCAGCTAATGCCAGTAAGGTTTCCACTGCCAGGTAAGCAAAGTGGCATCCCTGTAGGACTACAGAAGTTTGCTGATATACATGAAATGGGATTAAATTATTGAAGACACATCAACAGTTTTAAATAGTCAAAAATACATCTTAATAGAAATAAGCAAACTGGAAGTCATCTATCCAACAAATTGACCATCACAGTACTAGGTGACACTAGGACAGTGGTGAAATGCTAGGACATTTCAACCTGAAAATGACCTCTAGCAGTCTAACACTATACTGACAAGTTTTAAGGAATTTGGAAAATTTAAATAAAAATACACAGTAAGCATAACCTCTGGCTACTGTTCCTTCAAATCAAACTGACAAAGGTGAAGAAAAAAACCAGCTTTGCTAGTCCCTGCTTCTGCACTGGCTTCCCATTTGAGGCTTACAGTCATGAGGATGCGACGAGAATAAGGCAGCAAGCACTAAAATATGGGGAGCACATGAGAGACAGCAGTTGATGCAGTCTCTCCACAACCACACAGTTTTCTAGATGCAGTGCCCTAACCTGCCTTGCAAACTCACCAACTGGGCAGGCAGCTGCCTGCAGTGCTGGGCTGAGAAGAGCCTCTATCCCTGCAAACACCAAGAGGGACAATGCCACCTCTTGGGCTGCTTTGCCAAGAGATCCCTCACTCTCCTGTGTGTCCAGTAACAGAGGGACTGTAGTACAAGATCTCTTCTCACCTTTGGTATTTTTAAGCCAGGCAATATTTTATTTAAAAACAACAACTGTAAGCAAGCTGCCTTCATTGTAACAAACACTACATTAACATAATACTAACAAAACACAGCTCCAGCTTTCAAACCAGCCAGCTCACACCCTGCCTCCCCTCATTAATGTCTGCAGGGACTCAGGACACAGTGAAATTACAAGACCAGAGTCAGAGAACAAGAAATTTATGGTGATTAATTTTATGTGACAGCATTGAGTCCTACTGCCCATGAGGTGACAACAACCCACCAGATACAGAACCCTGCCCTCAGCCCCAAGGAAGGAGCCCTGGAGCCTTCCCAAAGCTGCTCCAAAACCTCACCTGCAGAACTGCTGTGAAAGGCACTCCTCTGCCCTACCCCCAAGCACCAACTTTAGATACAGGTGATACGTCACCAACAGTCCTGAAAAACTGTGAATTTCTTGTTTGTGACTAACACATAAGTGCTTGGAAAACAGAAACGACTCCTTGCCTTTCATGCAGTGATGTTTCACCCAGACAGAAAGGGCACCTGTACAAACTCTAATTTACAAAGCCCTGATCTACACAGCAAATACAAACAAAGTATAAACCTAAGGAAGTCCTTTAAGGCCTCTCTGCACTTAGCTACCTTGAAGTCTACATGAGTTTCAGTGCATTGACATTTATAGAATCACCCCAAACAATTTCAGCAATACAGGCACAAGGATGGAGAATTTAGAACATTTTGTAAAGATACAGCACAGCAACACCTATCCTTTTAATACTCAATGATGGGTGAGTACTGATCAAGTTAAAAACCAAAACAGAGATTAGAATACCACTTTTTTTCAAGAACAGAAATTGCTTAGGTGCTTATTCTAAATTCAAATAATTTCAAATCTCAGAAGGCACTGTTGCTTTGACCACCTGCAAGCATCATCAACACAAGCTCCACACAGATTTGCCAGGAGAGCATTTAGTTGCGGGTGGGAATGAGGAAGGTCAAACCTGAACATTGGACCCGAGTACCCAGAAGGTGGCAGGGGATACAAACCTGGCCCCACCAAAGCCAGAATCCTCCCAACTTGAGAAACCCCTTTACATTTTATACAGCAATTGCAGAAATGCAAATGCCAGGATGCCTGTAAGGAAAGCACTTTAACAGGTGCATTATGATTCATTGTTTTGCTCCTTCCCCTGCCAAACAAGCTGCTACACACTTTTACATATTCCAAAACCCTGTTCTTTTAAAAGGTCTATATATATTGTGTTCAGCTAAAAAGTACAGTGAAATTGGGTGGCATGGTGGTCACGTTTTCAAAAGAAATAAATTTCCTTGACATATCTGCAACTCAGGTTACTACTGCACAAACATCTTCCATTTGCACATGAATAAAATAGAAATGGATTTAAGCAAAGGAAAACCAAACAGAAAACTTGTAAGGGACAGGGGGGAAAAAATGAAGACTAGCAAAATAACAGCCAAAAGTAACCATTCAAAGATTCTACTTAATTCAATCTCTTCCTGTAGAAAGATATTTTAGATGTGAGACTCCCAAACCAATCGTGCTCCTGTAGTGAGATGTGCTTTTGCAAACTGAGCTGTATCCTCTTCATTCACTCTCCTATCCCATTCGCAGAATGGTTTGTGCTGGAAGGGACCTTAAAGATCATCTGCATGGGCAGAGACACCTCCCACTAGGCCAGGTTGCTCAGAGCCTCATCAAACCTGGCCTTTAAGACTTCCAGGGATGGGGCTTCCATAACCTCTCTGGACAACCTTTTCCAGTTTCTCACCACCTTCACAGGAAATAATTTCTTCCTAATGTCTTACCTAAATCTACACTCTTCCAGTTTCAAACCACTACCCATTGCCTTTTCACTGCCTTGTAAAAAGTGCCTCTCCAGCTGTCTCATAGGCCCCCTTCAGGTACTGGGAGGCCACTATAAGGTCTCCTCAGAGTCTTCTCTTCTCCAGGCTGAACAACTCAAACTCTCGCAGCCTGTCTTCATAGTAGAGGTGCTCCTGCCCTCTGACCATCTTTGTGGCCCTACTCTGGACTCACTCCAACAGCTCCATGTCCTTCCTGTGTTGGGGGGATCCAGAACTGGACACGGTACTTCAGGCAGAGGGCACTTTGCAAGAGGTGCAATGTCTTCAGTATCTTACTAGTTTGTCTTGCAAACAGGCATGTTGGGAAGTGAAATCTCTCAGCAGGCTTTTAAACACAACTTAGAAATGAGGGCTTCACTTAAACTATTATTTAATAAGAGTTACTCTAAAGGAGGGGTAAATCCAGTAAGAACTCCTCCCAGCTGAACTGCACTGGGTTTATTGAATTTGATGACCCACATTTCCTAATTACACCTCCTATATCTGAGGCAGCACATGCCCACATTTCACTGCATCCAAGCCAGTGCCCTTTGCACAGCAGCAGCAATGCTCCCAAGGGGTTACATACCAGACCACCCAAGCTTTGCCCTCTTGCCAGCTCCAAGTGCATAAGGCACCACTCTGGGGGACACAGTGATGCCACGATCCTCCCAACAGGTCCCATGTTCAGAGCCATACCTGCCTGGCAGGAGCTGGCCCAAGCCCATCCTGCACAGAGCAAACAGCAGGGGTATGACTGACAGACACGAGGCAACAGCAGCCCATTTCCAGACTCACGGGGGAACAGGGAGCACGTCTGCTGGAATAAAAGCCAAGAGTCAATGATACAGCAGACTGAAGTATTACTTTATAGTCAGCCTAATGACTTTTCCTTTCCTTTCCCTCTGCACAGTACTACGTAACTTTGCTGCCATACAGAAGAAAGGAAATACTGAAATTTATAAAATCATAACTAAATGGAAACGATTACCTCACCAAATGCTATCAACACCACCAGAGGTGTGGAAGTAACCCGACAGCTTGCAACTGCAGTGCTCCCAGACAAAGGTAATGTCAGAGCCTGTGGGTACCTGCAGGACCTGCTGCAAACAAAAGGTGAGCTTGGGGCTGGAGCAGCAGCCAGTTGTGAAAAAGTTTGTGAAAACCACTTAATGCACTCCTGCCACTGAGGAGCTGAACTATGTATTTCCTTGGCAGCTGTTTTTAGTTCCAGATGCTGGCAGCTCCTGCCCCAAAGGGGAAGATGTCACTGCCATGTAGGGTGGCTGAGCCTCCCCAGGGATTCCTGTCCCAGCCAGGCCAGCCCCAGCACTACCAAGAGGACTCAGCTATGGATGCAACATGTCACCCAGCCTGGAGTGAGGGAAACAATGCCTGCACCACATGGCAAGCATACAGGAATTTGCTGTAAGCACCTGGACCATGGGCAACTGCCTTTGACTGCAGCATTAGCCCTTTTGGGCATCACCTCCAAGCACCTTGGAGGAAATAAAGATGCCCTAAAACTTTCTAGTTACATACCCCCACACAAGAAGATAGCTCAAGAGTTCTTCATTGACTCCTCACAATCCCTGGGTTACATTTAGGAAGACCAGAGGCAATTATATATTGTAGAGCAAGTTTTTTAGCTTCCTCAGTAGAGAGGGTCATCTGCTGGCTGGTGTAACTTCGCACTGCACATGCTTACAGATCTGTGGGTCAAGAAATAAAGCGGAAACCTAGGAAAATAATGACTGTTATATTCTTTGTAGATGTTAGCTTTGTTTTAAAAACTTGTCTCATCTACTTCTGAATGCTTTTGGTGTCTTACAAGCGCTAAGTGCTCAAGAGGAAAGGTAGAAAGACTGTTTTCCTACTTGTTCTGGATGGGGAAAGAAATTCGTAACTGTAGTTACACAACAGTGAAGAGAGGCTGCAGAAATAGTCTCCAAGGTCAGAACAGAAGGAATACGAAATTTTGTTTGGCACGTTCCACATTAATCTTCCACCTCAGCAGAGTAACAGGTTGAAAAGAGGGTGAAGGTAGGAAGCCAGTCTCCAACACAGTAGAATACACCAAGTCTTTTCAACACTCACTTGGCTCTGAAGGAAGAAATACAGCTTCTCCTTCAGAAACCACTTGTTAAAACGATCAGAAAGATGATGGTCCTGAAAAACCTAACCGCCAGTTAATGACACAATAATTTGCTCAGAAAACAGATAGCACTTCATGCTTTTTCAGCTACAGATAGTAGTGAAGCTAAAATGCACCAAAGAAGTGACAGATTTCACAGACAAAATGGATGTCCCTAATCAGTAAAAGCAGTTACATAATGAACATGCAGAATTAATAATTTTCCAAAGCTCTATTTTCACAAAGCTGAAATAGCTGAACCAAATGATTAAGCAGCTAATTTGCATGCCAAAAATAAGTAATGCTCAGGAACAGTTTTAAGAAAATGTCAAATGTCCAGAAAGCCTGCTCTCACGTGAGAAAGAACTCTGTACCAGATTAAGAATCAAAGATAATGGCTAAATTAACTGGGGTAGAGGAGGAGTTAAAGCAGACATAAAAGTTGAAACAAGTACAGCTAATAAGTTTTAGTGCAATATATCAGAAATTAGAACTTATCAAAGCACACAGATGTAGCAAAACAACTCTGGATGGCACAATCAAGATTCACAAGGGCCTTTTTTCTCTTTTGCTTCCCTGCCTTCAGAATAACAGGAATAGCAACAGTGCTGCTGATCCAAAACTACCTGGGAAAGGGTGAAATTTTCAATATTCACACCAAAAATGTAAAATTAATCCCAACCATAACAGAAAAGGATATTAAACAGTAGGTCAGGATGATTTCCACCAAAGGAGATGTTTTGTAGTGCTCATAAATCCTTCACAGCCTAAGGGGGATGCCAGAAAAATTTTCAAAGTGACTGACAGGGGAGTAATAAGGAATTGAAGGATAAAATAATGAAAGCAAATCAGCATGTGTGTACCGAAAGTCAATCCTGTGTAGTTTGATGCAGCTTTGGATGAAAGGATAACTCCAGTCAATAGCAGAGATAGCACCAATGGACCAAGTGAAGATGTAAACAAGTTGATACTGCTGCTGGTATGCAAAAAAAATTATGTTTTCATACATGCCTCACGACCTGATGAGAATGGAAATCATTGCTGAATAGGTGAATTTCAAACAGAGACCCATCAGTGCAAGGTGACTCAGGTTTCACACAAACAGCCCCAGGGTATGTGATCATTACTGCTCAGCAACCAAAGGAGCATTAAACTGAGCAAAACAGGGCACAGGCAGGGAAGACAGCACAAGAGGAACAACCAACACTGCCATATGGCCACCACAAAAGCTGTGTGGCTGGCACCAGGACTTCAGGCCACAGCCAGAGGGCAGGCCATCTGTTTATTTTTTTTTAAACCAAGCCACCACAAAGGATCAACATGGGCACATGGGCTCTAACCACAATCTTGCAACTGGAGAAAGACATTTGGAGTTGCCCTGCTTGTCTGTCCATGTAGGGCAGAAATCCACCATCCCAGCACGTTCCTTCACTGCCGCTACTCTCCAGTACCACATTCACTGCACAGAGAACATCCAACAGTTACAAAAGGCTCAGAGTGGAGCCACCAGGAGAAAGATATTTCCAAAACCTCAAAGCCTCATTCACAGAGCTCAATCTGTTTCACTCATCTAAGAGAGGATTATAAAGGCCTTCAGTCATGTCTGCAAAGACCTACACAAGGAATAGACATTCAGTAACAAGCCTTGACAAAATACAGTGCATAGAAGCTGAATCCAAAGCAGAAGCTATGCTTGATTCAGGGATAGTATTTTGTTTTTAAAAGAAAATGTATAATTTAGATAACTTAGCAAGGATTATGTTAAACTCCAACCCTTCTTTGCAGCCTGAGTAGAGGGCACCCATGACTTTGCACCAAGAATCCCACCCCCAGTGTGGACAGTGTGGATCTAGGCTAAGATGATGGACAAAAGGCTGAACCTGGGAGTCTACTGTTAGTCTAGGTACTAGAAAACACTGACAGACAAACCACAACTTCACAGCTTTTCCTCTTTGTTCAGTGAAGGGGAAGAAGATACAGAGCCTGATAAGAAACTAAGGCACTTTTCAGACAGTGGCTAATGCCAGTGCAAATGATGTCATTTTATGGACAGACCAGTCTGAATCTTGAGCAAATAATTAATTTTTTTTTTTACTTTTTTTTTTAACTGCTGCCACACCTCTGTATGCTCACAGAAACAGATGACCTACTCTGTTTACTACCAACAAATGTACCAATTTTCTCCTTGCAGGTAGTAAAAGGTCTCCCTGGAAAAGCTTGTGGCTATTTTGGACAGGCAAGGTGTTTAAAGATATCTGACAGTACCCACTTACTTGCCACTTCTGCTGGTGTACGTATCGGACAGGAACACGAAGCGGCATGAGCTGGAGGGAAAGCACCCAGCAATTGCAGGGCAGCGCGGCGGGATGACTAGGGGAAGCAGTGAGGACAGCAGAGTTCACTTGGGAGGGGCTGGGGGAAAAGGCAGCTTGGGAAACACTGATGTATTGTCCTTCCATTACTAAAAATTGCACTTTGTGAAGTAGCATTAGATCATTTTAAGAGGTTTATATAAGGACACTGAAAAACACGTTCCTTTGCAAATTCTGCTGTTTTTTTTTAATGTCTCCCTCCCCTTTCTATTTCCACTATGCATCAGGTTGTGAAAATCCAACATGCAATAAGTCTAGTGTTCCCAGACAGAAGAGACCAACCCCAACCCAAGTTACATCTTCCAGCTGTTCCCAACTCCTTCTCTCCATCAGACAGGCTCATAGCAGTGCCTTAATTACTTGTTTAGGAAGGATGTGACATGTTCCAATTTAATACATTTAGCCCTTCTTAGAGCAAATGTAGAATTAAGCCTCAGTATGCACTTGACAGATCTCGTAGCAACTAGAGTGCAATCAGCCAACAATGGATGATTCACAGTTTTAGCAGGAGTGTGCAGAACTGCCTGCCAAAAGTCTGAATACACTCACATTGCTAGACACTATGGTAAAATGTACCCTGATCTCTTTTAAACTATTATATCATAGAGGAAAGTTAAACTGCATGCATTCCAGCAGCTCGCCTGAGTCTGGAAATACAATTGAATTGCAACATCTTGATTTTATGATGAGAGACTTTTTAGTGGTTATTTTCACTTAATTAGGATAACAGTACCTTTCAAAGGAAAACTGCTAAGATTTCAGTTTGTGTAAATAACAGGTGACTTTTCATTTATTTTGATCTGAAATGGGAAGTCTATCTAGAATCACTTTGATTAAAAGATGGGCTTCATCTCACACATAGTGCTGAAGGGCCCACTGGCACTTAAAATATTATAGATCTCTGTGCAATCCATGAGTCAGGGGGGAAGAGAAGAAAACAGCACAAGTGCAAATATCCATCCTGACACATTGCTATAATCTCTTCACCCTCCAAAGCACAGCTGAGCACCAGGCTGGCACAACAGAAACAAGTTTGTTTGTATTTTTACAGCCAAATTTCTGCCTTCATTGACCAGTTTCACTCTAAGCTTCAGATTTTCCTTTGGAAGAGCTTCCTCTATACTCTCCATGTGGATATCTTGCTACACAAAAACACCCTCAGCAAATCCTTTATGAAGTACTAATGAAAGAACAAACAACACTGGAAAAGCACTGCTGGGATTAGTCCCACGCAGCGAGGGCAGTGAGTGACAGAGGATAAGACACAGACCCTTCCCTTTCAGCTACAATCATGAATCATGACCAGAGCTTTTCCTGTGGACACTGGTTACCGGAGTGAAACCTCTTGTGAGTTACAGGGTCTGGACCCAGGAGACAAGGACAGCTCTCCCCCAGCATCCCAGCCTCAGTTCAATGTCATTACAGTGAAGGGTCCCTTGGAATCTCCAGCACAAACTTCAGCTCCAACGGTCTGAAAAGCTTGTCACATTTATGGCAATTCATCCATTACATCTGCTTATATCACATATTTTGGACTCTTTTTCATAATTCTTTCCCTGAGACATCAATATTCACAGCAGAAGAGAGCTGACACTGCTGTCCTTTCTACTTTAACTGCCCCAAGCTGCCGCTCACTTGACGCCAAACTGAACAAAACTCCATTTAAAAATACAGACATCTTGGCTACCTTTCTTTGCTATCTTTTCAGTAGGTCTGGTCCTAAAGCTCTTTCTCAAGACAGATGACAACTCTGTTGCACTTAGTGGGACAGCCACCCTTAGCTCCATCCAGGTACCACCATGCAAGTGCTCTGACCCCTCATTGCTCCCATGGAAGAGCACCACGGTCCTTATGGACCAGGCGCAGACCCAAGGCAATGAAAAGCTGCAGCATGCTAAATCTGTTTACCATTTTGGGAACATGCCCTGGCAGCCCCAAGCTGCTCCAGCCACCAGCAGCCTGGGATCTCTCCCACTGCAGGCAGGAGCCTCGCTCCAGCAGCCTCCAGCAACCCTTTTCCAGGTAAAGTAGATACACTTGGCTAAATAAGCAGCTTTCTTTGGCACAGAAGAGCGGGGCGCCCGAGTTGGTTGGCAGATTTTCCCTCTGAAAAGAGGGCTGTGGTCAGGGAAAGGAATTTGAACACACTGAGCTCCACGCTGTCTTTAATACTAGGATAGTCACAGGTTTCCAGTCGTATGGGCGGACAACCCTTCAAAGGGAAACAAAGGTAGCAGGGGACATACAGTGAGTGACAGAAAGATGCATTAAGTGCAGAAATACCACAGTGAGAGTTTCTGTAAATGCACAAAGACAAAAATTAGGCAGGTAAAGTAAGGATCAGGTATGAAGTAGAAAGTGTTTATACATTTATTGCTTTTGTAAAGAGCAGCTTCCTACTGACAACACTCAATAGACAAACCAGACCTTATGAGATTTTTTTTTTCCATCTATTTTCATAAGGATTAGATCAAAGGGCTAAAAAGAATGTGAGCAGCAGGGCCACAGGGAGCTAGGGCACAGGCGCCTTGCTGGGGAAGGAGCCACAGGCAGGAGGGGGATCCAGCCTTTGACTTCAATCAAGCAGCAACACGTGATGTGTGCCATGTACCTCCAGAATCGCTACACAACACCAGCTAAAAAAAAAGCACTATTATATCTAGAAACAAAATACTCGGGGGACTGATTCTGCCTCTGCTCTGAGCAGGCTATCCTCTGCCTGGATGGAGGCAGATGTCATTTTTTCCATCCCTGAGTAGCTCTCCTGCAGCTCTTCAGGGAGCTCTGCTACCGCCTCGACTGCGGAGCGTGCGTGGTGGTATTTCTGCTTTGGGGAACTCGATGTTACTCAATTGCTGACGTGAATCCCCGCATTGTACGAGGCAGCAGAGCAGAATTCCCTCACTCCCTGTTTTACCCTATAAGGGCATTTGATGATGGCGCTGCAAACCTGCGCCTTCGCACAGATTTTCTGCAGCTGCTGCGGCGCAGCAAAGCCAAGCCCACGTTTGGATTCTTGCGCCTTTTGATAATCAGCTGGGGTTCGGAAAATCCTTCAAAAAATCTAATGTTCTGGCAACTTAACAAGGCTTTTGAAAAAATAGCAGTTTAACATCTGGAACAAAAACACTCTGAGGAAGTCCAAGACCAACACAGCACAGAACATTTTCCCCTGTAACTGTTACTGTACAGCACTTCCTTGTCCCCAGTTCAGTGAAACTGGAACGTTTGCATCAAGATGCTGAAACATATTCTTAGAAGTCATGCAGGAAGGTGGAAAGATAAAGAGCTATTCATACACTTGAACATTTTCTTAATTTTCTGGGTTTTGTTTATTTTTGTTCCTGTCCCACGAATTTCCTCAGTCTTTTAATGCATCTTAATCTTCATCAATATTTAACTCTGCAGCAGAAATACTGCATACTTTGTTTTCACATTTAACTTGAGAGTAGAGGAGGGGAAGAAAAACATCTAGAGGAAGAAAAAAACCAGCCATTTCTGAAGGAAATGACTTTTCCTTTTTCCACAAGAGGTCCTGGAATAGAGTCAGGGAGAAAGATGAAAGAGAAAGGTGGGCAGCAAGAGCATCATCTATTTCACAGAGTTAGTTAGGGTCATCATTCTGGACACTTCTTCCTACTTCTGGGGCCCAGGTTCCAGACCCACCTAAAACTAAGACCAAAAATATTTCTCAACAATGAACTCTAAGCAGACATTACCATGTAAGAGCAATTTCCTGAAGTAATAAAAAAACTCCGGCATAATTTACAATGAACAAGTAACCATATATATATCATTTCATAAACTATACATATTTATAGGTGTGTGTGTGTGTATGAGATCCTTTCAACAGGGGATGGGAATGCTTACTGACCTTTTGTAAGCTAAGAGATTTCCCTCAGTTGTCAATACTTCCTGGAATAGCAGTGTCCCAGAGCACACAACAGACAGGTCTGTCAGAAAGTGCATTGCACAGAGCAGAACTGATGTAAGCCCATGCTAGCAGAGATGCTCCACAGGACACTGCCTGGCTCATGGTACCAGGCTATAGCCTCCAACAGAAAAACACTACTGTGTTTTGATGTTGTCTCTTACCAAAATCTCTAAGTTCAGATCATGTCCTGCAAAGACTCAGATACCACGTTTTCCACTTGCCAGCTCTGCCAAGGAGTAGCACCCAAAGTAGTGCTTGTGCCTGGGATACTGGCCAAGCATATGGTTAAAAATAAAATTAAGAAAGCCTCAGTTAAAATATATGGAGGGTTAATCTTTCCAACAGCATTTTCAGTCTTGGCTATGAATTGCTACATGTTTTTTCCTTGGAAAAAAAAATAAATTGCTGTGTTTGGACAAGCTCATGCTCTGCCCTCTATCAGAGTTACTGGGGCCCATGCTACAGCAAATCAGACCCCAAGTACTGATTACTGCAGCATTAAAAATAACATGGAGTTCCCTGCACACCCACCAGTCTCCAAGATCCTAAGGCCCCTGAAGACCATGTTCACACCCTTAGCTCAGCCAGAGAAACCAGGTAAGACAGAGCTGCTCTAGACCTTGGATCTAACAGGAAGTAAACCCAAAATACATTTTTATTTCCATGTGTTGCACAGAGGATTTACACACTTCAATCCTGATGCATCAGCTCCCTTGCGAAGGGGACCTGGATTTAGCAAAGTGCAGGAGCTCAGCACTTGTGCCATCCCCTCACATGATTATTTCTAATAAATTTTGCTAATATGATAGGACAGCAGAAACAGGCCCTATAGTGTTCAGGTTTGTGAATGTGTTTGGGTGCAGTTTGGCTCAGCAGACAGGGCCGGTGCCAGGCAAAGCCCTGTTGTGCAGGAAGCCACATGAACTACAGTGCCTTGGGACCCTTCTGGGTTAACTGCAAAACAGACAAATCAACCTAATACATCTCCTACATAGGTACACCTCCCAAAAATGTGGAAATACTGAAAGGAGAAGAGCCACCTGCAGAAAGCTCAGATTACAGAACCAAGATGTAATTGTGTCTCCATTCCCACACACAGCTGAAATCTAGAGTCACATCAACAAACATTTGGCACATAAAATAACAGCTTTCAAGTGCTCTTATAGAAATTAATGACTCCATGCCACATCTCTGCAGCTCAGAGGGTTCATTATCTGCTGTGGATGGACATAAAATGGTGTATCCCTGCCAAGCCAGCTTGGCCAAGGGAAAATATAGGTCCTTCTGGGAGGCCCTTTGGGAGCAGGTGAGCTCCCGGCTCCCCATCAGTGCTTTGCCACCACCTGGGGTCCCAGCACACAGCATGGCAGTGCACAACACAGCTCCCTGGTGACACAGCTCTGCTTGAGCAGAGCTGGCAAGGGGCAGCCTGGCCACCAACCAGCAGATGCAGTAGGTAGAGAACCAAAATGTTTTCAAACACCAAGGAGCCAAAGAGCCACAAAACTCATGCTAGAGCAGAACCTGCACCTGCCACTTTGTTACTCTGAGCATGGAAAACCCTATGCAATTAAGCAAAAAGCAAACTTGGACAGGAAGAACTGGGACCAGATGAAATATGTATTGGTTTCAGTAGGCTCCTCACAGAATGGCAGGTCTGACCAGTAATACTAGGCTTTGTGATGGTTTGTGTGTTCATTTAAGATTTTACTTCTCAATCAGAGCAAAGAAGATAAACAGACACTTCAGAAAGAGTACAAACTAGCTTTTTAAATGTGGCCCGGCAGGAATGCCTCCCTCCATCTAAGTTATTCTTGCTTTCAAATACAAAATTCAAATACAATTAAGGCTCAAATCTTCTCTCATTTCAAGCTGAAAAAAATCCTAATCCCCCCCAGAAAAAAACCCAATATGCAACTCTTCATCCCTGCCTTGAAGCAGAAGTTGGATCCACAACTTAATGGCATGTGTGGATGCTCCAGTGGCACTGCTGCCCTATTTGGGGGAAGCATATGAAGCATTTCCCCACTGCAGAGCTGACTGCCATCAAGGACCGTGCCACAAAAGGTTTTCAGTGACTTTGGAAGGGTTTGTTGCTGAACCGCTACTTGAGAAATTACTCTTCTTCCCACATACACACACACATTTGTGATAGAGACAAAAAATAAGCAAAGCAGCTGAGGTGCAACCAGTGCTCACGTCTCAAACTCAGATGCCATTTTACAGATTTCCATTCTTGTCTTCTGGGTTGCTCTTTCCTCATTCCATAGCAAGACCCTTATAACTGCAAACCACAGAGGCTTTGCAAAAGGCTTAAAGAGTCCATCCTCTATCTTTTGTGTTATCTACAATAAGCCTTCTTAGAGGGCAGCAGAGGACAGCAAGAGCTATACCCCTCCTACCCACACATAGGGAAAGTGCATCCCACAGATGCACAACTACCCACTCTCCAAGGCTGGGAAGCTCCCAGATACATATGTAACCTATTCTAACACTTCACTATCCCTCCCATTTTCCCCCAGTATCAAAAACCTGCATCTTGCTTGCTGAATTTTAATCCCACAACTTCTTATCCTATCTGCCATAGCTAATCCCTCCCTTTCAGCAGCTGGCTGCCCAGGGGACACTTCTGCATTTTTGCTGCTCACTATAGAGAATATAATGAATCTTTAATTAAATGGGCTTGATGAGGAAAGTAATTCAAATTAGGCTTCATCAGCAAGACAAAACCCCAGCTGTCTTTCCTAAAAGATATAATGGAGCACAGTTTAAAATACCTGGAATCCAATTTTAGCACTGCAAAACAACAGTTCTCCAAACCAGCATTTATTAGGTAAGCGGGGAACAGCTGAAAGAAAAATCTTCAAGATCTTAAAACAACCAGGCACATTTTAAGCCGTGCAGCTTTCATGGCAATTCCTTCATAAATCAGGGACTTCTAACAACCTAACAGGTTTAATGCAACCAGTAGCAAGAGCGCAACTGGTTTCACAGGGGTTGGCATTTGCATGTTCAATGTATTACAGAAAAATGGTGCAATGGTCCTGGAAAAGGCAGCTCTGGGAAGCTTATTGTAGCTCCACGGAAATGGAGCAAACAAAGCATGCATCATCAGCACATCCTCAATGTGCTTCTCATCCCTTCAGAATGAAAGCAACACTGGGAGCTTCTCTTGTTTAATCTGCACAAGCAGATTCACATGCTTGGTGCTGAATGATTCTTCACATTGACTTCAGTGGGAACAAGCTACCCTGGATTTCAGAAGAAAAAAGCACTAACAGAAAGTTAATGAGGTACAAAACAGGTTATGAATGGGCCAAAGAAAAAACTATCCTAAAGCTATTTCCTGCCTTGCTATGATTGAATATATGCCTTTTAAGGCCTCACCTTCCCCCTTCTTCCCCTACTTCAGGCAATCCTTTATTTTACCCCAAGACTTTATCCACTTTTCTAATCAGTTTCCATTATGTCCTTTTCCGCTAAAGCTTCCCACTGTTACAGCTCCACCAGGAGCAATAACGCTGAAAACGGCAGCATAGCCTGGCTACAGCCTTTTAAATAGTCTTGAAATGGAGCCAAGGTGGAATAAGTCTACTGGACAGGGGGGTTAAAGCACCAGGGCTCCTACTGCAGCGCCTGCATCCCTGCTCCTGCCAAGGCAGCTCCGCACATAACATGGAAAGTTTTAGAATGGAGTCTAGCCTAGGGTATGGAAAAATTCTTGACCTACGAGTTTTAAAAATGGTGTTAAGAAGCAGAGGGCTGGGTTTGGCATCCTTCAAACCAGAGGGAGACCCAAAAGCAGAGCATAGAGGCAGAACAGCTCTGGCAGAGAAGCACTCAACCCATACAGGGAGTTTTCCCTATTTCCTCCTCTACTGAAAGGAGGGTGATTCAAGTTTGCTTTGTGTATTCACTTCTGGCTTTTATGTTCAAAACACAAAACCATTCCCACACCTCACACACATATTTCTGCTATCACTTCTACTGAAACATTTTACCCACCTTCAAATATTTCTCTCTCAACCACATTCCCACCTCACCAGCTCACACTCAAGAGCAACCGGCAAGGCTCGGAGCTGGCTGGCAATCTCATGAGACAGGCTCTCGCAAGAATTTCCTGCTTCTGGTTCAGCCAGACATACTGCAACAACAGACGCTCTCGCGGTATTTTGGCACCTCCACTCCTTGTTCAGGCCAAGACCCAGGAATGCAAGTTAAAAAACCCCCACTTCTTAAATTTTAGAATTTTAAAATAACTCAGCTCTTCTCTCTGCTGCTGTGGGTGTCTGGTTGGCTTCCACACTAAAAGACTGCTTCCACTGGGATTAGCTGAATTTGGAAACTACAGTGCTGAAGGTATCACCAAAGAATTTGCTTCCCAGAAAACAGCTTGGTAAGACACCACCACAGTAGGGTGTCAGAGCAGTTTACTGCAAAGTCGTAAGTGTCATGGAAAGAACAAACTACTTGACCCTCCAAGTACACCGAATTATGTTTTCCATGAGCCTCGGGGTACTTCCATCAAGCATTCCTATCACCTCTTTCACCTAGCTGGTGAAAACTGTGTTGGAGCCTCAGGCAAGACATACAGATCTTTCATGCATCTTCTTTAAAGTGCAACTCATGATGACTGAGGAACCCAGAGTTTCCCATGTTTTGTGGTCTCTTTGACTGAATTACCCTGCAAGACTGCACAACAGCTGGACAAGGCCATTTCTGAGGGTGACTAATGTCTCACCGTAAACACTTCAGACACTTGTAGGCTGCTACAGCTCAAACCTCTACTTCAGGGAGAATCTTTCAAGGCATCATTGCTGGGTTAATACAACTCCCACTGAGAGATCAGATTGGGAAGGAAATTCAGATTTTGGGCCACTTACAGATGCACTCAGACAAATCCCCTCTCCTCATGCCAAGTCTCACCTTGTAGGAGAGCTTGAACACACACCCATGGCTGGATGCCATGGAGAGTCCTGGCTCCTTTCAGGGGTGACCCTGAGATGTTCCTCTAGCTGTTCACTGGAAATGCAGCTTCCTACAGCCTGTGCTGACACAAGCAGCAGTCATAGCTTAAGATACTTTCAAACTTGTTCCCCACCTCCTGTGTGTGATGGCACACTCCTTTGCTTTATACTTCGCTTTCTTACAGCAGCAAAAGCAGTGGAAGTTGGGGTAAGAATATCTCTTGTGAAAAATAAAAGTCCCACTCCTAGGATATAGGCAGCTCAGGTTTTAAGGATGAGTTTAGAAGCAGAAGCCCAAACTTCTCATTACAAGTGTCTGTAGTTGCATTTGGCTCCTGAATCACACATAAGCTCAATGGAAAAGAGCCTGTCTTTCAGAGACACTGTGCCTGTACTTCCCATTTAGGGCTTTGGCCAGGGGTCAAAGGACACATACCATGGTGTGAGCCATTATTCAGACATGTTAAAATACTTAAAAAAAGATTCTGCTGCTGATCTCATCTACAGGAGTTATCATCTGTGCCAGTGTCTGTGCAGGGCTGGGGGTAATGCCTTGCTGCAGGCAGGGTAAGGGGAAGCTGGCACCAATGGCACCCATCTCCTCATCCTCAGCTCCTCAGGAGCACCTTCCCAAAAAGCTAAAATGAGGTATAAAGGGACAAACCTACAGAAAATTGCATCACTAGAGCAGTCAACACATACAGGAGGGCATGTCAGATGCTTTATTCATTAACAATGAAGAAACAGCTTTCCCATCCCTGGAGGAGCATGCAGAAAACAAGGCACAGATATTAAGCATTCTTTAAAGATCCACACTCCATGTGGATTTAGCTTGTTCTTAAAACTCATTGCAGGATATATTTAATATTGCTACATACAGTATTTAGTGTTACTATACATGGAAGTTCAATTGTGCTACTAGCCACACACTTTTGTGGGTACCACACTACAGTCTAAAATCTCATAGTCAATCTTTAAGGCTAAAAAGCACTTTAAAGCTCAAGCCGTATCATCTTGACAAATGTTAAGATTACATCAGACTCTCCACTACTGAAAAACATGATCATGAGATCAGCTTAGAGATGGTAAGTAAGCAGACTCACAGCAGACAAGAATTTAAGTGCTTTAAACTAATAAGACTGATTAAGCACTGGAACCCTACAGGATTGAGCCCCAGTGACTTACATACTTGCGCCACAGGCACAAGCCCTAAACTTAAAAGAAAAACTCCCTATCCTTGAATCCTAACATAACACATGCACAGCAATTGCCTGTCTTCATCCCTTCACTCCTTCCTAGACTGAAGCAGTCAGCTAGATCTACATCCAGCTACCCAACACTCCTCCCTGCTCCAGTCCTACCAACTTTAGAGCAGGCAGCCAACACTTGCACTTCTCCAATGCACACCTCTAGGTCGCCTCCCATACTGGATGCTTCCTGCTAGCACCAAGGCTGCAGTCCATTCTGTATGTTTACATATTTAACATAGCTGTCAATATGTATTTTGTAAGGCTAGTAAAATTAAAATGGGTTTTCAGTACTTTTCATACCACTCCAATGAACTCCAGCTTTTTTGCCAGCATAACACTTCATGGCAGATGTAGGTATGCAGAGACCTTTCAGGAATGCAAAGCAGGGCATTGTTTTTAGATATGCTCTCAGGATTAATATAGACCTGAATAAGACCTTACACACTGTTTTATTAGCAGCCCTTTGTTTATCCTGGAGAAATAAAAAATGTTCTTAAAAAGTTTTGGGAATGCTGCTGCACACTGGAGGGCTGGCAGATCTTTAGGGGCTCCCTAGGAAGATTAGGCTTCCAGTTGTGCACAGCAACACTGTGAAGAGGGTAAGGAAACTAAGCAAAGTGGAAACTAGGTTAAAATCAGAGAAGCCTGGTGCAGAATTACAAGTAGTGCTTTAGTCCTTAAGATGAAATGTGGACAGAGCACATTTCAACTGCACAAAAGCTTTTGGCAGTTTCTGGTGGCTGCTGACATCTGTGCCAAGGTTCCCCTGAGGATGAAGAAATGAGAAAGATAAAGCCATGCTTGGGAAATATCAAAGCCTGGACAAGAAACAGCAAGCTTCAGGAGGGACAGGACATGCTCACGGCTAGCAGAGGACAGTCACTGCAGTATTTTTCCACTGGTACCACAAACTCAGCTGCCTTTGTCAGAGCCTGGATAGCAGTCACTCCGTTTTGTATTAGTTTCACCTTCCCTGGGATTTACTTTTGCTACTCTCCAGTCATCCTGCTTGGCCAGGACATGGTGCCACAGCAACTGGGGCTGCAGAAGACTCATAGCTCCAGGTACTGGGTCAGACAATCCTACTGGGAGCATTACTGCAGCCAAGCAACCTGCACCAAAGCAAAGAGATGCAGCTCAAGTACCTTTCTTCCTTGCCCAACACGCTATAACACTGACAGGACTCAGGCTGCCATAGCTCCTATTTGATCAGGCCATCATCCATGCCATGGGTCCACAACATGCTTTCATGCAAAGGGCTGACAGCTGGGAGAATTTTTGGAAATGTGAGCACAGAGGAGTGCTTACAATCCAACCCTGGCCATGCCAGTTCCTGTGAAAGCTCTCCAGCCAGCCCTGTGCAATGGGCCAGCATGGCTGGCTTGATGCTCTCCTGTTAAAAATGGCTTTCAGGCTGCTCGTGGCTTTACCTCAGATAACAAGACGAATACCACTCCTGGCAGCCTGCCATTCATCAAACCCACCTAGAAGTGGTTCCTGTGTCTGCTATTTGCAGTTCTGCTGTATAAATTTTTAGTGATTCGATTAGCTGTGAAGCAGTGGTGCAAGGGCAGAAAAGCACAGCACCTTTTCCAAAAGGCTCCTTGAGCTCTGGAAATCAACAACTATTTCTTATCCCTGATGTTGGTATTTTCAGGCTCACTCTGTCTATATCAGGCTATTCAGACTGTCCACAGCACAAACTGACTGCCATCAAGTGTCCCACAAAAACAGACTCTAGGGCCCTCGAGAGACTGTCCTCCCCACGGTACCTTTCTGCAAAGGCTCTTCTAGGACACGCTCTTCCATAACATTAAGCCTGGCTCTCATTATATCATACATCTGTGTGCCAAATATTCATTGCTAGGTCTTTCTAAGAATAATTTTGCAAAGTTTGGATGGTGGCATGTTTTCACAGCTGATGTGGAAAAGCTAGAAACAACATTTCCTAATGAGAAATCTCTGCTTTACAAAGTGTGCACTGTTTCTTAGGGTTAATCTGCCTTGCTAAGGGGGGGAAAGAAAAATCCTTTTATAGTGTTGATATAAAATATCTAACTCTCTTCATGGTTGAATCATTCAATTTTCTTCTATCTCTTCTAGGACATACACTGAGGCAGGGAAGAAAAAAAACAAATCAACAGCTGACCTCAGAGCACCTATTTCTGGTGCTAGTGATGGCCCATCTTATGCCATCAGGCTACCTGATGAAGCTTGAACACAGCTTCCCCTTGCCTGGTGGGACAGACACATGGGCAAGATCTCTGAATGGTTAAGAAAGGACAGCTGCCTCCCAAATGGCAATCCCTGGATAACTCATGACCTTCAGGATCACAGCAAGTGACTCATTATTAGTCTGCTAAAGAGCTATCGGTATTACAGCTTATTCATAATAGATGAACAGCTTAAGTGGGTCATGCAGACCTGTATATCCAAGGAGCCTGACTCCAACAGCAGTCAGTTCTGGCAGCTTAAGGAAAGAAAAACAGAAAGAGGCCAAGTATAGAGTGCTGCTGTCTCTGGTATATTTTCCCCAGCTTCTTGTAAGAAGCAGTGTACATACCTCCAAAGCCAGATATTGCATCTGGATCAA
The DNA here is from genome assembly GCF_020740795.1 of Apus apus. NCBI lineage: Eukaryota > Metazoa > Chordata > Aves > Apodiformes > Apodidae > Apus > Apus apus. The sequence continues at coordinate 16,682,441 of NC_067288.1, read as the reverse complement.
AGTGTTAAACAGCTATTGATGGATATCTCCTTCATTAGTTGACATCCAGCTGTACTTCTGGACCCCACAACATCCTGGCAACGACTCTGACAGTTCAGTTGTGCATTGCATGACAAAGTACTTCCTTCTCCTTCAATTTGCTGCCTGGGTATTTCTCTGGATGTCATCAAGTTTCATACTATCATTCCCAGCTCATTTTCTCTGTACCATTTGTGACACTGTAGAGCTCCCCTATTTCCCCCTCCCCTGCCCAAAATAACTCTGAGCTGAAGGCATTTATCTAATTTGTATCATTTCATACAGAAGCAGTTCTACACTGCAGCAAGGTCTTCTCAGCCACCCCTACTTTTTCTGCTTACACTGCATTTCCAGAATGGGTAACCAGAACCTCACACAGCATTTCAGGTCCAGATGAATAATCAATTTAAGCAGTCAAAAAAATGGTCTTTTAGCAACACTAGAGCTATATAGCACATAAAAGAGTTCTGGAAATGCTCACCTGAAGGGACTGTCCTAAGCCAGACCTAAGCACTGACATGTGGTCAAGGTAAGCTGGTTGTTTTACTGTGTGACAGTAAGGTCACATCACAGAACAAGAGGAGGATTAAAAGAAATAAATGCTTTAAGAGTCATAGAAGCGCTGTATGGCACTACTGAACATTCATTTCATACGGACTGGAATTTCACAGTTCAACTTGCCAGCATCAATGAAGACATGGCATCCAGCACAATACACAAAGTGCTGACAAGGGTTCTCCGCTCCATGGACTTGGGTTGCCCCCCACCCAGCTTTGACAGCTAATGTCTCTTCTACCCTGACTTCTGCCCTGACTACTTTTCCTGCATTGGTGGGGTTTTACCTTTTTAGACAGTCTGCTTCCTTAAAACCAGTTAAGATCAAAGGGACCAAGAACTATTGGACAAAAATCAGTGAAACCAACAGCAGGGTAGTATCTGCCCAGTTTCTTCTACAAACTATGGTAAAACCAGTTGTTCTTTGAACACATTTTGAGCTGCTGCACCCAAGAGTCACATGGAAAAGGGTCTCTCAAAACCCTGTGCTACCTCCTTCTCCTTTAACATGCTCTGCTCCAGGGAAGCACCATAATTGGAAGTTTCTGAATACACATAGTTACAGGAGTCACCCTGTATCACCATGCAGAAAGAACAGGCAAACTTGTAGGAGACTTCAGCGTTAGCTGGAAAAATACAGGGATCCAGTTCATATCCTCCTCCATCAATATCTCATTTCTATCTGTTTCTATTTGTCTCTCAGCATCATTGCTCACTTCAGCTCTTGCTACTACGCTTCACTAGCACAGGCACTGGTACTTGTATTCCCATCAAAGGCTTGTACCAGATACCAAGCCATGAACTAGTGCATTAAACTTCTGTGGATACCCAGTGACTGGCAACAGCCACATAAACCCTCCTCTGGGTAGTGCTGGAAGAACACAATACTTGAGACTCATCACTTTTACTGTTTTAAGCACAGTGATGACAGACACACTCAGGTATGTGAATAGGTGGCACTCTCCAAAGTACTCCTACTGTTTGCAAAATTAACTGCTGTAGGACTGGTAAATGTTTCACCTTTACAGAGCAGCATGGTCCGGAATTCACTGCTAAACTCAAAGTGTTTTAAAAGTCATAGCTTTCTATTTCTGAGAGCAGGTCAAAAACTAGATCTATCTCTAAAACACTTGCCTTTCTAGCCTGGGTTTCCACAGAGATGACCAGCTCCATGCCTTCTGGTCTGTGACTTAAAGGACATCAACCATACTGAAAAGACATATGCACAGGCTGGATTCTTGTCCTGCAAGATCACCCTGACAGGTACAGGATTCGGCTTCCCTCTCAGTTCTTACACTAAGCCTCAGAAAGAGAAATGAGAAATGCAAAATCAATCAATCAAAGCACTGCCAAGAGTGTCCAAATATGTGGTAGTCTTATTTCAGTTTGCTACAATAGCCAACTGAAACTGAGCTGAGACAGACTGTTTCATCTGGCCAGATAACTTCAGTTGTATCCAGTCACAGGTGGATAGCCAGTTCCTTTACCATTAACATATGTAAACCTTCCAGAAACAACTTATCACAATTATTTTTAAGATAGTGCAAAACACTATCTTAAAGCTCTCACACCATAAACTTGACTAAAGTCTGCATGTTATTATTTTTAAATTACAAGTCCGTGTTTAGACTAGTCATGCTTGCTGAAGAGTTGCATGCCCTTGTCACCTCACCAAGAGGGACAATTGGAGGCAGTGAGTTTGTTAAGGACACAATTGACCTTGATAATCAAATGTGGTTTTGGGAGAAACAGTAACAAATCAGGGGTTCTTGCCTCTGCCTCTTATGTTTCTTGTCCTAAGTATCTATGTTTCACAATGAACCAGCCTGCCCTGCCAGAGCTCACTCATATTCTTGGATCAGCATCAAGGGAATCATGATGTTTTTATATGCAGCATTAGTAGTTTTTTATAAAATAATCAGAACCCTAGAACTGGAGGAAGCTTGGCAAGATGCAGCGCTGGGGCAACAAGTCAGCACCATCAACTTGGCACCAGGATGTGGGAAGTACTGTCCCAAAGTCAACTGTCAGAAGGGCCTGCAAAAAAACCTGAACATTTAAAAGATAATGGGAATAAGAGATGAAGGAATGTATTCTCCAGGGTTATATACACTGCTAAACAAACAACATTGTGTAAAAACAAGACATGTCTCTTCCTAGAAAATAAAGGACCTTGAAATGAGCATTGCATGTCTTTTCTCAAGACCGTAATTTACAACAAAAGGTCCATGTCAGTTAAAAGACCTGGCATCACACTGCTCAGAGGCATTACTGGTTTGCTATATAAATCTGTAATACACAGACTACTGAAGAGGTTAGTGGAAAAGGAAATTAATCAAGTTTAGAGAACTTTAATGAAGTGACAGGCACCTCCACACACTGTAACAAGCACACAGCTGCACTGGGCCTCGACCACCGCATAGCCCTGAAGATGTCAGAGATGACACTGGAAATGCCATCCCAGCTTCTGATCTTCCCATGGAAAGTACAGCAGCATTACAGCCCATGGTCTGCAGGGAGGCCAATCTGGAGACATGGAAGGCAAGAAAGGGGCCCAGGTGGAAAGACATGGGACTGGAGGTGGGTTTGCAAGTGGAAGCGTGTGGGAGTCAGAGAAGAGAAAATGAAGATATGTGCTGCTTCTGTGCATTCTGGCACAGCACTGGGAGCAGCTGCTGCTTGTTCCTTTGGCACAGCACAGGAAGCCTCAGATGGGGACCCTGCTCTCCATACTGGAGTGTCTCAGAGCAGAGAATGCAGAAGCATTTCTGCATCTCACACTCTGCTCTGACATTCGCTGGAGGTGCCATCAGATCCCATAAGGAGCAAGACAGTACTGCAGTCTGCATACCAGTCCTCTTCTGCAGAGGGTGTAGTGTGTTCTAGGCTTGTAGGGAGCAGAGGATTAAAAAAATCTACCAGACAGACTACATTGGGGATATCACAAACCCACCTTTGAATCTCAAAACAAATTCCAGCAGGTGGCAAACTAGTTTTTACAATACTTTTTAGTGGGGCAGTTACCAAAGAAAAAGATTTAGGTTCCATTTGAAAGCCTGGGCAGAAATCTCTTGGGGCAGGAGCAAGGCAGCTCCAAGTAATATGTTTAAGTCAGAGTAGCAGAAAAGGCTCTTTTCTGAGGAAATGCTTAGTTACTTGGAACCTTTAATCACTTGCATTTGCACTGAACTGTAAGCTTACCAGGGGCTATTTATCACTGCTAAAGTGATTAACATGGTACAAAAGCGGACATCAGGCTTGCACAATAACAATCAGTGTCCAAGGAGATTAAAAACAGGCATTTAATTTGGGTACTGCTTTTTTTAATCATCTGGTCAGCAACATTGATATTGCTGAAAAACTTGACCTCACAATTTAATAACAAGGTTTAAATACTGCCTCTGCTAGAAAAGCATGAAACCCAAGCTTCTCCTAGACTGTTCTTAAAGATTGCTTTACAGTTCTATAGATAGAAACCAATTACAATGAACACAGTCTGCTTATATTGATCTGACTAAAGCTACTTCCTAACATTTTCATTAATCTGTGATCACAGAAGCAAAATTGAAAATGAAAAAATACAGTTCACCCGAAGTGTCAGCCCTGTGAATGCAGGGTCAGAGCTAAACCAGCAATGAACTTTAAGACCAGAGACCCACCTATCTAAACTATAAGGTAGCGCTTAAACTACAAAGCAGACAGAAGGGGCAGAGCCACAGAAACAACTCAAACTCCTTTTGAAATAGTCTGCTTCAGGAGGCTGAAACATCCCTTCTCACATCTACTGACACCACCACTGCTTAGGCTCCTGATACAGGTCTGATTCGGGTTCTGATACTGTCCTTCTCAATACTGTTTAAGAGCAATCTTAAGTACTGTTTGAAAAGCTTTTATCTTCTATGGGGTGCTTTCCAGTTAATTTCTATGCTAATATTAAAACACTGAAAATGAAAGTTAATGAAATATCAAAAAACCACTGATGCAGATTGTGACAAGAGTTACTTCATTGCTTTCTGTACCCTTCAATGGACATCACCTGTTTGCTTCTGGAGAATGCCTCCAAGTGAGACTGTGCTGTGCAAGAATACTTGGTTCTGCCAATTGCTCTGCAAAAGAACCAAAATCCACATAAAAACTCAAGTATGCCAGTATATCAATAGAAAAAGGAAGACTAGGGAAAATGTAGGCCCACTGATGAAAGAGGTGGGTGCCCTAGTGGTGGAAGACACAGAGAAGGCAGAGTTACTGAACGCCTTCTTTGCTTCAGTCTTGGCTGCTAAAGTTGTCCCTCATGAATCCCAGACCCTGGAGGCAAGGGGAACGGTCCGGAAAAAGGAAGACATTCCTCAGTCGAGGAGGACCAGGTTAAAGACCACTTTGCCAAACTGGACATCCTTAAGTTCATGGGCCCTGATGGGATGCACACACAATTGCTGAGAGAGCTGGCAGATGTTATTGCTGGGACATTCTACATCTTCTTTGAAAGGCCATGGAAAACGGGAGGGGTGTCTGAGGACTGGAAGAAGGCAAATATCTCTCCAGTCTTCAGAAAGGGCAAGAGGAGGATGCAAGGATCTACAGGCTGGTTAGTCTCACCTCTGTCCCTGGGAAGGTGATGGAGCAACTCATTCTGGATGTCATCTTTAAAAAACACTGAAAAACAGGAAGTTATTGGGAGTGGTCAATGTGCATTTACCAAGGGTAAATCATGCTTGACCAATCTGCTAGCCCTATATGATGACATAACTGGTTGGATGGATGAGGGGAGAGCAGCAGATGTCATCTACCTTGACTTCAGCAAGGCTTTTGACACTGTCTCCCATAACATCCTCATTAGGAATGCGAGCTAGATGAGTGGACAGTGAGGTGCACCGAGAGCTGGCTGTGTGACAGAACTCAAAGGGTTGTGATTAATGGAGCAGGGTTGAGTTGGAAGCCTGCAGCCAGTGGTGTCCCCAGAGGTCAATACTCGATCCAGTCTTGTTCAACAAATTCATCAGTGACCTGGACGATGGGACAGAGTGTACCCTCAGCAAGTTTGCTGATGATACCAAACTGGGAGGGGTGGCTGACACTGCAAAAGGCTGGGCTGTCATCCAGCATGGCCTTGAGAGGATGGAGAGCTCAGCAAAGAACCAACAAGGGGAAGTATAGGGTCCTGCACCTGGGGAGGAAGAACCCCATGCACCCCTATATTCATAGGTTAGGGGTGGACCTGCTGGAAAGCAGTTCTGAGGAGAAGGATCTGGGAATTCTGGTAGACAGTAAATTACCCATGAGCCAGCAATGTGCCCTTACCACCAAGAGGGCCAATGGAATCCTGGGGTGCATAAGGAAGAGTGTGGCCAGTAGGTCGAGAGAGGTCATTCTCCCCCTCTCCTCTGCCCTGGTGAGGCCACATCTGGAATACTGCCTGCAGTTCTGGGCTCCCCAGTACAAGAGAGACAGGGAACTACTAAAGAGAGTCCAGCGGAGGGCAACAAAGATGTTTGGGGGATTGAAGCTTCTCCCTTATGAGGAAAGGCTGAGAGAGCTGGGACTCTTTAGCCTGGAGAAGGCTGAGGGGAGACCTTATTAATGCCTTTAAGTATCTAAGGGTGGGTGCAAGGAGGATGGAGCCAGACTCTTCAGTAGTTCCCAGTGACAGGACAAGGGGCAATGGGCACAAGCTGGAACATAGGAAGTTCTGTTTAAATATGAGGAAAATCTTCTTTACTATGAGGGTGACAGAGCACTGAAACAGGCTGCCCAGGGAGGTTATGGAGACATTCTCTGGAGATATTCAGGACTGCCTGGATGCAGCCCTGAGTAATGTGCTCTGGCAATACTGCTTTAGCAGGGGAGTTGGACTAGATGATCTCTAGAGGTCCCTTCCAACTCTGACTGCTCTGTGATTCTGCAATATGTCTTATCTGAAGTCTGACTTGCACTTCTCAACTTGTTTTCAGTATAATCAAAAATCACACACTAACAATATCTTGCACACCTTCACTCTACTTCTGAGGTTAGACTGAGAGATGGAGAAGAGGACAGGCTAAAGGAGCATGCACACACCTTTGTATAGAATGAGAAAGGTATCAAAGAAAAACCAACCTGACAAGAGAGTGGAAAGGCACCTAATGCCATTCCTAGTTTTTGGGTCAACCTTCACATAAAGTTTTTGTCCATGTTTATTCACCTGCTGTTTTAAGCCCTAAGCAATGTCACAGTGACAACCCTCGTACTTTCTACCATAAGCTTCCTAGGAAGAACAGCAAAGTTAGTCTGTAACATCAAGGGTAAAGCACAATAAGGACATAAAAAGGGGTCAGTACAAATGTACAAGATCTCCAGAATTTGTTATGACAGTTTAAGGAACTATTTAATCTGGTAATAAAATGTTTCATATCTTGCCTCTCTAGTGCAAGTGCTCCACAGAAATGAGACCGACATTTACCAGTTGTCCAAAGAGGTGCTTAGTTTAAGTGATTAGTCAGCAAATACAGGTTGTTTTGTACTACCATGTGCTATAAAATAACCCCCCCCGAACTACTTAAGCTCTAGAGCTAGAAGAGGCTTGAATCTGTTTCTCCTGAACCTAGCATTTCTATAATTTTGCAACATACATAATTATCCTACAAAACTACCCAGATGCACTGAGGAGTGGAGGAAGTGTCTCATATTTCACAGTAGCTATGCAGTATTACTTAACTCTTTTTGTCCAGCACAGGGTGTAAGCTCTAGTTCACCAACAGCTGCATAACCTAGCTGAAGCTGTGGAAGAGGGGTGGCAGCTGAGCAGGTGAAGGTGCTCAGCACTGAGCAGTCAGTTATCTGGCCCAGCACACCTGGAACCTCTGCAGAAGCACTACTGTGGTCAAAGCCCTATCACCTAGCAAGCAGATTAATGAAGAGCTACCCAGAGATGCTCAAAAGGCAAGTAGGAGACTTCTCCAAGGCCTGTTGAGAGGATGGGATTTGACAAACATACCCCTTTGCTGCTCATCCCCTGCCCGCACTGCTGAAAAACTGTCTATACTCCTACACCACAGGAATGCTGCCCCACAAGAGGTTCCCAGTGGGTCTTGGGGAAGTGGAGAACAGCAATACTCCTGGGTGGAAGTTTCTTCTCAACAATCAAGGAGAGAATCAGTCATCTTCTCTGCAGCATCTCCTGAAGCTTTCCCAGCACCAGCTTTTCTCCCTTCTCTGTGTAGCAGCTGAGAAGAGGCCAGATCACTATGGGCACACTATGCTGAGTTTTTGGGTTGCCATCTGCCTGCATAAGCACAGAAATGGTGGAAATGCTGTTTTGTGCTATGCCAAGCACATTAAGACAAGTTAGGCAGTAAGTGCACTGTGCTGATGAAAGCTCTTCTCAGCAACTAACCCTTTTGTATTCAGAAGGAGATGTGAAGAGTTTATACTAGAGGAATAAACAACTGAGAACATACTGCTGGAACAAAAGGTGCTGCAACTGGCAATCTGATCAGCAATCACAACATTTCCATTGGAGTTACTCAACTTGAACACGAAGCACATTGGTGACTGCACACAGCTAAACAAAACATTAGCTTATCTGCATTAGTGATCTACCTCTGGCTTGCTTCAAAAGCCTCTACCTTTCTACCAAATCCAAAACTCCCCAGAAACCATGTATTTTAAAATAAGCTCAGAAGTTGATAACACAGAAACATACTGCTTTGAAATAAGTTTGACTCTTGCAAGCATATAATTAAATGCATGACTAATTTTTCTACTTTCCTGAAAAAATACTGGGCTTTCCCAGTACTAACTGAACACAACCAAATTGAATTAAACTCTTTTCTTCCTACAATAACGTGAAGCAAGAACAGACATAACCCCAGATTTTGTTTTGTACCAGACAGACTACCAGTAAAGAACCCAGGGGTAAGAAATAGCATTTATAAAGCTTGAAAGCTCAATCAATGCTATTACAAACTACTGCAGAAATTTGCTTGCTGCATAAAGTGTTACAGTAATTGATGAAAAGCTGTCTTAATAAGGAGTCTAGTCAGTGAAAGAACACACCACATCACTTCCTAAATATTACATTATGGATTTTAAGTAGCATGAAAAAGCAGAGATGGAGACAGGACTGCTCAGTTCACACATCTGGCAGACAGTCTACCAGGAGGCACAACACACCTGAAACAGCACTGTTCCAGCTGCATATTCAACCAGGCAGTTGTCTTTGAGACACACCTTGGCAGCCCCCTGTGCCCTTCAACTTTAATCAGCCTGACCCACCATGCGCCTCTTGGCAGGTTTCCTGGACACAAGCTCTACCTCTAGTAATTTCAGAAATGGTACCCTACAATCCTGTTTCCCTCATCCCTTTCTGCCTCCACTGCTCCTGCATGCTCTGTACAGAAGTCCATCAAACACCTAAGAGATCAGCAAGACAAGCCTGGCTGAGTCCTGCCTCACAGGGAGGCTCATATCAGGAGTACATGCTCAGAGTTGGACTTTACGTTAACCGAGTTAAGCTAAGCACAAGCCAACTGTAGTGCTAAAATATTCATAAGAGATTGCACTTTGAGAAACTGGTGCTGCTCATAAATGCATCCACCCTGTTTCCCCACTCTATCATCCAGCTGATGACAAAAGTGACAATGTGCAACACCAGCCTTGGCTCACTTTCATACCAGGCCAACCAAGCCAGCTGACATAGGAGTACAGTCTTTCAGAGGCAGCATGAACAAAGTGGTTTCACAGGGCTTCAATCCCTGATTTTGTAGTAGATCCATCAGAGCTGAAGTCATTCACATCTAATGACTGTCCACTGTCTTGACAGTGTAGATTTCATGGCAGTTCAATTGACAGCTGCCTGACTCCATGTATCCTAACATAAAGCAAGTTTCATGCAAACAGAATAATTCAGGTTGCAAGGGACCTCAGGAGGTTTCTAGGCCAACCTCCCACTCAAGTCAAGACCAGCTATAAGAACCAGCTTTATCCAGCTGGGTCTTAAAAAACTCCAGGAATGATTAACTGCACAGCTTCTCCAGGCCCTTGTTCCACTGCTTGGTTGTCACTACTCCTCATCCTCACACCCCATTACAACCTCATGCATCAATCTGTTGTCTCTTGCCCTCCTGTCACATGACTTAACAGCTTGGCTCCATGTTCTTGATAAAATGCAGTTTGTGAGTGCCCAGCAGAGAGGGTATTCACTTCTGTCAGTCTACAGGTTCTGCTCTTGTTAATAAAGCCCAGGATCCCGCTGGCCACCTTTACTGCAGGGACATGCTGCTGGATCATGGCTACTGTCATGCCCATCAGACCCTCCAAGGGGGTTTTCTGCAGAACTGTCCCCAACTGACTCAAGTCCCACCTTCTTCTCTGGGACAGGACTTTGTATTTGTCCCCATCCAATTCCAGAAGGTTCCCATGGGTCAGCCCCTTCCTTCAGACTGGCAAGATCCACCTGAACAGCTGCCCAGACCTCATGGGTATTGCCTCTCACCCTTGCCCCCATCATCCCAGTTTAGGGCTGTTGACACCTTGATACAGATGCTCCTATCTCCTCCCAGTCATCAATAAAGACATTTAACAGGGCAGATGCCAAGCTACATCCCACAGTAACTTCACTTACCACTAGCCTCTAGGAATTGTCTCAATGGGGAATTCGAAGACTGAACATAAACCTCAGAAAACACCTCGGGAGGCTGCTGACAGCCACCTACCAGGATGAACAGGAGGGTCAGGAGCAAGCACTGGGAACCCTCAGCTCAGGGTGGCCACAGGCCTCAGAGCCTAGACAGCATGAGCACCTGCACCTGGTGCCTCCAGAGAGGCAACAAGAGTAGAGAAACTCTGGCTGCAATAGGAAACACCCTCTTAGGAAGCTACAAGAAACACTACTGCTTCTTGGAGGGCTCTTTATGAAAGCAAGGTTCTCTAGATGCTTGCCAAGATGTCCATGGCACATTGCCAAGCCCTCCACAGCAGCATACAGAGCTCTGGGCAAAGTAGTCATGTTCACATTTCTGCTTTCTAGAGCCTTGACCAGCTGAAGGTTTCAAAATGACACAGTGGTCACTAACTACAAACAAAGCAGACTCACTAGCTAAACAAAGCAGGCTCACAGTCACCATGCCAGGAAAGGTGGGACCAGCCCATGAGATGGATTCCTCAGAGGGAAAGAGGGACCAGAAGCAGCCAGGTATCACCTTGTAGAACTGAGCATCTTCTACCCCCCTCTGCAAAGCACTACTGTAATTATGTTTCCATAAGGAAGAATTGTTATCAATAATTAGGAGTTACATATTCAAACACTACACTGTCATGCATTGTCATAGCTTTAAAAGGATGTTTGTTCAATTATTTTCTTTTTATACTTGACAAACCCAGGGGAGAGGTTGCTCCCTCATTCAAGAAAATGAATAAGGTGCAAATCATGCTTCAAAGCCTTCTCTCCTGATTCATGACTGTGCCTGAGCAAGTCATCCACAAAAAGAAAAAAATCTGTTGCTTCTAGTAAAAAATTAATATGTTCAGGCTTTATTTCCAATCGCTTCTGAGTTACTAGTTCATACAAAATCGGGAGTGCTGATCAATAAAAAACCTGGTCTTAGGACCAGCAGGCATAAACCAAGTTTAAAAACTCAGAATATAAACAGAATAGATTTTGTATTCTTCTTAAACTGACAAAAAGCCATGTAATTCAATAATAAATTGTTACCATATGAATACCCCGCAGCACAATTATTTTTAATTTTTGTGCATGCCAGGAAATAGCATCTAATTATTGTTTAAAACAATTCCACATAGTTAGGATTAAAAATGTGACATCTTGCGTTTTTTTGTTAGGAAAAAATCTTTACCTGACTGGTACTTGTAGCAGCCAGGATACAACAAATTTGGTGCTTAATTTGCTGTTCTCAATCCCAGGAGAGGGCTAGTCCTGTCAGGTATTCATATCCAACACTGTTTCACCCAAGGGTCCAGCAAACCCCTTCTCTCTGCCTCACACATCACTAACTCTCGTCCATTACTCCTACAACCCTGGGTTATGTGTCTTTGTCCAGTGCCTTTGCTGAGCCAGAACTAAAGACGCTGAAGGAAGGAGGACAACTTAACCTGCTTCTTCATAAAGAGTAATAAGTACCTCAAAACCTTTGTTTCTTCATTTCATGCTTTTTAATCTCCCTGTGGCAGCCCAGATGACATAGCAAAGAGTTACAGCCACTCTCACATTCACCTCTGCTGCTGTATCTTGTCTCTTGCAATTCACTGTGCGGTGGCACAATTTGAAACCTTTAAATGGAAAAAAACATATTGAGCCAGAGCTGATTCCTCACACCCTTGTGAATTTGCACAATTCCCCCTTTAGGAGAAGCATCTCAGTTATTGAATTTGTACCAAGTGTAACAGCAGAGATATTTCTTCCAAAGGGAATATTGTGCAAATGGCAAGGGGAGTCCCATAGCTACATACCAGTGAGTCATGGGAAGGACCAGTGAAAACTCACTTGGACTTCGGCTGAGAAACAGCCACGTCTGAGAGCAGCATGTGGCAATAATGCTGTCACCTAAGAGCATTCAGACGTGCTGCAAAAAGTAAATACGCGTGGGTACACACAAGGACGTGCACATGTACAAGATCTGCCCAGTATCTCAGACTGCTGGACAAAATTCAAGTCAACTTTGTTTTGCTAAAAGAAGGGCACTACATCAAAAACACTAAGTGGAGACACTCCTCCATCGCACTCAGTGGCCAAGAGGAGCTACTGGTACACTACTGCTCAGCCCTGTCCCGCAGGCACAACAGTATCCACTTGGTATGGTACCAAGAAAAGATGAGAACTGGAACTGAGGAGAAGAGGTTATGTCAAGACATGCTTGCAGGAAGTCAGGTTGCCACTGCAGTAGATTTAAACAGGGTAAGGTTTGTTTAATTTGCTACTCAACTTGTTGAGGAGATGACTGAGTGGCACTTCACTCAGTGTGGGCACTGCCTGATGAACTTGTTTATGAATTGGCTGGGCATATTAAAAAAGTCCTAAGAATATCTAAAGTTAGGCTCCTGCAGCTGTACATCCTTCACACAAGACAGCCTGTGTGCCCGGTAGCTTCACACACCCAGAGCCCGCAGTGGCCACACAGGTAAGGCAACATCAGCTTCAAGGGCATTGAGGCCAACACCGGGAACGAACAAACACCACTGTGCACCAGCCAGCAGTTACAATCACCGCAGGAACCAGCGGTGCACAGCCCAGAGCAGGGATCAAGCTGGGCACACCATGAAAGGGCGGTCTGGACCGAGCAGTGCTGCAGCACCCTCATGGGCGACCCATCCCGCAGGGCCCAGCGGGCAGGCGGGCGCGGAGCGGGAGCCCGCTCGCCCCAGAAGGGATGAGTCACGGCTCACACTTGTTTCCAGGAGCGAACACCGCTATCCGACACACCCCGGGCTCCGCGGCTGCCGGCGCTGCCAGCCGGCGGCAGAACAGCCCGGGCCCCGCCAGGGAGGGCTGCTCTCCAGGACCGGCCCTGCTGCCGCCACCCCCCGCACCGCTCCCGCCGCGGCTCCGGGCCGGGCCGAGGACCTGCCCGAGGGCGCGGCCGCCCTGAGCCCACCTGCAGGGCGCGGGCCCGCTCCCCGGCCCGGCCCCCACCGCACCGCACCGCACCGCACCGCACCGCACCGCACCTCCTTCCTGCGGCTGGGCGCACCCGGGCGGGTGAGGAGCGCCGTCTCCTCACAGACCACGGCCGAATCCTCCACGAAGACGCAGTCGGGGAGGCTCTCGTCGGCCGGGAGCTCCAGCACCTGCAGCCCCAGCTTGCCCCGCAGCACGCCCACGTACAGCTGGTGCTCCCGCTCGGCGCGGGCGAAGTCCACCTCGGGGCCCGGCGTGCTGCGCAGCGCCTGCCGGCACAGCGACTCGGGCAGCGCCCGCACCACGGCGTGCGTGCAGCGCCCGAAGCTGGCGGGGCCGCCGCCCAGCCCGGCCATGCTGCGCGGCGGGGACGGCGGGGCCCGGAGCGGCGGGAGGAGGGACTGGCGGCCGGGCTGGCAGCGAGAGAGCGCCGCCCGCGGCCCGGCCCGCCCCATTGGCTCCCGCCAGGCACATTGCCACGGGGCCGCCGCCAGGCGCGCTCCCATTGGCTGGCGGCGGCGGCCGCGCTGCGCCATTGGCCGAGCCCCGCAGGGCGCCGCTTACCTGTGCGGGCGGGAGCGGCGGGGCCGCCCGCGGGGCTGAGCCCGGGGGGGCCGGGCCCGTCGCCTCGGGGCCGGCAGTGCCGCTGGGGCCTCGGCGTTTGCCCCAGGCTGGGCCCCTGGCAGCGCCTTGGGGATCCGGTACCACAACGTGGCTTGAGGGGAAGCGTAGTTTCACGTAGTATTTTCATATAGTTACATATAAACTCGCAAAAATGCTGACAGAATTCAAAAAACTGCATCTCCGGCATTTCTATGCTCACTGAAGCTCAGCACGGGCAGGGGGTGAAGGCTGCTGACCCTGGGTGCATTAAAAGAAGCTAACCTGTGTGTGTGCCGGTGGTGCAGGCGGGACGGGTGCCCGCGCCCTGGGGCTGCAGCGGAGCGGGTGCCCCGGCCCTTTATCCATGTGGCCAAAGCAAGAATATCCCCTGACAAAGGCAGTTCCAGATAAAATCCCAAGGAAGTAATTCCTCATTATGGCTTTCTACAGGGCCTCTCAACGGCAGAGCACATGCACCCTGTTCCACTCCTTTCCCTCCGTCAAGGTTTCCTCCCTGTGGGGTAGAAAGGACACCAGTATTTTGCTCCGCGTTCACCCCAGTGACTGAAACAATGAGCGCTTTCCACCCTAGCCCTAAAACAAACCCTTACTTCCCCACTTGTCGCTTTCCCCAGGTTTTATCCTGACTGCAGGTGACCCCAGACGAGGCCCAGCCCATTCTGGCACACACCTCTGGCTTCCAGGCAGGAAGGGAAGGAGGCTTTGGGCCGGGAAATGGGAGACAACCAGAGCACCAGCCCTAGGCTGTGCTGCTCCTGCTGCTGCCCTCCCAGGCACCTCCAAGGTCTCTCCTCACTGCAGTAGTCAGGACAGAGGGGAGGAATATGAATTTTTGTTCAAGCTCCTCTTTCACTGGCACAGCTCTTCCAGGTGTCCCTCCGGTCACAGAGGGGACCTCACCAGCACACCATGTTTGCCTTCATCTCTCAGGTAAAACCCAGGCAGCTGCCCTGGCCATGCTGTCACGGACACCAGCACATGTTCAGCATTTGGGAATATGGCTAATGTATAGCATGAAGGAAAATAGCACTGTGTATTTCCAAAATGGCAGCTGACTAGATTTTCATCTGCATTTTCAACACATTCTCCAAATATCTGCTAAAGGCTGCCTTTACTTAACGTGCATAGGCGTAGTTATTAGAATAACTGTCATTCACTGAATAATGTGCAAATATTATTCTCTGTAAAACAAATGGACATGTAATTGAGCTGTTGTCACGTAGGACATTTCAAATTGCAGTTTAAATGGTATTATACAGTCTCCGGTATAATGTGTGATCCACCGTCATTAAAGCCTATTTTTACTTATTACATATTTGGGATATGGCCACTGGCATGCTTTAATTTGCTTTTTGTTAGTGTGACTTTTAGCCACAGTAAAAAGTGCTACTATCCTTATTGAATTTAAAAAATTGTCAGGGTTCCTATCTGAAAAGCTATTGAAAAGGCTTTTCTTGTAGCCAATGGATTGGAAAATTCTAGTCAGTGCAGATTCTTTTGACATCGATAAATACCTTATGAATTTATAAACGACAGGTTTTAGATCTCACTGAGATTGCAATAATATGACTTAAGAGGTGAAGCCACACAGTCATCCTGTGTGCTTAGGACACACTAGGACAGTGAGGTTTGCCCTGGAAGCATTGTCACTGGCCCAGGCTGACCTGAGGTGGCCGTGGCAGCTCCCTGGGAGCTGGCCAGGCACCATTTCTGACAGCTTCTCAATACCTTTCTTCATTATGGGAGAAAACGCTGGAGGAAGGAGGATCTCTTTATGAGATGCAATGGTATTTTATACATGTATAAAACAGTGCAGTTTAAATACAAATTAAGATCTGTTTGCTGATTGTGATTATTCTGTTATTTATGTTGAACAGAAAGGCATCATTAACAATCTAGGAACAGATGCAGCCAGAGCAAAATTGTGCATATTTATAATAAGATTAACGAAAAAAACATTTCCTCACAAATTAACATTACATAATATAATGTGTCCACACAGTATTGTGGGACTGATTTTAAAATTAATCATATGCAGTAGTACAAAATTGGTCAGTTACAGCCATCAACATAATATTGTCTACTTTGCACTACCTATCCAGAATTTTCCTGTAATTTCGTCCTGTGGGAGCAACTAGTGTAAAAGAGCAAAGCTGCCCCCCAGCAAAGGAAAAAGCTGTGTCACACTACGGATTTCACACAGAATTATGAAAACCATGCTTGTAACACAAGACAGATTGCAGACCACTTAAGCAGTATCATGGAAATATGTATTTAGAAAGAAGAAAATGCCTCACACAGAAAATACAGAAAATTATGCAAATCCAGGTGCTTTGTGACTGACACTACACAGAGTCACTGCTGGCAGTGACAATGAAAAGAAAATTGCTTTGCAAAATGTACTTGAGAAAGCATGTGAATACCACATTCATTTTTTATGAGAAAGGAACAGATACTGAAAAAGGAGATTTGGTTTAAAAGTTATGACAGAAAATTCATCAATACAAAGAGTGGAATTTCATCCATTTGACAAAACCACCAGCAGCATATTGGTAAGATTTTATTTTTTTGTAACATCCATTACTTGAGAACTGTCTGCAGCTATGTAAAAAGCTTCCACAAAGATTAAGAGAATTTCCATAAAGTGGAAGGCAAGCAACAGACTTAAGTTATTGCAAGGAAAAGTACAGAAAATTTTCTAACAATGAGGAGCAGAGGAAAAGATTGCCTGGGAAGATTGTGCCACCTCCGTAACAGGTGTTATTAAGAAGAAGTTAAGAGTTCCTGCCAGGAGCAGAAAGCCAGTGATGGGGAAGGATGGATGGATAAGAAGAGGTCCCTTTTATTCTACTATCATGACTACACTTAAAATTATTGATAATTATTGTGAAAACAGCTACATAATGATGAGTCTGATGTTCCCCAATAACAAATGTGCATCCTTTATGGGCACCACTAGGTGACTGAAGGTCAGGGCTGGTCAATGCTGTTCAACAGTTTGTGTGACCACGACAAAGGAGGATTTGGATCACCACCAAATACAAATGTGTAACATATGGGCTGATTGCTTGGCCATGCTAGACAGCTGCAAAGTTCAAGCACTCAATCACTTGCAGGTCCTGGAACAACACCACTGGCTCTAAAGCCTTAATGGACACCTCTCATAATGTTGATGAAATGCTACTTGAAACTCGAGACAGTGAAAAGCCAGGACAAGAGAGCAACTGAGCTGTTCAGTCACCAGCACGTCCTGCTATGGCGATGGGAATCTGCACTGGAAAGACAGAGAGACAGAGTTTTGCTTTTTAAAAGGAATGGAAATTTCAGTGATTTCTTGGCCTCAATAGAAACCCATGCAACTACTGCACAGCCAAATGCCATTATTACTAGAAGCAAACACTGCTCTGCAGAAAAAGCTCTCATTACAATCAGGGGTCATTCACTTAGTAAAGGTGCAGGGTCAGGTCTTACTCACAGCCATGGAAGAGGAAAAAGTTACTTTAATCATGCTTTAGATACACAAAAAGCAACTCAAAGGGGTCTTCACCCAGACAGTTGACAGAAGTTCTCAATTTTGGCTCTAGTACTGCAATACAAAAAAACAGTGATTCAGTGAAGCAGTATGTTTTACTAAAATAATTAAATGTCTTGGTTCCTCATTTAAAGGAGCTAAAGATGTTAGGCAACAAGTCACTCCTCTTAACTTCACCCCATTGCATGGACAACCTCTCCAGGGTTTTTGCATTTTTCCAAATGATGAACAGACTTAGCTCTCCATCTATTCTTTATGCAACAAATCTCTCCTGGAAGAGAAGACCAGCCTCTTCTGGAGGGCATAAGTCAACAGCACATCTGCTAGCCTGTAGAGAATCATTCTGGGGAGTAGCATTTTCCCTTGCCTGAGTTGAACCCGAGCTATCTCACAAAATCTTATCAGGGGCAGATTAATTCTATATATAGCTGGCTCAGGGGAAACACAACATTTGTTTTGTCTGCTAGGGAATAGAACTGGGCGTTTTCTCAGCTGGCATTTCACATCCTCCAGAGAATGAGGAATTCCCATGAGCTGACAGCTACACAGTTGTTGGGAGACAAAGCTGTCAAAGGGTGATTCTTTAAAAGTCAGCTTTGGCAGCACTGTTGCCATGACACATGGCACCAAGGAGCCGGGACAACATGCAGAGGCGCAGGGCATTCCTCACATTTATAGTCTTCCCACTTGTTTGCTTACAAGAGGGTGCACTAGTACAACCAGGATCAGCTTTCAGATTCGCTTGGCTGAGCAAACAGATAATTGGGTACAAAACTGTAGGACTCTGGCACCATGCCTTACATCCACTTCTGTCTTTCTTTCTCTGCAGTGGAAAAGTCACTTGTTGAATATTTTAAAAAGCATGGGTTAAGTACCATAGGTGCAGATGTCCATAATTGAAAAATGAGACTATCAGACACCATTTTTAATAAAATAAGCTAATATATCATTTTGGCAAGAAAGCATGAGCTCCAGCAGTGGAAGGGGGGTGGCTCATGCCATTCGCACTTACACAGCTGTTGTTCAATGGGTCTCACTAATTCAAAACCAGCTGCTGTGAGGTGCTGCCTGTGCTCCCATGGGCGGGACAAAAAGGCTGCCTGAAGGAATCAGGGCATAAAGTCTTTGGCAAATGATGGCTGCTAAACTGGGCTGCATTGACACAAGAAGAAGAATACACATGCTAGGTTTTTTTTCTCCCCTTCAAGTCTTCCACCAAAATGATACCTTTATTCCCTAAAAAAGCAAAAGCTTAAAAATGCTGGTTGATGCAGATTCATATTTTCTAAAGGACCCAAACCTTTCACAATCTGAGCTGCTTTTTCATGTCACTAAGTCTATGTCTCCATTTTCCTTTTCTATGGAGCCAGCTGACCAGCTGGCAGCACCCTGCAGGTGTGGCAGGCTGTCCTTTCCTTTTGTTGCCTGAAAAGCCTTGCAAGCTCAGCAGTAAGATGCAATGACATTTGGCTGTAGCATTTCTTGATTTTCTTAATTTGCATTTCCCATTCCTTCCAGGAGCCAGCTGCCTGAGAATAATTCCCAGCCTTCTTATCACGTAGGCATCCTTTGCCTCGATTTGTAAATGCTTGGTGCATTTTTGGTGTTGACTTGGAAAACAACTTGCAAATGCAACTATGAAACTTTGTATTTACATGAAACTTGCTAAAGTGGAATTAACTTTTGTATCCACAAGACAGAGAATGAGGAGAAAGATACATATATACACACCTATATATGCATATGTATGTACACAAGTCAACCGCTTTGTGGTTTCCTTTGTATGCCTGCAAAGGGAAACGCCAGCTACCTTGGCACTAAGATTAGTGCCAGAGACAAAAAGACAGGTTAATACAGCAAAAATTAAGCTAACAAAGTGAAAGATTTCCAAAAGGCTTTTTTACAGAGTTTACTAATATGCTGTCCTACATGTCAGAGTTAAGAAGCTATAAAACGTGAACAGATACACAGATTAGCTTCAGTAGTAACGTGTCTAGGGTGATGGCAATACCTCTTGCTGTAACTGATCACAGAATAGACGTGAAATGATCTTTTCTTCTTCAAAGAGAAATGTTCAGTAGCTGTTTGTCCCACCACAGGGGAACAACATGTTGGTGCTTCCATTAGGAAGCAGGTAGTACAGAGAGGATGACACCAGTTGGAAGGCTTGAGGAGGCAGCAGGTGATCAGTTTGTTCCATTTGAACCTGTGTTGTTCCTTATCAGTTACCCAAGAGGTTTATGGATGCCTCTAACTCATTAGCTAAGAAAGAATGGAGAAGTGAAGCAGCTAAGGTGTAGTTCAGAAATGGACAGACTTCCTACACCTCATGATTTCCTTGACAAGTAGTGCCACTGCACAGGACAGGGACCAGAGGGCTCTGCCTTCAGCTTGATAAACCCGCAGGAGGGGAGCCATCCATGATACCTCATAACTTTAGATTCTGAGGGAATGCTAAGCTGAACTGTCTATGGGACTTCAAGGTCTGTTTTCTGAACATCAGTACAATCAGAGCCTATCTCTGTCTTTTAGATGTTAGAATCATGTACCCTTGTAGAACAAAATCTTTTTCTGAATGTTCAATTCACACCTCTCAAGGTGCAACTTCTGCCTGATATATCCTCTGCTTCTACTGAGAATAATTTGTCTCCATTGTTTCTGTAACTGCCTTTACCCACAGGTTGCTATTAGCTCCTTCTGAAACTTCTTTTCCAAACCAAACAAGCCTGTTTCCTTAAATCTTTCCTTCCATGCCACATGCTTCAGACCCCGATTATCTTAGTAGCCCTCTACAGGGCAACCTCCAGTTTCCCAATCTCTCTTTACCAGGGAGCTCCAGACTGGACACAGTATTCCAGTTATGGCCTCACCAGTATCAACTAGAGGGGGATAATAGTTTCTCCCAGTTTGCTGGCCATGATCCTCCCGGTGCAGCCCAGTTTACTGTTTGCATAGATGCAGACTGTGAACCTGGAGCCCATAGTAACCTCCAGATAATTTTCAGCAGGGCTCCTGGTCCATTGGTTCCTATTTTTTACAGATTCACCCATTTGCAAACCTCTGCAGTTCTCCTTGCTGACCTTCACCAAGTTGCTGTTAGCCCACTGCTCAGGTTCACAGGGTCATTCTGAACTCTCCCACAGGTCAGCACAATTCCAAATGAAGATGAGCACCGCAGTGTATTCCCAAACACACAGGGCAAAAAGGTAGGTCAAACCAAAACTGCTGCTAAAAACAACAGCAACCTTCTATGTATAATATGAACTCTCCTATCCTTTCATTTGATTAGGAGGTTTTTTACCAAAAATCAGCTCTTCCCATTTAATTCTTTGGAAATCACACAACTGTATTCAGCTCCTGGGAACTATGCCTAGTTACCCCAGAGAAGGTTCTCATTCACCTTTTCTTGTGTTGACTTGAAACTGATGGTTACAATTAATTTTTTTATTCCCAAAATCCTCAGAATTTGTGAGGACCTGTACATTACTATTTGCTGTATGCTGCAGATATTCTGCACTGATGCTCACACTCTGA
The DNA here is from genome assembly GCF_020740795.1 of Apus apus. Lineage (NCBI taxonomy): Eukaryota > Metazoa > Chordata > Aves > Apodiformes > Apodidae > Apus > Apus apus. The sequence continues at coordinate 16,661,571 of NC_067288.1, read as the reverse complement.
TCTGTTGACATTTCAGAAGCTCTACCTTTCTACATTTGATAGCAACTTAATATCTTGTGGCAATCTAGCCACTTTATTTTTAGGTAGGATACAAACACTGCCAGCCACATTATTTTAAAGGAACTACTGTTGTCTTAATAAACTGCTAGGAAAAGTCATTCACATAGTAAACATGCTTGCCAATAGCTTTGCTGACCACATAAATTCAGTTCTGTTTGAAATGTGTTTGTGAAATCAAGTGAAGAGGACCAGTTATGCCTTTAGCAATATAACTGCACAGACAAAATCAGCATCAAGAGCAGATTGCTCTCATATTCATTTCTCAGAAACATGTATTTCATGCATTTTGGCAGTTCTACTCCTTACTGCTGTAAATACATATAGACTAGTGCCTCAAAATGCTCATATTCTTATTCCATTCCGGATTACCATATGGTAATGAGCATAGTAAATGGGGATGGAAGAAATTGTATTGTCCATCTAGATAAAATATAGTTATTTAATTATTATGGTTGTAGTTTTACAGGGTAGATAGATCTAAAGTGTAATTATCTCTTCACTTCAGTGACAGGAATGGAACTATATACTTAATTATTCCTTTCAGTTACAAGTAATTTAAAACAACTTTTTCAATAGCAGAGGGAAAAGCATTCTTATATTTATTTTTCACAAGAGAAAGATTTCTTTTTGAAGATAACTAATGGTTTCAGGCACTTCCACTTATGGGTAGTCTTATTTCAAGACCTGACATTCAAAGGCTTGGGGAAGCACCTTGGAAAAAGCAACATCTGAGCTATCCTAAGCAGGGCACATCCCACCATGAGTCATTTCTCAAAATCTCTCCATAAACAGTGAAGATGACAAGACAGTTTCATGTGGGAAGTATTTCATTACAAACAGTGGAACTGCTCCGTGTATAAAATGAGACTATAATCCAACACTGAATAACAAAGGGGATATATCAATAACTGTTATATTTTTAACAGCTGTCTGAGGTGCTGGATTACTTATGCTGTGTAAATTGTCATCTCCTGTTTAGAAAGGGAGGTATTTACACAGACACACAAAAGTAACACAGCAGTGACACAATGATTTAAAAATACTCTAATAGCACAAGATGGAATTCAAGATCTAAATAACCAACAGAAAATGCATCATTTTCCTTTTTTAAGTTTGGCAATTATGAATCTAAAACTTGCCTTTTTATCTCTACTATGTTGTCCACTTATAAGGTTTGCTTTCTACTAAAGGCTGTTCTAATGGGATTAGTTATTAAAGTCAACAGGAAATAAATCACTGTTTCCAAGAAGGCCTGTTTGAATTTGGATTATTTTTTTTCTTACTGCATCAAGTTAAATTTTTCCTAAACAAAGACAAACAAATCAAGATATGACTAATCAATAGCCATATTAAACTATATTAGGCATTTATTTCCTGGTAAGTCAAAAAAAGCTACTTTTAAAATATACAACTTATTGGACAATATTCCTTTTAGATGATTAATTTTTAGACATTAGTCAAGTACTATTTTAATTTAGAAGTCATCACTTAACTTTACCACACTTACTCAATATTTAGCTATCTGGAGGCTGATTCCACCCTATCATAGCTGTCAGTGCAGGGTCCTTCCAGTAAAGTCACTGCTGATCAAAACATGAGCAAACGGAAAATCAGCGCCGTATGCATTTATATTTCTTCCCATTTGGTGTATGAATAATTTTCCTAGAATTGGGAGCATCTAACAGTTTTTTACTATTAACCATGATTACTTTTACTGCATACTGTTCAGTGCCCCTGGGGCACTATATGAGTACTGTGTTCAATTCTGGGTGCCACAGTATAAGAAAGACACCGAAGTCCTGGAGCACATCCAGAGCAGAGCAATGAGGCTGGTGATGGGTTTGGAGGGCATGTCGTATGAGGAGAGGCAGAGGGAACTGGGGTGGTTTAGTCTGAAGAAGAGAGGCTCAGGTGAGATCTTAATTGCTCACTCCAACTACCTGAAGGGAGGTTGTAGAGAGGCCAGTGTTGGTCTCTTCTCCCAAGTAACTAGTGATAGGATAAGAAGAAATTGGTTTAAGTTGTGCCATTAAGTTGTGCCAGGGGAAGTTTAGGTTGGATATTAGGAAAAATTTCTTTACTGAAAGTGTGGTGAGGCCTTGGAATGGGCATGGGCTTGCCAGGGAGGTGGTGGAGTCACCATCCCTAGAGGTGTTCAAAAAGCATTTAGATGTGGTGCTTCAGGATATAATTTAGTGGTTGTGGAAGTTGGATTATGGTTGGACTTGATGATCTTGAAGATCTTTTCCAACCTTAATGATTCTATGATGACGGAATTTCCCATGTGAATCAGTTGCATCTGCTGAATATTACCACTTAACTATCCATTCCTCAACATGAGGGATTTTGCAATTTTATTTTAATTTCATGAAACCATACACACAAGTCTACCCTGCATGGGCACACCACTCTCCATTACATGCACAATGTTAGATTGATTAGTTGTAAAAAAAAAATAAATCTATTTGTGCCTAATGATGCTAGTAGCATATTGTAAATTGCAGCAAGTCAGGTTTTTTGATAGCTTTGCAAAGCTATAAAATTCTACCTCCCCTTTCTCTCACCTCAAGCTTTTCCCTAAAAACTTTTTTTTTTCTCCCTAAATAATTTGCTACACTTTGTGTCTGATTACGAGTTTTCTCACTGTGTCTCCATTTCAGGATCATGACCTGCACCAGCTATGTGCCCCTGGAACAATGAAACTGTCAATAACAGGGCAAAAAATGTGGCATTTAGCCCATGAAAGAAGGAAGCTGCCCCCAGAAGTGATCACATTGACTATGAACATCTGTGCCTTCAAAGTGAAATGCAAAATGCACTCCTTTGATCTTGTACTCTGCTCAGTAAAACCACATTTCTAAACAAACATGCATGATATAAAATAAATATTGCCTTGCTCCCACTGAGCAGAGAGAGAAGGCTCTTTCTGTGCCCATTTTATTTTTGGGAGGCGACTGGACGGAGCGCAGCAAAGAGACGCTTTATCTAAGGACCTAAAGATGTGAAAATTTTCCAAAAATAACAGCACATTGTGCACTGACAGTGTGGTAAGTAAACCAGTTCTTACCATTAACAGCTTGCAATTCTAGCCACATATTCAGCTAAACCCCAACCTGAAATCTGCGGATGAAAGCAGCTTTAGCTTGCACACAGCAGTGACAGAGAGTGAAGATACACATCAGGCTGACGAGCACTGAGAAGTGAATTGTTTGCCCAGATGGAAATCAATAGCTCTCTTCACTGTCTTCATTCCTTGGCAAGATCAGGAACTTTGGATGGCAATTAAAGCTTACCCAGCTGCCAAGTGTCCTAATTACACACACAAGAAATCCCACATTTCTCCTTCTACCTGAAACATCCCTTGTGCTACATTCATTAAGCTCATTACAGTCAAGCCTGCTGCTATTGCTAGCACTGACATTTCTTTTTTAACAAAAAAAACCACCAAAACCCAACCCAAAATCCTTGCTTGCACCTGGCTCCACCACTGAGTGATCTTTCCAAAGCCCAGCAGATGCTCGGGGATGGCCACCAGCCCCTGTGACATACATGGATTTTCACAAGACCCTTCCAGGCAGCGTCTTCCTTTTTCCACTCTATTTTCAGTGTTTTTCCTTTGTGAAATGAGGCAGGTCTGGATATTAAGAGGAAAGAGAAGATTTTACCTGCCTTGTGAGGAACAATATAGCAAAACTGCATATGCTCTTTACTTTTCCTGAGATACTTCTGTCGCTGCACAAATAAAAGTAACTAATGCAGAGCTGAGTTTGAGCAGTGCAAACAGTTTTGAGGAACTTGTTATCATTGTCCTTGACCAAAAAATGTGTGTTTTCAGAAGCAATTAGTGAAGCTGTGCAAAGCATACTGAAGCAAAAAGCCACTAAAAGCTCAGGCCTCTTATTTTATCACCATGTTTATCACTTTATTATAAATTAAAGTGGGAAAACGCATTAAGTATGGGTGGATCCAAGAGCAAGGCCTCTAAAAAGACAAAATAGCATCCCACTTAGTCCAACAAGTCAAGACCACAATGTCCAAGCAATTGTGCTGTATAAATCACCTTGTGATTGCACAAAATGGTTAGATTATCTTAATGAAGATCAACTATATTCACCAGAGAACAAATAAGCTATGAGCTACATCAAGGGAGAAAAGAAAGGCTAAGAAGGAACCCATCACTCCCCCTGAGACATCCATAACCTTCCCATTTACATGAAAACATCTAAGCAGGAGTAAGGTTAAAAAGAGTATTATTAATATTGAAGAATACTAACTTGTGTTAAGCTTTTTTTTCTGGTCCTTTTAATAGCTCTTTGATTCTCATTTATCCTCAGCCTCTGCTGCACTGTTCTCTGCAAGGGCAGAGTCCTTAAAGGCAGGTAGAAATGAATTTACACTGCCAGATTAGCACAAGGGTGCCTTGAAGCTAATGAAAATTATCTCCATTATCAGAGAAAGAAAAAATATTTAACAGTTGATAATATTGTTGATGCAAGAGACATTAAAAAATTTAACTTCATCTCAATGCATTATAGTTCACCAATAAATGCCATATTAATTCTTTTTTAATACAAATAATTAATACACACATGAACTATTGCAAATAAAGGCTGATGGAAATTCTCCTTGAAGGAGAAAAAGACCATCTGTCCTTCATCAGCCAGGCACAAAAGGGATGCCTTGCTATTTTATAAAAGCTGCTAGTCAATTCTAGGTGTGGGATCATCGAGCACAAGAGGCAATGAGCCATCTCCCACACTAGGGAAGTGCTGTGTAATTTGCAGCCCTGTGAACATGGTTTGTAATTACATTTGATAGGGCCACAGGATGTAAATTACATAGTTTTTACATTTAGCTGCTACCACAAAGTCTTGCCTGGCATTAGCTCCTAAGATTTTCAGTAGGGATAAGGAGGAACAGGGGGGAAAAAAGACACAATCTAAATTTTTAAAGAGACTATTAAAAAAAAAAAAAAAGTTTTAGGAAAAAAAATGGAAGTGGAAATGTGAGTGTTTTTAGTTATTATATTTGTTTTGTTGTCAGGCCAATTGGACAACATCCCAACAGAACTAGCAAGAGAAGAAAAAAAGACTTTTCCTTTTTTTTTTTTCTCTATTACTTTTTTTAAAGTCCAGGGATGGCAGGATCTGTCTAGGTATGTCACAGCAAGACCAATTTTCTCCTCCTAGTTGCAGTGATTCGTAGACACAGCTGTCAGGCAATATTCTGGTCTAGAAACCAGCTCCATAAAAACAAGAGCTTATAACCTGTTACGTACATGCTGAGTGCAATACTTGCTCATGCTTGCAGGCTATGGTGACAGATACTCTGCAGGATACAAAACAAGAAGGCCCCTCCTGCAGAGACATTAGTGATGGAATTCAAAGAGACAGAGCCTAATGATAGCACAAGAGTACATACTTGGTGATTCCCCAGGGTTTACTGTCATTAAGGAACCAGAGGCTGAAACGGCGGCACGGCAAGACCATCCTCAAACATCCCAGAGAAATACTGGATGATTGAAGATTAGCAACTATTTAATCCATTTTGGCCTGGAAAGAATTTAAGAAGAATGAGAAGCTTGAATAAAAGCTTGAGTAAGCCTGAAGCTATCCTGACATGTTTGTGAACTAAATTCCCTCCCAACACTTTTCTATTATTTCGGTTCTTGGATCATCATTCTTTGCATGCTGGGACCAACAATGCCTTTTATTGTAGCCTGCTCCATTTTCCTCTCACACACAAAGGGAAAGCTCCCTTGGTGAATGCCAGAGGCATATACTGCTTTCTCAAAAAGTAACATGGGAGAAGTATGCCTTGGCTTTTGTTTGCATACTGTAATCTTCAGCTGCACTGAGAGCAGGCTGAGTCATTCATAAATATGGCCTTTGGACTTTAAAGGTCAGCTATGCTTTTCATAATAAAAACCTGTTAAGACAGACCCATCCTGGCAACCCCAAACATCAGTTTTAAGTAAGGTATCACAAAAGGCCCATCATAACACACACTCCATCCATGAACCACTACTCTGCAGTCTACAATAAGCAGTAGCAAAACAGGAAAAAGTGGTGGAGATAAGGGAAGGTCTAGGAAAATCTGGAATGTTTTTCACATACTGTAGCTTGGTGAAGGAGTTTACAGAAATACCTGACACAGCTGAATATGAGGATATGTAGACTTCTGAAACAGGAGGCCAGCTTAGGAAGGAAGAAGCAACATGTAAAGCATCAACACGCAAATGGGAAACCTTCCAGTCAAACAAGGCCCAGTTGTAAGTAAGAGAGTAACATTTGAGACATAAAAAAGAAGCAGAAGCTCCTTTTCAAAAAAATTTCAAAACTCTTTCAGGGGCTTATGGGTATTTAAATGTAAATGAGCTTCCTTCACCCAACCCCAAATCAAGAGCTGCTTAGAAATGGTTGCATTATTTTCTGTTCAGTAATCATAACCTTTGAGCATCCAGCATACTCTGCCAGAGAGCTGTGAGCACAGTGTCTGGGTGTGCATGGGATTGTCTCTTACTAAATAGAGTGGATGTCTATTCTAAATTATTTAGGACCTTCACAGCTGGGTCTGTGTGTGTTTGTTTAGATGAAACCAGCTCCCTTACACGTGCCTGAACCCCAGCACTCACTGTCAACTTGTTATTTTTATAAAAATAGGTTAGAAGTTGCTTCTGCATGAGAGGCATAATATATTTTAAAATTTATGACTAGATTTGAAGCTGATGAAAGGCTATAGGTTGACAGACAGAGTCCAAAGCCCACTAAGCTCAGGGGAGCAGGAGGCAGCTGTCTGCAGCCCCTCACACCCTGCTCTGGCTGTAGCAGCTGCCCCTGGGGCAGCCACCTGCCCACATCCTAAAGGCCTCATCCCTCCCTGTCCAGTGCCAGCCAGGACACAGCTCAGTGATGATTGTCACAGAGATGTCTGTCCTGGAAGGTTCCTAGGAGATGGCAGGAGGAAGAGCAAGTAGGCAATTATGATCTGTGCAGAGCACTAGGGTATGACAGACTGAATCTTCACGTTCCTCTTAACCACCTTCCTCCTATCCCATTCCTGACAATGGTCTCACCACCTCTTCTTCCATTTAAGCACTGAAATTTGATAACTTTTGACTTCCATTTCCTTACCCCTTCTAGGATCTAGGCTTCAGTATTTCTTTCTCTAACAACTCTAGTGAGAAGTCCAGGCTGACCCTGGTCACGATTGCAGCACGGCTTCACTTCTGCCACCCTGGCACTTGGCCACCCCACCCCCTGGCTTATGATGTTGCTCTTGAAGTTGCCTGACTCTGAGATCCCTCTAAAGCATAGCTCCTTGTGCTCCTCCATTAGGATTGGGTGTCTCAGAGCTAGTCCAAAGCCAGTGGGAGCCATCCTAGGCCCCTCTAGTCTCAGTAGAAATGTTTTTACCATCTGCAGTTCTACTCCTTGTTCCTCTTTTGAAAATCCAGCCCTGGGGTCTAATACCATCTCATATATACAAATCCCCAGTGCTCCTTTCAGGATTACCGAGACTGGGGTTTTCTTCTGCACCACATCTCCATATGGAAATGTTTTGCTAATTCTGCTCAGTTTACCATGTCTTGTCTTTAAAATCTCTCCTCAAACTTGCTCTCACCAGCCTGCTCCTAGTGCAAACAAAGTAATGCCCAGCTATTTGCATTAGCTTCTCAAGAAGTTATGTCACACTGCAACATAACTTCACCCTTCTCCTGGGCACTTGCAGGCAGGGCTGTAAAAGGAGCTGGCTGGGGGACAGGACAGGTTTCTGCACAGATGGGAGAGCTGAGGAAGAACGAACACTTCCTCCAGCTGCCCTGCTCAGACAGTGGCCACCACAACCCCCATCCAAAGGTGGCATCCAGACCCCCAAACTGCTGTCTGTAGCTCTGGCTCCCCACTTCTGTCAGAAACACTCAGCTCTTGGTCTTGCTTCAATTTGGATTATTAAGCTCTCTGGCCAGGAAACTCATGCCATATCCAGTAACAGAATTTCCCTTAAAGCACCTAGCAAATTCTGGGCACTGCCAATTTACCAAAGGGGAAGCCATTTCTATTTCCACATAGTATGAAAATGAATGGATTTGGGAATATTGTTTCTAGTATTTGACAAAGGTTTCCTTGTGCTGACAGGGAATGACACTACTTCTATGCCCAGTTAATTCTGCAATGATTAGCAGTTTGTATCATTTCAGCTGATTAAGTCTTGGACCAACTTAAAAAGGCAAATCTGGAAGCCTTTGAGTGAGCATGTGAAGATGGAAAATGAAACAAGAAATTATCCACATTTCAAAATATTTGGGCAACTGGATTTCTATTGCAGACACCTAAATACTGAAACCCTTCACACCATACTGCTACACTGTTTCTACATCCAAAAAGGCACCAGAGCTATTGTTATGGTTTCACAACAGCTTGTTAGAGTTTGCTTTCAAGACCTCTGCAGTTTATAAAAAGGTCTATCCCTAGTGAAATGTATATCTAATTTGTATTTAAAGTCATTTTTGGAAACTATACCCAGACTTATTTTATACAGAAGAGTGCAAAGGCTTATGGCTGACATTTTCCTAAGCTTTGAATTGTACTCCAGTGAGCTCAGATCTTATTTTAACTTACTTATAATGAATTATGCTGGTAAGTGGCTGTAATGTGTTATTTTATTTGCAGTTAAAGTCTTGAAAAACAAAAGATAACAGTTCCAGAGCCTGTTTTCTCCTCTGGTATCAGAGCAGTAGCAAGGAGCTGTGCTGGTGACACCTCAGCGCATTTATGAGACAAACTGTCACAAAGATGGAAAATGGAGGGGAAAAGCACCATGGGAAGGCAGGTGACTGAGGCGATTTGGGAAGAATGCTCTGCATCCATGCAAGCCTGGCAATCAGGTAGCTCTGGATAGAGTACTGTAAGACACATATTGCCTCAGCAATAAGGAAGATGAAGAGTATTCCAACCAGGCAAAAAACAAGCTGAAAATGGATAATAACTAGATATAAATAAAATGCATAGAAGCATGCTTTAAAGCTAAGCAGAGAGATGCCAGTAGGAGAAGTGGGTTAGGGATGGGTAGCTTCTCAACTGTTAACAACTCGGCAAGAATCTGACCTGAAACACAGAGTTCAGTATTGCACTAATGCATTTTCTGTGTGTCTGGGCCTAGGGAGGAAAGAAGTAAAATCCATTTCTGCAACAGAGCCAGGGTCTTTAGCTGGGATGGCTTTCCCACCCCTCCTGCCCTAAGCTCAGGCAGTCACCTCACAGCTCAGCACACACAGGTACAGGATGGAACATCTTTTTAGAAGTCAGATGTCAAAAGGACATCTTTTCTTTTCCCAAAATGGAAAACCCCTTGTGCTGGCATCAAATAATTGAAAAGCTGCTGAAACAAGAGAGTAACAGTTAATCCTGCCCAAAGGGTAGATCTAAATTCTCTCTGGAAAGGCTGCTGCATGTGGGATTATATATAGTGGTTAACCAAATATTCAAGGGACATTAGTAATTACCATAACATCCCACCACTTACTCTGTCAAATGCACAATTTATGCAACAAGCCCACAACTTCAAAAGGAATGTGTTTACTTTGAAACTAGTTAGAAATACATTTCCAAGTCACAATTTTTTTCCCCAATACCTTCCTGTCCCTACCTCAAAAAATGCCTGAAAGGCTTCTAGGTGTTTTGTGCAAACACCTTTCCCAGTGAGTTTTCCCTTGGTGCCGTTCATTTTTAACGTGTGGCATGCCAGGGCACACAGCTCCTTCATTTCCCTGCTCTCGTGGCAGAGGCATGTGCTGGCCACTAGCATGAGATGGCTGCTCCTGATGCCACCCCCACCCCCACCCCCACCCCCCCCCCCCCCGGTCCAGAGCCCTCCTGCTGCTCCACGGAGCCACCTTGGGGCTTCAGTGCTCCCCACTAGAGCACTGAAGAGGGTCACAATGAAGGCTGCTACAGAGATCAACCTTCATGGTGCAATTTCGAAAAGTCTAAGAATTATTGCAAATACATCTCTCTCTGAAAGCAGAAATACACCAGGGAGTTGTGGAGGGGTGTCAAAGGCCAACAGTTCCCACCGCTCTGCAACACCACCACCATCACCCCAGGCACCTGAGGTGCACCAGGATGAGGGGGAATTCATGTTCCCTTTAGCTGCTTTGCTCCTGAGTCAAAACAAGCTACCACCACGGCCCGTGGAGGGATATCCCTTTCTCTCCTGTAGCAGGCACCTCTTCCACCAGGAGCCAGCAGCTGTCAGTGGGAAACCTCCCAACCCTTATCCTCCCAGGCTGCACTGAGTCAGGACCCTATAAATCAGAGCAGCCTGGTTCCAGCCCCAGGCTCTTCGATCTCCTGGCCCCAAGGCCGTGCTGATCCACAGCTTCTGGAGTGCTGTGGCCTGCCTAAACTTGTTGTAACCTGTAGCCTCATCATCTCTCTGATGTGTCAACCCTCAACTGAAAGCTTGCTCTTTCAATCTGATACATGTTTTCGTAACTTGCTTCTTTCTTACCTACTCTCTGGGATCACCAGATGCTTTCAGGGACAAGGGATCAGGATCAGCCCCTAGTAATGTTATGTGTTGATAGCAGCACTACAGTTTCTGACAGGATTTATTTCAGATTGTGGAATATTTATAGTTAAATGCATCTGAGCAATGAAATAAAAATAGATTTTACAAGTTGAGTTTATGCTATTAACTGACTCAGTACTGGCAACCAAGAAGGAAGTCATGCTTGATAATATAATCTTGCCTGATCAGTCTAGCTTAATAACCATGTTGAGCTAAACTTAAATGAGCTTGTGCTCACTTTCTTCACATGGGCTTGGAATGCAGTTCACAATCCCTGTCTTTCCCAGGCAGACATGGAGGACACTGCTCCCTGCAGCGTGGCACCGGGCAGGAGAGGACCTCAGCCTGCACAGCCTGTGCCCATCCCTGTGCCTGGTCCCTGCCATGCTGTCACCTCCAGAGCTCTCCTGGCCAGCCTCTCCCACCTCACTGGCCACTTAGCTTTGCCTCTGACCTCAGTGGCTTTGCAGCAGAGTTTGCACTGCCAGAGGCTCATTACTAAGCCTTACAAGGTTATTTAAAAAAAAAAAAAAAAGTCTTGCAAAGATATGGGAACTAAAAGCTTCACTTTGTTCATATTTGTCTTCCCTTGGCTGTGTGCATGCCAAAGGGCTATCATCTTGCTTCCTGGCTGAAATAGAAACTCAGTGATGCATACCTGGGGAGTTCTGTCACTGCAGTGATCATTTAATAGTGACAAATAAGCCAGGGAATAAAACAAACAGATGGAAAATGGTCATCCCCATCCATGGACACCTGCTCTGGGATGCAGTCTGTAATGATCTATATACACTTAAACAAAATTACTTCACCACATGTTGGAGAGTATCTGTTCAGATCTGGGAATGAGTTACAGGAAAGACATAGTGGGTACCCAGAATGGCATCAAATCAACAGCCTGAAAGGTACCTAGTAGTAGTTTTGAAAATAACAGATTATCTCATTCACAAAAAAGCTCTTGAATTGGGAAACAAAACAAGGGTAAAAATATCCCTTAAAGAAAACTAAATATGAGCCCCAGCATTATTCACCTCAGGACAAGTCACCAACTCCATAACCTTCCAGGGCTTTTTCCAATGTGGGTTACCAAGCCGGACTTTGTTCCAAAGAGGCATTCCTCTGACTAGGAGCAAGGTGGAGCCTTCCATGCATTTCATTTCCAGGCTCAGGCCCTAAGGCATTTAAAGAAAAGTTAAGACTTTTAAAGATTTTTAAGGCTTCTAAAGCCTTAAATGATTGGAAAACCTACTCATTCAATACTTCCAAAAGGCAAGGCCAACCTGATTGAATGCCTAAACAAGAGTTTAGGACCGTAATAATACTGGCAATAATCCGAGTCTGTGTATGGTTTGCAGTAAAAAAGAACCACCTTTGCAAGAAGGCCTTGTATCTGTCCCCTCAGCAAAATTAGCTTTCTTTCTTGGATTTCTTTTTCAAGTAGAGATACAATGCAAAGAAAACATGCCTCTACTTAAGAGCACTCTCCCAGCAAAAGTTTCCGGTCTCCATCCTTCTGCCAGAAGGTATTTTCATTCCTGTGTTTTGAAAGTATCTCAAAATGCAGCTAGGCAGAGCACTTGTACGTGATAATGATGTGGCCTCATGCTATGAAGTCACTATCTGGTAAAATTTCAGCTGCTTCAGTACATGAGTATTTTAAGATTGGGATTGCTGGTCTTTATTTGTAGGAAGGCCACATTTAGGTTTCCATAAATTGAGTAGAAAGAATTCTGCTTCCCCACTCTACCCCTCCCTTCTTGGGTTTAAGGGGAAACAGAGTAGGTCTTAGATATACATTCATTCATTACTTTATCTGAGTGCATACAAATATGTTAAAATATCTCATTAGCTTTCCCTCTAGCCTGAAAAATAATAAAAGCCTGAGTAGATGACATAATGTGATAGTTAAGTAGGATACAAATATTTCTGCATTAACAGAAATAGGTATTATTGCAGCTTTGGACTTTGATGTCCAACAATGTGTTTGGAAAACTTCATATTAGGAAGGAAACAAAAGCAGATGTAAACATGGAAACAAAATTGAAAGCCAGTGGGCTGAATTTTGGTAGCAATTATATAAAACAAGTGTGAGCACACAGAAAATATATAAAAGCTGTATTGCATGCTTTAGCATCAATTACAAACCATCATTCCAAAAATAACTCTCTGGGCAAAAAAAACCCCAACATATCCACAGGAGGAACAGAAGACTGTTATATAAAGAGAATCAGGGTCAAAAAAGAAGGTCCAGGAACAGTGATCTATTCACAAACCCTGAATTACTTAACCTCTTTCATGGAAAAATACAGGGCAAGTGTAGGCTCTCTCACTTCATGTGGTTACAACTATAAATACATCTTCTGCTGACCTGCAGGTCTTTACTGATGCCAGGCAGACTAAAGGAGAATTCTTGCCAGCCTTTTGCTCCTGCTTTTTGATAACAGATACACATCCACAGCCCTTTACCACAGCATGGCTCAGAAATTACTTTGGGACTCTTACCAGTGAGGGCAGATATTTTTATAATCCACTTGTCTAGATCTATGGGATTTTCCCCATTAGATAATTGTTATTTTAAGATTAACTTGTCAGCCAACATGAGTCAGAGAGATGAGACCTAAATTTTGCACTGTTTGTATCACCATCTTGAGTCAGTAATTGGTAATGCTGTAAGCCAACTCATGTTAGGAATCTGAGGCACATAAGCAACTTTGGCCCACACGGAAATCCTCCCAGAGTGTTTCAAATGGCCTTTGCTATTCATCAGGAAAAACTCACCCTGTATCAAGGTGCAGACAACAGTGCTCCCAACCCCTCCAGCCACAGGACCACCAAGAGCTCACCAGCTCATCACCAGACATACCTTTGCTTGCAAAGAACATCCCAACAGCCCAATGCCCCTGCTTCTGCTGGCCAGGACTTGAGATTTGAGTAATGCAGATTGTGAAAGAGTTTGGCTGTATGGGAAATAAACTGTTGTTATTCTTCCTGCACAGAAAAGAATGGATTCAGCCTGTGCCAGACTTGCCTCTTTTTTCTTGTTGTTTTTTTGACAACTTACAGCCCATTGTTTATCAAATGGCACCCTGAATCTTCTTCGTCACATTTTCTTTGACTTAAAGGCTTTAACTAACAATGTGTGTGGTGGCAAACAAACACATTTTTAAAGGCAGTACTTCTGTGGAAACAAAGTTTAACTTTTCCCATATAGATGCTGATTTTCCTAATGAAATAAAACACTCGCATATAATTCTGCTGCTCTGTACTCCAGATGAACTCAGAGCCTCATGCTGGATCTTTTCAGTGTAACAGCTGGTAACAAACATGTTGTAATCACCTCATCTTCTTACCTTTTTTTTTTTTTTTTTTGAGAGATACTACATTTCCATTTCACTTCTGACCTTTTTTGTTTCCTCCAACTGGAACAAAACTGCTCCAAAATATACCCATGTCACCCCCCGCTCTGGGGAGTTTTGGGGCAAGCCAAGCTGGCCAAGGCAGATGACCAGAGTCCCTGGCCCACACTGGGATAACGCTCTACCACCTGCACTCCTGTGCCATCACCAAGGGGAGAACCTGCCAGCAACTCACTGGACTCAAGAAGGTTTTGGCTGGACCCCAACACACTCCAGGAGGGTAACTCCCACAATTTGTTAATAGCTTGAATAATTTAGAACAGTCTTAGCACTGCTCCAGATCACTCTGGGGCTGCTTAACCCTCTCTGCTGAGCTGTTGTGGTGGCTATTAGAGTCCATCTCCTCAGTCCTCTCTGATGAAACTGTTCTAATTTTTGCCTTCAAACAGGGGAAGTAAACAAGAAATTCCAAGTGCAGCTTGTAAGGACAGCAGGAGAGCCCTGCGAGGGCCTGCCAAGGATGGGCAGCTACACAGTGCCCTACCAGCTCTATCACACTGCTGCTTCCTCGACATCCCTCTCTCATCCTCCTCCACTCATCCCCATTTCCAAAAAATATAACTTAAAAAAAATCAACCCATAAAATCCCCACTTGTGACCTATCCTGTGGGGTTAGCTTTGCTGTAAAGGAGTAATGCAGGAGACATGCAGAGGGTGCTAGGGCTGTTACCATTAAAAATGCTAAATGAGTGTACCATCTTCTCCTAAAAACAATATTAATGTTTGGGGGTTTTGTTTGTTTGTTTTTAAACCAAGCAACAACAAAAAATCCCAAACTAACCACCAATATTGTCTTGAGCTTCCTTAGGATCTTTGGAGATTCTTCTTCAGGTGACCTGTACTTACTGAAGTCTACAGTGGTTTTGCTTTGTTTTGTTTTGTTTTTTTGTTTTGTTTTTTTAAGCAAACTACAGTTGTAAATAAGACCTGTGGTGACTAAAATGGCATGGGATCAATGTGTAAAGCTTTCTCAGGCTGTTTATTAGAACATCTGAGAAAGCCTGGTTTCACTTTTTCCTCTGCACAGGCAAGTTTCCTCTGCCTCTGCGGACAGCAACAGAGAGAAAAATACTGGGAAGATGCTGGAAAATATGATAGTAAAACTGCAAAAACTGACAGGTGGGCTCAGAAGAGGTAAATTTCTCCATCACTTTGTTTTTAATGGACGAGATTTGATACTGAAGCACTGCCTTCCCCTCCTGCTAAGAAGGAGCCTGTTTACAGAGGCAGGAGGGAAGGACGCGGGGCAGGAGCACCAAGGGATGACATTGACATTTCACTCGAATTCCTCTGAGCTCTGTGGACTCACTCCAGTCATCTCTGCCTGCCTGCCTCCCAAACCCTCCCATCCCCAGGAGCATGGGGACCCCTCCCGCTAGCAAGGGCGGGCTGGCTGGCTCAGCCCTGGGATGCACAGGGGTTCATCCCCAGGGGCAGCCCAAATGTCCTTTCCAGATGTGACCTTTCCAGGCTGCAGCTGGCGACCGAGCTGCTGGCTGCCCATTCCAGCTGGGCACGGCGCTCAAACCAGCATCGAGGTGGCAGGCTGGAGAGGATGGCTGGGGCAGGGCACCGATGGCACCTCCCCAGCAATAACCTGCCTTTTGGGGATGCTGTGTTTATGGTGGCTGGCAGTTCCCTGCTGCCCAAGCCAGGGCTGTGCCCACAGCCCTGCCACGCTCGCCCACGCTGCCGCCGGCCCTGCAGGGCCACGGGCAAAATGAGCAGCAATGGTTTTTGCTAGGAACATTTGAAAGCAAGTTTAGAGAAATGTGTCACATTTGGAAAACTCTGCGTCACAGGGCTGTTGTGCTTCTGGAGGGGAGATGGGAGGTGGAGGTGCAGCGTCCACAGGCCGGAGGAAGAGGCTTGGCAGTGTTTTTGGCTCCACAGGACCTGAGCTGCTGCTAGCATGTACTGCACAGCGGCTGCCCAAGCACTCAGGTAATTTATCTCTAGTGATGCTCTGGAAGGGCTATTTTTTAGTTTTAAACCATGTGTTTTGCTGCACAGCCTCTCCCAGGCACTGCAGTACCAGGTCCCAGCACTCCCTCAGGACAGTGTGATGGAAGGGCAGCTAACCCCCCAACAGGAGACAGGAGCCCAGCCCTGGGAGGCAGCACTAAAACCAGACAATGCCCCAACCCCCTGTGCCTGGCCCGCTGCAAACACCCACCCTGCCTCCGAAACACTGACAGCCCCCCACTAACACTGCCTCTGCATCATGAAAAGGCTGCAAAGCTGCCAGCATGAGAAGAGGAAAGCATGTCCCTTCAGACCCTCCCCTTCCCTGGCAGCCAAAAGCAGGGCAGAGCCTGTCCCTTGCCCACAGCAGCAAAGGCTGCAGCAAGAGCTCACCCAGGGGTGCTGGGAGGCATCAGGAGCGGATCCAGCCACATCTCCATGGCCAGGCTGCAAGGCCAAGCTAACCAGCTGGAGTGGGAAGGAACAAGGACTGTTCAGTGGTTTTAAAAGGGAAAATTTATTTTTATGCCAGGCCATGCCAGGCTTCCATCACTCACCACACCATCTGACCATGGGCTACATTTAAAACATGCTCTCTGGCTCCTTCTCACCAAGGAGAGGATATGAATAACAAACTGGTACAGCCTGCTTACAATGCCACATTTTTCTGGTTAGTTAAACCTCTGGCAAAAACATGAAGACCATCCAGATGGATTTCAACATGCCAGCACACCAGAGGCAGGTTGGATGCCTGTATGATGATGGGCAGCTGGACATCACCACCTCTAGTAATGCCCTGGCCTGCAAAGAACCTCTACCTTGGGGAGACAGAAAGGCAGGGTGACTTCAGGGAACACATCTGCCCAGTTTCCAGAAGCCCTTTGACGAACCTGAACACTTGGAAGTGCTGGTGGAGCCATGAGCAAGTTGTGGGCAGTGGAAATAATGAGGCTTCATTTCCTATGGATTTGTGTCTTGCGGTTGGACTTTCCGGTGTCTGAAGACTGTAAGAATGCCAAGGAGGCACTTTCTGTGGTCAGGGTGTTCACAGCTTCTCTCACTGCCTCCCCACCATGGATTCTTCCACCAGCCTCTAACCAAAGCTGTGCTCAGGCCACTGGCTCTCCCAGGGTATCCATCCTCCCCTCTGGCTGCTCGCCTTCCTGGACTCTGCCTCCAGCTTAACCTCTCAAGAAACAAATACCTTCTTTTCATGGTTGGCCAAAATTGATCCAATAGACTCAAAAATAGAGGGCAAACTACCAGGCAAAACTGACTAAAAAAAATGCATTTAATAAGCAAGCCAGCATAACAATGTTACAAAAACATTATACTATAAAGCAGGAGCAACCCACAGTCCTGAGCTTAGCAGCCACAAATGACAATGTTCTCAAGGCCAGGAGGCACTGGGCACATACCACACACCTTTGAGCACTGAGTATGGTGAAGAATGGAGGGAGTTGTGACAGGGGCTCCCAATCACCTTCTTGGGCATCAGCATAATTTCCTTCCCTGAACCTCCCTGCTGTCTCCCCAGCAAGTCCAGCAGAACCATCTTGGCTCTCCCACCTCCTGCACAGTGAGCACCCCCACCAGGCACAGCCCTGCCAGGGGTCACCCAGCACAGCAACACAGGGGCCAGGGGGAAAAGCTGGTGAACTCCTCTGCCTGGTACACACACTGCATTTCCCACTCTCCAAGTGGATCTAGTTTGCACATGCGTTTACCCTCAATGAGGCTAATTACGTGGCACCCACAAGGAAACACCTTTGAACTCTGCTGACCTGCATGTGGTTCAGTGCCACAGATCAGCCTTTGCTGTGAAAAACACCACCTCACACCTATCTTTTGCACAAGCAGTAAGAGTTGATGCTTCTCCATGAAGATACATGACAGAGTAAATGGAAAAAAAAAAACTGTTTGATGATTTTGCCTTGAACAAAGCAAACATGAGGGTCCCCAGCTTGATTTATAACATTGGAGGTGTCATATGCCCTCAAGATATTTTTTTTAAAAGACTAGAAATTAAGACAAGCACACTCTAGTGACTGCAGAGTTTGCTGTGGCAGGCAGCAGCAGGACCACGGCACAGTTTGGAGCACACCATCATGGTGCCCATTAAAGGAAATCAGCAATGAAAAGCTGGACATCAGCCACCAATGTGCAATTGCAGCCTGCTGCATCAAGAGAAGTGTGGCCAGCAGATCAAGAGAGGTGATTCAGCCCCTCTACTCTGCCATGGTGAGACCTCACCTGGAGTACTGCATCCAGCTCTGGAGCCCCCAACACAAGAAGGATGTGGATCTGTTGGAGCGTGTCCAGAGGAGGGCAACAAAAGTGATCAGAGGGCTGGAGCACCTCTGTTATGAAGACAGGCTGAGAGAGTTTTGTTTGTTCAGCCTGGAGAAGACTCCGGGGGGACTTTATAGCAACTTTCCTATAGGAGCCTATGAGAAGGCTGGAGAAGACCTGTTGACTAGGGCATGTAATGACAGGACAAGGAGTCATGTATTTAAGCTATAAAAGGGCAGATTTAGGTTAGACATTACAAAAAAGTTCTTTAACATGAGCGTGGCAGATCACAGGAACAGGTTGCCTAGAGAGGTGCTGAGGGCCCCATCCCTGGTGACATTAAATGTCAGGCTTGATGGGGCTCTGTCTAGTTGGAGGTGTCCCTGCTTATTGTAGGGGGGGTTGGACTAGATGACCTTTAGAGGTCCCTTCCAACCCAACACATTCTCCCTCCTACACTTGGTGGCTGCAGTAAGGGTGAAAAGCAATGAAGCATGGGCTGGCAGCAAAGACTGCCATCAGGGAAGGGGGCTTGGTCACCCTAGAGAAAGGGAGGCTCCAGAGGACACGAGAGCAGCCCCTGGCACCTCCAGGGTGGTTATCCAGAAGGCAGAGCCAGGCTCACAGAGGCACGCACAGGAGAGACGCTGGGCATAAGCAGGAGCAAGAGAGGTTCAGACTGGGTTCTGAATTCCAGCCTGAATTATCCAGTGACGTTATATTTTCCCTGTACCTTGGCTTTCCACGTGTAAAATGCAAAGGCACATACATAGAGCATTTCCTGCTGACAGTGGTTTTATGAAAACACATGCACTAAAACTGTTTGGCACCAGAGACCACAGGGGTTTAAAAATAAATACCTTTTTAAGACAATGAAGAATAAATACCCACCACATGAACAAGTGCAAAATTAGCTGGGAGCGTGTTGTCTCAGGGACAGGAATTCACTTTGCTGTTTAGCTGGTTTGTGGCAGAGCTGACTGGCCACAGGGTGCAGTCCGACAGCATATCCCAGGCTGCAGGAGGCAACCAGGACAGCAGGACACAGCCTCCGACTGTATTTACAACTTAGTCCATGCATCCCACACCTCCTCTCTTTGCATGATTATCTGCTTCTCAAAATATTTTCCTTCCTAAAACTAACATAAAAATGAGAGCAGAAGAAACTCAGCCTCAAAATGCTGTCTAAATAGCACTCAGTTACTAAAAAGCAAAGCAAAAAAAAAAAGCAAGCAAGCTGAAGATGCTATCATCTGGCATAGAAGAGGCTGACAGGAAGCAAGAGACTTCCAGAAATGCTGAGGGCAAGATGGCTCTTATTCACACCAACAGCAAAATGTCACTCAGCATCTGGATCAGGACCCCTATGCACTGGAAATGAGCTTTTGGATGGGGGCCGGCCACTCTTTTGTATTGACTTGTCTATGCCACAGTGACACTGCTGCTAACTCTTAATTTATTTTGTCCACTTAGGAGAGACATCTAGTTATCTCAATCATTTAACAATGTGTAAAATTACAAACATACTCAATTACAATATGTTCCTCTTGCGTAAACCTCTCCTCTTGGCCACATACATAATGAAAACGCTGTTGAGTCAGTAATAAAATCCAGAAAGCTTTCAAGTCTCAGAACTGAATGTTCAAATTTTGTAGCTCACTTCCTTTTCTAACCAGACAGCAGGGCTGCCAAGAGAATTTCTGGGCATTCAGCCCCTTTTGATATACACTCTCAGAAATACATATAGGACTTTACCAGGGCTGGCAGAGAGCAGGCACTTATTGTTTTTAACACAGTTATGTACAAATGCATTTTAACAAGAAAACGGAATACTGCTTGTTTTCACCTGATGGAACAGACAGCTTGGGCCTGTAGAGGGAAAACTATTAGCTCCAGCCCTGTCAATAAATAAATATTTGCATTTCACTCCAGCAGAAGAAAAATGCAGCACTGATTTTAGGAATCAACCTCAAAAATTCATGTGTGGAAATACCTTGGTTCTTTATGCAAAAGGGCCAGTTGCATGTGCAAATGCCTGACCTGCACAAATAACAGTGCTATATGCATATACAGGTCGAGCATGTGATCTAGCACACTACATTTTTGGAGGCTAAGCCTCATCATGCCTGTGAGAAGCAGAGAGTCCTTGTCCTGCACTGAAGCCAAACAGTAACGAGCAAACTGGGCCAACCACTACTGGAAAGACTTTGATAGCTAAATATGAGAGCCTTAAGATTGTATCACACAGAACTCCCATGATTCCTGCCCAAAAGACTAAGTAGTTTCTAAATCTTTTGCCCTATTTATAACAACAACCACGACCACAATTACATTTATTTCTTGTTAGAAGCACTGTCTGCTTTTGCATTTATACTGTAAGCAGCACATTAAAAAGGGGACCAAATAGATTTCACATATGTCAATGCAATACAAGAGCAGGCAGCAGCCACGTGAAGGGAAGGACAAACATTCAATGAGTTTCATATGGCATGGAAATACAAAGTGAAGTTCAAGTCTGAGAGTTTTCCCACACTTGGGTTAAGTACATTACCAACAGCCACTGACATATTCTCTGCCATCGTACAGGAGCAGGATGATGCAGGGCATGATACAGCATCCCCCTAATGCACACAGGTACTTATACTGGTGTGGGAATGAAGAATAACCGAGTGGTCTTAAATGTCTGCAAGATAAATTGGCAAATAAACATCGGCTGAGGAATCAGACCCTGTGGCTCTTCACTTGACAGGCAGAGCAAGGTCATCCTAACCTACCCCATGCTCTAAAATGGGAGATCTTTGTGTTGCCTTCATGATGAAATCTTTCCACTGACAGAGGGCAATGAGTCAGAATAGGAGAGGGATGCTGTTTACTGAAAAGCTTTTGGAACTAGAGGGAAGAAAATGGAAATACATAGAAAAGACTAAGGATGGGTTCCAAAAACAAGATAAGAAAAATAAAACACAGACAAAAAACGTGGAAGTGAGGATGGAGGTGGAGGCAGTAATAGCAAAGCAAATGCAAAAGGGGACATGTGTGCTAGAAGAACCCAGACAGAAGGATGAACACAGGTAAAGAATAGCACGAGGAACAGCAGAAGAGTACGAATGAGAATTTGAACAGTGAAAAGTGGGACAGAGAAGGCAGTGGGTCCCCAAGTTGTGTGCTATCAATGTGCTCATGCCTCTTTTTTAAGTGAATGCATAGCCAAAATGACCCTAATCTCATCCAGGCACCAATGACTCTATCAGGACTTGTATTGGCAGAGGGTATAAAATAAAGGTGTCTGTGTAGGGAGAATCTCATGGCAGTGACTAAAATGACTGGGATCAAACGTAAGACCTATGGCCTTGCACTAAAAGCCATTCCTCCCTCTGCAGAGGGTCAGTTTGTGCATTGTAGCTGCTCTGCACATGCTCCTGTCATTCACAAGCACCCATAGTACTCTTCTGGTGTACTCCTACTTGTCCGAGTGCCTCCTAGTCCTTAGCACACCCTCCTGACACCCCTGTGAGTCAGGAAATAATGTTTATCTCCGCTCTACAGAGCAGCATTGAAGCACAGGGAGATGAATGACTTGTCCAAGACCACACTGGCAGGCTGTGGAAACTCAGAGCTTGAACCCAGCTCTCCCAAGTCCTAAGCCAGAACTGCAGCTGCTAACGAGAACCAAGAAAATTCAAAAAATGCTAATGAACCATCTTGAAAGTTTTATAAGTGAAACTCCTGCTGCAGGCATGAATGGAGGAAGTGCAGACTCCAGCAAGCAAATTCTTTGCCACCCCATCTCCCGAGTCCCAGAAATCCTGTTGATCTGGGCTAATAAATTTCCCCGAGCCCTAGACATTCTCTTGGCCCTCATCCCAAGCTCACATAAGAAGCTATTTCATAGGCAAGGTTCTTATTTACAGTTACTCAACTCCCATAATATTTTATCTGAGGTGGCATTTTTAACACTCCCCTCCCCAATACTGGATGAAGTGTCTCTTTCTTTGCTTTATAGGTTTGTAACTAATTTAGTTAAAATCCCATAAATATTGGGATGTTTCTGTGCTCCCCATTCAGACAGGAGGCTGGCTGAGGAAAAAGTCCATTAGCATTAAAATGATGGTGACATCCAGACTGAAGTCGACAATTCATTATTTATTTTTAAGTCTACTGTCATCATGCCAGCTGCTCCTCAGGAGCTGACTGTGCATCAACTGTGTAGCCTTCTAAATGCAGGATACTCGGGCAAGGGGACACTACCATACAAGCTAAAGAGAGTCAAGTCCTTGCCAGGTTGCTCAGTGGCTTAACGTGCTGGTTTGCTACCCCTGGGAGGCCTGGCCTGGAGCCTTTGTTTTACTGCAGACCTGCACTCTAACAACAGAAAGGGTCATCAACACTGGGGAGCAGCTGCAGCAGTGCAGGGGGGCCTCGGGCCAGCACTGGGAGTCAATGAACTCAGTTTCAAGATGGCTGGGCTTGCTTCAATCAGTGCTCACAACCACTGCACAGTAAACAGGTGTGAGCAGGCCATACTGAAACATGGCCTGTAGTTGAGCTTACAAAGACAGAGTCTAATTATTCTGACACTTCTCCTGATGTGCAATGGTCCCTAGTGCTGCTGTGGCAAGACCAGCGCTTGGCACAGGAGCCCCCTTCTCTCAGCACCCTCCTTTCATGCTCCTGATGCAATGGGATGGTCTGTGCACAGCACTTGGCAGCAAAGGAGCCTGCAGACAAGGGGGCTGCAGCCAGGGCTTGAAGGCAAAGGCAGCGCAGCACCCCTGTGCTGGAAGGCCCCGGGAAGGAGAGGTGCTGAGCTGCTTTTGGCAGGATGATGGTGTCCTGTGCTGAGCAGGTACTCATGGGATGGCCCCATCCCCTTGTGTGGCAGGATGGCCAGTCATCTGCAGTTAGGGAAAGATGTCCTCTGTAGGTGAAGCTGGTGGGAAAGCAAAACAGCTTCACCAGGACTCCCAGCTTTATTAACACACCAAGATGACTATTAAATGTTATATATATCTATGGCTATATTTAATCAGAGTGCTTAGTCAGCCTTAATACAGGCTTCTACTTCCTAACACTACTTTCCTTCAAAGGAAAACTTTCCCAAGAAACTAGTCAGCCTGAGAATCCTTTTTTAACCTGTTTTCTTCAAGAATTAAAAAGCTGCCAGCTATTTAATCAGATTATTGAAATAAACTCACTTCTCAGCCCAGGATAACTTTTGAGAAAACCAGAGAGAGGTAGACACAGCCACTAATTCCTTGGAAGCTCTCCAGAAACTCAAATGTCAGTTATTTCAGTTAATTAACAAGTACTAATTAACTAATGACATTAATTTTGACCACATAAGTCAGCTTTAACATCAGTATATTTGAGATCAGAAGCTAATATTCAGGTAGGACCTCAGCCAAGATCAAAGCTAACATGTAAAAGATCTCCCTGAATGTGTAAGTGAATTTCCCACTGTCCCTGTCAGCCTCTTGCAGGTGTGGGAGGTGTGCACATCCTATCGCCTGGGGAGGGCTCTGCACATTTTGCTTTCCCCACAGCACTTGGCCCATCCTGCCTTTTATCAACAGGCCCACTGACAGTGTCCAGGTTCTCAGTCATGTTCTGAGCCCCAGCTCCTAGTCTGAGGAAAACCACAGGCACCGCACACTGGCCACGTTCCCCACCTCACACTCCCTGTGCACAGGGTTTGCTGCTTCGCTCTCCTCACTCCCAAGCTCCTCGTTTCACACCTCACCTTCGTTAGTGGCCTTTCAGGAACAACCCTCTTCTCCTGCAAGAAGAGCTGCCATCTTGACCAGCACTGTCACTGCCTACACAAGTGAGGAAATGCTTCTTACCTTACATCCTCAGCAACCACCATCTAGCCCTCTATTTTTTAAATATGTAAGGCCTGAAATGTAGAATTTGGGGTTTTACACCAGCTAATATTAATAGAAACATTCTCAGGATTTTTTTCCCCCAATGTAAATGGAACACTTATTTTTTTAAGCATGCCCCTGCGGTGTGTGCAGGCCAAACACTGCAGCATTGTACCCACCCGGGGAGCTGCCTATAAACACATCTGTCTAGCTGCTCTGTCAGGCCCACTCAGCTCCCTATAAACCAGGAAAAGTAAACCTGTATGTTAAATATTTACTGTTTTCACTGTGTATAATCTAGAAGTGTTTTTAGAAGCACAAGCAATGCGCACTTTTAATCAATGATTTTTATTTTGACATGGCACTGTTCAACACTGTATGGTACCTCCTGAAAGCCCACTCCTTGAAACCAGAGGCTCTCCTCTCACAACTGATTACTTATTGCATGCGATAATACATTATCATATTATCATGCACTGCTCTCTTGAAAGACCCATCATATCTTCCATTTTTTTGCTCTGCTCCCAAATTATCCCATAAGTCTAAAAGTTGAGCTGATGGGAAGTTTCAGAAGCAGACCTCAGATTAGGCAGTAAGAGAGAAGTGACAGATACACAGTTGGCTGGCCACGTACTGAAGGACACAGATGAGCTGCAACGAGTTAAAAGAATAAAAACACAAACCCAGACTTCTCTGAAAGTAAACAGCTGCCAGCCATCACTAATTTTCTTTATGATTAACATAAGAGCTAGCTTTTAATGCTTGCTCCATGTAAAGAGCTTCTGCTTTCCTCTGAATACTGACACTACAAGTCATAATTTCTGTACAACAGGAAAAGATACATTAATGCAATAATAAAAAAGTCTCTGCACCAAAGAGTCTGCTGATAGCCCCTGCTAACCCCTTACTTCCTGAGGACATCAGTCCCTGGGAAAACAGTGGGCAGCAGGCAGGCTTCCTGGCTGCCTCAGAGATGCTCTCCCCATGAGGTTCCTGGCTACTAGACGGGGCCCACATGAGGACCCCTTTGCAGAGCACCCCACCAGCTCCCTCCGGTTTTATTTTAGCCCCCAGCAGAGACAAGATGAGGAAGAGGCTCCATTCACATACTTGCTTCTTCACTCCCCTAGAAAAATCACCCCAACCAGCTCCACAGCACCAAGCACATCTTTCAAATTCAGATGCTAATCAAGTTTAGAGATGGTTTAGCACTTCTCCCTAATCACAGGCACGGTAAGACTGGGATGGGCAGCTATTTGCACATTCTTGGATAGTAACTCTGTCTCCACAAACATTCTGAAAGCACATACATGATCTGTTTGCTGCCTTCAACTCCTCCCTATCTGCAAGGATGACATCGTGTCTACTTATTTGTCTGCTATTGATTTTTTCACTACACTATCAAAGACTAGAATCAAGGGCCATCAGCCAGAGAACCGTGCTCGTGATTAATCTCCAGCAGCAGAGCAGCCCTGGAGGAGGCTGTGGCTGGCTTCCTTGCATTGGTTGGCCAATGTGTGGCATCAAATAAGGATGTGCAATGAAAGGATACAAGCTAGCTGCCACTGCAAGGTGCTCGTGTAACACTGGTAGGCAAAGGGTAAGAGCCTAGATGAACAGAATGGAAATAAACAGTAACACGGCAAACACAACTAAGGTCTCACTGTGTTTTAATAAGCTTGTGTACATAGCAGAGAATGAGTAATGGTTCTGGCCAAAGCCAACAGGCACCTCAGGGGATTTTGAAATTAATCCTGTGACATTTCCAGCAGCTAGCCTGGAAAGCACAGTAAGTGACAGAATTCACTGTGTGGCAGAGCATGTTCAGCATCCTGCCAGATCAGACCTCTCCTTCAATTTGCCTGCAAAAGTATATTCATCGATACTAGGGGTTTTTTTCAAGCAAATAGCTAAAAACCCACATCCTTAAAACCAAAGGCTAGACAGGTCCTTAGAATGTCCATGTCTCAGTGACAAGAAACTGTTCCATCAGCTCACAAACAGCAGGGAAGGACAGAAAGCACCAGAAAGAAAGCAAAGGGTTCACCTATCTTTGACACAGGCTAACCTTATGGAAACATAGCTGTGACTATTACCCATAATAAACCAAACACCTTTGTGCAAAGAAGAGTTTGCCACATATTCCAAACATGGAAAGAGAAAACAATCAAACCTGAACATACCTAAGAGAGCATATTCCAGGGCATGCAGTCCCACAACATGGATAAAAGCAGGAGGCAGTTCTCTCTAAGGTGCAGTTAAGCTGTAGACTGAGGCAGACAGCAGCTGACAACCATTATGGAGCACAGCCTGGAAGTGTGGCTTTGATGAAGGATTTCTGGGGCACAACCCACTGATTGCAATCAGGTTCAGCTAGCTCCAGTAACCCCTTGTGATCACAAGCAATTTTCTTCTGAGCTTGCTCATTTCATCTTGACAGATGTCAGTTTGCATAGATTGCTCCATTGGGAAATGCCACACCATGAAGACCAAAGTTTAAATCTAAGAAGTTTCTACTGAGGTCATTTAGCATGATTTACTCTCTCAGGTGGGATCTCTGTCCAGGACCTTCACCTCAGCTGAGACTGGAAAAGAACCTGTGTATGCTCCTGATGTCTCAGCCTCCTTCATGAAACTCAAGAAACACAGCTGTGAAAACTTTTCTATGGTTTCTATAGTTTCTATATTTTCTATAATACTTAAAAAGATTTCAGGCTATATTGCTGTCATTTGCAAGCTACGTCACTGCATGGGATGAAAACAGACGTGAGTAAGAAATTCATGTGCAGCCAGGTGCTAGCTAGGACCACCTTGTTTTGTTTTGTTTTGTTTTGTTTTGTTTTGTTTTGTTTTGTTTTGTTTGTGGCATGGAGAGCCAAAGCCTGCAATAGTCTTATCGTTACAAACTTTGGTTACAGGGATGTACCTGATGCAAACTGAATCTTCTAAATGTAGCCTAGTGTTGAAGTACACACACATGACAGTAGGTAAATATATATTATGTGATCTACCTGTCTCACTGAGGAAATGGTAGTGGCTGGTGCTAAAATAAAGTTAAGGCCTGATCCTAGAATGACAGTGACAAAGGTATTTTGAGTGTCTGACTGGGCAGGAGGAGCTAAGCAGGATCTAGCTGTAAGTGCTTTGCATCTCTGCATCCAGCTTGAGGTGAGAAAGCCATGCAGTATGTACTGCGGACTGGTGGGTCAACAAGAACCCACCGACAATCAGCAGGGATACTTCTGGACTCTGTTATGCTGCTATATGCCTTATATTTCTGTAAGGTTTATATCTATAGCAGTGCAGGTCACACCCTGAAGCAGCAATGAGAACAACTGAATACTACTGCAAACTCTCCTTCTCTGTTTCCCCACAGAGCTGGGAGGCTCACAGGTCCCCCTTCCACTTTGACACAACAGGAACCCTCTGCAACACCTTGACAGCAGCTAGAGGAAAATGCAGGGCACCTACAAAGCAAAGGGCCCCTCAGTGCACAAACACTGCAAAGCAAGCTCACCCCTCCAAATATTAGAAACCACAGGCAAGGCACAGACTATATAAAAACTGTCAGGCATGAGCACAGCTAAAAGGAGGGCAGTAGGGAAGAGGAGAAAACAAATAGGAAATGCCACGCTCCAAGAATTCAGCATAAACTGAGCAAATCAAAGCAAGCGAAAAAAAAAAAATCTAAACCCACTTGAATTTTAGCTGCTGAAGCCTCCTGGCTGCTCGGCCTGCGCGTCGCTATGCTTAATTTGCCCCACTGGATTTGCACCTCCTGTGAGTGACTGAGAGGAGCCATTGAGTCCGGGAGGACTGATTTAGTGCAACAGGAACCAGCGGCCTGGCAGGGGCTGCAAGAGAGGCCCAGCCCCAGGTAGGTAAACATTGGAAGAGGAAAGGCCACGGGAAGAAAGACTGAAACAGGGAAAAGGACAAGAAAGAGGAGGAGAGATGGAACAAATGCACTGCAAAGGATGGGCAGAGGAAAAAGAGAATGAGAGAGGGGAAATTAAACACCGTACAAGTAAGGGCTGAGTGCTGGGTTTAGTAAGATCTTTCCCCAGAATTCATCTGGCTTTAAACCTCTGGTGTGCTGTGGTTTGGTGCTGGATACTTACTGCCAGTGGGAGCACCAGCACCTGGAGAAGCCTCTGTCCTACGCAGCACTTCACAGCTCTCGGTCGTCCCTGTGTGCCACCACCAACCAGCGCTGGGTGGAGGGAACAGAAACCATCTGGTTAGTTTTTTCTTGATATGTTTTGCTGGAAAGTCCTTTCCCTGGCGAGACACAAGCCTGTGAAAATGACAGGATATACTCAGTAAATCTGTAATACCTGCTGTGTAAACCAACTGATTCAAATTCCTGCTTTGCATTAGCCAGGGTCCCAGGAGACTTCACCTGACAACGACAACTGCCTATGGCACAAAAGTGAGAAGCCAGTAGAACACTCTTCATGACCTGACTCAGAGAGTACTTCCCAGTTCACTTAAGACAACAAAGGTCTGGAACAGTACATTACACTGAACAAAATTTGAAAAAGGAAGATATTCCAAACTTTTTCCTGTTTCCTGACATACATCCAGAAGAAGCAGGCACAGCCTGGAATGTAAATGCTGGGTCACCGTCTGTGACAGGGAAACATGCAGGGAGAGCCTATGAAAGGAAAGGGTCACAGTCTAACCTGAACTCCAAAGAAACTCAACCCATCTCAAGTGGTGTCAACTACTTGAAATTCAGGACAGGTTTGTTAAAAGGTGCTTCAAAGCGTTCAAAGTGACCTTTTTTGAGCAAACGTAGGTTCAGTTACAGTTTCCCATCAAACTTGTGTGAATGTGTGGTAAGACACAAAACCAAGTGAGAAAAGGCACTATTCATTGACTTTTCCTGTGGCATTTGCTGTGAAAGTCAGAGATCAAAGCAAAACTCTTGGTGCGTGTCCTTAAATTAGATATAATTAAATAAACATTTGCATAAATCCCTGAAAAGCAAAACTGGCCAATTTAACCATGCACTGGTATGCTAGCTCCTTATGCTTTTTCAAACTTTTAGGAAAAAAATTCTAAATTTTCATTAATCGAGGTGTGTTGAAACCCAAACTTGTTCTTCCTGATGACAATGCCATGGTGTAAAAGGTCAGACTGGGAAAAAAGTACCAGACAAGATTCTCCACTTAAAAACCACAGTTAAGAGTTTTTAAACTGAAGCACCACAGAAAAACCCATACACTAACAAAACTAAGGGAAGCCTGGTGTACTGGATAGCTTGGAGTCTGGGAACAGGACCGAGTCTCAGTCCTCCTCGTCACCATCTGGGGATTAGCCAAATCAGTAGGGATGGAAAGTTGCTGCTACCATTCCTGGCAAACAGCTAAGTTCGCCGGTGGTCTCTGTCCAACTCTTAATGGACACATAACCTGTCATCAGAAATGGCACTAAAGCGTATATACTGGCAGTCTCAGGAGATAGATGCATGTAACTAAAGACTGAATTTCCCTTTCAGCTATTGTCCTTTCTGGTCAAATTTTGAGGCATACAAGCAAGGAAGAAAGCCACTGCTGTCTTCTGTAGAGCGAGTTCTGGGTAAAGACGGCCTGGAGTGTTCATCCCATCACCTTTTCCGAACCACAAAACCACCACAAAGTAAAACGTGGATCTAATTTACTTGAATGAAAAGAACAACATGAAGAGAATAAATTGTGGGTGAGGAAACTCCACAATGGGAACCCTCCATCAAGCCTGGCCTGGTCACAGGCCTGGTCACCACCGGGAGGAGGGACAGCAACGTTGGGGACACAAGCCCTTCTGCTCGGCATGGCCACAGCAGGAGGGACATCCCTGAAGGAGGAGGATGGGGCCGAGCTGCGGCCGGGAGCAGCACTGGTGGCCTTTCAACGGGGACATGGCACTGCCCCTACCTCTGTCCCCAGGGTCACGGCACCCTCCTCTGGGGAGAGGCCACCCCGTCCTACACCATCCCGAGACCCCATCGCACTCCGCCCCCTCCCGTCCATCCCGGGGGCGCCGGTGCCGCCCCTCTGAGCTCTGCGCGGAGGCGCGGCAAAGCCGGGCTCTCCCCACCGGCCCCGCTCCATCCCTCGGGGCTGGAGCCGCTCACAGAAGGATGCACCTTGGAGAAATGAAACAAACCGGTGTATGTTTCTGGAGAGCCGGCCGTGAGGCTCCGTGCGGCCGCTGCCGCCGGCCGGCCCGAGGACAGGGGCACCTTTGTGGGCGCCCCTCCTGGTGTCACCCGCGTCCCCCCGCCGCAGTCCTCCGGCCGCAGCCCCGTCCAGGAGCAGCGCTCCCAGGACAGCAACAAACCCCCTTTTCTGCAGCTCAGGCAAGGTCCGACAAAAGCTGCCTTATTATTTCTGCTGGTATTAAAACACAAAGCAAAACACGGTGCGCGTCCCCCGACCCCCGCACAGCGGGAACAGCCCTGGGAGCAGCACTTACCCACAGCCATGGGCACA
Source organism: Apus apus (assembly GCF_020740795.1). Lineage (NCBI taxonomy): Eukaryota > Metazoa > Chordata > Aves > Apodiformes > Apodidae > Apus > Apus apus. The sequence continues at coordinate 16,630,926 of NC_067288.1, read as the reverse complement.
GTGCCCCCTCGGTCCCCGTCAAACGGTCCTTTCTGTCACCCTTTCAGCTGTGGCACCGGGCAGGCGACGAGACGTCTGGGCTTCGCTTCTCGGAGCAGCGGGGCCGCCGCTGCCTCCCCTCCCTCCGTGCCCATCCTGTAGGAAGCAGCGCGCACAGACACTCACTGTATGGAAATGCGACGCAGACAGGTTAATCGCATCCCCCTCCTCTTCGCACCCCCTCCCTCTGCACTGTCTCCCTCGCCCCCTCCCCCCTTCGCTTTTCATGGGCTTTGGAGGGTTTTGTGCAAAGTTTCGCCTCTCCTCTCAATCTGCTCCTCCACCTTCCAGCCTTGAAGGCAACCGAAAAAAAAAACCAAAAAAAACCAAACCCAAACACAAACCCTCGACTTGTGCTAGGAACAATAATCTCATTTGCAAAGAAAAATCCCTGGAATGGGGACTTATTGTAACGCCGTTGGGGAGCAGGCTCAACTGCTGGGTTTTTTTCAATAAAGGAGCAAGCTGCAGGATAACGCCAGTTGGCTCCTCCAGCGCAATTCTCCTAAATCATGATAGACAGATTGCGTGAAAAACAGGAATTCCAAAGAATTTCCTGCCCTGGGAACAGAAGTTAAGGCTATATTTAACAACATCTGAAGCTGTCAAGAATGCTTTGTGGTTGGATAACAGAGCAGAAAAATGAAAAAAATGTAGGCTACTGCTATACCAAATATGGAAATATTGTTACGTCTGGTGTCTAAATCCCCATCTGGAAATACTTACAGCCATGAAAAGAAAAGACGCCACAACAGAAGCTTAACCTCTCCTACCCAAGCCCAAATTTTAAACTTCAACAAGGAAATTCTCTTCGAGGGCGCGCAACTTGAGCGATAGAGCGGGGGGGGGGAGTGTTCGCTGCAGGGCCCAGGATTCCCTTCCCGGCCCGGCCACCTCGATGCCCCTTGGGCACCGCCAGGCTCCTGGGCTCTGCGGCGACCTCAGACCTGTCCTTTTGCCCTCGAAAGGGCAGGAGCAGCGGTGACAAGGCCCGGGCACCGCCAGGTCGCTCCGTCGCGAGTGCCACGCACGTGAGGCAGCGCTGTGAAGCGGGGCCGCGGCCGGTGCGGGGCAGCGGGGCGGGACCGGCGTGTCCCCACCTGCAGGTGGCCGGGAGCTGGGGCTGGCACCCGCCGGCACAGCCTCCCATAGCAGAACCTCCCGATGCCAACATCCTGCTGCTTGGGTGCATGTCCGGCCAAACGGGGAAAACACCCCACGTAACAGGGAAAAGCCTCCGTGGCCTCGGGGCGCGCCGTGCAGCGGCGGGGCCGTGGGTAGCCCCGCGGGAAGCGACCCGTCCCGACCCCCTCCGCACCCGGACAGGGCGCGGGAGACCCCGGACAGGGCGCGGGGAGACCCCGGGCAGGGTGCGGGGACCCCGGGCAGGGTGCGGGGGGACCCGGGCAGGGTGCGGGGGATCCCGGGCAGGGTGCGGGGTACCCGGGCAGGGTGCGGGGGGACCCGGGCAGGGTGCGGGGGACCCGGGCAGGGTGCGGGGGGACCCGGGCAGGGTGCGGGGGACCCGGGCAGGGTGCGGGGGGACCCGGGCAGGGCCGCCGCCAGCGGCCGCGGTGCCGGGAGACGGGGCGGGGCGGGGCGGCCGCGGCGCGCGCCAGCCGCATTCCTGGGATGCCGCGAGCGCTGGACTCTGCCGCGGCCCGGAACGCGCGACGTCAGCGCCGCGGCGCACGCGGCGGCCCCGCGCCCTATATAAGGGCGGTCGCGCTCTTCGCTGCCTCAGATCGCGCCGGCCCCGCTCCGCGCTCGCTGAGTTTCGCTCCCTCTCGCACCGCTGGCGACAGACATGGGCTCCGCGAGCATCCGCCCCGCTCTGGCTGCCGCTCTCCTCTGCCTGGCCCGCCTGGTAAGTGCCGCGGCTCGGCGCGGGAGGGGGGCACGGCGGGAGGCGGCGGGTCGCTCCGCTCCAGCCCCGGCGCTCACCGGTGCCCGCTCTGCTCCCCTCGCAGGCTCTGGGCTCGCCCTGCCCCGCCGTCTGCCAGTGCCCGGCGGCCGCGCCGCAGTGCGCCCCGGGCGTGGGGCTGGTTCCGGACGGCTGCGGCTGCTGCAAGGTCTGCGCCAAGCAGCTGAACGAGGACTGCAGCCGGACGCTGCCCTGCGACCACACCAAGGGGCTCGAGTGCAACTTCGGCGCCAGCCCCTTCGCGCTGAAGGGCATCTGCAGAGGTAAGCGGCGCGTCCTCCACCTCCCCCGGGGTAAAAACCCCGGTCCCCGTAGTGCCGAAGTTTAGTAATTTCGAGTCCATGTATGGTTATGCTTTGTTGTTGGTAGCTTGGCAGAACGGCACATGACTTCAGCAGTCTGGAATGCGATTCAGTATGTCTGGGCTCCGCTAAACGCACATAAGGAAAAGTGATTCCTGACTAACTTATTGTTCTGGCCCCGCGTCTCCGGGGGATTGTAGGGAGCTCCGCCGTAAACTGAGTTTAACAGACCAGCAAATACCTGCGCTTAAACGAGCGATTCCCACCGCTGACTCCCTCCTTTCCCTCTCTGTTGTCTCTGCAGCGCAGTCCGAGGGGAGACCGTGTGAATATAACTCCAAAATCTACCAGAACGGTGAAAGCTTCCAGCCGAACTGCAAGCACCAGTGTACGTGCATAGATGGAGCTGTGGGCTGCATCCCGCTCTGCCCGCAGGAGCTCTCGCTGCCCAACCTGGGCTGCCCCAGCCCCAGGCTGGTCAAAGTCCCCGGGCAGTGCTGCGAAGAGTGGGTCTGTGATGAAAACAAGGATGCGCTGGATGAGCTGGAAGGCTTCTTCAGCAAAGAGTTTGGTCTGGATGATTCCGAAGGCGAACTAACCAGGAACAATGAGCTAATTGCCATTGTGAAAGGTGGCCTGAAAATGCTACCTGGTGAGTATGGGATAATCTGTGTGACAGCTAAGGAGAGGAGGTGGGAGGAGGACTATGTGACTCCTTAGACCCTTATGGAAAGAAAGAAACCCAGTGAGAGAATATATTCAGGCTAAGCCCTCCTTTTCTTTTCCAGTTTTTGGATCTGAGCCACAAAGCCGGGCTTTTGAGAATCCCAAATGCATTGTGCAAACAACCTCCTGGTCCCAGTGCTCAAAGACGTGTGGAACTGGCATCTCCACAAGGGTCACCAATGACAATCCAGACTGCAAACTCATCAAAGAGACCAGGATTTGTGAAGTGAGGCCATGTGGCCAGCCTAGCTATGCCTCCCTAAAGGTAAATACACTCTTCCAATGCTCTTCTTCTTTCCAACATTTTTTGGGTAGAGGGGAAAGGCTGGAGAAGATTCTCCTGCTAATAATATCATTTGCTCTCCTTTACAGAAGGGGAAAAAATGTACCAAGACGAAGAAGTCCCCATCCCCAGTGAAGTTTACTTATGCTGGATGTTCCAGCGTGAAGAAGTACCGCCCCAAGTACTGCGGCTCCTGTGTGGATGGCAGGTGCTGCACCCCTCAGCAGACCAGGACTGTCAAGATCAGGTTCCGCTGTGACGATGGAGAAACCTTCACCAAGAGCGTCATGATGATCCAGTCCTGCCGATGCAGCTACAACTGCCCACACACGAATGAGGCATATCCCTACTACAGACTAGTCAATGACATTCACAAATTTAGGGACTAAGTGGTCTTGGGGGTGGGATGCTAAACAGAATGTTGAAGTAACCAGCCAAGGAGAAAGGACCTTTGTTGGAAATAGTGCCTTGCCCATTTGAGGGCAACATTGAGATGTTACAGGAGTGCACTGTGCAACTGGACACTAATGCAACGGAGATTTAAGCATACTTAAAGCTTCATAGTACTGGAGCAAATTTACTGCTTCTTTTTGGAGCACCTTACCTAATTATATACTGTTTTCTGTTTGTAAGTGATCAGATAAATGTTTTGTTCTGGTTATGGAAACTTTTTTTCTATCCTGTTCAATTTAACACTATGCTTCTCCCCCTCCTTCCATCTTCTCCTACCCTTCCCCAACCAAGTTGGAAGTTAACATTCCTTCCTGAGGTGGGCACTTGTGGGGTGTTCACAGTGGCAGCTATTATGTACCAACTGTAGTTTAATGGCAAACAGAAATCAGTTGTTTTAAAGCTGAATATTTTATTTATCAAACTGTAGCTATTTTTGTTTTTCTTCGAGTTTTTTGTTTTGTTTATTTTTTACCCCTTCCAGCCCCTGTAATACTGGAATAAGTTGTAAATGATTTTAATTTTATATTCAACGAATTAAAAGAATTTATTTATGGAATTAATCATTTAATAAAGAAATATTTACCTAACTACGCCTAGTAGAGCATTCTGATAGGCAACAGACTTAAATACAGAAAATGTAAGAGCTTTCTTTGAAAAATTTGAATTCTGAAAAGCTTCGTTTCTCTGAAAGACAATCTCTTACAGACATGGCACTGAACTAGAAAGCTAAGTCCAATTCTTTGGGTAAATTATGTTTTGAAGTGGTGCCTGCTCTACAACATATATACAAAAAAAGCTGCTTGGCATTGAAAGCACATGTTTGATAGACTGAAATGTTAATTAGACTGTCAGATTATTCAAACTGTCTTGGAATCTGCAACATAAGGTACTTCATTAGAATGCAGTGCATGCACAGTGATGTTGAACATTGGAGTGGAAGTGGTTGTCAGGTCTCACATTTTTTGGTGGCTGCTTTTTGCAAATTAATACATTTCTGTGGCAGGAGAAGGTCTCCTAGAGTCTGCAGGAGGCAGTTTGCTTTCACTAAATTCAAATTAAATGAGCTTGAAGCAATGACTTTTGTTAATCCTAATAACCCAGTGATGAAAAGTAAACATACTGTTAAAAGCAGAAGAATGTGAGGAATTTCAAGTACTTCTCCAACAGAGTAAAAGGCAAAGTAGCCACTCTTTTCCTCACCTCCCCTTCCCACTTTTTAAATATATATACTGTGGGACACAGATGACATCTGGCTAACCAAGGGAGGCATAAGATAGCGAGCTGGCATGTGGTAAGAAAATAACATTTAACAAAGTTAACTAGAGGTGGGTCTGAGAAAGCAGCATCAAGCATTTGTACTATGCTTGTTAGCATAAAGCTGTGCTACAGATGAGACTGAAAGGAAAACTGCAGTGTGGGGATGTGTGTGTGTGTGTGTTATTCTCCTTGGCACCGGTTAGTTCTCTGGCAAAATATCCTCCCATAGCTGTCTGGGAACCAGGCTGATTTTTGAGGTTTTAGAATCATGAAGGGGTGTCATCCTGTGTCATATAGTTAGATGCAGAAGTGTTTGAGAGTCAACTTTTTATTAGTTTAGACAAAAATATTTCAATACAATAAATGGCAAAATATCTCAGAAGCTCATCTCTGGCAGCTAATGCTTTGCCTGAGAAATTACAGCTGTCTATCTTCTGCTCAGTCAAGTTCTCTCCCTGAAGGCATTAAAAACTTGAGCTGTTTTGGAATTCACCACCTGGCCACTAGTCTCAGCTGTAGCTAAACTTGTCTGTACAATATTTGTTGACAGTAGGGGTGTAAAATGCACCAAAGTGCTTTTGTTTGGCTTCTACTGACACCTAGCACTGAACACGTCGCTATGTTGGGTTCCTGCATGGAGAGAGGAAGAGGAGCAGCACACCCTGCTCACAGACACAGCAGCTGCACGTGCATTCCTCACCATCCCCTCTCACTTCCACTCCAGTGACACCCACCCACAAACCAACCTAAGTTATGGTTTTCTGAAATATTACACGTATGTGAGACTATACTATACATGTAGACTACATGGAACACCCACACTATATACAAACAAAAGTGGCCCTTCCAACTCCTGCCTCAACTGTGGCTGCAGCCAGGCCCTGGATTTTACAACCCACACTGTGGGCTTTCCATGTTTCACCGAGCCAAGGGGTGGTTCTGCAATCTGCTCAATAGAAAAATGTACTGTTGGGAGAATAAGGGCTACAGGAGTAGATCATGCAAACATAAGAGTAGAATACACTAAATGAAATTATCCTATTATAAAGAGGGAATGAGCCCCACTAAAATGAACTGCCAGTCTTCCAGAGCTGGGATCTCATGCCAATGGATCACCAACCATATAGTCCTCTCTTCACTTTCTGCATTTCACAATTACATGGCAAAACTACTAAAACCCACAATTCACAATACTTTAAAAGGAATAATTGTAATTTGTTGTTTATCCTCTTTGCACTTGCTTTGAAATATTTAAGCTGCTGTTCCAGCAGAAAAAAAGCCTAAATACAAGGCATGAAAATATAAACGATAAAAGCATGGGTTCCTTGAAGTGCAATCCGCAGGTCTTACAGGTGAGATTAATGAGCACAACCATAATTTAATTTCCTTGTCAAACACTAAAATATCAAAATCCTTCTTCAAGATGAATACTAAAAGATGAGGAGTTAGACCATAATGTAAATTAAAAGAAGCAGTAAGTTTTCAGCTCATTTCAATGCCAGACCATCCGAGAGTTCAAACTCTGAAAACAACACCACCTGGAGCTCCTGTGAGCCGGGCAGACACCAGGAGAGCCCCGTGCTTGCCTGGGGAGTCCTGGTATGACAGAGGGGTGAGCAACCTACCCAAGCCTGTGGGCACTGTCCTCTCCACAGCAGCCCTTGCCTCAGCCATCCCACCTCTCCCCTCTTATGTCTGCCCCTGGTCCTTTGGCTGTCTATTTCTAAACTGCTGTTCTTTGTGACACGGCCCCCCCAGCCAGCTGTACCGGTGCAAGTGCCGGGGTCACCTGAGGATGGAGTGTGGTTGCACGGGGCAGTTGCTGAAGCTGCTGCTGCCGCCAGAAGGAGCATTTGTCAAACTACAGGTTTAGGACTGAAAAAACGTGTATTCTTGTACTAAACGTGCTCATTTACAAGAGTTTGATGGTAGTAACCCCACATCAGGGGTACATATAAAATCTTCCCTGTTCATGAAGGCAACACAGCAAAGACAAAAGTTTCTGCTTTATTAAGCGCTGCATCACAGGAAACAAAAGCAGGAGTACACAGAACACAGGCTTCCATGATTACATTGAATAATCCCCTCACGTGGGATGCTGCTAGCTCGCTCTCCTGAATAAGCAGCAGATGGAGGAAAAGCTAACATCTCACTGACAGTGGGACAGCCAAGCTATTCATTAACCCTCACTGAGCCATGAGAACCTCTATATTCCATACATAAATTACTGCAGAGCCCACAGCAAAGCAGGCCCCACTGGCCTGCCTGACCCTCTGGTGGACATCACCTGGGAACTGGGCCCACCTCCCTGCTGCTGGCAGGCAGCCGAGGTGGCATGGGAACTGGCAGAGAAACTGTGGATCCGTGGGACTGCTGCAGGAGGATTTCCTGAGCTCACAGTCCACCAAAGCTGCACGAATCCCCCCATGCTCCAGACAGGGAGTTCTGCAGACAGATATGGGTACACAGGAGACTTTCTGACCTCAGCTGCATAGGTCTTGAGGACTTAGAGAAGGAAGTTTGCAGTGGGCAGTTGTTCAGGGTTGGAAGTGGAACCTATCGGCCTACACAGAGGCAGTTAAATGTGTTATAACAGAGGCTTGCTCTTGCCAGATGCTGCCCCTTCTGAGCCGATCTTGCAGAAAAGCACTTTGATGCACGTGCACATTTCAGTTTACTTCTGTTCAATCAGTGGAACTATTCCCATGCAGTGCCCAGAGTGCTCAGCACACGGCAAGGGAAGGCTGTGCAGTTTCACTGGCTGCTCTGCCTCAAGTCTGTTTTTTCATGTAGAGATGTCCCTGTTTTGATCTGCACCATTTTTTTCTCCACATTACATAGCAATGTATAAAATAGCCCATAGAAATGTGGAGGTGCTGTGGTGAAAGCAGTAACACACAACTAGATTTGGAGATACCTATAAATGCATTTCAACTCATGAACAACTGAACTGCATTGAACTGCAATGACACTTGGTGTCTAGAAAATATAAATCCTATAAAAGAAGATTTCAACCAACACAATGATATAGTAGTAAGCACCTGCATCTGCTACCCTGTAAAGACCAAACCCCAAGAAATGGAATAGATGGTATCCAGTATGCTATCATCTTTTCCCTCAGAAAAACTACAGAGCTATGACTTCCATGTAGTTTATACGGGAGAAGATCCTAGGCACCATTCACATAAGCAACTTCATCTGTCTTGAAGTACACTTATGGGATGGAATGTAGCAACTTGTCCAGGAGGACAAGATTACACAAGATGTTGTAAGATTTTTGTTTACTAGACAAGACGAAATTTAAAGGTATGGTGCATCGATTTGCTCAGAGGGGAGTCTACCTAGGACACAATAACAACTTAAGCCTCAGGATGAATGCAGTTCCAGTAAGAATGAATGACTCCGTTAGGTATCAGCTGGACAGTCAGCAGTGTAGCCCAGCACTATTTCGAGAACACTGGTTCAACACCAGATCCAAGAAGCACAGCAGATTGAGTCAAAGACACCAGTTTCTTAGAAGCTGCTGATTTTCCTTGAGCATCTCAAGCCAACCATGTTAGATTCTAATTAGCTAATGAATTTGACAAAATCAAACATCAAGACATCTTGGCTGTAAAAACAGCAAGCCTACTAATGAGACCTTAAAACAGGAAAATACATGTTACTCTACAGAAGCCAATACTCATGCTGTGGTGGAACAATCCCATTAAGCCAAACAGGGATGCCTGAGAACAGCTGAAAGCAGAGGTTGGGAAAAAAAGGTCAGCAGAGACACCACTGAGAGTTCAGATAAGAAGTGACAAGGACTTACAAGGCACGCTTTTAGCACCACCCATCTGCTCTTTTTCCTGAATGCCACCAACTTAATTTTTGCCTCATTTGGACATACCTCTACTCCCTGTTGACACTCCTGGCAAAGTGGATAGGTTCTGGGGCTACAACACAATTGAGTAGAAAACCTGGAAGCAAGGACTGGAAAGGCAATAGGCAGCTTTCACAGCCACTTCTTCCTCCTTCTTGAGGCAGAACTGGGATGATGGGAAGAAAGTGGCAATGTCATTTTAAAAACACTTTTGCTTTTTCACCAGCTGGGATCATACAGGAACCAGCCAGCTCCCAGTGTGGAAATTTATCCTCTAAATCAAGACTCGCTCTCTCCTCCCATTTCTATCCCTGCTTCTTTGGCAGATTATTTTTAACCCACTCTGATTTGTCACGCAACCCCACAAACAGCTGTACTGATGCAACTGATACAAAAAGAAGCCTAATGCAAAAGGATTAGATAAATTCAAGGACTACTGTGCCAGTAGTTACAATAATAATCCATGGTTTCTGTCACTAGTAGGTGCCAGTAAATCCACAAAGACTTCTTGCCCCAAAGGTAGGGAAGGCTCTACTGGCTTTTCATATTTTACCACTGTATTGATTTTTCCTGCCAAAAAGCCTACTACAAAAAGATAGCCTGGAAATGCTTTCGGCAAGAAAAGTTAGCAGTGGTGAAATCAGGCCAAGCCAGCAGAACTTTGCTTCCAAAACAAAACAATGTTGCAATGCACAGAGCCAACAAGTGAAAAGAGGCTCTCACATTAAAGCATCATTAGAGGGCAAGTCATTGTCCGACAGGTCACAGAGATCTGCCAGGACACAGTGGGAACCCATTTCTCTTATCAAATTACAGGCAGCAAAACAACTATCCTTGTTTTTTCCTAGTTTCACATGTCATCTGCAAATTTCCTTTCAGTTTCAGTATTTATTTAGTTGTTTTTGCTGCCATTTCTTGTCTTGCCTACACGTGACTTCCTTCCATTTCACCACAAATTTCTACCAAATAAAACCATATGCACTGCCATAGCAACATTTTAACACAAACACAGGGTAATCTTTGTTCACTGAAGTACACAGTTCATTTTTTTTTTTTTCCTCTTATTAACGGAACGTGCATCTGCATCCAGTTTAACTGAATGCCATAGCAACAACATAAACACAAATCCAAGATACTTTTTCCTTTGGATGGAGGAAGAATAAATGTTTTCAGGAAAAGAGCGTGGGACTTAAGGAAACAGAATGAAATGTTTGTGACCGAATATGGCCTGAAGTTACATCATCACAGCTGTATGTTTACTCTTTGAGCCCTGGCTCTTGCAAGGTGTTATACATTCTCAGCGCCTACAGATGTCAATAGAGAACAGCTGGATCAGGGCGGCGGCTGAGTCACAGCTCCGCTTATACACAACACAGGGGTTGGACTTTCTATCAGCACTACAGACATTTACGGACTTTTTAAGACTAGAATCAGTGTTCTGCACTGTAAACAGTTTTACTCTGAATGCTAAGTAAACTGCACTGTTCAACTTGAGTCACAAAAACTGGTCCTGTGTGCCTCTGGCACCTAGCACTAAGCAGACGTTTTGCAGCTTGACTCTCCTCTCCTCTACAGAGCAACAATTTCTGACGTGGGAATAAGTATAGTAAAAGCTGGAATTCAGATGTTTTAATTCAAAACTTAGCTGTCACACTGACAGGGGGTGTAATGCTGTTTACCCATGACAACTCAGTAACTTACGCCTCATACTCCCAGGAAGTTATACAAAAAAGGAAAAGAACCAAGTTCTTTCATGTGACTCAGTCCTACCTCTCAGCTATTGCTATGCTCTTAGCTATGCTCTATTTTTGTCCTTTACAGCTTGTGAAAGGGATGACTTCATTAAACTTTTAATTTTTTTAAGTAGCATGTCCATTTGGGACAAGTGCCTTGACTCTCTGCTTTGTAAGCTGCTGGTCCTTCAGCTCAAGCATGCTGTGAGGGTTCATGGTTTGAAACATGCAAAGTCTAAACACTGAAAGAAATGCCATAACAACAGCACACACAAATTGCTTGTTCCTTCTGCCAAGCCGTTCATAGAGAAAATAAATGAGTAAGCATAATAGGCATAAAATCAAGCTGGTGTTGAATGATGAAGATAAAAACTGTATCACAGTTTTCATTCACAGACATCATCTGTGCTGAACCAAGTCCTGCAGGGATCCTTGTATAACATGATTGCAACAGTTTCAAGTGCTAGACCAGAAATTTTAAAATACAGCTTTTAAAGATGCATTTCCTCTCTTCAGTTTATTACAAGATGCTTGTTCTGGGTTGAGCCACTCAGAAAGGAATTAAAAAGGAATTAAAACTCGAACTGCCTGTGAACACATTTAAAAACATCAGCCTAGCCAGAGAGTGCAAAAACTATGAATAAATCCATAATCTTACTATTATGAATAATTATCACTGCTGCAGGACCTGCACTGCTCACCTGCCATCAGTAAGGCTGTGCTTTTAGCCAGAGATTGTAATTTCGATTCATTTTTATAAACCAAAATTAAATTTTAGCAAAAGTGAATGTTTGAATTTCATCTTGGCTTGTATTTGATGCATCACCACTGTTCAAACCAGTGTATCCATTATCGGTATAAAATAAAAAAAGGTACACAGTAACCTGGGAATGAATGGCAAATGTTACCAAGGCCTTTTACTATCAATCTTACTGAACTCTGGAAGATGATTCCCAGCTTTGTTTGGGACATTTTTATTTTAATAATCACCACAGGAATGCCCCTTAATGATTTTTTAAAACCTTCTTTAAGGTAGGAAAGAATTTAAATCTGAAAGATAGATTTAACAGAATCTTCAGTTTAAAACAAATTATGGTTGCATTTGACTCACCAGGATGCTTAAAGTGTATTTACGCAAGAAAATAAAACCAAGGCAGGCAAACCCTTTCATACAATTAATGAAAGCCTCCAAGAGCGTAGGAAAGTAATGCAAATTACAAGTCTGAGTTCCTGAGCCAAACACTAATCAGGCACACATGCAGATCTACACTAATATTTGCAGGACTCTAATTTCCACTGTGTGCTATGAATCTTAACAGAAATGCCACGCTTTTACTCCGGATGAAACATTTTCTGGCAAATGAACTGTGGCAGTTTTGCTGTTCTGCTCTTTTATCGATGTTGTTATGAATGGGTTCAAGACTGAAGTAATTTGTGGCTACCAAGTCAGCGTGCAGTAATCACTGATTAGGAAAAGCTTATTCACTTTCACTGAACTGAAAAAATATGAAAGCAGCACCTATAGTTAGGAATCCTGCTCCTTTAAAAAGGGTTAAAAAAACCCCAAACACTGAACCAAGAGGTGGGCAAAGGACCAACAATGACTAATAAAGAAAACAGAGCACGAGTGGCTACTGCCACGCAAGAAGCAAAACTTCCCTGTTTTGCCAGGGTTGCAAAACACACAAGGGAAAAGACACGTGATCCCACTGTGAGAAAAAGTAGTATGTGACTACAAAGGTCTGACATTCTTTCAAAATCTGAGCAGCTAGATGTGTCAATGAAAATTTTTAATGACATTTTGTTTGCAAAAGTGTGAAAAAAACCCACTTCTAAAACTCTGAACATCTCAAAAACCCCTTCCTCGCAACATGACTGGTAAGGAACTGACAGCTTGGTGACCTGAGGCCTGGACTGAGTCCAGAGGCTCAAGCTCTCCTATATTGCTCCTATTATCTCAACAAGTTCCTCCTCTCCTTGCTTTCTGTTGTCCTTCTACCCATGTCAGCACTGGCAGGAAGAACACATGACTGAAAAAACACCTTCATGGCAGTTTAGTGTGCATCCCATGCCACCATCTTTTCTTTTCTCACAAAGGTGCTAGTCTCAAGCAGGAGACACTAAAAAATTGGGGTAACAATGATGGCAGCAACAACCTCACAGAGCTGGTTACAAAATGACCATGCCCGTAAGATGTTACAAATGCTGACTTAGCTGGATCTCTGCAAACCAGCCCCAAACGCTGGTGCTGAATCATGAGTGCAAGTGTGCTGAGAGGCTGAGCTGGCTCCTGCTGCTCTCATCTCCAACAGACCCCACAGACACGAGGGACTTAGATACAGTGGTAAGTGGTCTGGGATCTAGAAATGTTCTCAGAAGTTAACAAAAGATTTCTATGGCCAGCAGATGATACAGTACAGGACTTTTTTTAAGATTTGTTTTTAAGTAGGCAAGTTTAGTTGATACTCCAGTAAATATTTACACCACCTTTCTTCAGTAAACTAGTAATGAGATGCATAATACAAGCATTGTTTAGAAGTCCAATATATTAACCCTGGTGACAAGCTTGTATCCATCTCTACTGACTTAAAAACCCATGCAACATGGCACCCTAGCCTTGAGACATTAAACAAGGTGAAACCAAGTAAGAAAAAAAAAATATGTATTGCATCAGGCACCCAAAGTGTCACAACAGAAGATTCAAGTCAAAGTAAAGTAAGATAATTTGCAGCAGCTCAGCATGATAAAATAAACAACAACAAAAAAATCACTCTGAAAAAAAATTAATGTAGTGCATCTTTTTTCAGTAGGTTTAAGCATTAAGACTCAAATCCACATACAAATACATATAAAATACTTAAACTCAGAAATCAGACACTGAGCTGTTAGGGTAAAAGAAAACATGTATTGTTGAAACTAACTTGGAAACTTTAAATTTGGGTTACTCTGATTTGTTAAAGATACATGGAAAAAAGGGTGCAATTAAATAAGAATACAAGATTTCTTCTGGAATCAGCAATTCCTCATCTCTTCATTTACATCCCTAAACATGCATTCCTAAATTAAAAAATAGGCAGGCAGTTAGGAAGTGGTGCCTTCAGTGACTGAAGCTAAACCAAACCCCTGAGAACTCAGTTGTTTAAAAAAAGATTAAATTAAATTAAACAAAAATACATATGAAAGGCTCATTCCACCCTGTTCTCTCAAAAAACCATCATGTACTGTCCCGAATTTCCCCTTCTTCCATAGATGAAAGGGATGAAGTTTCATTGTCCGAGTTCTCTGCAGCTTCACTGGCATCTGAGGGTGTAGGACACAAAAAACAAACATGCAATTAGTTTCAGCAATGCTGTATGCTCATCAAACAGAAGCAGTTTTGTATCTTCTTTTTCTTTTAATCACACTTTTCTGGAGAACAGCTATTTCCTAAGACACAGCCAGTCTCATAACATGGGATAAAGCCCTGGGTAGGACTTGATTGCTGAAGGAGAAAGCAAGACAATGTTGATAATTTATTTTAGTTTTTAAATCTCGGTCTTTTGGTCAAGTAGGTAAGCAGAGTATTTTTCCCACACAAAACTCTTCATCTTCATCCACTGAGAATTTCAAATTGTTCTCTTGGCTTATTTGTTTAAAATGTTGTTTTCTGGGTTACTACATATATATATATCACAACCCTAACGAATTACAAATAACTTACACTTTTATTAGCATTTCAGTTAAGATGGGGAACTACTGTGAAGTTCTAAATGGAAATAGAAAATTAAGATGATGCACTTATGTGCTCCTTCCATGTGTTCCAGCATCCCAAAGGCAGCGTTAAGTTGCGTGAATTCATGAGATAAGGCTGATGAGGTTAAAGCTGCACAATAACCTGTGCTTTAGGACATGGCTGGTGTGGCCTGCTGAGATTGTTTTGTGAAACACTCATTTTCCAAACTGGTCTTCAGTCTCACACCCTGAGACTCCTTCTGGAACAAGCACTGACCTCAGTCACCTTGTGGTGAGGTCACCAAATGCCACTGTTTAGTGGCATTCAAGCAGCACAAAAATAAACTTCAGCAAAGTAGACCCATGATTCACACTTTGGTCTCATTGTTCTTTTCAGTATTTAATCTGACTATGAATTTAAATAAGTTTTTGAGCATTTAGTGTCAGATGCTTCATTAAGAAAGTGTTACCTAAAAGGAGCTGATGCAGTACAGTTACTGTCTTGTCAAAATCAGTTCTACAGCTTGCAAACATGGATAACAGATAGGAAGGACCCTGTGTGCACCTGTACAGTTTCAATGGAATTTGTTCAAGAAAATAGAAGCATTTCACCCAGACACATCAGAGGTCACATTTTGTCTACATTAAATCTAGTGTATAATCAATTAACATTTATATGCCAGATATGTACTGAGTAATGCACAAAGTAAGGATTGTTTTTGCCCCTAAGTCCTATGAAAGCTTCTATAATCCCCTACTATCTTCAGCCATGACTGACCTTGTATGCGGCAATCAGAGCACCTGTAGGTTTTGGTATAAGCAAGTCAAGCATCAAAACATCACACAAAAGAATGTGGACATCTTCTGACTCACAGTGAAGCTCCACAGACAAATTTTAGCTTTAGTTTAGTCTGTTACAGTAAGCTTTATTTAACAGGAATTATAAATTGCCTTCCCTCAAAAATAACCTATTTTTATGGTGTTGATAGCAGTGCCTATAAATTAAGATTGCCCAGTCCTTCCCACCTTAAAACTGTCTGTACAATTTAAACTCTGGGTTTAAAATTTTCAGTGTCAGTTTCGCTCCTCAATCCTTATTTTCTTGGGATTTTTTTTTTTTTTTTTTTTAAGTTTCAGCCAAAATACATCAGCCATTTCTGAAAAAAAGTCTAGGAGAAATAGGCTTTGTCCTTACTAAATTCTAGCCTCTCTTTTGAAAGTGACCAGCTCTAGCTCTCCCCCACTTGAATCACAGGGGGGAACGGTGATCTTACCCCAGCATGTGCCTGTTGCTATGGCTATGAAAACTTGTCTCTGTTCTTCCTGGGGAAGGGGGTAGATCTGACACTGATCAGTAAAGTAACATCACTGAATTTCCACAAGACTTTGCTTCTTGTTCTAGCCTCGGTCCTTTGAAAACAGACCCTGGCTGGCAAGGGTAGCTGAAGCTCCTGCACTCTGGCAGACACTCTGCCAGACATCCACCCTTCAATGTGGCAGCTGCTTGCCTGGAATGCCAAGGGGAGGTCAGCTAGACAGGCACTTGGAGACAAGTGTCCCTCCGGGTGGGAGGAGGTAGGAAGAACAAGAGCAGGATAGATGGCTTAGGAGGAGTGTGCAATTGACAGTCATATGTGTGAAAGAAACTGGACTGCAAGTAACACTCAAGATGCTGGCAGCAGAAAGGTCACCTCTTAGAAGATGGAAGTGGGCTAAAGCACCTGTGATTACAACAGACTTCTCCTTGGAGAGTCTGGAGATGAACCCAAGATTTCCACTCTTAGCAATTATCCATGAATAAAACTGGTAAAGCAAAACAAATACTGTTTTTTTTCCTTTATTCTTTAAAGATGCCACACACACACAAAAAAAGAGTATAATGATTGTGCCACCCTTCAACAAAAGTGGCATTTTGTCTTTAAATGGAGTAACAGGAACAAATAAGCCCTCCTGTGGCAGCCTTCCACTCTTAATAGAAAAGGCTCTAACAACACAGGGTCCAAACTAAACTAAGGGCTGAAATTTGTGATAATATGTTAAGCAAAGAAGATGTACAAAACCAAATTATTATAAAAGTTGTGAAAATCATGTGATTTTTGCCATTAGCTATAATCTTTTGCCATGTCATACCCAAGACACCTCAAAAGGGAGCTATGTAATTGATTTTTATGGCATCAATAGAAACAGTTAAAAGAAAACAAAAAAATAAGATTGATATAACGAATGGTTCTCAAAACCTGAAATGCTGCTCATCCCCAAATATGAGCTTCAGGGATGACTGCTAACTGAATGACCCCTGCAGCAGAGGAAGGTCACTGTCTTGAAGACACACACTTCACTGCCCTGTGACAGAGCTATCAACACCTCCCCCGCTATTACTGGCTCTCTCTGTCCTTCTCCTCTGCCTTTTACAGAATCAGCCAGTTGCTGCAGCAGCAGGACCTCAAAATATAGTTGTTCAGTCAATACTTAATGAATCTATATCCTTAAAAGGCCAACCACTCTACTAGCTCAGGAGACAATGACAACCACCACACTCAGATTAAGTTTATGAGTCAATCAGTTGTAATTCCCTCCTGACACCTAAATCACAGGGCTGACTACTGAAAAGCACAAGACCTAGATCAAGAAATAATGTATAAACTGGAAGTTAGTAGTTTCCTTGTACTCCAGTGTATGCATGTGTGCTCCTAGGGCGAGGAGCAGAGCACCTGGCTGCTCAGAGAAGGCTCCCACCTCATCCCCTGCCATGGTGTGTGCTCTCAGCTCTGGCAGTACACAGCACAAAAAGTGCTTGCATGCCATTGCTTTGAGAGCAGACTGCTCCAGTGGATCACTTAGTGTCTAAGCGATCTAACCAGATCAGCCAAGATCCATGGCAGTTTGGTATCACTGGTACAACATTCTCCGTCTCGTTTTCATTCAGTTAAGTTACACATGTGTAGAAGCCTGATTGAGTTGCCACAGGGAAACAGCCATTACAAACATATTTTACTCAGAAATCTGCAAAAATTACAGACTGGCTCATCACTGAAAAGTATGGAATTTGATAATTAAGGGGACTAGCTGGGGGACTGAGACACAAGGGAACTGATTCCCTGGGACATGAAGCCTTTTTAGTGGAGAGAAAGATGGAAATTAACTTCAAAATTAAAATAAAAACTCCTGCGAGACCTGGACTCTCCTTGAAATTAACTCCAAGATTAAGTTTTCCCTGAACTAAGTACTTTTCAAAAGATAACATTGTGCTTTTAACCCACTCAAAAAGCTTCTTTGCCATTACGATTTCTAATAATTATGCTCTAATTCAGAATCATTTGTCCAATGTTAGCAGTTATGCTAGGAAGTAATGGTGAATGATTCCTTTGTATGATTAGGATGCTTACTTAAAACTCATCTTCCCCAGACAACTGAACTTTTTAGAAATAACCAACACTGTCAAACTTTGCTACATACAAAATTTAGCACAATTCTGAAGAGCTGTTTTACCTTAGCAGCTAAAGATATAAAAAAGAATCAAGCACCGGTAAACAAAATTAGGAAAAACACATGCAATACAGCTCATGAATGTGAGCCACCAGCCAGCAGTTTTAAGACAGAGGATTCGTAACAGCTTTTTGATCGCAATATTTTAGATTCAGAGGGAAATACAAGACATACTGCACATTCCTGGCATTATTAATAGGTATATCCTTAATTATTTTTATTTAACTAAAATATTAAAGTACAGCATAACAGGAAATAAATCTATGCTTACCTTGGCCAAGAACCACCATGTCATTCTTCAGTGTTTTCAAGACCACAAATAACGTCGGATACTCAATTATTATTTTGCCTTTCAAATTGTCTAGAAGGCTTCTACTGACATCCAGTTCATTGTACCTTAAAAATAACAGGGCAGTTTTATTTTGGATTTTAATATTACCAAGGACATAATGTACACTTTCTGAGGGGATGAAGAAGCTTTCTGGCAATTCACAGAAGAAACTACCTTACGATGAAAATTCCATGTCAAGTCTTATTACCCAACTACATAATTTTTTTTAAGCCTTCTTTATATCTAAGCATAAGAACAAGAATAGACTAAAAAAAAAAATTTCTTTAAGGGCTGAAATGTTTTATGATTTCTTTATAAATATCTTTACCAAAATTGGGCATGAACACAGTGTTATCTAAATGGATATATTTATCAAAATCAGATTGTTCTATGTAGGGGCTACAGGTTTAATTTACATGGTTACTAGTGTACCTCATGCTTATGAATTACCAGTGAAGTACTGCAAAGATGAAACAAAAACCACATCTGAGCAGCTACTAAAGCAAAGGTGTATTAGAAGCATTAAGTGCTGTTTTTTGTAGAAGGGCTCTGATACACGGAACATTGGGGCAATAATTTCTAAAAGATGTTACAATACCCTGTTTATGCCTAAGCAAATCTCTGCTTCCAGCACCATCTGTAAGAAACTCCCTGTAGAGATCCCCACATCCGTGTGTGCTACAAGAGGCACGTGACTCGGATGTGCAGCCCTTTCCCAGAAAAGGGCTCCTTCTCACCCTGGAAGGTGAAGCCAGGTATGTAACAAATGATGCCACAGTAGTAAAAAAATAAACTGAGCACCTTCTCTGCACTTTTTTCCTAGAACTGTAATATTATTTCCCAACTTTCTAACTGGAAACCTGGACATGGGATTTTGGGAAAGGAAGGGATATTTCCAAGTGCTCTATAAAAGAAACTCTGTTGCTTTCACTTGCTGTAACTGTGGCATCCAACATACACTCTGATATTATTACACTGCAATCCCAGTCATGCAATTCTTTCTGTAATCAGCACTATTAAATTACTACTAAGTTATTGTATCATTTAAAGGCAAATGAAGTTCAAAACCAGAATACACTGTGGGCAGTAAGTGGAGTATTTCCCATAGCTGCTCTGCCTTCTCTGATCATTAACATATTATGCAGTTGGGTTTTCTTTTGCCAAAACCAACACTGGATGTGTGAAAGAAATTATTTACTTTATGACTTACAGTAATGTGTGATTAAGAACAGGACATCAGAGGAGTCAGCACACAAGAAGAATATGGAAGGTAAAACAAGATCTGAGTTCTTGGGATTTAAGGGGAACTTAGTTTGAGCAAAAACTATTTCATATTCAACTTCAATCATCATGAAAATATTTGGCTTCATGTTTCTCTCAACCCAAAGTAATTATAACCTCTTCTTACTGAAACTCTTTAAAAGGGATAACAGTATATTAAATTTCTTGTTGAATGAAAGCATTCATAACTTGAGGATTAACACACATGAACAGAA
The DNA here is from genome assembly GCF_020740795.1 of Apus apus. Taxonomy (NCBI): domain Eukaryota; kingdom Metazoa; phylum Chordata; class Aves; order Apodiformes; family Apodidae; genus Apus; species Apus apus. The sequence goes on along the minus strand of NC_067288.1, from coordinate 16,611,323 downwards.
ACATATTTACTGCTTTATTTACAATGCTTTAAATGCAAAGTATGGCAATACCTTCCTTTGGCAAGGATCTCAACACATTCTTTTCCGGTTAAGCAAACATTTACCACCAAGAGGCTAAAGTAATTCACATGCCACAATACACTTTCCATTATCTCATGTTTTAGACAAAACATCTTTAGCATCCAGCTTGGCAAAAGATAAAACATTTGTACTTAAAACAATTTTATGATAGTAAGTTACTGAAGTGTTAGATCACCGAGTCAGAGTTTTATCTTTTTTTGTTTTTAAAGTAAATTTTATTGGTTGATAGTGATGGAGAAAACATCTAATTTTTTAGTACATAATATGGGCTGCAAACTTCAGGGGGAATATTAAGAGAGGAGCTTAATATTTCTCTTTTTTAAACTTTGCTATTATTGTCCATGCTATCCAAAAGACCTCTGTCTACCACATTCCCATATGCAAGTTGAGGTTTTCCTGCTAATCCACCTGCCAACCTCTTCCTTGACTGTACATGCGTAAAACATCTCTAAAGAAAATGAACACTTGTCACTCAGTTCCAAAGTCTAACGCTGCCTCCTGAGCCGGAGTGATTTTCCATGTTCTCTCAGAAGACTCTGTCATGATAAAAAACTTCCCAGTTTTATCCCAGAAGTAGAATGAAGTCATACACCAGAAGGTGAACAACACAGATGTAGAGGACTGCTCTGTAAGCCTTTTCCAGAAGCCTATATACATACACAATTTCAATTTTTACTTATGAAAAGGCTAGACTTGTTTGGGGAAAAATAAAATAAAATGGCATTTTACAAGTCTGATTATTCACCAGGATGAGTTGAGGATGCAGGGTAACATTGGAAGCAGGTCCTTCCGTGTATTTGCATGGAAGCAGTCTCACCATAGATAGGAGGATGGAGCAGGGAGAAGCTGCTAATTAGGTTTCACCAGGTATTATTTTATCACCATTTTAACCTAGGTGTCCTGTATTGTTGGAGCTACACAGGCTCCTCAGTAAGAACCCATAACAAGATGCAATCCTCTTCCAGCCCTTCCTTCACTGTGCATTTCAAGTAACAACCCAGTTAAATGAAAGACAACCAGCCTATGCCTGTGCTTTCACAGAATCACAGAATCTTAGGGGTTGGAAGGGACCTCGAAAGATCATCTAGTCCAACCCCTCTGCCAGAGCAGGATCACCTAGAGCACATCACACAGGAATGCGTCCAGGCGGGTTTTGAATGTCTCCAGCAAAGGAGACACCAGGACCTCTCTGGGCAGCCTGTTCCAGGGCGCTGTCACTCTCACAGGAAAGAATTTTTTTTTTTTCTGATGTTTATGTGGAACCTCCTGTGCTCCATTTTGCATCCATTGCCCCTTGTCCTATCACTGGACATCACTATAAAAAACCTGGCTCCATCCTCCTGACACTCACCCTTAACATATTTGTAAACATTGATGAGATTGCCCCTCAGTTTCCTCTTCTCCAAGCTAAAGAGACCCAGCTCCCTCAGCCTTTCCTCACCAGGGAGATGTTCCATTCCCTTAATCATCTTTGTGGCTCTGTGCTGGACTCTTTCAAGCAGTTCCCTGTCCTTCTTGAACTGAGGGGCCCAGAACTGGACACAGTATTCCAGATGTGGCCTCATCAAGGCAGAATAGAGGGGGAGGAGAACCTCCCTTGACCTACTAACCACACCCTTTCTAATACACCCCAGGATGCCATTGGCCTTCTTGGCCACAAGAGCACATTGCTGGCTCATGGTCATCCTCCTGCCCACCAGGATCCCCAGGCCTCTTTCTCCTACTCTGCTCTCCAGCAGGTCAGCCCCCAACCTGTACTGGTCCATGGGGTTGTTCTTCGCCAGATGCAAGACTCTACACCTGCCCTTGTTGAATTTCATCAAGTTTCCCCCTGCCCAACTCTCCAGCCTGTCCAGGTCTCACTGAATGGCAGCACAGCCTTCTGGTGTGTCAGCCACTCCTCCCAGTTTAGTGTCATCAGCAAACTTGCTGACGGCACATTCTGTTCCCTCATCCAGGTCATTGATGAAAATATTGAGTAGTACAGGTCCTAGTACTGACCCCTGAGGGACTCCAATAGTCACAGACCTCCAACTAGATTCTGTCCCATTGACCACAATTCTCTGACTTCTTCCTTTCAACCAGTTCATGATGCACCTCACTACCTGATCACCAAGACCACACTTCATCAGTTTATCTATGAGGATGCTGCGGGAGACAGTGTCAAATGCTTTACTGAAATTAAGATGAACCACATCTACCGCCCTACCATCATCTATCCACCTAGTTACTTCCTCATAGAAGGCTGTAAGGTTCACTAAGATTCCTCCATGCTCCAGAGTCAGTTGCAGGAGCCAACTTAACTGAGGCTGTCATCCTAAACAAACTCATCAGCCCTTCAGATGGATTTGAAGATAAGCCTGGCTCCACACAAACTGACCACCCTGACAGAACCACTGCCTTAACACTCCATCTTCATACCTGTGTCTTAAACCCTCTCCCTGCTTTCTCTCTCCTCCCACTGCCCAGTTCACACAAATTGTCTGCACCATTCAGTGGGACTTCTCTTTGCACCCTTCCCTCTCAGTCTCCCTTTCTCCCTGGTACGTACTTCCAACATATTTTCCCTCTCCCTTCTATACACTCCCTCAATCTCCTGGACCAACACTCACCAACTAATAAAACACTTTCCTGATTATTTTCTTGCCCCAAGCAAGGCTTTATGCCCAAGTCATGAAGCAAGAAATAGGCCTGGATTTCTTCTAATAAGATGACTCCATTTATAAGGACCACAAAGTGGCAATCTTGCCAGACAAAAGCTTTTGATTTTAGCTGGAATGAAATAACAACAACGGCTTCTTAAAGGACAAAAATTAAATAAAATTTGCCTGCCAGCAGGGAGTTTAAAACCTACAAAAATTGTGACAATTAAGAAAATTTAACAAGATTCAGCAATCCCACATCAAATCCCATACAATCTTGTTACAATTGGTTTATAAATGGCTTTGTTACCTTTCACAAAATGCTGAAATTTATGTGGCTCTGCACTTCTGATAGTATCTATGATTTTCTGCACAGGAGAGTTTCACTATCTATAGTTATTCTACCACCTTCCAGGAATTCAACAATTCAGTCTCCTAATCTGTATCCCACAGACAGGAATGCTGTATTAGGTCACTGCATCACAACAAGCTCCCCTCAAATGGACCCCGTGGCTATCATTTCAGTGGCGTAACTTGTCCCCATGAATTCAGACAGCAGGAAATTCCCTGCTGATCAGGTTTTCCTGAATGTCATCTACAGGAACTTTGATTTTAATAAAGAAAAATTTGCCATCTGGAATTAAAGATAAATTGTAGCCATGTTATTTCTTTAGTTTACTCTTCTAGACACTGGAAAGAGAACAAAAAAAAAGTTTTAACCATCTAAATAACTGTAAATATTACTAAGACATGTATTTATACAATGACATTCATAATTTTCCTGTGAGAGAGATGAACTAAAACCCTTGTGCATATTTTAAACAAAGCTAATTTTTCGTCCTGCAACTCAGTGGAAACATCGAGGTATTTACTTGGCATAATTCAGATACAATAAATCATACTATGTATTTTGGAACTAGTCCTAAAAATCCACAAACTTCTGCTAACTTATGGGAAGAACAAAGATCACTCCCCCCTCCCCAAGGGGGTAGCATTTCCTAGGTATCTGCATTTGCCTAGAAGAGAGGAAAGACTGGGTATAGCATTTAAAGTCTCTCCCAAGCACTCATTCTGAAGTGCTGCAGCCCAGCAAAGATAATAACTAACAGATGGACTTTCATTCCTAAGTGGTGAATAATCTCTTTGCATGGTTATGATTTGGTGAACATGGAAGTAGTGAAATGCACTCTTGAATTAGGTATGAAAGGAAAGTTACACGGCAGAAAGTAAACACAATGTATTGAAATACTGTGCAATTTTTATATTTAAATTTGTTACTAGAATTCTGACATTCTAAAAATTTGGAACACAGTGAATTTTGTTAAGTCCATCAGTGTGAAAAAGAATTAGAAAATTCAATGACTCAAAAGTGCAGACTTTGGTAACAATAAGAGGAAATTACTTGCCATAACACTCCTTTGTAACTCATCAGCAGGTGAACAATGTGAAAGAGTACTCTGCTTAAACACTCTTTTAAGGGAGGAGGATGGGAACCAAGTTCAAGTTAAATTTTTGATATGAAAAAAACCCCATCTACTACAAATAGTTTAAACAAATAGTTTAAAACTTGCTAGCTCATCCTTCCACTCTTGGTCTATGTTTTTTCTCCCAGTCTAGGACCTCCGTAATTTGCCTCAACGGATGTTCACTAACCTCTCTTTTATACTGTTGATACCTGCATAGCTCAACCTATACCAATACAGACCACATGCCTGGTAAGTCCCTTCTGAAGTCAGATCCTCCTCATCTTAAGTAATACTTCCATCACAGAGGTATTTTTTCTGAGAAAAGGAAAATTAGGACAAGAAACCTTTTCTTATCAACCGTTTGACTCACAAGTCCTGCTAGGAATTAATTAAAAAAGGTACAGAAGAAAAGCCATCATCACAGGAAAACATCTCAGATGTTATCACCATTTCCCAACTATAACTACATACACAGAATACATAAGGGCAGTTACAAGTAACAAGAAAACCAAGAAACTGTTTCTCTGCCATATTTTGGCTACAGATCATCCTCAAAGACTGTATTAAGACAAGCCATTAAAATCTGCAGTCCTCTCTCTCCTACAGGTCATAAGAGGCCCCTCCACTATGGAAATCTAAGAACTGTTGAAAAGTAAAATGTAAAATGGGAAAAAAACCCCTGAACTAAACCACAGAAAACCTCTTCTTACAAACAGATGTCAAGGAGTTAAAACATTCTGGAAGAAAAAAAAAAAAGTAATACTCAGTTGAAGACAGCAGAATACCAATTGCCACCTAAATTATTTGGCACAGTAGTGGATGTTCAGACAGTTTAAATAATTTGTCCACTTTTACCCTAGAAAACATATCAAACAGTTAATGGAAAGAAGAGATAAACAAAGTAAGACTACAAGTATGTCACCATAGAAGCACAAAGGCTGTCCTTGTTTAAACTTCTTGAGAATGAGGCAACTGCACAAAGACAAGAACACAGTAAAAGTTGTTAAATGACAATAATTGAAAAATGTATCAATTATTGACAGCAAAATCCATAAAGCGGATATAACATCAGCTGCAATAGTTTAGTGGACTGAAAAATAAGAGGGATGTGGTAAAAGGAATCGGGATGCACAATGACGATGTAAAGATTAACTGAGGTACAAACCTTTCTGCATCTTTTAGTTTTGGAAGAAAATAAGACCAAAAAAAAGGAAAATGCGAAGCTAGCAAATGTCAGTTTCTTGGATTCAGTAGAATTTGGTTCAAAAAATACAGAAGTAAAGTGATACTGAATTTCAAGAGAGCAAATATTTTCCCCATCTCATAAGACATAGTAAAAAGAAGTAACAAAATCCAGCAGCAAGTAAAGATACTGTAATTCAAGTGCATCACGGCAACAGTCCTTTACACACACAGGAATCTGCTTACTCTGCAGTCAGGCAGCTTTACACACTGCTCAAAAGCTCAAGATTTACAAATCTTTAAGGGGTATAGAGCAGAGATACCAAAAAAGGGTATACCACAATCATGTAAGGCTACTATAGGACTGAAATAAAGAAACAAAAGTCTAATGAATTAACGATAGCTAGAAAGCCAAAAGTGAATACAAATTTTCACAGAAGTTATTAAAAAGAGTGGGTTGACTACTGAAGATGAATACCCAAAGCTTCAAAGGCTGAAACGATATTAGTGGCACCCTTAGAACAAGTGAAAACTGAGTGGCTCTTAAAAAATGCAGGGAAGTCAAAACACACAACTTGCACCATTAATAATAGAATCATAGAATGGTTTGGGTTGGAAGGGACTTTAAAGATCACCTGCTTCCAACCACACTGCCACATGCAGGGACACCTCCCACTAGACCAGGTTGCTCAAAGCCCCAGTGAACCTGGCCTTGAACACTTCCAGGGAGGGGCATGCCAAATACTTGCATGATCACTGAGAAAAATACACAAATGTAATAAATCTTCTTTAATTACACAGCCTCGTCAACAATTACTATGAATTATTTCAGAGGTGGGTAATATACCAAGGAATACCAAAGGACGCAATGAAAAACTCTTCATACATCAAGTTCAGAAAACTAATTGGTCAAGTCTTATTTGACAAGTTAAATTCACCTAAGTACGCAGTGCATTGATAAAATAAACAAAAATATAAAACCGATGAAAAATCAGTCCTTGTAAATTGACAATATTTTTGTATTTACACTTGGGTTAATCTAATGAATCTCCACTTCAGGAATAATTGATACTTTTGCAATTTCAGATCCCTACATAGCAAATTCTAACTTCCAAGTTTGACTTACGTATTGAGACAGCCTGAATACCTCTAAACACTGTACTAAATGGCAGAAATGAATCCATAAATCTATACTTATTTGCATGGGAATCACCATGCCATAAATCTTACATTGAGGGCTTACTAATGCTTTAGAAGGAAAAGCAAAAACTATGAAATAAAGAAAACAGATTATTTTCTTGGCAAACAAGCAGCAAGGTCAACTTCCTCCTTGGCGAGGTCGAAACAATCAGCCCTAGCTCATTTCCATCGAGAAAGATTAAAAACAGAGGGATTCCCCTTTGGCAACATCAGTAGGAAATAACAGGTTTTCTCCTTCCTCACTGAAACATGGAGAGGTTCTCCTCCACTCTGCCTCTGTACAAACGCTGATGGTGCTGTGCTGCCCTGTTTTACAGCACTGCAACTTCCAAGTTCAGCCTATCACTTCAGCTGCCTTCAAACACAAAAAAGTTTGTGTCTTTGCTCCTAGAAGCCTCTTATTCCAGACTCCCCATGCTGTCTGGTCCCCAGAACTGAGAGTCAGTTAACTTTAAGTCAGTGTCTTTTTCTTCCAAGAAACTAGCAGCAAATTCTCTTGTTCAGAAAAATACTTTAACAGCAACTCAGACATATACAGGTGAATTAAACCCTTCGATACACCTCACACCACTTACACTAGATGGAAACAGGACAAATGGTTTGAACATGATTTTGGCTTTACAGCCCATTTTACCAGCTCCTTCCCAGCCAAAGGGCAACAGATGATTCAACAGAGTTTTTCTAACTGCAGTCTTTCTTGGACTTCATAGCCTGTCTTCTTGCCTTCAAGCCTGCCTTATATGTGCATGCTACACAGTACATGGACTTCCATGAAGGCATTTCATCGGATCCTGCACTTGGGACACAACACCGCAGGCAACGCTCCAGGCTTGGGGAAGTGTGGCTGGAAAGTGTCTGGCAGAAAAGGACCCAGGGGTTCTAACTGACAAGTGGCTGAATATGAGCCAGCAGTGTGCCCAGGTGGCCAAGAAAGCCAATGGCATCCTGGCTTGTATTAGAAACAGTGTGACCACCAGAAGCAGAGAGGTGATTGTCCCCCTGTACTCAGCACTGGTGAGGCCACACCTGGAGTATTGTGTCCAGTTTTGGGCACCTCAATTCAAGAGAGATAATGAGGTGCTGGAGCGAGTACATAGGAGAGCAACAAAGCTGGTGAAGGGCCTAGAGAATAAATCTTATGAAGAACGCTTGGAGGAGCTGGGAATGTTTAGTTTGAGGAAGAGGAGGCTGAGGGGAGACCTCATCAGTCTCTACAACTACCTGAAAGGTCATTGTAGAGAGGTTGGTGCTGGTCTCTTTTCACAGATAATCAGTGACAGAACAAGAGGAAATGGTTTCAAGCTGCAACAGGGAAGGTTTAGTCTGGACATCAGGAAAAACTTCTTCACAGAGAGAGTGGTTAGACACTGGAATAGGCTGCCCAGGGAGGTGCTTGAGTCACTATCCCTGGATGTGTTTAAGGGTCGTTTGGATGTGGTGTTGGTAGGTATGTTTTAGGAAAGAACTTTGTAGAGTAGAGATGATGGTTGGACTTGGTGATCCCAAGGGTCTTTCAAACCTGAATAGTTCTACAATTCTGTGATTTGCCATACTACATGGGCTGTAGCAAACTGCAAGATTTCTTCCTGAAGCAGCCTTTCCTAGATCCACACTTCCTCAGAGAGAGGAGAGAAAATCTGCTGTGCATATGCTGGCTATGCTGCTCTCAGGCATTAAGTCCAGTTATGGTGCAGAAAATGGGCAGTTTTCTTTATGTTTTAGAATTTGGGGCCTGCCTACCCACTTTGCAACTATGAAGGGTTTTGATGTTTGCCTGTGGTGCTTACAGAATACCACCAGATGACTTTACAGGACAAACCACTGGCTGAAGACAACACTAACACTTTTATTGTTATCTCCTCCTCCACCTCTTTACTTACTCATATATTCCTCCTCCTTAAGTGGTCTGGATCTAACTTGCTCCAACACAGACTACAGAATTTTGAAGCAGAGGCTATAACTTCAAATAAATCTTTGTGCAATAGATGTCTCAGTCAGCAACTCTCTAGTTGGGACACTCCAGAAACTCTAACGCAATACCATTAATTATAAAACAGTTCATCCAAAAGAATTCAGCATGGGTTACAAAACACTGGATTGTTACTTTAAAACAGGCGTCTACTGGTTCATAAAGGAATTCCTTTCAAGAAAAAAAAATTAAAAAATCAATGATTGCTCAAGATAGTATGATGGACAAATTCTGGGTTTTTTTGGAATCAACCCAAAAATCTTCTTAAAGGTCAAGTAACTGTAGTCATACATCATAACCTTTTAGCTATGCATGCTACAGATTCAGACCATACACATTTATTTCTAGTTCACTGCTTTCCATCTACATTGTGTAATACAGGATCTCAATGAAAACGTAAGTTGATAGGAAAAGCGACTACTTTTACAGTAAAAGCTGTGTGTCCTGGCATACGTTGCTCTGCATCACTTTTGTCAGCAGGAAGAATGATGTTCAGATAAAGAAGCAGAAAGTGAAAAATTACTGAAATGGCAGAAGTAGCAAAACTAGAAAGCCTGAAATGACCTACAAGAAAATGTAACAAAGTATTCAGGGAGAAAAGCTAAATTTTTAATTAGAAAAACCCCACAAAAGAAAGCCCAAAACTCTGGGAAAAAAACAGCAGCGAGTATTAATACACAGGAGTGCTGTGTTTAAGAAACAAACTACAGACCAAATTCTACTTCCCCTAGAACAGTACGAAGTCGCCAGAGCCTGACTACAGTTGTGCAGGGAAGAATGACTATTGTAAGCAAGCTCCCTGCTTTTGTAAAGCTGGCAGAGCTGCTTTTGTGCCAGCTGCTGCGAGCTAGAGAGGAGTAATGAATTCTACTGTCAATCTTCTGCTGGCATAGGTTGAAGCCAGCCTGGGGTCTGTTCCAACTCATGCCAAGGCCAGCGGTTCAGCCAGGGATTTGTATCCTTAATTCCTGTCTCATGTATAGCACGTACTACACAAATGTGAAGAGAAATTGCTTCCTAAGGAAGGCTAGAAAATCCTAAATAAACCACTCCATGCTTTTCAATACTTGCAGAAAATGTGGAGGAGGAAATAATGCTTGAAATGTGCCAATTCCAGTATATTTGTTTTGCTAGATGAAGTAGTATTTTTTTAAATGAGGTCGCATTATGATGATAAAAAGAACTATCCATGCACCACACTTGTAACAGTGATTTTTTTAAAAGCAATTGAGTTACGTACGAAAAGCAGAAAGCAAAGACTAAACAGCTCTGTTGGTTTTACATAAAGTTTCTCACAAATAATAGTGCAGAACTGAAGAGCCCTAGGAAGGTGGTATGAAAAATAAAGAGAAAAGTTAACATTATCAATATTTGAGGCTATATGTAAATTATTTAAATGTAAGTTTTTGATAATCTTAAAATCACTGATGAAACAGGTATCTAATATACATTTTTAATGACAGAAAAATAAATAATCCAATACTACATTTTTTGTTTCATTACATTTATATTTTTAATTTCAAGACAATTTTATGAAAGTCTGTTGGCATATTTTTTACACACTAAAGGAAAAAATTTACTTAATCTTCCCAAATCTATTACTGTGACTACCACAACCTACTAATGTGATCTAACCCTTAGTTATTTAAAAACAATAGACTACAAAAGAAAATTCTCTTTGAGCACTGAACTCAGTCATCCAAGGAAATAACCCTAATTTCTGCCAGCTGATCTTGAGACAGGGAAGTGCACCAAAATTACTAATATCATCCAGACTTCTGGGAAGCAACTGCATTGGATCAGTTGAAGCGAAGTAAGTGTTCACCACCATAAAGCAATGGCATTTAGTAGAGAGAACCTCTGATACTTATTTAGCTGATTTTCTTCCCTGTGGTTCACAAGAATTAAGTGGCAAACATGCCAGTATTCTCATGTGCACCAGACAATGTCACCACAGACTGAGAAGCTCCTTAATGTTGGAGGTGGTACAAAAATGTTTTTGGTATTTCTGGCTTTCTGAATCATGAGCTGCACCAGTACTACTGATATAAAAAACAATGCTACAAATTATTCTATACACATCCCTGTAAGGTGTGGCAGTTTTGCAACAGGAAAGCTACAGATGCAGTCTGGTACTGCCCTGTACTCCAGCTCCTTGAAGAATATGGTCCACTGAAAGCAGTGGGCTTTGCAAAGCTTTTCAAACCAACCAGACAAAATTTTCCAAGTGCCTAAATATACTGTCATCGCCTACTGATATCTTCAAATCCCCAAAAATGATCTGTAACAACTTATTTTGAAACAATGTCCCCATGCCATTCTGAACATATTAACAGGCAAAAAATGAAAATTACTATATAAAGGACCTAACACTGATGTTTAAGAAGGTCTTATTTTTAATTCTATTAAACTAAAAGCATGGGAGTAGAGACAGGCAACTATTTAACTAGATTCATGCAAGATATTACTGAACTCAGTAATAAAAAAGATATTCCACTTGTGTAGTTGAACCTCATTAAGATTTGTCTCTTAAAGTATCTACTGTGAATTAAGGCTGTTGCAGTTCTCTTTGAGAAATAGGATTATCTTATACAATAAGGAGCTGTAAGTAACTTCTTCATTAAATATCTGTTGTTACAAAAAGCCCAATTCTGACCATCAACATACTTATAATAAATACCAAGGGTCTGTTGGTTTAGGGATTCTTTTGGTGGTTGGTTTTTGTTGTTGTTGTTGTTTTTCTTTTTCTACACAAAGCCTAATAAGGCAACTGTCAGGAAAATAAGGTGTATTTCCCAAACCAGATTGTATAATTTGGCAGTTGCATCTTTCGTTTCCTTAGTGGAAAAAGCAATACTCTTACCATATGAAGTCACTTTGAAGGCATCCCAAACAAAGGACTGAAGACAGTCAGGATACTAATTTATCCTGAAGAAAGAAAAGACTACTTGATAAATCAAGAATGTAGACTGTAAAAATAATCCAAGAGGCAGCAGTTAAAACTTTCTTGGAATAGTTGCAGCTGAGGAGAGAATGGACACCAACCACCAACTAAATATTGCATAACAGGTGAGAGAGGCAAGCACCACCAAATGGAAAACTACTATAACCCATTCAAACACAGATTTTTTTCCAAACCAAGGTTTTAAAGGGAGAGCTGCGTAATACTCATGTTTTCAAACTCTCCTCATAGGATTCCTTATAAAGTGCACACAGTTAATGAGAAGACTACCCAGTGATCTAAGAGCCACCATGTTCAGAGTGTTAAGTGGCAGGAAGGGAGAAGACATGAGGAGAGATTATACTTTAGGTTACTAGAAGTAATTGTGTTACCAATTCATAATGAAAGTAGTTCTTCCAAGGCGGTTTTAGAGAAGATGGAAATAAAAGTTTATAACAAGTTTTCCAAGAACTTGATAAATTAGAAAAGGCACCTAACAAGAAGAAAGTAAGCATCATGTTTTTGGCAACTATCCACGACATCTGCACACCAGTGGATTTATCCCGTTGCTTTCTGAAGTTCTGCAGAACTCCTGTGAGGAAGCAGAAATCTGTACTACATGGCTAATTTATATTTCTGGAGAAAGAAAAAAAGAAAACCCAAAAAATTTGAAGCATTCTGCAAAGGACCTTCAAGCTAAAAGGGCCATTTGCTGTGAAACACAGAAACCTGCCAAAGCTAAACCACAAACTCCTGTTTCATAAACAATTGCAGGAAATACTAAAATCCTTCTGTAACACACTTATCTTAAAACTAGAAGACTAACATTTTATAACCCATAATAATAATAATCCTACTTAGATGTTCTCTGAAACACCACTGCACCTCCTCAATAATACATAATTGTAACTAGGAAAAATATTTTTTCAAAAGGGTCTGCTAAGCCTAAAAACAACATCCAATTCAACAATGTGCATTTACAACTTTTCTATTACCTAGAGTTTGTAGAGAAGGAAGGGCAAAGGGAAAGTTTTGGATAACTTTCTACATTCATGTAGACTCACATGTATTAGTAGACTACACCAATCCTACTGCTCCAGTCTGCTCCAGTAACGGAATTGGATTTTACCATACAGAAACAGGCAAAAACCATGCAGAATGAGGTGGCACAGGATAGGACGTTACTCTGAGCTGACAGTGGCACTTGAGGCTAAACAAACCAGCAGCTGACAGCTCCCTGCTGTTGAAGAAACGTGGATAAAGAAACATGAGAGAGCTCTGTCTGCACCCAGCTTCAGTTCCACCCTGAATACCACAAAGCAGCAAGCCAGTCCTATTTCAATCACAAATACTTCCACTGCAGTTCCAGGTACTGGTTTATAGAATGACAGCCATAAACCTCAGCTTAATTTAACTCAGGGGGAGCCAAAAGGAGAAGGAAAGAAAATAAACTCTCTCTTAATTAACTGTAATGCAACTAGCATAAAAATTTAAATGCCCTCATAGAGCCTTTGTCACAACAACTATGGTGGCATAACCATGCTGAGACTGCCTGCTGGCAGAGACACAGCTTTTGTCGGCAGAAGATGCTTTTCTGCTGACATAGCAGTCCCAGCATTTCAAACAAACTTTGTTCTTTCCTCTCAAAAGTCTCATTTTCTTTCAATATGCTGTTTCCTTAACCTGTCTGCACTGCCACAGCTGGGCCTGCTCTACCAACTTACATATTCAATGTCATTGTTTGAGTTCTGCCTTTCCAATCACGTACTGCAAGATGTCCAGCAGTAACGCACTGAATGCAGTTTCAGTTTTTCTTGCATTAACTTGAGCTAATTACTTGAGAAAGGGACAGAGGTTGTTCATGTTCTGGGAACCTGTCCTGAGTACCACCCTGTCCTGAGTACCACTATTAAAGGACGAGTAAGAGTCTGTTAAAAATATTTTTTAAATGGGACCAGTGTTTCTAAATTTTACCCTGAACACCCAGAATCGGACTATTTTTGATTAAATGGAAATCAGTCCAGACATTTCACTTAAAACCAACAGGTTTCTAGCAGACAACTCTGATGACAACTGTTACAATAGTATTTCAAACAATGATTGCAAACAGGAAAAACAAAACAAACAAAAAACCCCATGGTAAGTCTGGGGCTTGAATTTTGAAGTCACATATTTTTGAAGAGTAGTCCCTGGGAAAAAAACATACAGCACAAACAGGAAGCTAAGTTACAACTAAAATTTTTTTTAATATACCTTTTTCCCCCTTAGAAAGAATATATCATGCTTCAGGAAAGCATATTACTTACATCTGTTATATTTGAAGAAAAGAATGTACTTAAAAAAACCCTAACTAGGAGTCACTGGTCAACCACAATAAGCTATGGTATTAAGCTGGTACATATCCTTCTCAGCAACAATGACAACAGGGTGGAGTGTTCAAAATGGTATTTATACCAACAAAGATTATTTCTTTAAAGTTTGATTTTGAAGTTCAAGATTATTGTCTGTTCTGAAAACAAAGAAAACAATTCAGCACAAGTCTGAATTCTGGACTTAAAAGCCCACACCTAGAAATATGGTAACATGAAGAGTGATGAGCTAGTAACTTTGAGGAAAAAATGCATTCTTTCAAATGCAGTGACTGGATGCTTTTTGCTGCAGCTATTTAAAAAGACAGCTCTCCTCAACTACTACTTCAAGTCTCCTGGGGAGGTTAACACATCCATAGAGGAACTTGCAGAAGGGAATGGATGTCTCAATTTCTGCTGGTCAATGCAGTAATGTACTGTTTTAACACAAATATACCTGCCTTGCTGACATTGTTCCATTTGCATGGACCACTGCTGAAGCAGCTCAGGTACAGGCACACTCATTGTTCCACCAATGCAGCTGTGACTGTCTGAGCTTCTTAAATTGTCCAAGCACGAGTCAGCTGAATTTACTACTAAGTAACTGCACAGAAATTTCAGTGTTTACATATTAAAAGACAAAGAAATAACATTTTTGCTGAATCATTTTTAAGATGGCTGGTAAAGTGTAACCCATGAGATCAGGGAGTCTCCATTTGTAATTCTAAAGACTAAGAAACATGGTTTCTTTTTTCTAGTTTTAATTAATGAGCACACAAACCAAAGAACCACCTTACCTGACAGAGTTTTGCTTCCTGTTTTCTATTTTCATTAAAATTCGTACATCTGACTGAGGAGACATTGTATAGATTTTTAATCTGAAAAAACAGAATATGCAACAGAGATTATGAAATCCACATCTCCAATTACTTTAATTCCTATCACCTGTAACAGGTATCTTTTGCATGTCAACAACCAAAAGTATATATATCTTCATAAAGACAATAATTTGCAACATACTAAGTATTTCTTATAAATGAGGGCTACAATTACTAATATGTTTTTCTAATTACTACAAATAAAAGGCTGTCACCCCCACTGAGGTTAATTATGGTTAAATTTTTTAGAATTACAGTTGCTTTATTTCATCTTTATGCCATGAGTCAATTTCTTAATCTTTTCCTGGTTTAAATTTGGTGGCTATACTCCAGGATATGTTGGCTGGTTAATGTTAGGATGGTTTTAATCACAGGATTTAAAGATATATTGCTGCCTGAGAACTAAGCTCTGCATACTGGAAGTGCAGCTAGTTTAAGCCATTTATTCAATTAGTGCATTATATGAACCAGGCAGAGAAGTTATTCAATACACACCTTTGACAAACTACAGGATCTGACTCCACTGGGTCAATGTACGGCTTAAGGATATCAGCAAGTGTTTTATCATCAGGCACCCTTTCACCAAAGACAAAAATCAAAGACATCAGACACGGTTCATCAGGTACACAAAAGTCTACTATCTGAGTCATGTGGGTGAAGCTGTGTATTTGCATGCTAGAAAGGCACAACTGAGTAGCTCACTGGAGGATCATGAAGGTGTATCAATACAGCACAGCTAATCAACAGCTTTATTTCAACACTGGGCTTTCACTGGCATCTACAAGGAGTAAACAGATGCCTATCTCTAGTTTCTAATCCTGCAGCAGAAACATGCTGCTTCTACAGCCCTAAAAGTAGACAAGGGCAAACTTCTCATCCTCCCTTCAGGCTAGGAAAAAAGGAGAAAGATTTGTCAACAAAAGACTATTTTTTGGCCTTTGCAAAATGTGCTTGTGAGATTTCTCACAAAGCAAACAAGACAACCATTTCATCCTATATGAAGGTCAGCTCCAGTGCACAGGCCAGGAGGGATGGCAAACCTTGCTGAACATCTGCCCCATGAGAAGAGAGTATGTTACGTGTACGGGGTATTATGTACGGGATATTACTGTCACAAATATACAAGCTGTCCTGTTTACATTGAGAAAAGGATTAGCAATCAAACATTTTACCCAATTTGAAAAGCCTGCTAACTTTCAAAGGGGAAAAGGATACACAACTTTAAGTATTACTTTCAATTTCAATGCACTTCTAATTAAGACTAAAAACAATATTTGCATTTACCTTGTATAATACAAATAGATAACTCAAAAAAATATTTTGCAGTTCAATTTGAGCAGACTAAATTAAACTGTATAAAAATCAGTGTTCTGTACCCTTTTAAGGTGTATTCAGCATGACAATGAGGAAATACGAGCTTCAAATGCCAGTAGAACTTCTTCTCCCTGGAAAGAAAAAGAAAGGCATATTCTTATCACTAGTCAGTAAATACTACCTGTTTATTCTACAATAAAGCTTGGTACCCTACAACATGGGTGTAGAAGAAAATATATTTAGTCAAGATCTTGAATGGCATTTTCAAAGAGTAAGAGAGGCATGCGGAGAAGCTGAGAGGCACTTTGAAAGAGACACTGCCCCCAGATCCTGCTGAATTTCAAGCCCTCATGGGATAAAAATCTGTTCCTTACAAACACAGGTAAGATTTCACCAATTAACTGAACAACATCATTTCACATCTTAAACGGGAGTATCTTCCAGCTGACTTTCTATATGTATAGCTGCTCTTTAATTTCAGAAAAGGAAACTGCTTTTTGGCAGATCACCCAGGACAGGCCACCAAAGCCGTGCAACAATAATAGCCAGAGGTCCTAGCTGAGGCTGGGTTCTACATAAAACAGAGGACTCAACTCTTCACAGCAGTGATTATACAAATAGAATACCTGTCATGGATAGGGAATGAAACTGCATTTTGGCATTACATGGATAACAGAATTGAGAAACAATCTATTTTTTACAGAAAGCTCAGGAATCTTTTGGTGGAAACCAAAGTTTATGTCATGTTGCATTCTCCAGTTTGTTCATTTTAAGACTCATCTTCCCTTTCCAGCAAGCATAATTAATACCTGAGAATTGAAGCACAGTTCCAGTGCAATATCATCTTAAGAAAGGTAGTATTACCTGGGGAATACTTTACTAGATTAGGAAATCTCTTTTTGCTTTTTTACTCATCTGCAGAAATGCTGCTGAAGTCAACAATGACTTAAAAAAAAAAAAAGCATTTTTCCTCTCACGGCTTCAAATTCTCCCATTTGGTATGACAAGTGTACAAATGTCCTAAGGAAAAGCACTGTCTAAAAGGTAGGTGTAAGGCCCTTTGCTCTGGTTCAGAATTTTACAGTCAAGACAAATAGTAAGGATTTGGAAGAGGAAGAAGGGAATGACTACCATTTAGAAATTGGAGGCCAGACATCTACATGAAGCACAAGAACACCTAATTGTACTCCCCCTGCCTTTTTACATTTTTTTTTAACACTACTTAAGACCTATGAATCATTATATCCAGGATAATCCCCATCAGTTATGCAAAGATTCTGGTACTGCAAATAAAAGTAAACACAGTATTGTTCCAACATGTTAACTTGTTTATCAGGAAGATGAAAACACTACCCAGCAGGTTCTGGCTGGCTGCAGAGACAGTAGCATCCAGTAGCAAAACAGGAAACAAATTAGCTGGCGAAGTTAAATTAACTGTTACACCAATTTTTGAATGCAAGTAGTTTATAAAATTTTCTCTTATAAAATGAATAATGATTTGGTACCTAATTACTCCTAGGAGAAAACTGAGCTTTACAGTTGAACCATACTTCCTATAGTATAAGTAACATCAGAAGTGTAAAAAGAGCAAGCAAGAACTCTAGCTTCAAGGAGCTAGTAATTAGAATAAAAGAACTAATGAATGCCAAGGTCCCAAAGCAGCATGAGACTCAGCAGAGTTGTGCACCATGCCTTGAGATTATTCCCTTCTATCTGCTCATGTTGAATGAGAGAGCCTTCCTTAAATAAGAAGGAATAGTTAGAGAACATCAGGTCTGACAGAGGTAAGAAGACTGCATGACCAGAGCTGCAGGACAACAAAGACAACAATAATGACATAGCACATATAGCCAGAAGCTGACACAGTATATGTTATTTGTATATTGATATGATACTGTCTTGAAGTACCAAACTTAAAAAAGTGTTGAATTAAAATCAGTGAGTGGAATTTTGGAAGTTTTTTTTGGTAAGAAGAGTGAAACAAGGTTTTGCAATACTTCTTGTCAGCTGAAGGAAGCATCAATGCTGCTGTCTGCATAGAACAAACTGGAATATCAATAGGGTTATGGAAACAGTTTGAATGACTTGGAATTTAGCTTTTGTTTCCTCTCTCAGCCATATGTTAATATCTGGCATTTAACAAGGCATGGTATTAATTCAAAGTACCTTCTCAAGGAGACCTTAGTAAAAGTTGGTAATCTTTAGATACTGTCATTCGCTGCAGGAAACACTCATGATGGGCACATTCATGAAAATAAATATAAGGACTGTTCAGATGAGACTTTTGTTATACTTTATTGACCAAAATATGGCTTTCTAGCATTTTTGCATTTAACTATTAATCTTCCATGTTTTTTTTTCAAACTGGTCATGTTTAGCTACTCTAAGTGACCAAACTTTTCTGCGATACAGACTTTCTTTCTGTCACATTTTTAAATAAAGACAGCCAAAGCAACAGGAATAGTGCAGATCTTCCTCTCCCAGGTGGAAACAGGCAAACCACAACACAGTTCAGAGAAACACGTGTGGCTTAGAGGGCTGTCTCTAACATAGGCACTTAGAAAAGAAATGTTTTAGAAGTGTTCCTAGGAATACTTTGTGTCTTCAGGACTGGATGCCACACAGCACGTTCACATTTCTCATGAAAGACCAGTTTGGGCTCAATGAAGCAGACTCAGCTCATCACTCGCAGCTGTATAATCAGCTTAAGAGGGCTCTTTTCAGACTTTTGCCCTCCCTTCCCCTTGCAGGCATAATCTAGTCTATGGAATAGTGCACAGTGAGAGCTGTGAATCAGGGAGCCTCAACACAGAAGTGAAAAAGATCATCTGTTGTCAAAAAGTATCACTTGGAAAAACAGAAATGTTGATGTTTTTTCAGCATGCTAATTCTGAAACTGCAGTTAATTACTTCGTCTCTCTTCAAAGTGCTCTTGCCTGAAAAGTAAATGGTAAGCAGAAAGAGGTAAGATAGATTAAAAACTGGAAAAAAAAAAAAAGCTTAGAATTGTAATAGCCTCACAGTCTTTACTGTACAATCAAGTCTTGAAAAACAACCTGCAGGATGCCTGTTATTAACATGAAGCATCCCTCACCATCACTCATCTTTGCCCAGTTAGAGAACTTGATGTCAACTGTAGATGCTATCAAAGCTCCTTCACAACAAGTTCTGATTAAAATTAGATATCCTGGCTCCAGACCTCACTGACTTCATTTTCCATTATGGCTCACTGGGGTAGTATTTCCTTCAAATACAAATGACATGTACTATGCTCATTTTCTAAAAGATAATGCTTAATTGAGTAAAGACATCTGCAGCTGAGTAACAGCTCACTGCATGAAGTGTTCCATGCTGCTCAGCTGCCATGGAACACCACTCCACGGTTTTCTTGAATACTAAGACACTGACTATAAAACTACCAAATGGCAGAGATCTGGATGAGGCACAAGCCCATCCCTGATGTCAGTAAAAGCAGCTTCATAGCCCATCCCTGCATTGCTTGGCTTCACATCCTATTTTGGCTACTTCAGAAGCATGGAAAGTGATCAGAGAGAAAAAGAGGAGCCAAGTACCTCTTCCCCTGCGTGAGATGTAGCTGCAAATTATGTTTAGAACTGCACAGCCTGTTCTGCAATTACTGTTCTTCTCAAGAAAAGTAACTGTCTCCCTTACATTTCTCCTAAAACTAACAACAACAAAAAAATTTTCTATATTCAATTGTCATTTTCACAGAACTACATGTAAATAATGTAAAAAAAATTAACAGCAACAACTAGAAGATTTTTATTTCTGATGTTACAAAGACAACAGCAGTATATATAAAGTGACTGTTACCTCCACCTAGCTCTCAGGACAACTGCAACATTTCCCACTAACTCTTATATTTAATGTAGTACCTATAAAGATGTTCCACATACTTTGGGTGTAGGCAGTACAGCTGCTGGGAATTAAAGGACAGATCTACCAAGGATTCTGGGACTTGGACAGTTAAGTGCCTTGGTAGGTTTTTAGAAGTGTCCAATGTTTATGTATTTTTTTTAAAAAAATTATGAAATATCTCGTAAAGGTTATCTTCTCTTACCTAGGCTTCTCTGAACAGTCATTTTTGCCTAGATTGCGGAAGGTTTTATGTACATAACACCTCTGATATGCATGTATACATATATGTAAAATAAAATACATATTGACAAAAAATTCCAAATTCATCATGTCTTAAGATACCAATTGCAGTTCTGGCTCTGCAGAAATACTTCACTGCCTGCCTGTTAAACCCAGTGATTCACAGATGACTTTGTTCCTATTTAGCAATTAATATAATAAATATTTTAAAATTAGTATAGAGGATGTGTTTACATCACAGTGCAAATACTGTAGTTATTTTCTGTGTTATTTTGAATTGATAAAAGAGATGGAAAAGACATAAAGTAGGTTAATGAAGGGCAAACAATCCTTTAATTTGTCAATATCTGGTACTTTCACTTAATGCACTGAAATTTCTTATCTACAGCTTTGGATAATAATGCCTTCTCAGCTTTCTTAAGCAATGAAGATTCAACCAAAGCAAGCCACTAAATTCTTTAGTGGATTAAAAAAGGTAAAACTTAAAATAACAGAACCAACAGAAGTTTGATGATTTCTCCCCCTCCAACTCTGTGTTCCTGGTGCCAAATTAATTTGGCACTTCTAACAGCAGCACACAAAAGAGGATGTCTCCATTTTCTTGAAACTTCATCAAGCTAATTCCTGCATTTGATATATAAACAATAAAACCGAAATATTTCTACGGAAAGTTCCTATGTTTCCTAGCTACAGTAAACAGCAAGACAATCAATGAAGGCACTGAAGTGCACTTCCCTCCTAACACATATGGTCTGCTATCAACAATAATCAAACACATGGGCTTGAACTCAAGAGTTCTGTGTAAATCAAAGGGACATGGTCAAGGTTTAGTAACCCAAACTGTAATAATCTTTAAATAAAACTAACGTCCTCTTTAACTTCTGCAAATAAAAAAATATCACCATCAGATTTACTAGGAGTACAGTTGCTAAAAAAGAAACAAAATAATCCCAGGTACAGAACTCTGTCAGTACTCATCTCCACATGAGGATGTTCTGAAAAGCTACTGATTTACTGAAATATATGAAGATCCTGCTCTCTGATTACTCCAGAGTAGCATTCCTATGCCTGGGAACTTACTTTGGCTGGTCGTAGAAAGCAAGCAAAAACTATTTGCTAAGTAACAACTAAACTCAAGTTTAACAGCTCCAAAAGTTTAGTATTAGTTCAAAACCCAGCTCAAATAACTCTTTTTCAAGATCAGCAGCACTTCAAACAGTTCATTTTAATTACCCCTACATAGCTAAGGATTACAGTTGACATTTTAGGGCTTTCAGATGTACTTCAGAGTAGCTTCTGTAAGACTAATGATCTCAAATTGCCACACTACATTTTATTCTCAGAATTAAATTGAAGAAGAGAGACCATGAAAAAGATTCCTCCTTCTCCCACATATATAAGCTGACCAAATGCTCCCAAGCTGCAGGCATGCCTTCCTCCAAGGAGGAGACTTGTAGCCTTCTGACCCCTCTTGGCGGGGAGGAGAAGCAAGAAGGATTTTGCCTGTGAGATGCTCTGAACGCAGCTCAAGCAGGCAGGAGGGGCAGCCCAGGGCAGCACAGACTGCAGAGTGGAGGGAGTTGCACTGCCCCGTTTCAGTCTCTCATGGCTGTCATCATCTCCTGACATAGAACCAGGAGCCACAGAGTTGTGAGCTCCTTCCCTTCTTCCCATTTGCTCTGCTGGCTGGAGCTCCCCAGTTGCTGCCTCAGGCATCATCCTGGTCACATTCTCCGCCCCTTTCCCAGAGGCTCCTTATCCCAGCAGGCCACCCCAACTCCACAGCAGTACATGACCAGAAGTGGAACTATCACTTCTGCTGGGAAATAAGGGCACTATGGGAAAGGCAGGGTGAAGCAGCACATTGAGAATAGGGCACACTGTGAGTAAGGTGTCCTAAGCCATCTCCAAGCCAGATGTTCTATGAGTTCACAAACTGGACTCAGACTCTACTTCCAAATAACCCTTCTTTATATAGATATTAAATATTACCAGTTAGTCTAATCCATGTGTTGCCGAGCATTGGCATATATGGTTTCACAACAATGAATTTAGGAAACAAACTAATGGAAACCAGGAAATGAAGAATCTGGTGAACACATCCAAACAACCACTGACCTGACCTCCAGAGCTGGCAAGGGTAGGGGATGACACAAGAATACATCTTGTACTTCCTAGCTTTGGATTACTTTCATTCCTGCCTGTACAGCCTCACAGCTTGGCTCACATGGAGAACATGAAGAGGACATCAGAGAAGACTGTTTCAGCTTTCCACGCACATATGCCGAGCAGCTTCCCACCTTCCCTCTCAGGAGTAACCACTCAACAAATCTCGACTGACAAACAGCATGAGAAGGCGTTCAGATCCACAGAAGAGTAGTTATACCAGACCCTGACCAGTATCAGGTGTTAAGCTCATATAACACAACTATTTGCACAGCTTTACCCCACTTGAATGTGATAATCAACAAAATGTTATGGATGTCATGAAGTAACATGGGATAGGTGTTAAATGGCTGATACTCACTGGTTCAATCAAACCTGAGGTTTGATTCCTCAGGAACCCATTTAAAGAGAGTAAGCAAAACATGCCAACAAACAAAAAATCTGCATCACTGAATCAGAACAGCCCACTCCAGTGTGAGGAACAGTAGCTACAAAAGAGAGGAAACATGTCCTTTGTGTAGTATTCACTGAGCATATTCCATACTCTTGGACAGCACTTATAGGAAAGACACAGTTACTTCCTACCCTCTTAAGAACAGAAAATATTACCATGTTCTTTCAATGGGATGTGAATGACCCCAAAAGGCTAGCAGTCCAAAACAAGGTCAACAAAAAAAAATACTCAAGGACTTCACAGTTGACAAAAATCAGTAAGGCATACTCCCAGACAGCCTGTGAAATATTTCCATGCCTATTTGCCAGTAAGTCTCTTTCCTTGCCACATCCTCTTACTTTTTGTATCTGCTTCTGCTAAACAACACAAAGCATGTGACAGGTATGAAAGCGTAATCTGCTCAAAGCTTGATTTGTTCCCAATGCAAGCTACAGTGTGTGCCCAAAAGAGCTTTCTAAAGAACTGAAAAATATTGTACATGATGGTAAACTTCTGTCAGTACAGCATTATACCATGCCCTGTATCTGTGACTTCTCTGTTGTTCTGCCCTTGTCTTAGTTACTGATCCAAACATTCCTGGGTTTTTGCACTTGCTCCGACTTTTATAGACTACTCAAAACAACAAGACGTTGTTTTATCCACCACATTAAGGAAATTCCCCAGGAAAATTAGACTCAGCTCTATGCCTGAAGTTGTTCAACAGCACCAGACTAGCACAAGACATCTGTACAAGGCAGATGCAGCCAAGGGAAGGTCAGTGCAGAGGCAGATGGACTCTGCTCCCGTGACTAACGTCTGCAAGGTCTGGGGCGATCCTCTGGCCTGTTCTGAGGGGAGAACCTCAGTGATCTATAAACCTGGGGTAAAGGAAGGAGAAAACGCCCCAGATTTCCCTTCTTTCCATCGGTCCACTCTGGGTTTTCTCTCGCAGAATCGGTAAAATACGCAACTTCACAAGCTCACACGGCCGGAGCCGCGGGAAGGGCGAGGGGCGGAGCTGCTCGGCGGGCTCTGACGCGGCCCGAGGGCGCCCCCCGGAGGCAGGTCTGGGAGCTCCCCCTGCTTCCTGCCACCGCGACGTTCTGCCTGTGCTTTTTTAATCTCTTTTTGGTTTTACTGTGAAAATACCTTAAAATAAAAGCTCTGGATAGCAGAGAAAACGCACGGAGTGGATAAAGAGACGATAATTTTAATTCTCCTTTGCTTTTTTTGTTAATTCCTCTCTGTCTGCCCCTGTCCCTCCAGGCCATGCTGAGTGGAGCACCCACATCCTCCAGCCCACTCCCAGCAGGGCATGAGAGACCCTCACTGGAAGCACCTCCAAGCTTCTAGTCAGCCTTGTCACGGAGAGGGATTTTTGCAATCATTCTGCATCAATCCTCTATCTTAAACCTTCACAGAAGTGTTCCCTTCTTCCAGCAACAAAATACCATGTTCATTACAGATGGAAAAACACAACACTGATTCTTCCTCTGTTACTCAATGTTGGTATTTTTCAAAATAAAGCATAAATTGGCTAAGATGTTAAAACTGAGCACAAAGAGCCTAAAAAGCCAAATCCTGCAGCACAAAATACTAAATCCAGATAGCTTCTGTAAAACACACATCTATCAGATTTTAAAAGCAAGCATAGAAGTGTGAATTCAGATTCTCATCATTATGTGTTCAATGAAACAAAACACCACTGACTATAACCATCTGAAGACTCACATGCAATTGAAAGTGGTTGAATTTTCTCTTCTTTTTGTGAATCCAATGGGCAGTGTCCTCAGGTCAATACCACACCTTCGAGCTCTGTTTCTCAAGCAATATAACTAGGAAAAGATAAAAATGTTAAAAAAATATCTGACCAATATATTCAAAACATGAAAATGTAACAAGAAAACAATAATGCTGACAAGAATTATAGGAAAACTGTAGAAAAGGCCACATTTAATGAAGTACTTAATTTAAAAAAAAACACAACATCTGGAATAAAAAAAGAAGTTAAAGAAGTCAGCCTAGAAACTATCTGAAGCATTTTCAGGTGAAGTTTTTCCATGACTAAAAAACAACATGCAATCATCTCTTTGCAGTAAAAGTTCTTTAACACACTGTTGAAGCCACAGCCAGCCATTGTGGGTGTAACACCACCCACAGAGCCTTTTTTGGGGCTACAACCCCACCAGCAGAAGGGACGCACAAGCACCATTTCAGCCACTCTAACAAACTGCAAGCTGAAGGTACCATGAAGGGTATCATCCCACAAACATTCCTGGTACCAGACCACAAAAACTACTACCCATGTAGCACCTCATCACCTTCAGTGCATGTTTCCAAGACATGGGAGTGGTAAGCACAGACACCCCCCCACACACAGAGGATGACTTCAGCCTCAGAGACAGCTGGATCTGCTGAATTTACTTTGTCATTAACATGAATACTCTCCAGCTGAGTTTAGAGTTGTATTTAAAGATATCTTTGCAACACTGGAAAACAACACAGCCCTGATGCCTTTCTGTGACGTATTAATGAGACAAAGTATTTTGGTGCAGATTTTGGTTTTCTGGGATTGTTTTTTTACTTCTTAATTTTGGCGTTCACAGTTTATCGTCATAGGACCTTCAGGAAATGCCATACATTTCTGTGATCTCACTAATGCTCTACTGGAATTGGAATGCTTTTACTTCATTGTTGCTTACATTTATTGTTTGCAGAACTCTAGTTACCTTCATTCAGTATACGGGGAAGCCTGTAATCATTTTTAGGCAATTAATAAATACATTGTTTACACCTGGGAAACTTGTACTTAAAAATTCAAAAAAGTTGTGGAGGAGGAAGGAAGCACCCAGGCTTTCTTAAAAACACATCTATCACCAAACAGCAAGAGTGGTCAATGCATCAATTTTCTCGTCTCTCCAGTTCAAGGGGGATAGGGATATACTGGAAAGAGTCCAACAGAAGCTACGAGAATGATTAAGGGACTGGAATATCTCATATGATGTCATACAAAGAAAGGCTACAAGACCTGGGGCTGTTTAGTCTTGAGAAGACTAAAACAGGACCTTATTAATGTCTACAAATACCTGAAGGCTGGATGTCAAGAATGGGTCAGTCTCTTTTCAGTGGTGCCCCGTGATAGGATGAAGGAAACGGCACCAAGCTACAACACAGGAAGTTCCACCTCAACATGAGGAAGAACTTCTTTAGTGTGAGCGTGACAGAGCACTGGAACAGGCTGCCCAGAGAGGCTGTGATGTCCTTCGCTGGAGACTTTCAAGACCCACCTGGACATGTGCCTGTGTGATCTTCCCTAGGTGTTCCTGCTGCAGCAGGGAGGCTGGACTTGATGATCTTCAGAGGTGCCTTCCAACCCCTACGATTCTATGATTCAGCCAACCCTGTCACCAACGGAACAAGCTGCTAATGTAAAACTTACAAGTTTTTTTGTTGACGGACTATGCACAGTAGGATGTCGAGCAGCAGCATCAGCTGTCCTTCCTACATCTTCCAGGAAACGGTAATCTGAAGGTAAAAGAACGAGAAAGAAAAATGTAGTGCTAACCTAGTAAAACAAATTAATTTTAAAAAGCACAAGGAATATTCTTACCACTCAAAAGGTTCAAGTCAGTAAATTCATTTACAGAGACAAACGCTGTTTTATCCCTGACTCCGTTACAGCTCAGTGCAAGCTTATGCTTCTTTACACACAACAGACTGAAATGGTAAAAAGAAAAACATCAACATGCCACATTTATCTCGTGAGTGGGTGAAAAAACAAAACAAAACAATTTAATTCAGATACCAGATACCTGCACGAGTATTTCATGCATCGTGGACACCTGTACTTCGCTTCCTCTTCGCTACACGTTTCACATCTGAAAGAAGCAAAAAGTACCTCTTAATATAAGTGGCACTTCTGTGCCTGACTGGCCTGAGAAGGTCAACAACCAGGTGCTATGACATCAACTGGCATTTTCAGGAAAAATTATCTTAAGTCTGGAAGAAGAAAGAGAAAATACAAATACCCTGGATCACACTGGTGGCACACTACATACTGAAAGCTTTAGGGAATACCTCCAAAGCCACACAGGGTCTTATCTATATTAAAACAGAGTGCAAAAATGCTTGAAAGAAAGAGAAAAATGCCATCCTAACTGCAGTGTTGGAAGCATAGTAAGGCTCTATCAGTTTATGCTTTGTGGCCTGGTTGTACCAGTGCTTTTCTTCATTTACATCACCTGTAGTATGCATTGTACCATACTGGCTGACAATGCTCCCAGTTTTAGTCAGATAGAAAATAAATGTTGAGGATTCACACTAAAACCAGACACTGCATCCCATTTTTTTCAATGAAACAGAAACGCCATGACAGTATTTTCAGCAAAACTTCTGGCTGTTAGCAGTGCAAACCCCAAAGCCAGGGAACTTTTCACTCATAATGTATAAGCTGTAACGAACACAGCTAATAAATATTATTGCATTAAAACAGCTTCCTCTACAAATACAATATTCTGCTTTTTAGCTAGGCTATTAGATGTTTCTCCTATTCTTAGGAAAAAGTTCTTGACATATTAACTCAACTGTCACTTTTCATTTACTCTGACAAACGAAGAAGAGAAATAACGCTCCTGTAACAGCAGCGGAGTTTTCAAGGATGTCGCAACCCAACCACCTTCAACCACTAGAGGAAAAACGTAAGCCTCAGAACAGTGTTCCTTCCTCCTCCCACACCAGGTGCTTGCTGCCAGGTGACCCTGGAGGTGTCAAGGACAAGTTCTGCAATCCCATCTCCTAGGGTGAAGGTGCCTCTCTAGACTGGAGCACAACGTATCACAGTAACTGAGAAAAAAGTTTCAGGCACCGCAAAACAGAAACGGGAAATACTGTGAACAAGGATTCCTTTTTTCTATTTCTGAATATCCCCGCAGAGCCCCGTGCACACCAGCAGCTCAGCTGCAACGCCAGGAGGAAGCTGCGCCCCGTCCCACCCGCTCGCAGACCCCAGCCCGCGGCAGAGGCGGCCGCTCCCGGGGACTCCGCTCGCCCCCGCCCGGGGCAGTCCCGGCCCCGCAGACAAGGCCGCTCCTCTCCCAGCGCAGCGCAGCAGCGGGAAGGCGGGATGCGGGGCCGACCGCGGCCACGCCCCGCACTAGGCCCCGCGGAGCCCCCGGGACAGGCCCCCGCAGGCAGCGCCGCGCACGGAGGGGCCGGCGCTGCCGCCCCTCGCTTCTTTGGGCCCCGAGTTCCCGCGGAGCCCGAGGGAGGCGCTTCCGACGCGCAGCCGGCCGCGCGGGGCGGCGGCCACGGGCCTGTGCAGGCGGCCCGAGGGCGCTCCCGGCCCCGCCCGTGCCCGTGCCCCTACCTCTGCAGGGACATCTTCCGCCCGCCCGGCGGCCGCGCGGGGCTCCCGGGGCCCTCCCGCCCCGCCATGGCCGCGCGGCACCGCCTCCCGCGCGGGGCCCGACGGGCCGGGCCCGGCCGCGGCCTTTCCTGGGCGGCGGCGCCGCCTGGCGGGGCGGGAGGGCCCGGGCGGGCGCCTGGAGGCCCCAACGCCGCGGGCTGAGGCTGTTCTGCAAAGCTCCGCCTGGGGTTCGGTGGCTTTTTAACCACGAAAAATAACAATGCAAGGAAAAGGGATGAAATGCTACTAACACTCTTGTAATGTAGAGCAGGGCTTGCTCTAAGGTTAACAAAGTAGGCGACCACCTCAGAAATCATAAATAATTAATTGCAGGTCGCAGGTCCTTGTTGACATTCTGGGACAAAATGGTATCAGATCTGCGACTGCCTGCAGGAGCTCCAGCGAAGGTGTCTGAACGCAAGAGGCTTCCAGGCCACGCACAGCACCGAGTGCCTCTGCTATTTGTTTTTAAAATAATTACTTCTGAGACATGCTAATATAAACCATAAAAATAGGCTATAAACAATTTCCAAAAATAGCACGATGGGACTAATACAAATATACATGAAGCAGAGCATTTTCTAAAATATTACTTTCTTAAAAAATAAATCCATTTATCACAACATCAGCTCCACAGCCAAACTAGGAGCAAATGTAAAGTGATGCTGCCAGAGCGTAACAATCTTGAAAATGCAGAAAGCAAGAGGTGTTCTCTAACCTCTACTGTCACACTGTAACTGTGCTTTGTCTTTAGCTTTACCAGATTTTCTCAAAAGGAACGAAAGTGATGGTTCAATATAAAATGTAAAATGGAGCATACACATACATTACTTTGTAAAAGTAAACACTGTCACTCCCACAGTATTCCATGGCACAAAGCCTGTGCATTCCTTCCCTTGGTAAAGGAAGCATTGCCGTAAGTAATCCACGAAAGGATTGTCATCGGTACCGAGAATGAACTATGCAATAGGAAACAGAACAGTAAGAGACAAACAGATAGCTTGGAAGCTTATTTTATTATACTTTAGTAAGTAGGGTTTCCTGTGGATCAAGACAGCTAAGCGAGTTGTTTGAACACTTCTCTGCTTCCCAGTATAGTCTGGTATCATCTTGCTGTGTACTACTGAGCAGAATTTGGTTTGGTAATAGATAGAGAACAATTGTTATAAACAGTGTTTTTCCTAATGGTAAAGTTGTTCCTTTTTTTTTTTTTAAATAAAAGTTGAACATTTTAGGCTTAATTTAAAAACACTGAAATGACTAATTAATGCAAAAATTGAATTGCTATGTTGGTGAAATGCTGATTATAACTTAACAGCTGCCATTCAGAAGACATGCCGTTGTAGATTTTTTTTCCACGAGTTACAAAATATATACACAATATAGCATCTTAAGATGTCTTTGGCATTCAAAATCTTAACTGAAATACAGAATCTAAACCTCAAAACTATGGTAGGTAGCTCTTCTACAACAATTTTTACAATGAGTGTAAAGCTAACTTCTGAATATATGCATCATATACAATGTGCTGTCTCATACACCATTTCCAGAACAGTACACAAAAATATTTTAAACAAGAAATCCACATAAATAATGTTTCCATTGTAGTGAAGTATGTGACCAACGATTTAAAATAAGTACGTTTACAACAGAAACATCCTGATGTAACCAGCACATACAGTCTGAACGATAAAAGCGGACTCAATCTCTGGTAAAGCCACAAGCACCTTGTGTTATGAAGAGCACCAAGGCAACAGGGACAGGAAACACAAAAGAGGTAGTGTGCCATCTGTTAAGATGTATGTGTCCACAAAGGACTATCATAAAACAATGTTTAAGAAAAGATGTATTGTACTGTGGCATAATTCACTTCTCATATACAAGCTATTGCACATTGAGGAGCATTAGCCGGTACTGCTCCTTAGTATTGTATGCTTCCAGCTTTCCTCAGGATGGTTTTGGTTTTTTTGCAATACTGTTAAAAAGATTGCTAGGAACACTAGAGGTCCTGAAAAACTCCACATTCAGATACTCAGTTCCAGGAAATCACACAAGAAAGCACCAATTGATTAAAAAATATTTTATGAAAGTTGTAGTCGTCTTTCTTTCTTTACTTTTTCAATGCCATTTCTCCTTAGGAGGAAGTCTTTTCCTTGCTGAGGTTCTCTAAACAACACTGTTGAAAATGGTTCTTCAGTTCCCTAGTAATTTTGGCTGTAAGGGATGGTTACTTTTGCATTAAAGCTCTGCAACAATTCCATGTTGATGCAAAAAATAATAGGACAGAAACCTTAAAGGAAGCACACTGAACCACTTTCAATGAAGTGCTGCTGTCCTGGTTTGAGATGAGGAAGTGCATTAACTTGAACAACTGGAAGCTGATTAGTGTCCTGAGTGTGAAAAAAGAACTGTGTTTTATGCCAGCTGCCATCTTCAATCTGCAACACACAGAAGCAGAACATTAGATTAATATCAAACATAAGCTTCAAGATACAAGTGGAAAGCTGCTTAAAGAGTGAAAGCAGAAGTGTACAGAAACATTTCTTCTCCCAGCAGTCCCCAAAAAAACCCAACAAAATAAACCTCTGTAATTTAACAAATGCAATTTCTCCCATGTAATAATACCATGGGTACTCCTGGCAAACTGTAAAAAAGTTTTGTAAAAAAGCTCAGCCCAGAATTCAGCTGGAGTGGATCCAGACACAGTGCAAGAGGGCTCAGAGCAGAGTGCCTGTCACTTTGCAAGCAGCCCTGGGCTCAGATAGACTCTCAGGTCACTTGCTGAGTTCACCAAATCTCAACAGTAGTTCTCAGGTTATGAACTCTACAGTCACTTGTGTGACTCTTTAGGCCCTTGAAGAATAATCGTGGGGAATGAGCACTGCATTTTTGCCATGAGCTTTGTATTGATTATTCTAATCCTTTAAAAATCTCAGTAACAAATTGATGCCTCATAAAAATTCTAAAATAACATTTTAACATTGTCTGAGGGTGGCACTGTCTTGTTTGCAATCACTCCATTCTTAAAAAGCATGAAGTACAGTGGACACCACTGAAAAGTGAAATGCCTGCAGAGAGGGAAATATGCGAGATCCTGCAGCAGATCTGTATAATACATAGTTTCCCAGAGAAAGAGCAACAAACCGCATAGAATCTCACAGGAAAATGGCACTTCTCAATAGCCATCACTCTATGCCTTAGTTTTTCTCAGTGACTAAAACAGTCCCAAACAGACTGGAAGGTGGGGGAAACGGGCTTCAATTGCCAGACCTCAGCTGCATGACATAGGCTAGAGCATCTCATTAGCATGTGCTAATAAAGGTTGAAAGCATAACAGCTTCAAAGTGCCTCAATAAAACTTTCTGTCTTGAGATTAAAAATCTCATTTGACACCCCCATACAATATGGAGCCAGTCTCATCTCTTTCATTACAATAAATGAAAATAGAACTATAAAACACTGGAAGTGTAAAGTCCTTGGCTGTTGTATTTCATCGTGTTCTACCAAATGGCTCACATCTTGGGGAGTGGAGTACTCTAATAAGCATTAACAATCCTAAACACAAATATGATTTAATATTTCAGTCTGCCATGGACTCCACTTCCAATCATCATTACTTTATTAAATAGCCAAACAATGGAATAATAGTGAATTAATTTAAAGATATTTAGTTGTAAAAAAAATAATTTTCATGCTATCTGAACCTGAGATATTGTGTTAGATAACCTCAATAGCACTCTGACTGAAGCCTGAATTTTCCTTTTGAGAGCAACTATTCCTATTCCCTCCATTGTCTTAGCAGAATCTTGAAATACATGACATTCAATGTTAACAGCACGTACAGATTCCCTGTACTACTGCAATTGCTTTTATATTTGGGTGGATGTTGAATTCAATATGAAAGGGTTGGTATATAAAGACATATGCAGAACAATATAAGAAGTAAACTTCAAGGGATGTGAATCTAAGTGGCTGTTATTTATTTGCAGAAAGTTAATAATGTCTAAACAGTAACTCCATTATTGTTTTAATAATTCTAGTGCTAAAAGGTAATTACCATGCATTCATCCATAAGCACCTTTGGTTCAAACAGCGTATTTGCTTTAAATATTTGACCATTCCATCCTTTGAAGCTAACAGATGTTTTCTGGCCGCCTGCTTTGTTTAATCCCCATGTTGGTGTGTTCAGACAATGAACAGTGATGCTATGGGTTGCTTCTGAGCTCAGTAAGTGAAGGAAGTTCATCTGCACTTTTCCCACGCCGAACTCCAGCTAAGGTTGAAGAGAAACGCCTCATTAGACTTGGAGCTGGACTAGGCTGAGTGGCCACAACAACACAAGGGGACACATGCATATGGTGTGGTGCTTGGGGGTGGGAGCATGTACACAATGTCTATACATTGGGATCAATGCCAAAAGGCATGACCTGTATTTTTCAGGAGAGCTATTAGGTTCTGATACAGATTACTGTAAACAGAAGCTTTCTTAGGGCATTTTCAAAACTTCAGTATAAACATGAAGGCTTACAACATGGTTGAGGATCTCCCAAATGTAGGAATGCATATGGGAACTTTATGGTATTTCTGATATTCTTCAGTGACTATAGTGTAGTCCACAAACATAAAATTTCTGTTGCCAAGGGTTTAAGAACTACATTTAAAGAACAGTATGGACTAATGGTATAAAGGAAACCAATCTCTGCCTAATGACATCGATAAGTAGCTAAGTGTTGGAAAGTAGTCATAAATTTCTTCCCTCTCAT
The DNA here is from genome assembly GCF_020740795.1 of Apus apus. Taxonomy (NCBI): domain Eukaryota; kingdom Metazoa; phylum Chordata; class Aves; order Apodiformes; family Apodidae; genus Apus; species Apus apus. Next base: position 16,578,417 of record NC_067288.1, on the reverse strand, counting down.
TGCAATGACCTTAGCATCTCTACACTTAGCTGCCCTGAGTAACGAGTTACTAATGTAGCTTAGAAGCACTTCAGGCATATTTTTATGCCTTGTATAGAAAAGTATAAACCAAAATAATTCTGTCAGCATGGAAGGTAAAGGAACAAAGTGAAAACTACACTAACAAACATTGTCTCCAGAAAATATGTAACTTCTTTAACAGAATATATAATGATCTTCCACAAAGATGCACATTAAAAAGCCGTCAACTCTAACATAACTTCGGGAGTTAATTAAATAAGCATTAGTTTGTTCAGAGTTGCAGCACAGATGCAGTCTCTCTAGAAGCAAAGCATACCTTTGTCACAGACAGTGGTGTTAAACATGTCTGACCACCTGCAGTGAAGTTGCAGAAAACTTCAATAGCATCAGAAGAACATCCAATATTTGGGTCAATCCAGTATTTTCCTGTTAGTATATGATCCCAGATAGAAAATAAAACCAAAATATAATTGTTATTACAGATTTTGCTAAAATATTCATACTTTTTGGCAAGTTTTAGATATATTATCACCACAGTCACCACAGTTCTAGTAAGGGTTAGGTTTATCTCTGCTAGAGTCTTAAAGAATTGATCTGTCCTTATATATGCCACAAAGTACTGATTTCCCTGTAGCCTCTAACTTAATTTTCCGTTTCCTTCTTAGCTAATACGGATATTTATAGGTATTAATTATTTTATTAGCCACTCAGAAACTGAATTTTGTCACAGTATTGACATTACAGGTTTAAATAATTATTTTTTATTTGAAAAATTGATTCAGGATCTTCTGGGACATACTGTCACTGTATCTGACAATGGTAATTTATTCTATACAATTTTCTCATTAGGAATCTAGTTCACAGAAAATTCATTGCAGGTTAGCTATATATACTTGGGAAACTTTGAACCATTAATTTGGATTCAGTTTCCAATTTTCTGGACACTTGTTTACTTTATATATGTATATCTGTCTCTAATATCTGTAAAATATTAGCTACATATTTTTATCTTTAAAACTCAGAAAACTTATCTTAAATAAAGACAGCTGTGACAGGCATACTTCAACAGAATATAATACAAAATCTACACATTAAATGTTTGTGTAGAAAGTAACATTTAGAAGCAACACACTTGAAAGCCTCCTGGTGTTCAAGCTCTAATGGAAGTGGACACTTACCATCTGCCACTCTACGTTCACAGTGGAGCAGGTCCCTGCAGATGCGTGCGGGGTTATCCCGGCTGCCCAGGGGGTTCTTGATGCTGTGCAGCAAGTTGCTCAGGTAGTGCAGCGTTTTGAATATCTCGGTACTGTGATCTAGAAAGGTTACTTCAGTGTTCTGGTATTTCTGCCAAGGGCCATTAGCAAATGTGTTACCACAAGGAAGTGTCACAACAGTAGATGCAGTAAAAGTCAAATAGCCAGGCAGAAGCAAAGTATTTCTAATTCATGCAATCAGCCGCATGAAACAGGGCAAGAATAACATATTCCAATCATCAAATCAGTACATTTTATTAACATTATCAGAGAAATGAAGTTACAGGCAGGTTAAGACCATGCAAATACATAATTATGACATACTCACATAAAAATGCAGATTAAAAAAAATATTAAAAATCAGCATTTTAAAAGCATAATTAGCAGTTTCAGATTTTACACAGTGAAATCTATTCTTAGGCTTAAGCTAGAACATATATGAATGTATTTGACTTCACACCTGTATGGAATTTTCTTGCAATCAATGGGACCACATCCTTGTCAGTATTTTTTGGATCAAGGCCTCAATGCCACTATCATTATCTGTGGCTGAACAGATACAGTCTATGTCTGGCATTCAGTAAATTTCCACTACTACCAATCATGATAAAAACACTGCTATGTAGAAATACTGCTGTTTTTTTCTTAACTATTTCAATTGTATCCTATAAACCCTAGCATGTTTAATTATATTCTGCAGTAATTACTTGATATCCATTACTCATTTTAGAGCAAGTCTTTGCAAAGAAGCCCTGTTCTGTCCTCAAAAAATAGACTTATAATTATATGACAATGTAAATACACCGAAACATACTACCTCCATCTGCAATGCAGCATTTGTCTCAATCAAAGCTTGAACAGCAGCATTGATGTCCACTTGTTTCTGAAAAAAATATATTTAAGAATATAAAAAGATGAACAGGAGTATTCTAAAATGCAGGTGGTAACTTCTTTGAGCACTGTAGCAACATATATGATAGCTTCATTATGTTGTTATTTTAGAAAATAATTGTCTACAACACTTACTTTTAAAATAGGACCCTCCCTTCCATTTCCAAAGAATGCAAGCATGCATACAGAAAAAGCAGATTTGATTTTTGTTAGTACACCCATATCTAATTTAAAGATCATACTCCTCGAACCTGGAAAAAAGATACTACAATAATTGTTAAAGACTAATGTCCCAACTTATTCCTCCTAGTTATGTAATTTATATATTTAAGAAAACTAGTCCAGGTAAATGTGAAAAGGTGTTATTTGTTTACAAAGAAGCACACAGAGAATATCTTAATCAGCCACAGCAGCTGATGGATCCAAAGCAGTCTTCATGGTGCAGGAACAAATACCAAGACTGACAAACAAGCCCCTGAAGGAAGAAGCCCATTTCTTGCATATCCTCATTCTCTGCACTTTGTGTGACATATGTACCAGACCCAGACAACAGGTTTGTTTACTTTTAAATAATTAAGTCACCCACACAAGCATCTAGTCCTTGCAATTTTTTCTCAGATTACGTATATCATTACAGGTTCAGGATAATACAGATACTGCATCTGTCCTAACTAGCACAGTGTGTGTATATATATATATATAGAGAGAGAGAGGGAGAAAACCTGTGCCAGAAATAGCACAGTATTTTCTGTTGCTACCTTTCGGAGTATTCAAATGCAGAACAGGAGAAAAACCTTTCAGAGCATGATGGAATTAATCCATGCTGAAAGTATGAGCGTGTCCATGAGTGTTGCCTGTTGAAGTCTCAACAGCATAGCAGAACAGAGCTGACAGTGTAAGATGGAAGGTTCAAAAAATGTTCTAACTGTAGTGATGGAAGTTGCAGAAAAGTGTATTTTCACTTCATCCGCAGTGATGGAACAAACAATGCATTTGAAGAAGATCCTGTTATTTAGACTTTCAAAAAAGGACTCTGTTGTAGGTTAGGGTTGTTACAGAACTTACTCTTGGTCCTGGTGGTCCAGGAAGTCCCTGGAAAATGGGAGACACCAGATATTAGGAACTCCACATGTTTATATAATGCAACCACAACAGAAAAAAAAAACCAAACAAACAAAAAACAAGGCATGTTTTTTACGCACTTACAGGTGGCCCTGGCTGTCCCTGAGGTCCCTGAGGCCCCTAGAAGAAAAGGAGATATAATGCAATAGTTATAAATTAACACCTCTATTTTTATATTTATGTATTTTTTTAAATCACAAATGTATGTACAGTGAAGAAGATGTGACACTGGTTTTGGCAAACCTGTAGATTACTAGTTACTATTGTTAAAATACCATACTTTGTTAATGTGAAATATTTCTTTTAGAACCGTGGAGGTGTCTAGTTACTTGTTTATCCAATTACTTTTGATATTAAGGGAACATTAGAAGTCCTACAAACTACTAATATACTATACATTTTGCCAGGGTTATATGTATGTTGCCAGTGCAAGTGCTACAAAGGACGAATGATCATAAAAGCATTGAAAATAATGTTATGGGTACTTGTAAAAAAAATACGTGCTTTACTCCATGAGTATTGGTTGGCATTTATTAGCTCCACTTATTAGCAGTGTCAGTTTTCAGCCAGAATACATTATATACATTGTTGAACAGTGATATTGCAGGCTTCCTTCATATTAAAGATATTATGGCCTTATTTCCTCATCATAAGTGGCATTATTTTATTGTGTAGGATGATGCAGTGACATAGAGAGCAGGAGAAGGAACAGCTGCTTTTCCCTAGCTTACGGTGGCTACAATGCATGTAGTCTTAAATACAATTTTTAGGCTTTCCTTAGGGTTGGACAGGAATGCTCCCAAAAACACTAACTCCATCTGAATTATCCTTTATTTGAACAACTATTTACATTAGGATGGAATGATAATGAATAGTCCTTAATACACAGTGATACTTGTGTTTCTGCTAGATTCTCTTCTTCAGTCTCTATACACTCAAAGCCTCTAGGAGCTGCTGTAAGATAAACAATAGCAAGAACAATGACAAGGAGAAGAATAGGTGGCAGTGCCTTAATGCAAGCAGAAGAGAAGAAGAAATGAAAGGCACAGACCAGACCTGCACCAAGTATTAGTAAAACCTTTTAACATAACTGAGTTGATTTAAGCAAAATAATCTGTAGCCAAAGCTGCTTGTACCAATTATTTCAGCACAATAAGCTGTTCCAGCAAAAGCCCTTTTACATCAGTATAATCACACTAGTACTAAGTCTCTACCAAATGAGAAGTAATCTTATCTGACACAGTCATGCTGACAAATATTAAGAAATTGATCTAGTCTAAGAGGCATTAAGTTTTAAATCATTTAATATAGTAATAAGTATTCCTGCTATGAGATTTCACAGCAAGATCTGTGTGTCACTGCATGTTACAACTGTTGAACTTAGAAATTAGGAGGTCATTCTTCACTATGAGGGTGGTGAGACACAGTAAGAGATTGCCCAGGGAAATTGTGGAAGGCCAGGTTATGTGGGGCTCTGAGCAACCTGTTCTATGGGAGGTGTCCCTGTCCATGCAGGGAGCTTGGATCTAGATTGTCTTTAAGGACCCTTTCAACCCAAACAATTCTATGATTCTATGAACTTCAAGCTGCCAGTGACACGAGTGGCTGGAAATGGTTAAAGAAAGGCCAGATTCAATCTTACATTTACTAATGTATATTTTAAAATCACTTAATTCCAACCACCAGATCTATACCAACATGGCTATGTTGAGGGACTGCAAATTACATTTGAGACTGACACCCACATGCTTGACATATGTTCTTTAGAGAATAGGGGAGAACCAAATTTGAAATTATTTCTAGGTGTTTAGGGAGATGGTATTCTGATAATTAACTAAGAGGACTTCAATGGCATAAGCTATAGGGGCTGTAAATATTGTCAGCTTTTCAGCTGATGCATTCTGACCTATTTATTTATGTTTAATCCAGCTGTACTTATATAAGAGATGCTAAGCTATCTTTTAGGTAAATATTTACTGATATTTTTAAAAGACATTAGTGATTGATGCTGGACTAAATAATTTTACCATATAGAAAACTCTGGTTTCTGTGTCAAGTACCTACCTCCCCTTCATTCTTCTGAGTTTGATTATTGGTGAGCTTGACATTTTCTTTTAAATCTTATTACTATTAAATAGGCATCAAATATTATCGTTGCTATTCATTATTACAGAACTGATGAGATATGAGTTTGCAGAGATGGCACTCACTATTTTGGCACAGTCCCTCAGCTGTTGCAAATCCACTGGTTTCACAGAGCTACACTGTTGTGTGCCAGCTGAGAAGGATAACAGCCGCATTTAATTAATCAGATCAGCATCTCAGGTGCTGTTAAGACTGCTGCAGGATACCTTAAATCCCACGGGAATACATTACTGAACTGTATGATCATGCTTGGTGAAGTATGTTTAGTACAAAAAGAAAGAGAAAGTGTGAAAAAGATCTCCATCAATGAATTTGACAGTGTAAGGACATAATTGTTTATCTTGGTCAAGCCTTGATCATGCAAATACCAAGTCAAGGCAAGGCACAAAGTCTTCAACAGTTATTCCCTAAGTAACCACTGCTCTCTGGTGAATAGACATCCTTGTTCTGGGTGCTGAGATTTAGACATTCCAGTGGATTTTTCAGATGACTGAGTGCTTCAGTTCATATTCTATGTTCTTGGCATGCGTAACAATTTTAAGACTTCAAAAGTCTTGGGATGAGAACAATTCATATTTATAGTGGTTTCTGAAATAGAACTGAATAGTTAAAAATAAAAACTGCACCGCTCCAATGGATTTAAGGTATTTTACAAAAGACAAAAATGGTTTGTCTGGATTCACCATCTTCTTGCCAATAAAAACTGTGTCAAAAAAAAGGTAAATATTAAGTGCTATTTGTTAACAATAGTAAACTACTTTTGGGGATATTACATTTCTTAAATTCATTGTAACTTCACAGGGATTTATCAGTTACCTTTACAAATCTTGAAAATATAATAACACTGCACAGAGTATGTTGAAAAACCTGTAAAGATGTTATAAATGTTCTTTCTTTCTCTTGTAGAGCAGCAAAATAAGGTTAAATTACACTTCTCGTGGATTAATTTGTTTTACTGGAATGTACAGGATTACCTTTACAAATCTACTTAATTTACACTTTGATCACATCAGAATATAAGTGAGAAAACTAATTCCATTTCATAATAACAAAAGGCGAGATTAGAACAGTTACTTTTAGTGTGCTCTTTAGATCTTTAATCACCCAATTTCATTGCTAGTCCAGAAGTTCAAAGCCCAAAACTTCAGTCTTTTACTAATACAGTGAGTCCTTGGTTTTACTTGCAATGATACATATGCTTAACTCTGAAAACATTAACAATCCTCAGGACTTCCATATTTTCCCCGACATTTGAAAAATTTCTAAGAAACAGGAAGTATTTTTAACAAAAAGTTTAATGTTAAGCTTTCCCTGACCACTTTTGTCATTTTTATTTTATGTCACCATATCTCAGAATGGGTAAAGGCTAGTAACATCCTGCATTAAAGTAGTCTGATACATGACACAGCATAGCATATCATGTATCATATCATACCATATATCATATCATAGAATATCTTTTTTCACATTGAGGATAGTCATGCACTGGAACACACTGCCCAAAGAGATTATCCAATCTCCATCCCTAGAGATTTTCAAGACCTGGCTGAATAAAGCCCTGAGCAACATGGTCTGATCTCAAAGCTGATCCTTTTTTTAAACAAGAAATTGGTTTAGAAACGTCTTGAGATCCCTTACAATCTGGATTGTCCTACGATCTACAGATATTGGGACCAGTGCTGTTTGACACCTTTGTTGCTGACATGCACAGTGGCACCGAGTGCACCCTCAGCAAGTTTGCCAATGACACTTAAGTGTGTGGTGAGGTCAACACGCTGGAGGGAAGGGCTGCCATCAGAGGGACTTCGGCAGGCTTCAGAAGTGGGCTTGTACAAACTGCATGAAGGTCAACAAGGCCAAGTGCAAGGTCCTGCACCTGGGTCAGGGCAATCCCAAGCACAAATACAGGCTGGGTGGAGAATGGATCGAAAACAGCTCTGAGGACAAGGACTTAGGGGTGATGGTGAATGAGAAGCTCAACATGAGCTGGAATGTGTGCTTGCAGCCCAGAAAGCCAACTGTGTCCTGGGCTGCATCAAAAGAAGCATGGCCAGCAGGGAGGTGATTCTGCCCCTTTACTCAGCTCAAGTGTGACCCCACCTGGAGTACTGTGTCCAGTTCTGGAGCCCCCAACATAAGAAGGACACGGAGCTCATGGAGGAAGTCCAGATAAGGACCATGAAGATGATCTGAGGGCTGAAGCACCTCTCCTATGAAGACAGGCTGAGAGAGTTGGAGCAGTTCAGCCTGGAGAAGAGAAGGCTCCGGGGGGACCTTATAGAGGCCTTCCAGTGCCTGAAGGGGGCCAGCAGGAAAGCTGGGGAGGGACTTTTTACAAAGGCTTGTAGTGAGAAGACAAGGGCTAATGGATCAAAACTGGAAGAGGGAAGATTTAGGTTCGACATTAGGAGGAAATTATTTAGTGTGAGGAGGGTGAGACACTGGCACATGCTGCCCAGGGAAGCTGTGAAAGCCCCATTCCTGGAAGTGTTCAAGACCAGGCTGGATGGGGCTCTGAGCAACTTGATCTAGTGGGAGGTGTCCCTACCCATGCAGGGGGTTGAAAATGGATGATCTGTAAGGTCCCTTCCAACTCAATTCATTCTATGATTCTATGATTATAATTCATGTGACATGCTATGACATAAAAACAAAAACATAAAGTTAAGCAAATAAAACCACTTTCAGTAATGTCAGAATTCTGAAACAATATTCCAAAATTTATTTCATGTTTCTTTATGTTTCAATCACAGTGAGACCAATATTTTGAATTGAAAAATAATTTTCAATGAATTTTTTATACAAATTTGTTTCTGCCTCTATCAGTTTTTCTCCAGAAATAAGCTACAGCACCTGAACTTTTGTTCACCACTGACTTCAACAAGGAGATATGATTTAACATTCCATGTTTTTCAGGGGATAAAATGATATTTTTTTCTAATAAGGAACACTTTATCTCTGATAGACTGAAAACTGTAACTAAAACTTGGACTGCTACAAAAAAGTTAAAGTCTCTGTGATTCTAGGAAGAATGCCAGTATCAATTTTAAAGGTAGAAGTTCAAGCTGCAAATACATAGTTTGATGAAAATAATTTTCTCTCCTTTGATTCTGAAAACAGTTGGAAATAAATCCTTTTCCTGGCTACAGAATATAAACTAATGCCACTGACTATGATTTAAAATTAAACATTCTTCTGAAAGTCAGTCTTAGGATATGAGTTCATCTTGATGAATTCAAGAACTTATTTAGGAAATAACTGCTTCAACACCAGCACCAATAATGGAAAGGAGTGTTTCTTGTTCACCATTTTGGATGGTTTTTATTAGCATCTTTTAAGTGTTACCATTTTTAGCTCCATGCTATCATAGCAATTTTTATGAACTAACAGAAGAAGAAGACAGTTAAGATAGTTAATAGCAGCACAACTTAAGAATCTGGTTTTTCTCTTACTCTAAGAAAGGCATGTTCTGAAGAGAATTAGATTCAAAGAGGAAAGTTCCTCAAGACACATACAGTAAGCTTAGTCCCAAGCCTTAATTCTTTAAGCAGTTTTTAAGATTTCTGATTTATTTTTCAAAGCTTTCATAAGGCAGTTAGGTTGGAATTGTACATAGGTGACTGTTAAAAAGAAAATACAGTAAGACAAGTGAAACTAAATGGTTTGAAGTGGGATGAAAGGCAGGGTAGGAGCAACAGGAACAAGATTACATTGGCCAGTTACTGGAAAAGGAACTAATTATAAACCTGTCATATAAAGTAGTGTCACAGGTATTACTGTGTTTATATTTGCCGTCAATATGATAAATTGACACTGACTTTTCACATAGCCATTATCAATTGGAGGCTTTACTAGCTCTAACACAATATAAAAAATAAAATCCAACATGTATTGATGTACAAAACCTAATGTAAGTTTCTTACTGAAAAATAAGAAAGAGCAACTTCAGAACCTATCAGTGCTGCCTACAGCCACTACAACTAGGATATGTTGCACTGACATGCATCCTGAGCCCTAGGCTCCCCCTGAACTTCTCCCTCTCTAGACAAGATACAGACTTTGAACATGCATTATGTGTGCTGGGTTGTGAGAGACTAGAGCATTGACAACAAATGTGACAAAGGATTTTTCTTTTAGAACTGAACTGGGACTGCTAGATGGTTAGGGCGCACACAGCCTGGCAGCACACACTCACTGGGCATATTTATATAAGTCAACTTCAACAAGAAAAGGTCAGACTTTTGACTCATGCAAAAAGCTTTCTGGGCCAGCACTCTCCAGGAGCACAACACAACTGTCTGGCATTCAGAACACTGTGAGGGTAGAAGTACATTCAGAGTAACATAGGAACACTTCTTACACAGGCAAAAAATGAATGCACAAAAGTAGTTTCATCTCACCATTTCACCCCTTGTGCCCTTTTCACCTCTCAGTCCCTGTAAGAAAGAAAAGCTGTTAATCCAATTTGCTTTCTAGCCACCTTAGACTGAAATAAGCAAATCAGTATCCATGAGAGTTATTGGGCTCACATGAAAAGTCCAGTCTCATCTGTGGAAGCATTTACAACTCTGGGGCTTTAATTTTTCTGTACTGTTAGAAATATAAAGTACTTGATAACATCTTTATATTCCCCTAGGTGGAAAACTGACTTTTCAGATTATAAATACATTTTTTCTTAGTAATTCTGTCAGTGTTCTCCCTGTCAATCAGCTGTACTGACTTTTTAGTCACTTCTTTTTTTCATGTTTTTTTTTGCATGTATCACAGATGCTGGAGTCACACATGTTCACTCACCAGTGTGGTAAAATACGAAGATGGTCCTGCTAGCTGCTGTTTGCAAATGGAAACATGAGAAGGTTTCCAGTTGCAAAACAGATTATTAAAATTAAGGGTAGATGAAATAACCAAAATATGCGAAAGAGAAACTTACAGGCCTGCCAGCTGGGCCTGTTATGCCTTCTTGACCAGCAGGGCCAATATATCCCTGTAAACAAGCAAAGGATTTATTAGTACATCATGTTTTCCACATGAAGAAAACCCTGGTGATGTGTCCTGATTTGAAGTTGCTCAGCACACAGTCCTGGCAAATATCCAAAAGATTATGATGAATACTGAGCACACATTGCTACAAAATCAGGAAAGTAGTTATTTTAATAATTAGTAATAATTATGTTTGGAAAGCCCACACACATTCTTTTATGTGAAAGCTGATGCTCTACCACCAGTGGAAACTTAAATACACTGATTACCAAAGGCCACGTATTTATTGAGCTACAATCAGCTATATCTTGAGCATATTACTGCCCACAGTGCTCTTGTAAGGCTGCCAGTAAGTACTACTAAAATGTTACCTTCCTGTTCCATTTCATTTTGAGCACATTGCTCATTCCCAGTGTTTATCTTGTACAGAAATGTTTAGAGGAAGAAAATAGCTATTAGAACAGACCCTGAAGCTGCTCCTCTGCATCTGGTTAACTGAGCTAATTAAGTTCTATGACTGAATGGCAGCAATAAGATAAAAATGTTTTGTAGTAAGGCCTTCCATGCTGCCACTTTTCCCCTTTTTCCTTTGATGCTGCAAGCTGGATGTACAGTCTCCATTATTACAAAATACTAAAGATGCTTCTACATTTTTAGTGAATAGTGCAGTAGAATGCCATCAAGAAGGTGTCTTGAAGGATGAGCTAATGCAAGTTAGTAACCTTATAGTTAAAAATAAACTACTTATTAATAAAACACTACATATTAATAATGCCTGAGCACCACTGTGTCTTACTGCAGACAAAATTCAACCATATTTTTTTTTTTTTTCTGCAGGACAATTATACAACCAGTGTAGTTGCCAGTAAGAAAAAAGGGAATGCAAAACCCCAACAGAGATATGACAGTGATAAGGATATTTGTGGAGATAAAATTATACTAGGGGAGCCACACTTCACCAGCAGAGCTTGCTTCTTTCTTTCAAGATTGAGAACTCAGCTCTGCCTGTGTACCTGTACCCACGTTACAACTAGAGCGGTGTGCCAGTACAAGCAAAGTCTCAGAGAGAAAGGTTTGGCTAGAGGGTTCCAGCCTTGTTAATAAGAAAAAAGATTCCCAAAATTAAAAATGTGTCACTTGCAAGCTATCCTATCTCTGTCATGGAGTGAAACACTTACAGCTTGGCCTGTTGGACCTTTTGGGCCCAGAATTCCAACTAAGCCAATGTCCCCTGCAGGACCCTGAAAATGCAAAGGAACAGTTTAGTCAAACATGAACATTAGCTATCTACTTCTTTCAATCTCTTGTAATCAGTGGAAATAAGATCATTTCTAAGAGCAGTAACAGTGAAAATACCAAGGGCACTGACCCAGAACATTTGTCTTTGGACATGGAGTACACAGTTCTCCCTACAACATTCCAACAGTTCAGGTTGATTTAGACAAAATATTGTTAAAGCTGCTTAAATCTGTGCTTTCCTGATGTTCTCACTCTGTAAAAGGCTTAAGATCTGACAGAAAAGAATGAGCACATACTTTTGGACCTGGGAATCCTTGAAACCCCATCAAACCTTGATCTCCATCTTCTCCCTGTAATAGGACCAGACATCCTTATTACTATTTCATGATAGTAACTCTTGGACTACTTGTTTTGCATCAACAGCTGTGATTACATACAGTCTGTCCTTTCAGCCCAGAGTCTCCTGCTGGTCCTTGGTCACCCTGTGATCCTGGAAGGCCTCTTTTGCCTCGCTTTCCTGGATGACCCAGAAGCCCTTTCTCACCCTGTGAATAGGAAGATAATGTATCATTTATTACAGTTATGACTGTTATAAATATAAAGGTTGGTTTCCTGGCAGAAGTGTGGAACATGCTTTCTCTCTAAGAAATAAATCTACTCTATTAATTTTATTTCCATCAGGAATACTTTCAATAATAATACTTTCACTAAACTGCAAATATGACTTGACTGTTCCTTGACTCAGAAACCTGCAAAAAACATACATATTGGATAATTTCCAGTATGGTATCTCCTTGTGCAAGAACTAAAATGCACAAAATGAATTACAGAACAGGAAGATTAGAAGTAAATTTAAAAAGTAATCCTCTGAGCGAGGTATAGTATAGTTGTGGAACTCCTTGCTGTTAGACTAAATGTTTACATCTATTCAAATGGAAACTAGACATGTTCATGCAAAGTAAAATCTCTGAGGACTATCAAATACATAGAAACCATGTCTAGCTCAGGAGGTTACTGAGCTGCAATTAAGGCTGTGAATATACACCTTCTTTGTGTTTATGCTCTTTCCTAGGTGTTACTTTTCTGCTCTAACAAAGACAGACTTTTGGCCTGACTCAGTATGTGCACTCTTACTGTTTATTTTTCACAATGTGGTAACCATTGTTCCTCACCTATTCCTTGTCTTTTTCTGATTGCAAGTATTTCTGAGCAGGAACTACCTCCTACAGCTCATTGTCTAGACAAAGAAGTAAAACCCAGACTGGTAGCACTGGCAATAAACACTACAAATAGTGAATATAGTTTATACTAGAATATTTGCATTAAAAGATAACAGACAGTATTTTCCTCAGTCAGTTTTCAATTCACTGGAGCTTTTAAAAACTGCTTACCAGTAAAACCTCAGAGCTCTGCAAATCATGATTTTAGATTAAAAATTCTATTCTAAATGGAGAAAATTATCTGAAATGTTTCCATTCTTTGCTTCTTTTACCACTGAAATTCATCTAATATTATTGGTAGAAGGTGAGGATATGCTGATGTCAAGTACCTGGAACTGCCTGGAAAATGGAGCACTCTCAGATTTCTTTCTTTCTGACAAGGCTGAACAAGAACAGTTTAAGTCCTATGATAAATGAACATCCCAGCCATGATTGTTAGCCTCCAACCTTGGGACTCAGGCTTAAAATTACAGTACTTCTCTGCTAATAGATTGCTTAGATGTTAAAATAATCCAGACTGTTTTAGCAGTTACAGAAGTTTAAAATTTCAAGTAACATTTGGCCCTAAATCGTTAATAACTACAAAGTGGTTTGAATGGAGTTGGGAATAGCATCCAGATGGATGGGAACTCTGTTTTCAAACTACAGTTCAGAGAAACAAGGTGAGCAGGACTTGCAGTCTCACCTTTCAGATAAGTTTTGGTGTCAATTACTCATATGATTAACAGTAGCACAGTGGTTCCACAATCACTGGATGCAGTATGAAGTCTAAGCAATATTAATAACACTGTACTCAGACAACAAGATCCTGTTTGTGTACCTTTAGTCCGGGTGCTCCCATGGACCCTGGCATGCCTGGCAATCCCTTGGGACCTCGAGCTCCAGGATAGCCTGCCAGACCTGGTAAGCCTGAGTTTCCTTTATTACCCTTAAATTGAAAATAATTTATTACAAACAGAACAGCCAAACATGTTTTTTCTTTGTATGCTAAAAGAGACATGGAACATAGGATCAGTCAAAGCCACTTAATGCTTTCTGCAGATATGGACACACATTGGCAGTACATCAAAATACATGGAAAGACAGTGGTCAGTAGTATAATCTGGATTTCTGCTAATACTCCAAAAGCAAAGCACCATCATACTTAGCAATAAAGTTACCTGGACTTAAACCATGGGGTGGATTGAGGTTTCTGAAGAGTCAAGTTATTTTTTTGTTGAATGAGTCACTGTCAGCAAAGCAAATGCCATAGCCCATTGCAGTTGTTTGGTTCACTGTTTATCTTAAACCTTTTTCTGTCCTACCCTAAATATATCATGTTATCATTTGTGTGGAATCATCTACTTAGACATACAAAGACTTCTGTGAACATTCAAGAGAATCAGTTGCCTCTTTAGGATTACGCAATGCATCTTCCCTATTAGAATCCTCCCAGATAGGAATAGTTGCCCAGTTGGACAGTAAGCAATCTTCTGTCCACAGAAGACTGCATTCAAGTATATATGGAAGCACTCATGGAAATACCAGTGACTACTTTTACCTTCCACAGGGAATTGTACAGATTAGTTAACATGAGACCTACATTTTTTTCCCAAGCTTGAAAATTTACATGTTCAGATTAATAGCCTTTAATGCTGATCTGTATTTAATTCTTTTCTAACTGAAAGAAGTGAGCATTAATCTCCATTACAAAAGATGACTTCTCGATATGGCTCTTGGGTGAGTGTCTGAGGATTCTGAGCTCACAATAAGGAGCTCCTTCTGATGAAAACAAGATGCTAGATTCATTCATTACAGATGAGCTGAAAATATAGTTGAGATTCATGGTATTAATTTTTTAAAGAAGGAACTCCATATCAAGAAACAAATGAGACTATTTTTCCACAGAAACATTAAAAATTCAACATGCTTATTTACAACTAACAGGCATAGAAATAACATTAGTATGACTGTGTACACTATGTGGGATTCATATACAATACCTTTACCACATCTAGACAGATCAGAACATTTGTTATGAAAAAGTATGAGAACATCAGACAATAAATAAAAGCAACTATTTTTAAAGACAAAAATATGTCACCTGGAGTTAAGCCAATTTTGATGTTAAAAAACATTAAATGGAAATTTGCTACCATCCAAAATAATATTTCTGTGATGTCATTTTGTAGGAATATATACATACAGATACATTGCCTTTCTTATTTCATATGACATTCTATTAAGCATCCATAGAATTAAAAGGCTTATAGGAAACAGGATTTTTATATTAAATGTGATTTTCAGAGCTTTTTAATATGGTACTGTGGCTTAAAGCCAATAGGCTGATAAACTTACATAGCAAAAGTTTTGTTCTTTTTATTTACTGTGGCAAAAATTAGTTACGTGTCTCTTTGTTACAAAATGTAATGCTACTATATAATGTTAACATTATTATTAATATGGAGTAATTAAATATTTTTTTCATATGAAAGATGAAATTTTGAGTTGAAAAGCAAAAATATACGAATTCTTTGGGGTGATACTTCTAAATCCAACTCCCAAGTACGTGAAAGAGGACATTCGCAGAAGCTGGAGAGGCTCGAATAGGGAACATCTGCCCCCTACAGGTAACTTGCTTAATGTTCTCTTTGTTCAACCAGATGGGCAAATTCATACTTGTAATAGAGCCACCTTGATGAATTCCTAACACCAAAGCTAACTTGGCATCTTTTTATAACAATTACCAGTCCGTCTAAATAGAACTACTGAGAAATATCATACCCCAAATCAAAGTGGTCAGACTTTCATAAATGAGAACAACTAAAGGAATTTAGAGAATTCACTCTCTGGAGTGAATAAGCGAAGAGCTGTGTCACTGTTCCCAGAAGCAGCAGGTCACCACTCTTGGCCCACAGCAAAGCACAGATAGACAAAATACCTGTTTCCAAGAATGGTCCCAGTGACCTCAGATACCTAATACTCTTTTTCACTGGTTTCTGGCAAAGCTTCAGAATTGCTTAGGTAGGTACACAGATTACACGTTAAAGACAGTAAGGAAAATGTGGGATTATTTTAGGGCCTGAGAGGAAACAGCCTTAGTCTATGGCTCATTTTCAGGAACACAACTGTGAAGCTCCTCTCGTTAAGAAAGCATTTTCACTTTGTTGTAGTCACTACTAAAGTAGGCTAATGAAACAGTTCTCACATCATACTTCCCATATGCTAACCTTAAATCCTGGCCAGAATATCAGGAGCAAGAGAGAAAGAAAACAAAGAATCTAATTTTCAAGATGCTCAAGAACTGAGAAAACCCTCTGTTTAAATATCCTGACCTTAGAAAATCTGTAATGCAAAATGACATAAAGAAGGGCAAGGTGGAAAGCAACTGACCTTAAGGCCAGGCTTCCCTGATAGGCCAGGCTTGCCAGGGTTCCCAGGAATGCCTTCTGGTCCAGGGTACCCAGCTGCTCCTTTCTGCCCTGTTAGTCCTGGTCTTCCCTTCAGAAAAAATAAAATAAAAGACAGCATTATTGTCTATCTTCATCTTGACCATCACAGAACTAGATTTCAGTCACTGTATTTCCTATACCCCACATAACAACAGAGACAGTGACACAGATGAACACTCACAGAGGGGACTCTGAGTTAGAATGTTTGGTTTAAAATGCTATTGGCTTAACCTTAGACTTGCTGTGTTGTGTGCTCTGAGCAACTTCAGCTGAAACCACGGGACTCACCCCTCTGATTGCCAGGCCTGGAAGATAGCTGATTCTTAAGCTGAAGCAAGGAAACCTAATAAAGTAATCTATTTAACCCTGTAAAAACCCCAACCGTATGTGTTTTCAGCCTTCATTTTACTCAACACTCTGTATTGCACATTTGCAAAATCATGCTGTTCAAATCTGTACATATCAAATATACATACAAACCACTATACTTGCATGGAAAAGTCTCCTGTCACACACACCAAAGGAATGGTGATTTTTGCCTTTACAATCATTTCCCTTTAGGCTGACATGCAGTATCTTAACAGGCTTGGAGTTCTGTAATTCTTTCTGTATGAATGCATTTCTTAGAAATGTAAAATATGCCAACTACAACACATCTAATTTGAAAAAATATAGTTAGCAACAGCCATATAGAATATAAGCAGCATGCCATCTTAATCTCATTTCTAACTTCTGGCTGCTCAATCATCTTGTACTTGGATGTGCTTTAAGACTTCCTTAAGTTTCAGATTTACTGTCTTCTCCTTCTCACTTTTCCCTATGTCTTGCTTTTCTCTCCTTTCCTTTGTTTGCCCGATGATGTGTCCTATGCAGTCCTCCAGAAGGAAAAGCCAATTATTTACAAAAAAGAAACAGTCTCCTTGCCTTCCAAAGTGCAAGAACAAGAGCAAGAGCACTCTGCCCAGCAGGTACAAGCTCTGTGAAGCAGCTGCATTTCTCTGGTGACTGATAATGTTTTGATGTAAAGTAGTAAAAGTTGTTTACAATATGTGCTTGTGTGGTATTATTTATTAGGGGACCAAAATAGCTTTATGAGTTTTGTTCTTGGTTATGTTTACAGAACTCCTACTGCTTCCTGCTCTTTCTTCTCCCTCAAGGAGAAAGGGACACAAGTTAGCTTCTCTACAGTGACTCAAGAAAGAGCATTAAAAATTTCAGCCCAGGGCAAGTGAGAGAAAGAAGTAAACCTCAAGGGATCCGCCAGCCATATCCATCATGGACATATGGATCCAGGCTTCTGACAGATGCAGCTGTTCAAAGAACAGGAGTAAACAGTAGTACAGCTCTGTGCAATATATTATGATAACTTGCACATGGACTACATGCCAAATGCAAAAATGATCCAATTAAGTAACTTTACAAATGGTAAGGACATTGTTGCTATATTAGCTGCATTCCATTTCTTTGTGCTGGCTATAATTCAATGTTATTTTACACAGTTTCAAAAATTATTCCTATTTTTGTATGGGTTCCTTTACACTTCATGACTAATAAGAAGTAATTTAGAGTGAGCATAAGACTTTCTGGTACCACTGGCATAACAATTTTGTTTCTACTAGTTACTATTTTCTTTGCTTTATCACGTGAAGATAGAATGAAAATTGTTGTTACTTACAGGAATTCCAGGTTTGCCTGCCTGACCTGTTGCTCCTTTCTTTCCTTTGGGTCCCTAAAAGTTACAAATACTTGTGAGCTGACATCTTAAACCCAGCCCCCTAGGAAGAGCTGAGAATTTTTCCCCTCAAATACATAATCACATTGCTTTGCTTTGGACCTGATTATTTCCTTTCCAAGAGACAGCAGGAAGTTTTTCAAAAAGAAGTTAAATATATTTTTGGTAGAATTGTATGTTATTTTTCCTTTCCCCAATTGGCAAAGTGTAGTTTTCAGAACTTTCTCAACAACAATAAGCCTGAAAAGTTTTCCACAGGGAATCTGCCAACTTCTTCTCCATCAGCCACCCCTCTGCCAGGAAGTATGCTGTTAGGGCACTTCCTGTACTGTTTAAAAAGGGAAGTTCTGAAAAGTAGGCAATGGAGATGCACTGAGTGTGTGTGGAAGAGAATACTCAAAAACAATAGTGTCACATATGGAAACATTCTTTTATCCAAGATCATAGAGTAATAGAATAGTTTGGGTTGGAAGGGACCTTAAATATCATCTAGTTCCAAGCCCCCTGCATGGGCAGGGATGCACACAAAAGATGAAATTTACTTAAAATCAGACTTTTTTCTGGTCTTGACTATCTAGGAATCTTTACTCTTAGAAAACCAAGTGATACTTACAGCAGACAACAGAGATACAGGAGGCCAAGCACCAAGGAATAAAAGCTCAGAATGGGTCAAAAGCATCTCAGATAATTTTGCATATAGGATACTCTTCACAGAATATACAATTACATGGTATGAAATTTATCCTACTTCTAAAAGGTACAACCAGCAGGGTTGGACAGCAGAGACAAGCATAACATTTGTTAGCATAGATAAAGTAGATTAAAACTTCACAGATTTTCTGGATTAATAATTTTAAACACTGCTCTTAAAGCAGAAGTGATGCTAAACTGCTACGCTGCAATGTTACATAACATGCAATAAAGTGAAAAAGGTAACTTAATTGTAAGTGTAAATGTTTCATAATTAATATAAACATGACAAATTGTAATTGTTCTATTCCTTAATTTAACGCCTTTTTGTTAAGACAGGCATAAAATGTCCACCAATCAGAAGTCAAATGTGTGTATTCAAAGACATTGATACTGTTTTTGTTAAAATGACAGGAGTGCATCTAATGCAAACCCAGATGATTCAGCATTGCAGTTTATGGGACTGACTTTGTCAGGCTGGCTAGTGCAGCACCAGTCTTGCCACTGAAGCTAAGAATTGTTGGGACGTTTGCACTCTTAAATTTTTGTGTAAACCTTTAGGCTCTTTTGGGTTGCTCCAGGCTGGATATTGGTTCCATATTTGCAAAGGGCAGTCAAAATCTGAGGGCCATTTGCAATACAAAGAAAATACTCTCCAAGGGAAAGACAGAGGAATGACTGATTTTATCCCGTGCTGCAAGTCGTTTGTCAAAGACAGTATGTCTGAGAGCGTGGCTAGAGTACATGCTGTCAATGTCTTCACATCATGTTTCTTTACCATTTCTCCCCATTCCTAATCTACTGCAGGTTCTTGTATTTAGCTACAACATTTTTAAACTCTGAGAATTGCACTATGGAAAGCTGTCAGACAAAATATCTCAATTTAAGTTGCAATGGCAGTTGGTACTGTAAGAAATCTTTTAGCCTAAATGTTTTGGAATCTTAAAAGCTAATAAAATGAATCCCATGGGAAAATATAAAATACTTTTGGCAACTTTCAACACACCACCCAGATGAACTATTACTTCTAAAGGAACAGATTTAATCTTTGAACTTTTTTATTACTTGCTCTGACATTATTCCTCTACTATTCTGTAGTAAATTCCTTATTTCTAGGTCTCTGAAAATTCAACCAGAGGCTACATTTACAGATCAGAGCAGTAAAATCCTGGGTTTCTTTTATTGCTAGTTTGCCACAAGGAATTAAGTTTAACAGTGTAATAGAAAATCACTCAAATGTTTACAAAAGAGCCTCTCATAATGCTTTATATCACTCCAAAGTAAGACCACTTACCTATCAAATAACACATATTTACTATCCTACATAACTATGCAATTTTCCCCTCTATATTTTTATTGTCCCTAGAAGTACAAAAAGGAAACCCAAACACTGAGTTTTAGCCTTATACAACAGTTCTCCAAGGAGAGCCAGTGAACAGTAAAAACATACAAATTTCCATTTAGTGCAGTTTTGCTTTACTTTTTTCTACTTACTTCTGAACCTCTTTCTCCTTTTGGTCCTTGCTCTCCCAATTCACCTGGCTCTCCCTTTGGAAAGATCATATAATAAATAAATTAAAAGAATAATTTGAATGCAGTTGAAAATGCACTGTTAAGAGCCAACAGAGAAATCTCACTTGCTTGAAACACTTACTGGAGGTCCCTGTTGTCCAATAGGTCCTCTAAGCCCTGGAAGACCTATATGACCCTGGGAAGCAGAAAATATAAGATATTGCAATACAGGTAAATCAGGATGTCACAATCAGTGAGCTATAGATTTCCTTGCAAAGCCCATCTTAAGAGATGGATGGCCACAGATTCACTGACATGACCTAGATAAAGTATGTTCAGATCTCCTGAGATCAAGCTTTAGAGAGCTTTTCTTTTTAAATTCTCTACTCCAAAATGCAAGCAGGTATTGCTTATTTTTCAACATTTCTGCACTTCTGTAAGCACAGATCGTATTCAGTTCATTGATTTATTACTATCTGTATTATCTGTGTAACTTAAACAACATGTTTCATGTCAAAGACTGTCTCTTTTGTATTTCAGCAAACAAACTGCATCAGTGATTAGCATGAGTTACCATCCAATCTGTATACACTGCAAGACTGAATACAACTAATGAATAATTATTAGGATTAGATTTACAAAGAAACAGTGCATAAAATTCTGAGAAAAACTGTTCATTCATTCAGTATTACAGAATCATAGAATTGTTTAGTTTGAAAGGGACCTCTTGAGATCATTTAGTGCAACTCCCACTCCTCAAGCAGGGCCAAGTAGAAAAGACTGTCCAGGATCATGTCTGGACAGGTTTTGAGTCTTTCCAAGGATAGACAGTGCACAGCCTCTCTGGGCAGCCTGTTCTGGTGCTCAGTCATCCTCATAGCAAAAAAAGGAATTTCTTGCATTCAAAAGGAATTTAATGTGTTTCAGTTTATGTTCTTTGCCTCTTGTCCTGTCACAGGACACTACTGAGACATGTCAGGCTTTGTCTTATTTCCTTCCCATCAGGTGTTTATAGACATTAGGATTACCTAAGCCTTCTCTTCTCCAGCTCATGAGTCCCAGCTCTCTCAACTTTTCTTCATATGATAGATGCTCCAGTGTGTCCTCAGAGCTCATCAACAGAGCAAGGCACCAGCAAATGCAGCTTTGCACATTTGAGAGAAGATGATACTTCTGCTATATTACTCTACACATATGACTAGCATGCCATGTTCAAATAAAAAGTTATTACCTTGTAGCCCTCATCACCAGGTTCTCCTCTATCTCCACGTTCACCACTAGGACCCTAGAGAAAAAAACAAAGAATGAAATCTAACAGCTGAACTGAAATAGTGTTGCAGTGAAGTACAAAAAGAAAGCTGGGATTTCTCTTAAAATAGACTAACCAAGTAGACGGAACTGAGGATTACAAATATTAAAGTTAGCTTGTCTAAAGGAATAAACATGATTTTTTTCCTAAACAAAATGCAGTGCAGTCAGACAGTAGCAACTGTCTAAAATATTTTGTAACTGAAGACTAGAAGCTAAAAGGTAGATCTTACATGGACATAAATGAAATGTATTGAACTCAGTAGAACTTTGCCAGGTTTATACCCATATATATGATATCTGAATTAAAAATCTCCATAAATAAATGAAGAGACTTTGTTTTCAAGACATGCAAGGTATTATGATTTCTGTAAGACAACATAGGAAAAAATGGGTTCTTTTCTGAAATAACTTGCTGTACTCAGAATCTACTTTAATTTTGAAGTTTGTCCTAATAAAAAGGCAATTTCAGTCCCTCAACATACCTCACGCTTATGAGAACTGCACAGGAGCAGAGGGAATAGTGTGACTTTTGTGAGTCATGGGGTTCTTTCTGCTGCATTCAGACACCACCTAGCTTTACTTTAGGGAAAGGCTCTTACTCCAGCCCACAAGAAATGGAGTATTTCCCCAGCATTTTAACTCTCTTTGCAGCAAATGGACCAAATTTCAGCCAAAGGAATAGTGATGGGGTGGGGAATCAGGCCCACAGAAGGTAAGAATGGCCAAGACTTTCCGAAAGACATGCAGCTAACAATTAGCTGAAATAATAAGGGACTGACTTTCTCCCCACCAGTCCTAAGTAAAGCCACATAATGAAAAAATGGCCAGGCTTCACTAACTGCAGTGTATCTCTACAGTTCACAAATGAATAGATTAGCCACTCTGGTGCATATCCACCAATAGATACTATTGTGCAACTGCTTGTATACTCTCCAAGGTTTCAACAGCCTCGTGGCATGTTTACTGGATTGACTGGAGTTTCTTCTCTTGTGCATTATCATAATTAAGAACATAGTCCAGACTGTCTTCAGTTACATCAGGGTCTTATAGTCCCGCCCTTGGAAGAGGGAGGTAAGGTATACACATTGAGCTTAACCTGAAGTAGCTGTAGACATATTACTTCTGGCACAACCAAATTCTGAACATGACACTCTTCTAATAAAATTTTGAGATAGCATTTTTTTTGGACACATTTGTAATTGCTGCAGAGAGATACCCCACATATGAATTCAGTTAAAAAACAGTTACGAAATGCAGCTCTCTAAATCAGCTAAATTAGCTTTGTAGTGATAATGAAATAAGTCAAAACATATTTCTGGTTGGTAAAGCAATTAGGTACAATTCAGGATAAACAGAGAGGATAAAATTCTGTTCCAGAATGTGCTGGTCTAAACATAGTCTAATGGCATTAGTGTAATTAAACTCAGGGCACATAGTGTAAAGCAGAAAAGAACACATGACTGCATTTTTCAGAGAGGGATTATGGATTAAAGGACCATCATTCTACAGTTTTCTACAAGAGGGTACTGACTCCTGAAACAGCAATATAAATTTTCAGAAACAACCTTCATTATCTTTTGCCTTGAGAGGTCCTAGTATAATTTTTTTGAGAAAGAAAGACCTACTGGTTCACCTATGGTCCCAGGTGGTCCAAGGACTGTATTGTCTTCACCTGGATAACCCTAAAACAAAGATAAGTATTAAAAAATTTTAACTTGGAAAGTCAACCACATCTACAATGCACACATGCATGAATGCTAGTAAACACGTAGAGAAGCTACTGAATAGATGCCAAAAATAGATGCTAAAAGTGAATATGATGCTTATGGTTTTGATAACAGTGGAATGGTAACTCCATTTTAATATGCCCTAAATGTTCCAAAGACATTTAGGACTAAAAAAGCTAAGTATTTGTTTTGTTCTCAAAGGCAGCTATTAAGAAAACCCTCAGAACCTTTTTATAACATCAACCACTAATTGTCTTTTAGCAATATTCATGGCAAAACTGGCCCTAATATAAGATCATGCTTCTTTGCTAGGTGCAACTCCAAACAAATCTTCATGAAGGCAAACGCTGTACCTGCCTGGGGCCACACAGACTTCAGTCAGCACTCAAATCTGTTTGCAGGATTTGAGACTTAAAAGAATAAAAGTCAATTTGACAATCAAAGAGCAGCACTGAGGCAAAACTCTGGCTCTAAAAGTTTCTATTAAGCACAGGCTTTTGCCAATCTTAGTTGGACTTTCAGCAAAATCCATGGGGGTAGTCACAGGCTTAAAGCTAAGGAAATAGTTACCTGGTTTCATACTGATTGTTTCTGTCAGTGGTGCTCATTGAGGGCAGTGGTGCTATATGATACAATAGAATGTATTTCTTAAAACGGGTACCTTGTGTTTTAAAACCTAGAACATTTTAACGGCATAATTTGAAACACTGTCTCTGAATTATCTGTTTCCCCTTTTTTTTCCTTTTTTTTTTTTTCATTTTCTTTCACAGTAATAGTAAATATTGCAAAGGGTTTCTTTTGTTGCATGCTGTGGAAAACAGAGAGCATGCAGTGACATTTCCTCCTTTTATAATGGCTCAAACTGTAAAACAGTATAATCCATCTTCATACCTTTTCTCCTTTGGGTCCTGGAGGCCCTGGGGGGCCTGGAGGACCCTGGTGACCCTAAAGAAACACATGAAACAATATTACTTCCAAAACAAATAATTACAGACATAACTATTTCCCCACTCTTTTTTAGCTACTTGCTACTATTATTTGTTTTGCTCCTTGCTAATAATACTAAGTAGTGATGTGGCACAAAATTAATGGGCCCAGCCAGAAAATGTATTGTGTGCAGGAAAAGCTCTGTGCCCAGGGAGAAACCAAAGGTTCTGGCAGGTGACAGGAGCTGGGCTGATTCTCACTTCAGGGTTAGAGCCACTGACAGAAGTTTCTGTTTGAAAAAAAGATAGCAGCCTGGTCTGTAAGAGCAGGACTCAATCCCTCAATGGTGATTATCATAATTATTTTTCAGTGCAAGCCACAATATCTTCATATCTTTCAACTAACTCCATTTGATCAGCTTCTGTTACTGAAAGGCAAACTGCCTGGCCAGGCAGTAAGCAGAGGTGGTGGTGTTTGCTGAACTCTCTCTATAATGAAAACTGTAGTAGTGTTATAGGAACTTTATTCACAAGGGTTGAGATACTTTGGACAAATAAGGTTTTCAAACCTCTGATAAAAAACAACTGCTAGTGAACTCACAAAGCCAGTTATCATTGCTTAAGCCTAACATTTCTGAGTAGGCAATCATCTGTGATATAAACATGTGCAAGTATCTGAGACTTCTAAAGTTATTTGTGTATTCTAGATACAGATTCCCATGATTTGAAATAACTTAGAGTACAACAGACATACTTAGGGATATGTGTGTACATTAATTCAGTAAAAACCTCACCCCATAACCTGGAATTCCTGGCTCTCCTTCAGGTCCCATTCCTCCTAGGTGTCCCTGTTAAATGCAATAATCAATGACAGAAAATAAGCTCACTTGTAGAATGTGACAACAATGCCTACTTTTTAAAGTTATCATTTCAAACACTGACATTTGAGAACTACAGACAACTTCCTCATTAGGTCCAGCTTCATTAGGTAAAGAATTCTGGGCTTTTCCCTGTTTTGTGGGGAAAAAGTGGTCAATATTTTCAGTCCTAATCTTATAATCTCAGTGCATAATTAAAATCAAAAGGATCTGAGCTTTCAGACATGCAGAAGAACTCTGTTTATAAAGCTACGTAGGCCAAGAAAAGCTGAGGATGGTCCTCACTTTAGGAAGTTGAGTCCTTCTCTTGAAAATATTGGCCATTAGGTAGCTACTTTATGTTGTGAACTTCATGTGTTCATGGACACAGTGCTGCATTCAGTGGCTACAGGACAGGGCTCTGAAGCAGTAAGATGGACACGTTGCCTCACTCGTGCGGAGGTTGCGTGTGTCTGTGCATCTGTCACATAGTGTGGGGCAAGCTCAGCGAGCTTGTGATGAAAGGAGCTCAAAGTAATGGAAATATACTTAATTCAGTAAACTTAGTATCAGGTTCCCGTTCTATAGGACTAGCAGTCCTCATCTGAAATACTTTGTTTCAGCCATGGCTAAGATTTATTTTATATAATAGCAAGGCCCATGATTTCTGTTCTTGGAATTGGAAATGTTTAACAGACACAGCAGTGAGATTATATGGAGACAGTGGCACAAGTATTCCATGGTATGCCCTGCCATCCTGCTCCTCTGACTGTCAGACCAGGAACCTGACCAGAGCATGAGAAAACTCCTTCCAGGTCCATGGCTCAGGTTTTTGTCTGTAAAGGTGCACAGCTCTCATTCTGATGCTGAAAGACCAGGACAAGCATCGGGACACATGGGCTGGGAAGGACACTGCATCTCTAGCTACCTCAAAAAATATTTATACGTGCTACAGCTGTGACTTGCCTCTTCCCATGGAGAAACAAGATTCTGCAAAACCAGAGATACATGAACTGAATAAACATATTTCGTACGAACCAAGGGACCTCGAGTTCCTCTTGCACCTTTGGGACCAATTTCTCCAGGTCGGCCAGAGTCACCAGCAGGTCCAATTTCTCCAGGAGGGCCAAGCTGCCCCTTTTCACCCTGTTGGTGTTATCATATTAAAAATAAGAAGAGACTGATACTAAGTTTCAAAGTTATTTACTTAATTGGACTATTACGTTTACAGATGTATTTAGTGTAGTTCTTAGAATGTCTGAACTCGGAATTCTGCTGAGAAAAAAACCCCTTCTGCTAAAGCCTTTCTGTTATTTTGGTTTTTGATATCAGCAGAAACTGTTCTGAGTTGCAAAATCACATCCTGATACAAATTTACATTTCCTGAGGTCCTGAATGTTATTGATTGCTGAATGATGACAATTCTAATTGCTATGGCTAGCAAGAAAATAAACTCAACTGAAGCATGACATAAAATAGGGATATACCTGGTTCAATGGAATTATTTTATAATGTAAATTTGAATTTCAGATAGAAAGAAGGGAATTGGAGAAGATGAAAAATACTACCTTCTTTCCTAAACGGCCTCTCTGACCTGGATTTCCTGGTGTTCCTTCAGGGCCCTGAACATTTATTAGAGGGAGGAAACAAAAAAAGATTAAGAAAGACCTGGAAACATGTTTAAACTATGCTTCAAATTGGATAACCAAGTAGGCTTTTAGAGGAAAAAAAAAATATTCACTGTGACTGTAAGCAAGTTAGTAGGACTGTTTCAAGTTACAAAAAAAATAAATAAATTAAAATGTGGGCAAGCATCAGGGATCACTTTTCAAACTAGTGAAAATGCACTGAAACTAGGAGGGAAAAGCCAACACATCCTGTCCACACGGAAAATATTAGTTCAGGAATAAAACTGCTTTAAGACAACCACTGACTGGACTTAGAGAAACACAGTGCACAACCAGAGGAAAACTAAGTAAACCTTGGGGCTATCAAGCGTGAAGAGCAGGGCCCTGACACAACTTGCTGTAGAGCAGAGACCTAATTCAGTAAGTGCTGGTGCCTAGCACTGCCTGCCTCTTGGTGACTGTGTAATTGAGTGTGCTGCCTGCAGGTGAAGGTGCTATGGAGGGACAGCCCCACTGCCCTCTAGGTCAAGTCAAAACTGATCCTCCCAAAGGGCTGGATGTGTGCACCGCTCACTGGTTTTAATTTACCCAAAAGCTCAGTAAGTTAGAAGAGGTAATTTAGCTTCAGTTTTGGATAAAGGGTTTTTGTTCAAGTCACTGTGGTGATAAGCCAAGGTAAATATAGTTTAAATTGATTTGTGAAGCTTATTTGTTATTTTGTAAGCTCTTGTTCAAGGAAAACATACTACTCTCACCTCCAATAAAACCCCCAATCGAGTTTAGGAAACCAATGTCCATGTTTAGACCAGGATGTTGTGATCTATCTGCATCCTTAGATGGAGGTCAAACCAAAACCGTGATGTGAACAGTCCCAGACACCAAGGAAGATGAGTGGGGAGGGAGGCAGCTCTGCTAGCTGCCTTTGGAATATGTGGAACAGAAACGTGAAAAATCCTCCACTAACCACATCCTCCCAAACATCAAATTGCCTCACTGAGGCACGGCAGCACTGCTGATGTTGTTTACTGTATACAAGTACAATGACACACCATGTCGATAACCAGCGCTGAGCTGTTTTACGATAATTTCAATGTATGAAACTTTCGGGCTTCTCCAGAATTGCCAACCCAAAACAGAAAAAAGAAGTCAGGGTGGTATAAGTGTATCAGAAACAAAAATTGTTCTGTAGCATACAGAGTGTGCTGACAACTAATGGGCATTTTTTTTCCTTTACCAGGAGAGTAGTTCACTGTGAAGGACCCAGGACTAAAGACAGCAGATTGTAACACTGATGCTGAGAGGACAGAGGGGACAGTGCTCACAGCTGTTGACAGCTGGCCCTCCAACTGATGTTTACTCTGACTCCTGATCACATAAGAGCTACAGAGAAGGCAGCCAGAGGACTGCGAATGAGAAAATGATGCTTTTGGTAAGGGAATCTGATGTCTGACTTGAGGCTACATACTTGCTTTGGAAACTGTGCTCCAGAATGTTAGCTCACATTAAGAAGTTGCAGAAAACTTCAGAAAAAGAGACTTTATAGATGGATTTTAGTGGCTAAGAGTGATGCCAGAACAAATACATGAACTGATCTAACAATGCTGACTGCAGATTCCAGTACTTTTTTACTATCTGACTGGTGTATGCTTGCTGCCATTTCTCTCCATCTGCAATCTCTGTTTCAGTTGTCTGACAACTGGTGCTCTCATGATATGTTTGTTTAATTCCTTTCACAGAGCCATCAAAATGAAATTAGTTAAAGAATAAATGCCTTTTAATAACAAAATGGAATAGTGAAATCCTTTCTTCTCTCTTCATTTTATAGCATATGCCTTTTTACTGGGTGGCTGGCAAGGTAAGAAGCGAAGGCCCACAGACATAACATCACACCACAAAATTATCATCCAAAGTAGCACTACCTGGCATGATAAACCCTCATTTCTGAAAGTCAGTTCCAATGCAGGATGGAGAACATCCATAGCACTGTATTTACAACACTTTGGCAGCAGTGTATAAAGATGACTCTTAGGAAAGGCAGGGCATTCAAGTGATCAGGAACAAACAGTAGGAGTACTCTGGATTATCTGGTATCTGTCACAGGATACTGGTTTTAAATTACTTTTGATTCCTCCAGTTCCTTACCAGAGAAGGTGCATTAATCTACACCAGCACTGTAAGGAATTCTGTCCTGTCGGTGTGTAACTACAGAAACCTCAATGTTCAGGGTGTCGCTTTTTCTAGAAATGTTATTTTTAGACCTTCCTTTTTTGTTGTTCAGGCTTATTAAAAGAAATGACAGCTAAGCACGTATATGGTAAGACCATTAGCACAAAATCTTCAATGAGAGCCAAATCTTGCATGCTGTAAGGTCTAACACTTCATCATTTACAAGGTGCTCAAAATGGCAGTTCTTTGCCCCAATGAACTTTTAATCTAAGCCAAAAAACAGATAGTTCTGGGTCTGTAAACAAAGCCATGAGCAGGGAAAGTGCTGCAAAACAATGAAAGATCTTGGAGCACAGTTTATGGTAATGTAATATCTTGCTAATTTCTTTGGGTGATTTTACAATGTAAAGAATTATCTGATACCTTGAGATTGCTCACAGTCTCCAACTGAAGGTGAGGAGAGAGACTAATGACAGAAGGTTGTCTGGAGAGGAAAGATATGCAGGGAGAGGCTCCAAGTTGTGTGGGTCTATGTGTCTAGATGACACGTGGTGAGGAGTCACTATCTACTAAGAGGACCCAGTTTTAAGATAGGAAAAACATTTCTCCGCTGTCTACCAACCCTGAAAAGCTGAACCACATAGAACCTAAAGACAGTCCTCTCTAATTGCAACAGAAAATAAAAAATAAAAGCAGCAAGCAAAATTAAAAAGAAAATAAACACAAAAAGCAAATAAACAAAAAGTCCACTTAAACCTGAAAACACTTACAGGAATGCCCATTATGCCAGGTTCACCAGGGGGCCCAGCAATTCCTGGTAACCCCATCTCTCCTTTTTCACCACCTTCTCCAGGATGTCCCTGGTCTCCAGGTTCTCCCTAAAACAAAGGAGGGGGATGGGGGGAGGAAAGGCGGCTTAGTCAAACTGCTGCTACAGAATTACTTATTATTCAGAAAAGTGAATTCTGAATCCTCATGTTTGGCTACACTCACTAAAACTGACAGAAATCTTACCAGTCAGATGCAGATCAGGCTCCAAGTTAGGGTAAAGCCCTTTCTATCTCATTAATACACTTCTACATACAGATTTTGCCTCAATCCATCAACAGCTACCTGAGGGTGTTCTCTGTGACATCCCCTGTCCTGGTATATGCCACAGTTCCTGGCATAGCACTGATCCAATGCAGAGATCAGAGCAGCCTTGGGCTCACTCTCCAGCAAGATAGTTGTCACAGAAATAAGCCGTACTCAGTTCTCC
Organism: Apus apus; assembly: GCF_020740795.1. NCBI lineage: Eukaryota > Metazoa > Chordata > Aves > Apodiformes > Apodidae > Apus > Apus apus. The sequence continues at coordinate 16,548,305 of NC_067288.1, read as the reverse complement.
AGCTTGCCTTTTTCTGTCAAGCCATTAAACCTGATAGCCCTTGCAAGGTAGAGATATGCCTGGACGTATCAAGGCACAGGAAAGCCTATAATATACAGGGCCTTCTATGCTGAAACTAACTTAACTGGGCTCTGTTGACCTGGTGAAATAGAAGAGGGAAAAAAAAAAAAGATATTTGAGTCCTTAAGCTAGTATGACTGCTTTACATGTGCTACACAAACTGCATGTACCTTTGGGCCATCTTTTCCTGGAACACCATCTTCTCCTGGAGGTCCTGGTTCACCCTTATAGAAAGGAACAGTTAAAAACAAAGTTATTGTCTAAACTTCTCAACATAGAAGTATTGCCTAGGAAGAACTCAGTCTAGTTTTACACATGCTTTTTATTTTTTGGACAACATTTATATTGTTGTTATAGTTTGTCTTCATTTTTCACAGATTTACAGTGACAGTCACAGCCCTGGGAATCTTGGACATAGGAAAACAAAAAAAAAATAATCAGCATTAAAAAACTTAGGCAATACTACATCCATATAACACTGGAGACTTGGACAGTGACACTAGGATTGTTTGGTTTCAGAGTCTACAACATGTAATTACAGTAATCTCAAAAATATACCCATTCTGTGCCAAAACTTCCATATTTATGGATAACTACTATATTGATATGTCTAGTGACTCAGTTTAGGGCCACAAAAACCTCATCATTTACCAACAGTGTTGGCACCCTGGCATTTTAGAATATTTGCCTCAGTTAAAGACACTGGAAACTTGCAACTTTTGGTGCAGATAATAAAAAACGAGCTACCCTATGGTAATAACACAGTATTTCAACCACAGTGGTATGATAAAGTCCAGAGCACCCACTGTGGGCCAGCACCAGTCTCCAAGGACAGGCGGAATTGTGGAATGCACCTCACTGGAGATTTTGAGCAGGAGGAAAAGATGACAGTGAGGAGCTAATGGGACAAGAGAGCTCAATGGTAAGAATTCAGTCTGAAAAGATGTAGTTTATGCTCTTTCAAAAGTGTCCTGGATAAAATCTGTTCCTAGCACTTTAAAAGGGTTTTTTCAGCCTACACAGGCAACTGTTTGAGTCGGATCAGGGGGGTCAGACACACAGGAAAAATAAGCAGGGGCATAAGTTTTGGTAAAATCAAGTGCTGAATGAGCCCTCCACAGCACTAGCAGCAAGTCAGGTGCTTTAGATGGTGGCACAGCGAGTTACCCTGCTCTTCTGAGACTGTAATATTCCTTCACCTAGCCTGGGTATCTGTACACAGCGTCGCTGTATGCTGTCATCTGAACAGCTGGGCTGGACACCCTTGAATTTACCTTCATGCTCAAAGTAATTTTTCATGTCTCTCAGCAACATGACACACCTAGGAATATTTCAACACTTTAATTAACACTCTTTTTAGCTTGCTACAATAATACAAATTTTTATTTTGTTTAAAAGAGAAAAGGTATCAGAAAATAGCTTCGTGTTGAAATCTTCTGATAAATTAAGGCTTCTCAACCTGCATTTCTGACAAATTCATAACATACTTTCCTTTTTGGAAGAAGACTTGCATCCATAGCTTACCCTTAAACCTTGGTCGCCTGGTTCTCCAGCCTTCCCAGCAGGTCCAATATCTCCCTGGAATATCACAAGAAAAAGAAATAATTGGATTTTAAGGGACAATATTACTAACAATGATAGGGTTTACAGATAATGCAGTCATTATGACAATAGCAGTATTTCTTAATGGCTTGTTTCCTGTGTCACTACCTATTTGGCTAATGAATCAGACCACTCGGATTTGCTTTTATGGAAATTTGAAAATTTAAACAGCACAACAGAATAATTTCAACATTTACCTTTGCACCTGGCTCTCCCTGCAGGCCAGGTTCTCCTTCAGGGCCAGGAGGTCCCTGCATGGTACAAGAGCTACTGTTACACATGGGTATCATTAATACTTTTTGCAACTACTAAATACAGCCAAAATGGAAGCATAAAAATGGCACTGGAAAAGATGCATGTCTGAAAAATCAAATTAAGACACACAGTTCTTTGTTCTTATTAGAGCTCAACAGAAGAAAAGACAGGAGGGTATAGAAGAAGTTCAGGCACTGCACTGTGGGTCAGGAATGTATTGAAGTCTCAGCAGTACCACTAAGGCTGTACCTTTCATCACAAATTACTAGCAGGCTGAGCAACCATCTATCTTTAGTAAATCTGACTGACAACTTCATTGCTGTTTGGGCTTGGAGCCAAGTGGATATAGCCTTTGGAGAACAAAGTCCTTTTTGGAGTCTTCAGCCCTTGAACAGTTAATAGTATCAGATTGCTTCTTGCAAAGTTTACATTTAAAGCTTTTTTTAATACTCAGAAAACTGGATTTTGGGTGACTGAAGAAGTACGTTTCTTTGAATAAGCCAAATCCCTTCCGTTGTAAATGACCTAATTCCTTCTTTGCAAATGTGGCTAATACATATTTCTTTCAAAGAGATATTAACAACAAAACAAAAATAGAAGCAAAAGTTAGTAAGAAGACTGCCTGCATCTGCTTTTCTTCATTTACCATTTGCAAGAACACATGATTAATACTGTTCTACTGCTTAAGTGCAAGGAGAACGGTGCTTCAAAAAAAAAAAAAAAAAAAGAAAAAATTAGCCAACAACAGTGCTCACAACAGAAAAAGCTACTTATTTTAGACTTTTTTGTTTTGGAAAGTAAAAGAGCCTCTCAACAGCTCATGGTATTTAAGTCAGCAGAAGGTAATTTAAAAATTAGTTTCTAAACACACTGTCCAGGCTTATTCAGTTGCTTGAGTGTTTGTAATTAGTATATAAATGATTAAAATCTTACCTCAAAACCCATTTCTCCAACAGGGCCAGCATCCCCTGGTTGTCCTCTTGGACCCTGGAATTAAACAAAATTTTGGATCCATCATTCTATTAACATTAAATTACATTGTATAGCCTTGACTTTGTCTCTTCAGAACTCTTCTAATTGGCATAAAGAAGTACATTTCATTGTCTTTCTTCCTGAATTCAACAGTGTATATAAGTACCATGATGGCACACCACATTGCCAATCTTAACACACAGATTTCAAATAATAGCACAGATGTCTCTTCTTTTAGACCAAAAGTAAATTTTGTTCTGTAGACTAAGCTCTTCTCTCGATTAACTAAGCCTTTGTTTAATTAAGGTTTGTTAGACTGTCTGGTTTGCTTTGTGGAAAAGCTTACAGTCTGGTATGGAATTAACTGAAAACAACTACTGTGTGCTTCACTATGGATTTAGCAGTGTTTATACATGACAATCACTGAGGTGCAATGGATTAAAGGCTGGAGCCTTTTTGGTAATATTAGTAACTATACTATGAGCATTTTCTTATAAGCCCTACTGTAAGAAATAAATCTATAGCAGTAGTATGTTGGGAATGTTTCCTAAAGCAGCATGCTCAAATGCTCTGCATATGTTAGATTGTCCACCTCTGCTCACAGAGTGGGGGTTGAGTGCTGGGGGGTAAAAGTTGCCTGTCACAGCTTACAGCTGATTCCATAAGCACTATGAATGTATGTCAAGACAAATCAACCCTCTGGATGTATCCAGTCTTTGAACTTTCAGAAAGTTCATATCCATTTACCCCTTTGGGACTCCTCTGTGTGTAAGTACATTCTAAATTAAAAACATTTTGTTGATATATTATGTCTTGTAAAAGAAAGATGCTGCTACCCATATTTATGATAAAAGCCTTTTAAGCAAATATTTACTCTGTTTTGTTTCACTTCCTCTTACAGACTATGCATATGGTTTTTCTCCTCTTGATGACTTGGCAGTGATAATGTGAGTATATTCTTCCCTTGTAACAGCAATGTAAACTGCATATTACTGAGGGGATTTCAGTAGATCAGTAGATCTATTTTCAGTAGATTTCAGTAGATATTTTACCTCATAACTTCATTTAAGTGTGCACAACAGAAATTGCAGTTAATTTCCTGTTGAGAATTCACTTGGTCCTAAACTAAGTCCATTGTTTTTTATTTGCAGCAAGTCCATGGCTTTCCACTGAGCAAGAGTCACAAAGCTTACGTTTGATTAATGAGTCAAGTATTTCTTCACAATATTGCTACAGAGCTAAGTCTGAGGGACTGGTAACATATCCTTTCCCAGAAACATTCAGGGAATTTCAGAAGCTAAAAATTTATAGCAATATAGGAATCCTTTTAACCATTAACAAAAGGCACTTTTGCAAAAATGGATTTTACTGAAATGTCTGTCAAGGAGGTAAAGTTAGAGTATAAATTAGATCAAGCCCATTACTACAAATAATTCAAATTCCTTATGTTTCTCTGCTCCTCCACCAATAAGTAGGTTTTTTCTGAGCTGTGCAGAACTAGTGACAGGGACAGAGAAACTGCTTCAGCAGCTGGCTTTCATGAAGTGACCAGCTGACAGAAGATGAAATCAAGCTGCTTGGACAGGCAGTTAAAAAAACCAGAGCCATGCGTTTTATTTCATAATATCTTGTGTCATCTTCATAATCTCTTTCTAGCGCCATGGACTGTTATCCAAAGACATTTTACCCTTTCAGCACTTGATAGAAAAGGTACCCTGCTCACTTGAAAGCAAAGGCTCCCTGTTCACAGAATAAGCTTTTCCTACTTCTGACACTGCACGTGTAGAATCTATGACGATGAGCAGAACAGAAATGTAGGTTGCTTAAGAGCAGACCACATAGATTAGGTAATGTTGATAGTATTTATACTATAAATACTATCTATACTATATATATATATATATATGAAAATTCAGACTTGGCTAGAAAAAGGCAGTAATTTTATGTATAAGCCTTGCATTGCAAGGCTCTCTCAGCCACAACATGAAGATTACATAAACAGACAAAGTGACTGGAATCCAGTAGCAACCATTAGAAAACACATTTTCTGTTGAAACGGTTTGCTACTCCTACAAGCTGGAAGCTCAAATTAAGTAGGCAAATTTATCCACAGGAAAATTTACCAAAATAAATTTTGGCATTTTTCTAGCCCCCCCCGAAATGTGCATTGGCTTTCTGTAAGCATGTCAGCCTGTGGATTAGTAGAAATAATATTTAATAATATTAGAAATAATAATAATTAGTAGCAAGATTTAAATTAGCTATGTCAACTGATGAGCAAAATAACTTTTCAGAAAAAATGAAAACACAATATTTGACAAGTCTATTAGATTTATGCACTATAAAACAGCAGCCTTCTCCCAAGTTCTCCTAGGACAGCACACATTCTTTCACTGTATTTATTTAATCTGATTTAGCCCCAGAGAGGGCTATGCAATACTATTCCTGTCCTGGTTACACCTTGCAGCACTTCGCATGTATTTGCTGCAGATTCTGCATGATCTTCTGTTACAATATTAACCACATAAAAGTGAGCGTGGCTTTGAAATAATAACAATCAGAAGAAGAATCCATCCAGCAGAGGAATGTCTGAGGTTTGTTATAACAGTATCCTTTTTATTTGAAAATCGAACCTGCCAAATAGATGTGGTCCCTGAGTTCCTGAATAACTATCCTAAAATTGCCTGAAAAAAATCCCACTAAGACCTGTATTGGCACATTTACATAACCCATAACATAGATGTCTACCTCAATGCAGCATAAAGCTACGCAATATTGTGGTTCAAGCCTGTCACACTCTCTTATGCTGAGCACCCACTACTACAGGGCTTCCAACAGGTCTCCTTATGAACAAGTTAAGCAAGGGAGGCAGACTCTAGCCCTGCAGTTTTTGGAACAACTACCCCACAATTCCTCTTTAACCACAGCTGGCAACACTGCATCTGGGTAAAATGGAGCTTGAGTTTTCAGAGAATTCAGTATAATATGTGGAAAAATTTGTAAGCAGTCGTAAGGATCAACTTACTGGCTCTCCCACTGGTCCCCTGTCTCCTGTGGTTCCGGGAGGTCCAAGCAAACCCTGGAAGATTAAAATAAAATTTAAAAAAATAATCGGAATCAAGCTGTTTCATAGTCTGTGAAAAGCTACTTCCTCTCTTATTTCTGCTTACTCAATAGCTTGCTCAGAAACACACAAAAATATGTGCAGCCTTTTCTTCTGGTTTACACACACTGCCACATCACTAGCTCCTGTGACAGGTGAGGGCGCACTGAATAAAACCTTCCTCAGCTTCTTTTACATAGAGATGGATCTTAGCTGACTCGCCATTTACCATTTTAGATCATGTTCAGTCTTATTGTCACTTTTGCCCCTGATTCTTTGTATGAATAAATGCCAACTGTACTGTTGGAGTTTTCCAGCTGCTCTAAAGTAGACAAATTCTCTCATCTGAGTGTGAAACAAAGTATGAGATTTTGTGGAATACTTTTTTTGGTACAAGTACTAGATAATTTCATACTCACAAGTGCACCCTGATCTCCTCTTTCTCCTGGATTCCCAGCTTTACCCTGGTCAAAAAGAAATATTGAAAGACAGGCTGGCTTCAGATAATTTCCAATCACAGCTCAGAAATTAGCAGTAAGCATATTAAGTTTACTATAAAGATTGGCTCCAATACTCACAATGAGCCCAGGAACTCCTTTCTTTCCTGGATCGCCTGTTTCTCCCTGATAAACAAACAACATGTGAATTCTGTTTGCATCTAGATAAGCTGCACACAGTTGCTGTCAGTTTAAATGCTGGGTAACTGCAGGAAGTGCAGATTCAGGCACAGATAGGCTTATATCATAATAAGGATGCACCTGAAAGTGGCAGAAATTTGCAAATCTCCTCCTGGATTAAAAGGAACTTTATGGCTTCTGACATGCTAGGTTGGATTTTTTTGTTTATTTTCTTATCTGTTATGGTCCATCTCAATGTTTTGTATGCTCCTGAGAAATGCAAGCACTCACCTTAATGCCTTCTGTGCCTGGTTCTCCTGGAGGACCATCTAGACCTCTTGGACCCTGAATATTGAACAAGCAATTTGCAATATCAATTACACATTATTTTTGGCTATCATCAGGAAGATGCAATGTAAGCTCTAGGAGAGTGGTAACATTTTGTCAGCATGAAAACCAATATTAATTTTATGTCAAGTGTGAAATAAAGCTTCAAAGAATAAAATAAGTTTCTGCTTTCCTGAATTATTATTTTTTTTAAATATGTAAACAAGAAGTGCACTGTCTGTTGGAGCCAGCCAGGTTGCAAGCTGATGAGTTTTTGCTCTATTTTCCATCCAGTTTGTATGCATGCAACAGGCACATATATAGAAGAATTCAGATAAGCACTGGTTTATACGGAGTACTTGCTTTTGAGCATATTATAAAGTTGTATATGCAAAAATCCAGCTTGCTAGTAACACTCTATAACAGGCAGATAGAGTTCTTCCATTAGGAAACCAGTTTGAGACAAGATTAAAAGCAATTTCTAATCTTGCGTAGTGAAGTTCTCTTTTGTTAGACAAAAATGTCTCTTGGAAATTGACTTTTTATAACCAATAGATGAACAAAGATAACCTGTTCTATTATTGTATTACACTATAGAAAATATGTATTGCCGAAATACTCACATTATTAAGATTGGAAATCTAAATTCTTTACAGCAGTATGCAATGGGAGGATGAGACACAACAGCATTCCCAGTGGCACCTGGGCTGGGCTGGCATCAGAGGGAACTAGTACACTGCTATGGCAGCCCCTAGAGGAAATCAATCTGCATCTTCAGACTCCATTTCTGAGTTATAGAAAACCTTACATCTCAGGCCATGCAATCATTACTGATTTCCAGAGAGTTGTAACACTGTTCTAACAGGTAATAATAACAGTGGCTTGCAAAAGGACTTAGTTGGAAGTATATCTGATTTTATTTACATAACTTTCCCCTCAAAAATGTCTGACTTCCATGTCCCTCTAGAATTTTCTTAGACAAGACACAGTACAATGACGCTCCTTCTGACTTGGATTTACTGACACACACCAAAACCTCTGTCAGAACAGAGGGTAAGCACCGATCCGCTTCTTTCTGGAGCTACAGTGAAAGAAATGTCTGACAGGCAACTCAGGAACACTATGTATCCAGAATCATTTAGACTTCCCTACTGAAACAGAAATCTCTTACAAAATGGCCTTCCAGTGAGATGATAATTACAACCCCTAGCAGAGACAGAAATGTCCCACGAGAACCTTATCTGTCAGCATTTCAGCACTGCTGCTTCTGGCCAGCACGAGGGAACACACAGAAACCATAGGAAAAGGAAAATGAACAGCCAGGGAAAACTGTGTGAATAGCTTTGATATCTTAGTATTTTGGGACAACACTTAGGTTAGGCTAGCCACCTTGTTTTGATCTAAGCCAGGACTGAGTATTTACTGGCATTTTTTGAAAGCTAGAGGGAATAAGAGGCTACAGAAGAAGACACTCCAGATTGCTGCATGGCTCGTCGTAAGCAAGGTCCCAAACCAAGGCTACTTAAGTCTGTGAAAAAAACCTGCTGGTGACTTCCATGCACTCAGAGAACAGAACCAAAACACTAATGGTATTTTCAGTGATGACAGAGGCCTTTGTGGAACAAGATGACTGGGCTTCATGTTAAGACTATGTAATTGCTTAAGCCAAGTTAATGAATTAGTATATAGCATAATTTAAAAGAAAGCAAAACATCTTGACCAAATTAATGTCAGGTTACTGCTCTGCACTTTTTCTGTAACTACTATCTATAAGGCATATAAAATGGGTTGTGATAAAATAACCCATCACAACTTTTCTGCTAGTCACACAGATCTCCACTTCAGTGGAGTTCATATCGACAGCCCGATCAGCAGGAAGAGAAAGACAACTGATTTGATCATTAATAAGCAAGAAAAAAGACCTACCACTCAAAACACAAGAATTCTGTTACATAATTTTGAATTGAAAGAAACCAGCACAAAACAACATGATGCTCAGCTTCTGGCTCTGGGCCATACCTGCCTTCAGCCAGCCACAGAACACAGTGCAGGGATCCAAGGGAAAAGCAATTTAATACTACAACAAAAGCACACCCTAACATTCCTATAAGTAGTATGGTGTGACTCATTATTGGCACAGATTAGTTGGATCTGTATAATTTCCTACCATAGCTAGTACAGAATGAGATATACACATGATTTTCCTGCTGCTATTTAAGTTAGGTTGCAACAGCACTGAGGAGTAAGGCTGCCAAACAACTGCGACTACTTTTTTTCTTTGGCACAGGTTCAGCTTGTTTCTAAAATGGAATATATTGCATTGACAGCTCTAGGATAACAAGGTGAGAAAAAGTTCATCTAAGAAAACAAGAAGCACCAATTAACTCTTTTTGTTCTTTCTCATCTGACTCCTAAATATAAGAGAAGTGAAAATAACAAACTATATAGATACTTCTCTCTTTTGGTGGTTGACATGGAAGAATATTAGAAAATGACATCAGTTTTAGTCTCACTTCATTTGAGCAACTAAGACAGGCAAACACAGCTATTGATGTATCACAAAGCACACTGGCCACTTGTTTCACATAACCCTGAAGCACGTCACATTTTTCTAATTATTGTATTTGCTGCTGTGAGAAGTATGAAAGATAACATTCATTAAAACTGAACACTAATGTCCTGAAGTAACTGAGGTCCTTCATGCCAGTACAGGCACAACTGAAACAGAGATAAACCTGCTTGCTGTGACAAACACAATCTGCTGTTGCCTGACCCCAAATTTATGCCATTTGACTATGTAATTTATCTGTTTTCAAAACTGAATTCAAAATTTGATGAGCTGCATTCCAGGAAAGTGAAAGCAGAAAAATTATTGCTTTTAAGCTTTAAAACATTAAACATCAGGCTGAAGAATACTAACTGCTAAGCCTCTTAGCAGCCATTGAGAATTTTGCTTAGGTCTCATACATAAAATAAATCTCATGATACAGGGCCTCTTCCTCTCACATTAAAAGCTACACCAGTCTCTGACACTGTGTTTTTCTTCTCCATACATCAGCAAACAACAATGGTTTCATGGCTACCTTTACCACTACCAGCATGTCTTTCAGATGTCTTTCTCTCTCTCCCTTCCTCTTTTTCTTTCTGTCTGTCTTCCATAGAAGAAATTCTTCATTTTAGTTGCAGATATTCCCACCCCCCAGAGTGTCATTCTGCCACTGAAGTATCTACAACAGAGTTTTCTCCCTCTGTTGTCATAAGATTAATACTAAAAACAAACAAACAAATAAATAAATAAAAATTCTTCCACAGAATTCCAGCTGGAGTGCATCAAGTCTCGAGGATGAGCTGAGGAAGTTCTGCGCTACCACTATGCTCATTGGCATAATCCTCTGACAGAGACAGATTCTGTAGACTACCTAGACATCCTGCCTTCAGCTGTCTGGAAGTCCTGGGTGTTCTGGAGACTGAGCAGCTGGATACTCTCAGGCAGAAGTAGGCTGCTGGGTAATCTTGGATGCACACCAGTTGCTGAAAGGTCCAGAATTTATGAGATGAAGGAATTCTATTCTGTGACAGTGCAGAAGTAGAGGGTCAGTGCTCCTAAGACTTCCTGCAGATTCCAGCTGTGAAGATGAGGTATCTTCTTGTTTCAGTCCACAACAAGGGGAAATTTCCATATGCTTCTATTTAACTTCTGTAAGTGACTGTGGTGTGCATTTTTCTGAGCCCTGCAACTCAGAGCTTGGGGTTCTGACACTCTTTCTGAATCCAGTGATGACACACCCCAGATTTCACAGCCCCTCAGATATTTTCCTTATGTGATATTCTACTTGGAATGTGATATTTTGGTCTTGAGAGAAGAAAAAATTCTCAGTGGCTTCAGTGGGGATTTGTTCACAGAGCCTGAAAGACCTGAGTGTGCTCTGAGACCCCATTCCATGAAGCATTCCCAGTCATAATGGACACAGTCAAAGGCATAAAACACAGCTGCAAACCAGGACTTCCACAAAGTTTGGGATATTTGGGGTTTATTTTGAGGTCTCTTTCATTATACACAATGTAATCCATGGTGTACTGCCAAAATCAGAGACAGACTCCCTCAAAGATTCCTGTCTCAGCTGGCAGAAGATGTGACATTCCTTAAATACAAACTACCTTCTACCTTCAAAATATAATCTAAATTAAAACAATTCTTTCCCCCATAAAAAGCAATCAACAGGTAGTAGATGCTTCTGGGAGGGAGAAGAGCCTGCAGTGAAGGACTCAGTTCATCTCAGTAGCTTGGCTCTGATTTGAGCTCTAATGATGCTGGCAGATGGGCTTGCCAGAAGGGAAGGATCAGAGGAGTTTAGAGGATTCCTATATCCAGAGGAACAAAAAAATACAACCTGCAGCAGTTCAGTACCAATGTCAGAGAGAACTATTTACACCAAATTACTTTCAAGCTGGCCTTCTACCTCCCTGCAACCCACAGGTCACCAGTCAAAGTGAAACTCTGGAGGACTGATAGGGTCCAATGGTATTTCCTTTTTAAATGAAGCTCCAGTATCAGCATTTTAGAGTGAAGATGACTGCATCTGTGTAGTCCTCATCTGATGCCACTTTTTCCCAATTCAGTATAACATTTCAGCATCTTTTTCACTTTCAAACATGCTCCTTCTAAAATCCCAAAGGTAAGGCACCCATTCGTTTCATTGCATCAGGCCACTGAAGAAAAAGTGGTGCCAAGGTGCTATACTTCTTTTCTGCTTCAAAATTGCTTTGCATTTCAGTTTTGATTTACATTTTCAAATCTGCCTGTGAAGTAAAAAGTCTTTTTTTTCCCTCTGCTTCTCTAAACCAAAGCAGATGTTCACTCTCCAGTCACAAGGCTGCCTTAGTTATTAAAGTGGGAGCCCTTAGAGCTTCTATCCAGTCAACACATTTGTAGAAGCACCTTTTGAACACATCAGGAGCTACCTCACTGTGAGGTGATGCCTGGGGCTGGACAATTCTGCTTGCACCAGTTCTTGGTAGTTCACTGTGCTTACCAGTGGGGGTGGATTCTAGCCCTCTGCAGCTGATTTATCTTTGAATTTTGTTAGATATGTTGCATGAACAAATATATCTGCATTTCAGTTTTGCCTGATAAACTGGCCTCAATGAACACATTTTTCTGGGCACTGACAGATTACCTGTGATGTGGTTCAGAAAATTAGCAGGTGACCTGTGAGATGTGGGAAGTGTTTGCTGTTTCTGCATGTAAAATTATGAAAATATATTGTTCACTGTATAAGATTTTGCAGGTTTTGGGTTTTTTTTGTTTGTTTGTACAGATAATTCATAATTATATTAAAGTGTCTGGTTTTAAATTAGCAAAGTAATTTCCCTAAAAAAATTTTTTACTAATAGACTTTTTTAAATAGGCTTTAAAAAACCACATCTACTGAGAGGAAAAAAATAAGATTATTTTCAGAAGACCATACAGCTTCTCTCAGATGATGGTGGGTAGGTCCTTTTCCATGAGCTGCTGAGAAAAATTCCTTAATACTGAAATCCAGACTCAGACAAATCTCCTACTGATAGGTACTTCAGACAAGTACAAGAAGTTCTAAGTGTACGTAGACATATGCTCAAAACTGCTTCTCCCATTTAAGGAAACTGAAGTCTGGGATAAATTATACCCTATGTCTGAAACTCAGAAAAAAACAACCCAAACCAACAAACCAAAACCCCAAACACTTGCACTTGGCATTGCCAGCTGGCAGCTTCTCTAATACAGAGTAACCCAGAACCACTGTTGCAGACTTTCAACAAAATTATACATTTCATATGTTACATTTCACAAACTGCACCATGAACAGAGAGGTAAATTAAACCATATTTCTTCTTCTGGAGGAGGAAACCATACTAAAGAAGGAAGACTCATTTGAATCATGTGAAGTTTGTATATTTTGAATATAAAAACTATTCAAAATACTCTGTATTTCCAAATACTGCATATTCCAAATACAATGAATATTCAAAATAGCTTCAAATAGGTTTTATTAATATTAACACATTTAATATCTTCAGATATATTATTTTGAATATATTAAATGTTTTATTAAAACTCCTTGCCCAATCTCTTATTTAACAGTTTAGCAGTCATGAAAAAGTAATGCAGAAGAATATATAGTGGGAGGTGTCCTTGCCCGTGGCAGGGAGGTTGGAACTAGGTGCCTTCCAACCCAAAACATTCTATGACTCTATGATACAAGTTAATAAACTTTGTATTACAAAGATTGCAAATCCAAATATATTGTAATATAAAATCTTAAGTAAAATGCAAGGCATGTTTCTCAAGTACCTATTTTTTAACTGGAGTAAAACCTCCAGATCTTACAGTGTGTCAAATTTTACCATGTATTTTCTTAGAAAACATATGCATCACAATAACAAATGATAAAGGAAGGTTATAACTGTGTTTTGCCATGGCAACAAAAGTTTCTGCTTCCTATGACAGATATAAGCCAACAAAATTATCTCGCTGACAAGGACTAAGGAACTTTATCTGTAATGAGTGGTAAGCACTGCCTGAAGCTAGCATCAGCGTGAAGACACACTGGTCCAGCCACCTATATGAGTTGCATGAATCTCATAGTGAGCCTGGATATATTGTCAAACTGCTAGGTAAGGCTGATGTTAGAAGGGTGCATCTTTGCTACTATTCTTCCCAAACTCCATAAATCCAGTGAGAATACACTTCCTCATGGTGCAAACAAACCCATCTATACTATGAAGTGGAAGCACTTCCTGCAGGCTCCTTGAACTCAGACTGCAAAAACATGACAAAAAAAAAAAACAACTCCAGAGAAAAGGTGCAAGTGCCTGGTGAGGAATATGAATGAAAAGTGTTTAAGAAAACCAGGTAGTCAATCACCCCCAGGTCACAAACTGCAGTACTTTCACTGATACTGATTTTATGCATTGTGATCGAATGCTCATACAAATTGATGTGCACAGTATCCCTCTTTGTTTATGTGAGTTTTGACTAGTGTTTTGTATACAGCAAAAAAATGTTTCTCATTCCCATGATAAAAATGCATGAAATGACAATGACAATCCAGTCGGAAGTTTGAGATTCAAGCATACACTATCTTCTGACTTTGCTTCTTCCTTTCTTAGAAGCATGTTTGGGTGATTTTTATTGTCTTTCCAAAGACATAAATGACATGCAGATAAAAAAACCCAGCCATTAAAACATTGAAATAGTCCAATGGTAGCTATAAATGCCAACATTTGCATATTTATATATACTGAAAATAAGCAATTTGGCTCTGTTCCTGCTTTCAGCTGAAATCAACGGCAGAACCCCATTTAATTGTAATGTGAGGAGAAAATAAGATTCATATCACTTCCTACATGAAAATACAAGTATAATCGGTCTGATTTCAGTAAAAATGGCTTTAGACTGGAGGGCAGAGTTCAAAAGAAGCAACTGTACATGGGTTACGTGTCAGATTCACATTGGCAACACACTACTCTCTGCTCTAAGAAATGTGAAACAGAAATATTACTTACTCTTCTTCCCTTAGGTCCCTGTGGTCCTGGTGGTCCTCTTGTCCCTGAAGCTCCCTACATGTCAAATAAACGTATTATTGTCTTCTATACAGAGATTTATGAAAATTACAAGGTTCCTGCACAATGCAACCAATACAAATAACTTTTACTCATGTTTCAAATTCAATTAATTTTGTTAGTCCAATTTATCTAGAAAAACCTAAATAACAGACTCTATGTAACTTTATTCTGATCACGAAATCGTATGACTGTTGAATAAATCACTTCTGTCCAACATCCCAATATTCCTAAAGGATACCTGTATTTCAGCAACATTATGTTAAAAAGCCCTAATAATTTTTGATTGAGTTTTTGCTGTACAAGACCAATGCTAGCCAAATTATAACACAATTATACACAGCAAATTAGAATATTTTTTTATTAACAATGAAAATAAACCCAGAATGAATATATTTAAAATTTATTAGGCTCAAATAAAGTAAGTGTTGTGCAATTATTAATCATCCTTGAAAAAATTCTATTCCTCTACTTATCTCAACAGAGTAATTTTTAAATGGATGAGTAAATGATATAATTAGTTTTCCTGTCTCTCATGGATCATCCTAGTAAAGAGCACGTGAACAGACTTTGTGTCCAGATGTGTAAATTTTCATGACAGTTTTATAGTCTGCAGTACAAATTAGAAACTATTCTTAGCTTCAACAGAAGAAAAAGTTTGAAAATGGTACATTTTATGTCAAACAGAAGCATTATTCTATACCTACAGATAATCCTTCTGGTCCCACAGGTCCAGGCCCCCCTGGAGGTCCTGGGTAGCCCTAGAATTGAAATAAATACAGAAAAGACTAAACAGTTTTATCAAAATTGTTATTATAACAACAAGCCAGTCCTCCCACCAGAGTGGCACCAAGTGATTCTGGTTACCACTCTGTCTATTAGAATAACCTGTGTTAAGCTAATCCATAGGAGACAATTAATTCCGTTTCCCTCCTTAATTTATCCCTCCTTTCAATTAATTATGTTTAATTTTTTATGTAAGTCTGCTTAGAACCACTTTTCAAAAAGGCAATTGCTCCTCTGCTTCATTCAGCAGATTGCTTTGCAATGTCACTTCCACAGAGGGGATAAAGCTGCTAAATGAAACTTCCTAGGAGCAAGACCTCATAAATACTACTCCTTTCCACAAAGCTTGCAAAGTCAGAAGAGTGAGAACTTATTACTCTTTTGGAAAGCAAAACACTTTCGTAAGAAATACAATTAAACATTCTACATAATTGGTGACTTACCATGACACCTTTCTCTCCAGGAGGACCTACTGGTCCTGGGCTGCCTCGCTCTCCCTTTTATGAAAGATTAAAAATAAATGTCAGAGAGTGCTCTTTTCCTGACTAGTTCCGTATCCGTTGAGCCAGGCATATCTGCACCAGTCTACCCTGCAGTAACAATACCACAGCAATCCAAGAGGTTTTTCAAGAGGATTGTAGCCCTTAGTCTACAAGAGACTTGGTTGCTGAAGTTAACCACTTTTGCAGTGCATAACACCATTAGTTCAGGGACCATCCTTCAGAAACAGTGTAGAGGAATTTTCACTTTTGTTGAATTTCTTCACTCATTCTCCTACAAGCCCACTCATCTTTCAAAAAGGTGATACAACTGAACTTCTCTGTCTTCCCTTTTCCTAGAACACTGAAGAAGAGATTCGGTACATCAGCCTTTATAAACTGCAGCTAGCAGATCCCTTTTCTCTCTGTTCTCTCACATTTATACTTTAATCCATAAAATTCAACACAACAAACAAGCAAAAAGGAAAATGTCATTCCTCTCTTACTCATCACTTCAGTACACGTTAGGAAAGCACAGATCTAAAAGCAAGACCAGCCCTTCAGCAGTTACAGAAGTAATTAGGGTAGGGGAAGTAGGAAGGGTCTCCTTCTTACACACTTTGTCACCTTTCATTCGTATAACATCCAGCCAACACAGGCTTGGCTGTAGATTATCCTCATAAAAATGTTACACTTTTATTGCAGATAGTACACATGACATTGTGATAATGGTGTATTTTATGTTGCATACTGTTGAAGACGTATTTAAAACGTAAAGACGTAATTAAAAATTATGTTTGTAATTTAAATCCACATTGCAGGTTTATATTGTACTGTTTAATCCACAAAAGAGGAAGATAATAAACTCTACAGAAACAGTATAACAGTGACAACAATAATTGCACCATGAAGAAGCTTGCTTCCATTTGCTGGTAAATCTATAATAAATTAGTCTTTTACTGCCTTTTTCTTCCTAGCTAAACTAGTAGCAGTAGCCCAACATAATCTTTGTTGGGCCAAGTGTAATTATAAAGAGCAAGAATCCTTTGACACTGAATTCCAAGATTATATTGTTATTAAAATCCTATGAGACTTGTCTAAATTTTGGTTTTAACAAGCAGTGCTTTCCACTGATGTATTTATTTTTGTAGGTTATATACCTTATAATTAAATTGTCATGGAAGTTGTAACACATTATTATTTTCTCAATAAAATGTCTAAATAGCAGCCACCAATCTAGATGCAATAATTCAGCATCCCTGAAGGGATTCAGCATTCCCTGAGGGGAAGAAATTTAAATGGTGCTGGATCATTCTGAGAATTATGTTGTTGTTATAAGTAAAGCAGACATGCAGTCCAGTAGTAGTTTCCTGTTTTTCAGTTTTTAAATACTTCACAAAAATAAAACCATGTCAAATATACTTAGGCTATTTATACTGTTCTAGTCACATTAAATCTGCCAAACTTTGCTTTGATAAACACAACTGCTATTGCACAGCAGAAAAAAACTAACAATATTGTTTTCTTTATTCAGCTAATACACAGAGACAAATTTTACAGTTCTACTTCTGTCTCTTCATTATGTAGCAGTACATAACCTGTAACTACTGTAAAAGATAAGTATAATTTATGCCACATAGTTTCTGTGAATCAATAGCAGTGAATAGTCAATTGTCATAATATGAACAAGATACCAAATCTATCAGGTCTAAATTCATTATCAAGTAAAATCAGGAATACCAGATGCATACCCCTCAAATAACAGGATTTAGAATAACATTTGTTACACCCCTGTGCTCTGAAATAGCTACACAAACATTGATTTTGTCAGTGGTCAGTAAACAATCTCATGAATATTTTATCACCCAAATGGTTTTCAAAGCTGGTTTTTGTGGCTGAGTAGTCAGATACATTATTATACCTTTTCACCAAGGCTTCCAGGCGGTCCTGTTTCTCCAGGTAAGCCAGCTGATCCCTGTACAAACAGTAAACAGACTTATTAGTACAACCTCCATACTAATTCATGGTTAGCAGTTCCCCAGCAATCTGGAAGCAGAGCATGGCCCACTTCTTCATCCCCAAGAACCACTGGTCTATTTGTGCAAGTGCTCCTGTGTGGAAGTGAGGACTGTGCAAGCTAACCTGGCTTACAATCCATGCAGGAGGATCATGGCATTTAGAGAGATCAACAGTAAATGGCTACCGCTTGAAAATAAATTACATTAATTTAATCATCACACTGTGCTACCACCTAAGGTCTGCCACTGAGCTCAGTCTTGCAGTGTTAGATGCTTTACAAACCTAAAGTTGATAATTGCTCTGCTACCACTTCAGTCTGACCACAAATTTCAAGGGGAATAAATTCAGTGGAACAAAGTAAAAGCCAGTCAAAGCAAAAAATTATATTGGATCAGGTGTTGTCAGAATTTTCCCTTTAAGTGTTGTAGCCCCAAATGCCTTTGAAGTCAGGGGATCAGAGACTTTCAGTCCTTTTGGAAACAAAATAACTCTCCTGAGGCTCTCTCAAAATTTCCACTGGATAGAACAAGTACCAACATATGGAACACCAAACAAAGTGCTTGAAATACTCCTTTTATTATCAAACAAGAAGAAAAAAAATATATATAGTGCAAGGCCCCGGTTGAGAAAAGTATGAAACAGTGGGCTTGAAGAAAAGCAATAGGTTATGACTGCTCATAAAAAATGGTAGAAATATGGAAGGTCCTAGTAATGATCTATTTTCCTCTAGAACTCTTGTAATTTAAATATAATACAATAACCCATTGATACAGTTGCCTTTGAGGCTGACAATGCTGGCACAAACTACTTTCTGGAAGGGGCTAAAGAGGTAAATAGGAATCTCTATGGTGCTGGACTCACGTATTATGTGTGAGAACTCATGTATTATATGTCAGGACTGAGCTGTCTCTTGGAAGCAGACAAAGATTCATCCTGGTGATACTGGCACTTAAGGTGATGCCCAGACGTCACTGGCAGGAATGAGGGACTTTGTGATGATCTCAGAATGAGAGCTACCATTGCTACCAGTCATGGCCAGTGGGCCTCAGCAGAAATCTGTGGGACAAAGAATTTCCCTGTGCTCTTGCTTATCAAGATAAAGGTTGTGGAGGTATGGTTTCAAAAGGCTTGATTAATCCCTTTGATTCTCTCATTCCAGAAAGGACAGAAGACATAATCAGAGCCAAGATGTAACTCAGACCTATTCTCCTTCCAGAGAGGCACACCTGATCTCCTGGCCAATGCCACACTGTTTACCAGTCTGAAGATGCTGATTAGAAAGATCGGTAGCTGTGCCTTGTACTGGCAGTGAAGCATTCACTATACAGCCCCTGCCATTTTTCAATTCAAAAGTACTGTCTTTCTGTCTAAGTTGCTCTGGTCTGAAAGAGAAGGAATGACTAGGAAGCAGTGACTGTGAATATGCAGCACGTTAGGTCTAGCCTACAACATTTCCCAGAGCAAGGACAGAAGTTGACTGCTAAGTAGCAAGTTCCCTAGACACTGGCTATTCCTCTGAAGTGAAAAAGTTTACAATAAAAACACTAAGAGAGTGGATTTTTATTGATATAAAAGATGGGAAAAGAAACCTCTGCATGAGTGAAAGCAGCTATGTACGGAAGCATAAAAATAGTCATGATATCAAAAATTGAAGTCAGTGAAATGATAAAGGCTATAGGGACTTCCATAGGAAAAAAGGGAACGTAGTTCACAACACGTTAACTAAATTCTCTTCCACTCCTCCATTCAAAACAGGGGACAAGTGTCAAGACTGAGATAAAGCTAGGACAGCTACATGCAGAGGCAAAAGATGAAAAAAAACTTACTTAGGAAGATAATTTTGATCCTTAAAACAATTCATAGCATATAGTAAAAAGAAAGTGCAATCAGAGAGCCAAGCACCTTGTTCCATCAATACATTGACCATGAAGTGCTATTTTCTTTCCCTATAGACTTATAGATCATCCTTAAATCCTGGATTTCAATTGGTTTATTTTGGAGACAAGCCACTAAGACTAGACTGAGGTTTCAACTCTCTGCTTCTTACATAAGAGAATGATCACAATCCAAAGCAAGTTTGTTGAGTCAATGTCTTCCAGAATCCCTTCAACCCTTTGGGAAGCAGTGGTGGGTTCCAAAAATCAAACTGAATGTATTAGGCAACAGAAAAGTAAACTTGAAACACCTGACATCTTTTTTAAAAAACATAATGGCTTTAAACCTTATTATAAAGATAGTAATAAACTTTCATTTACAAGGATTTGCATTAAACTCTTCAGTGACAATAACACCATTTTAGAAACCTTCTCAACAGGAGCATTTTTGTGGAAAATTAATCAGAGACCAGATCTCACAACTAACACACGCCTGAGAAAGAAACATCTTGCCAGGGCATGTGCTCTGTGTTAGAAACTGGACTGTACTTGAATAATTGAAAACACATTGTATACTTAATGCAAACCCAAGCATGGAGTAATCCATTGAAAACTTTAGTAGTGAGAAATGAATATTCATCTGGTTCCAAACATTCCTGTGGAAGCAGGTACCTGTCAGGCTGTATGCTAACACGTTCTCTCATGTTAACTGAAAATTTTACAATCCAGCGTTATTTAGAATTAATAATTTTCAAATGTTTTTATTCAACATAATTTAATGAGATGACATAAATGATTTTAAAATATTATCTTGCCACATTAAGATTTTTCTACATTTTTTTTTTTTTATTTCCAATTAATATTAAAATTTGTCCTGTATCTGTGCTGAATCACTTCATTCCAGATACAGCATTCAGCAATATCATATTTTCTGCCTACTTTTTAAGACTCCCAATTAGACATTTCTTTAAGACCCCATCAGTTCCATACTTCATGAAGGACTTAATACATTTTGGCATAGTACTCAAAAAAAACCCAAAATAAGATAACATTAGGTTTTATTTTAACAGATAACAATTTACTTGAGGATCCTTGAGGATTCAAACCAAGTATCTATGTTAAAGATAACCAAGGGTGTAGGAAGGAGGAAGAAAAGCACATGCTCTAAAAATCAGATTCTACTATTTCAGACTCGGCTGTTAGAAAAAATATCTCTACAACTCAAAATATTTTAAAAATTAAGATCTAAGAAATAATTGTTAATCTAAGCTCTTTTGTTAGCCAGGTATTATGGTACTGATTTTTTTTAAACCAACACATCTGGACCTTGGAGTCCTAATACAGTGCATGCATGCTTCTAACGTGTGGTGTGACCCAGAACAGGCCTAGGAAAAAAAGGCAGAAAGCATGGTTTACAGTGGATGCTATTTGGGCTTCATACCACCTGCAGTAGGACAAAAGGTAGCTGATCTGTGAGAAAGTTGGTGTCATGGACTCCAGATACCTGTTCTGGAATAAAAAATACTGGTAGTCATAGACTTCCAGGTGAATTTGTGTTAGACCAATGCTTTTGTGTGATTCTATTTTTTATCTGACCAAAACCAGTATATTGGTGAACCACAGACTTTGAAACAAAAAAATTTCAATTGAGCCTTTGTGTAGAACATTTGCTTACTACTGCACCAGGATAAGGTATGAACTGAATGGAACAGCTCTTAGTATCCTGCACTTATAGGTAAAAGTAATCTTTAGTTTTAAAGAAAGCCCTGTCTCTAGACCACTCTGAAGCAGGATCAATTTTGGAGAACGTATATTCTCACAGAAAAGAGAAACTCTAGTAATTTGGGTTATCTGAAAGGCTAAATAAAGAATAAAAGGCAAACTGATGCCAGTTTAATTACAGTTTACTGCCAGTTCAATTACTGAATCCCTGCCTTTGGCCTCTAATGGCACTTTAGTCTGAATTATCAAAATGCGTAAGTAGACTAGAAAATGGCTCCATCTCAGCCCTTGGCATCTAAGGAGCTCTTGGCTGACAGCTGTGCAAACTGCTGTATGTATGCCACATAGTGATCCTGGTTTTTGGTTGTGTAATCCTTGCTTATTATACAAGTTGGTGGTTCCACCTCTAAACTTTAGAAACTATTTCCTACCCTCGTAACCATATTACTAAGAATGTTATGAAATGACCATAAGATCTGTAGCTGCTTTACCCAGGATTGTGTTGGTAATTGATATTCAAAAAGAAGATGCTATTTTTTTCCTTCTTTTTGACACCCAGATCTGGCCATCTGTTTCACTGGCATTTTCTGCCTGTTGAGAAAGTTACTTAATAGTCAACCAGAGGCAATAATGTGAGTTAAAAACTATGCTTTGTTACTGCCAGTGGAGAAGGTAAGTGAAAGCAGAGATGCACCATATTTGTTCCCTGCAGCTGTTGTTTCACTCTGTTTTTAGAGAACCAATGCGAGGTAGGTTAATTGCTTGATAGCATTATGCAGAGGAACACCTGCATTCACAGGATTCACATGCTGACACTGCAGCAGCACGATGTGCCCACTGGTAAAACCTTGGAAGCCAAACTACAGATGCCATGTGCAGATACTGTCCTCTAGATTACACTAAATACTTCAGTTAAATTCAGACACTAAACAGGACAAACAGTGAAAACACTGGATGTGTGCTGACTCCATACACAGAACAGATTATCCTGCTCTTTCACTGTTCTCTACAGTAGAAGGAGCATTGACTAATTTAAGGTGTTAGTCCTAACTTGCAAAACCATAAGGGGTGTGAGGCTGGGGATATTCTGTGGGGTAGCATGGCAGCTGGAACTAGATGATAAAGAGCACTACCAGCAAGAAGTTATTCAAGGAAAACGTGCAAAAGCTAATCTCCAAAATGGTAGCCTGTTTCCTCACACTTCTTGATGAAAAGACCCAGCAGCAATGCTAAGGTATCAGTTCATCGAGGGTGAAAACAAGCAGCACAGCATACACACCTATCATTACCATTCACCATAAGATCTTCACAGAACTTACACTAATCAGTATCTAATAGGTTTCTGAAAGCAGATGAACTACAGTCCCTTCTTGTGAAGCTCTTGGCAATGCCCATGCATTCACTAAGCTTTGAAAAAAATGTTTGCCTCAATTGACCTTTCTTCTAGCCTATGGCTTACAATTCTTGTTTGCATATACCCAAAGCTCAGGCTTTTCCTGATAGATCAAAGAACTCCTCCTGTTGAGCATCCTGCAAACATCAGTTAAAGCTCATTTAATCTTTTCTTCAAGAAAAATAATTGCAGTTTCAATTCTCCATAAATTAAGCATCCCTGGTGCCTAATCCATGTAATTTTTACCTCTGCAGGAGATGCGGTAATAGCTTTGTGGGAATTCTTCTCAAAAGCACATCTCCTAGGCACATAACCTCACAGCAGTATTTTCTTGCCTTCCCACAAGCTCTGACAGGCTGACCATTTTCAGTCTGCTGTGCAGCTGTGATTGACAGCCTGAATATCACTTTTTTTCTTTACTGTACCCTGGACATAACTTTTTTGAGGGGGGAGAGGGACAGGAATGAGGGTAGTGGAAGCATTTCTCAATTCAGCTTGGTTTTTCTTCTGCTGTTTCAAAACCTATTCACAACTAAGCAAACTTGCTGACATATGACTTTTCCAGGTCTTTGAAGATTATTTTTCTAGGATTTGTGTTCATGAACTCTGCTTATTTTAGTTTGTCCTTTTGACACCAGTTGTACATGCTGCAGCTGACAGTTCTATCCTCGCACTTTGTCTCAATATAATAAATGTTAGTGATTTCTAATTCAGATGTCTAGGGACTAAGGGCTGAATTTCTGTAATGGAGCTGGGAAGGAGGAACTGGAATTAATGTTCACTTAGTTATTCAGTGTGGCCCAGTCTGGGTTAACATTACCAAACCATAAAACAATCCTGACAAGCAACTGTTAAGTTCAGATTAGTTCAGTTTTGTGCCTTAAAGCTGAGCAGTGTGTATCATTTTCTTAAATCATCCCTATCACTTCAACACAGACAGGTTATTTATGTAAGATGCTTGAAGATGGTTTCAAATATTTGCTGTAAATCACTGGAGAGCATTTGATTTAGGCATACAAAATCCAGTTGCACACATCAGCAAAGTGAGATTTTTTTCCTCTCAAATGTAAGGGCAATCTTCTCAGTAGCTGAAGTGGTTGTTTCCTTTGGCGTGACTTCCAAAAAATTCTGTCTCATAAGCAGTGTAAACTTGCTCTGCCTGCTGTACATTACTTCTATCTTAACCAATCCCTCTTCAACTGGATGTGATGGTTCTGCAGTTAACAATATCTTGCAGGAAAGGACAGTGGGCTGGATCCTATTGCAGCATTGGGTTCTGCTTAGCCAAGCAGCACCACCTGAACCTGCCCACTTTCCTCTTTAAAGTAGGGAGAGAAAGAGTTTTTGTTGTAGGAACTGTTTAAGAAATACCATCTGAAGCTCTGTCTTAGGCAAATTCCTGATCTATTAATATGTGTGTCATTTCAAGCTTTTGAGCCCAGTGAACATTTTATAAATTTAGTCTACTCAGTTTCCACATTGGACAAACATCCAGAAATACTTTGGCAGAAACATGCTCTGAGGAGTCAGCAGCTTCATGTGACCTAAGAAGCGTTAGACAACCTGGATTCTAGGCTATTGATAAAGCTGTATGTCAGCACATACCCTGTCTTCCTAGATGGAATAACCAACCACTACGGTCCAGTATCATGCTGTTGAAAATTTCCTGCTTGTGCACAGTTGCCATGTGTATTTTTCTAAGCAGATATTAAGCAGTAATTGACCTGGAAAAGCCACTAGAGAAAAGCAGTAACTGTGTTGGCACCTCAGGCAGCAGTGACAGATGTATTAGTCAAAGATACAAGATGGATGATACCATGAAAAGTAATAAGATGGAACAAAACAGAAGAAAAATATTTGTGCAACCCTTTGGTATGAATACCAGACACACACATATGATTCCTGTAATGATTTGCTATGAATTCAGCATTTACAGGATTTATTATTGCAAAATTGCTTCTTTTGACACCTAGTTCAGGAATGTACTAGTTTTCTTCTGGAAAACTGTAATACTCTGATGGATTCCCTAATGCTAAAAAAACAGTGTTCTATATTTTGACTGCAGCCTTAAAAGTGTGCATCATATTCTGTAATTTGAAAAACTCAGTCAATAAAGATAATGAATAAACAACAAGGTGTTGTTTAAGCCAAAAAGGTGTGGGGGGGAGAGGGGTAGGGGTGGTGGTGCAGAAGGAAGAAACCCTACACACACAATTTTATTAGACGTTGGACTTCCTATGAACTGTTTAGTACTTACTTTTTCCCTTGGCCTTTACTCTGAAGAACTGTAGAGTAAGTGCACATTGAGTGCTATTTGTATAAACTCTCTGTACTTTATGTCACCAAGCATCTGGTAACAAAACTTTGAAAGGCATCAATAAGGCCTTACTCCATGTCTTCTTTTGGGCTCCATCTCATAATCTGTCACAGCAGCTAATAGCATTTGTACTTTGCTCTTGTACTTTGTCTTTTGCTTTTAAACTTGTGTGTGTGTGTGTGATTCCATAGATGTCCTGGAGTCATCATGTTTGCCACCAGAACCAATGTTGAATAGCAGGGAGTGGATTTATCTGTGAATTAAAAAGTTTGTATTCTCTCTGCATACCAAGAAAAATCACTTGTTCAAACAGAAGCTGGTGGGAAGGTGGAAGTAAAAACTGCATTGAAAGTGTAAAGAAGTAAGTATTTTGCATCAGGACTCACATCTGGAAAACCATTTCCTCCAGACAAGAAATATAATTCTCTTCCTGCTAGTACTTTTCAATTTACTTAGGAAAAGCTTAACTGTTACAGGTTACAGCAGTGAGAAAAGGGAAGGGATTTTGAAAGATCTTCCTGTGAGTTTTGCCGAGTGTGTTTGAAAGGCTGTCTCCTGCTCTTGGTGTTTTACCACTGGCTTTAACCACAAGATTATATGTATATATATATATTATCCCCCTAAAGACAATGTGGTGGGCATTAGTTCTCTGCTGCCAATAATACAAAAGTAGCATAATAGGATCAAGGGTCTGTGAAGCTCATCTACAACCCAAAAGTGAAAAAAAGGAGTATGTATCAATAGCTTACAAACCACTTCAGTTCCCAGGTATCTCATGTCATCCTGTATCATATGCAAATTCTCCAAACAGCATGTGAGGGAAGTAGTAATTAATGACAGGCCATTTATAACACTGTAATAGGGCTACAACATCCCCTCTTTTGGCACTGAGAATATTTTATTCTTGCAGCTTGTCCCAGACTACAGTTAGGTAGTTAGTGTGATTATTTCTTTAATCATCTGTGAAACATATAATAATTGATTATATATTTGAGCTAGGGAATATTAAGTTTATAAGAATGGAGCTCATTTAGCACTGAATAAGAATATATTAACGTAAAACACTTGAGTGAGAAATTAAGCAGAGAGATCTGCAAGGTTGTTTAAATGACAGTTATCAAGTAAAAATCAACTACAATGGAAGAACCGTAAGAGATAATTACTTTAAAAAAAGAATTGGAGACTGTAGATCATAAACTGATTAACAACACACTGTTGCAGAAATGGCCAAGTGTATTCAAGAATATATGGCTTGTAAAAAGCATTTTTTCCTTTCTCTCAGCAGTCTGAACAGTTTGAGCAGTAAGCTGGACTCAAAAATATTTAGATGAATTGGAAACCATCTACAGGAGAGTAAGAATGTGACTGAAATTATCTATAAAACATGAGAAGCTAAATTAATTTGGACTTTTTAGCCTGCAAAGAAAGCATGAAGGAGGCCCACAATAATCATCATTTGTAAAATGCTGTTTTCAGCAGAAGGGAGTCAGGTTACACAACTGGAAGAACTTTTTAAAAATAAAGAAGACCAGGGCTGTCTGTGGGTCATGGAGCCTTTGTTCTTGGAGCTGTTCAAAAACTGGTTAGCCAACTATTCCTGCCTAGGCAGTAGAGAATGGACTACGTGCCACCTCAAGGTCACCTTGAGTTCTGTGATTTTATGGAGGGTAGACACAGTAAGTCTGCAAAATACATCTCAGGCTAAATGTACCCTCTCAAACAATTTAACTGGAAAAGGATCATTCATTCACTCTCTTAACCATGCTCTGGAAGATCCCTACAACTACCTGTAATGTTCACTCAACCTATTAGGAAAAAAGCAGAATCAACTCCGGAAAATAATTAAAATGGGCAATTTCTTTAAATAGTATGATTCTGAAAGACCACAGAAGTATAGCCAACATACTACATCTTCAAATCAAGGCAAACAAAGTTACCGCAACAAATAACTCAAGCACACTCAAACACAGAATTAAAAATAAAACAAGAAAGAGAATTCAAGCTTACTGCTTCACCAGTTTTTCCAAGATTCCCTTGGTCTCCTTGTTCTCCCTGTTAAATGTAGAAAACAGATGATGCAGTTCATTAGAAGAGTAATTTCTTTCATATGTGTATATTGAAGACCTCTGTTTTCCTAGGAACCTCTTTATTTTCCTAATTACATCTGCCAATTAAAACTTTGAAAGGTAAAAATAAGCAACCAGAATAATTAATTTTGTAAGTGGCTGATTTTGATTCTGTAAAAAGATGTCCAAATGCCTTTAGGACTTGCCTGCAAAATGAAAACTATGCATTAAGGGCTCACTAAATACATAGTCAGCAAATAGTATAAATGAATTATTTAGATTTTATTTATATCTTCCTTTCAGTGAATTACCTTAATTATTTCACAACTCCTTCAAAAGTAAATGTTACCAGTGCACATTATTGATAATTTTAATTTTTTTTAATAAAATATTAGGAAAATTGACATTTGAATGACAATTTAAGAGACTTCTCCTGCTCCTCCCAAAAGCTTGGAACTGGCACTAAGTATCATATTATTTAATTCTGTTCTCCATAACAACGCCTGCAAGTCACAGTAGGTAACTCCAGAACATTTTGCTGCATAATTTGCAAGTGGAAGCTGGGTGTATATGCACTATTAATTACCTGGCTATGACTACAGTCTCAGTGCCCTGATGAACAGTGGTCTGGGTACTGTTTACTCAGATTGCAACTCAGCACTGAGAAATCCTGCTGCTACAAGCTCCTCTTTCAAACTGCAGCACTTCAACTTATCTCCCCCCTCATACTCCTGAAATCCTGCACTGCATAAACTGCTCTGGGTCCCTTCTTGTCCCCTGGCCCAGCCACACCCACATCCCCTGGCAATTAGATCTCATTTTAGAATGTGCTCTCTGCCTACACATCCCTGTCTCCTAGAGTTGCATATTTTCCTTCTTTTCCAAAATAAGAACTTGCAAGAAAGCAGAGTCACCAGTATGTATATATATATATTATATAGAAGCACGTGTGCTCATATCCTTTCACTGTCATGCTACTGTATGTAGCAGTGTGAATTTGTACACAGTTGATACTCCAAACACATTTTATTTCATAAATAAAACCATTCCTTACCTTTAAACCTTCTGGCCCAGGATCACCGACATAACCTCTCTGTCCTGGCTTTCCCTAAAATAATGATTGGAAAAAAATACTGTAAATATTTTATTTTTAAAAGATAAATACAGACATTGGGATGAAATTACCAAAATATGGGCACTCAGAAATGTACAGTATAGTAATTTTAAATACCCCCACATGAAGCAAGTGTATTTATAAATTGATATTTGAAAATACACTGTTGATTATTAAAACAAATGCTAGCATGGTAAGCAGAATCTCTATGAGCTTCTATAGCCATTAACGCTGAGGAAAAAGTCACAATCCAAGAATCAAACACATTTCAATTTCACTTTAAAAAACATATCAAGGAGACAAAGAAAAGGCAAGGTTCTCTCCTGACTAATTTCAGCAGAACTGGGACTCACACTAACAGAATTTCATCTTTAGACTTTGGAGACTGGTGTCATAACTGTCCTTCCTCAACCAGACAAAATCTGCTCAAATATAATTTACTCTTTGTTGATTGAATTGACTACGTTAAGCTTCCTCTCTCTCTCATCGGGAATACAGGGAAAAGAGGCTGTGAAGAGAAGTTCTGAGACTCAAATAAAGCAAGTCTTTCCACAAGGCGTAGCAAAGAACAAGTGATGGGCTTCTCCAGGTTGCTATATGCTGTATAACTGCTTTGCTGCAAAGAATATTAAGGTCTTGCTAGAGAGCAAGAATGTGACATAAAAACATTTAAAACAAAATTCACTGAAAGAAAACTAGTGGCCACTATTAACTCCCTTGATAATTTTAGCCCTATCAGAACAGAACTGGAGTCATAAGTTGTAAAGGATTCTTGCCTGTAGTACCCCAGCTATGTACTAGCAGCGAAGGACACACAACAGATGGAAGTTCAAAAATGGAACAAGTGGATTTAATTGGTAAAGCAATTTGGAACATACAGATTTGGCTTTAAACAGAAATGAAATACAACTGTAAATTACACATGGCGGAAAAGCCACTGACAGAAAGTTCAACTAGGGATGGCTGCTTTTCTGCTTGCAAACCCCTGAGAAAATTACTCTTCCAGGGCAGGGTAATCCCAAAGGAAACGTCTGTTTCCTAAAACATTAGCTGCAAGTTCTGCTCTTCCCTTTCAGGAGGCAGCAAACACCTGTGCTCCCTTTCACCTCATGATGGGTTGACACAAGTGTGTATATTTTAATATAAATATCTCTATCACTCTATTCCTATCTCCACATGCCTTCAGCTCACAGGAAGACACGTCACCCTCAGAAAACAAACCAGGGGAGTGGGGCAGCTTGGAGATAATTTTCCTCTATCTTCAGGAGGAACTGCTCACCTTACAATTATACAAATACCACATGCATCTCAGAAAGGAATCAACTCTCAACAAGCCTAGTTTACAAGCTGATTTAAAACAATCTCCCTCCTTTTAAAGGCATTTTCTGCCCCAAGCAATACAGATTTTTTTTAAAAAATATGCACCAATTCTTGCACTGACTGAGCTACGTTGACAGTTACAGTGTTAATATTTGGATAGCCTTTGAGAAGGAGCTAATTGCGAGGAAATTAGACAAACACAGTCACTTCTATAATGTGGCATCTACTGTATCTTCACAGCATAAAACAACAAATAAAAATCAGCATATTTTTAATTTAGAAGGATTATTTTAAGAAAATCTAAGTATTTTACTTTGAAATAGAATGTGTGGGAAGGTTTTGAAAGGAATGAATGAAAAATCAATTTGTGTTATCAGATACAGCTCAAAAACCTCTTCCTACATACAAAGAGGTTGAGCTCTGTGGAACCTGAGACATATCTTGAGTAAGTGGGGAAACATCCTTTGTTTTGGCTCCAGTTGTTTTAGACAAACAGGAATTCTTTTTCAAACAGGGATCTGAGAACCAGACTGAAGGTTCATATTTTCACCTTCTGTTCCAGTAGAGGATCTATTTTGCTGGCAGCATTGGTCAAGTGCATCCCAGGGGTTCTTGGTCTTATGCATGTTTTTAAAGAAAATGTTAGAAACAAAGGTGGGGGTGGAAGGGGAGAACAAAAATGAAGTGAAAATTGAAGGCTGCCTGTGTAGTGGATGCCTAAGCTGGGGACTGAACACTTTCACCTAAAAACTACATGGTAGAAGACGAATTGCAGAAGCACTAGAAACCTGTCCCACTACTGCCCAAGGGAAAACTAGAACAGTTTCATAAGAATAAGCAAAGGTTTACAATGTATCACATACAAGGATGCTTTACCTAGTTTAAACAAACTCTAACAAAGTCAGGATAACAGTGGCTGAAAAGAACTAACTTACTAACCACGCCTCCAAATAAGGTCTGTAGGACAAGAAGCAAGGTTGTAACAAAAAGGCAGAGGCAAGACTTTCAGATAGAATGGCTAGACACTAGAAAAACTGTCTGTACAATAGGCAAAGGACTGAAGCAAATTGCCAAGAAAAATGAAGAATTCCTACCCCTGGAGGCTGCAAAAAACAAGCTAGAGACATCTGTCAGCTAAAGGCACAGCTGACAGCTCATGGTGCCTTAGGGCCATGCAGAGCCAGACCACTTCTTCAGGTCTCTCTCAGAGACCTCCTCTGCCCTCATGGCAATTCAACTAGTACAGTGATAACACAGCTTCAGTAGCATTTACTTTCAGATGTAGCATTTGTTTTTTTAAACTCCTTTCATGGAAAATGTAAAAAAAAGCCTATGTTAATCAAAACAATGTGAAATTGCAATTAAAAAAACAGACGTATTCAGCAACTTCCTGACTCTGTTCTGCTGAACTATATGAGATTTTGCAGCTTCGTGATTGGCACTCTCTCTCCAATGTAATCACATAGTCCACATCACAAGAGGGAGTGAAGAAAGCAAGGACAAGCAGAGATGGGAGCAGAGTTCAGAGAAGCAGTGCTAGCAAGTTGGCCTGGAGTCGTGAAACAGCTACAGCCAACAGAAGCTGTAGAATCCAGGCGAGAGCAGATGGGCCCTGAGACAAAGGCGAAAAATGTGCAGGGCTCCCCATCCAGCAAAATTTTCCTTTCCCCTACCTCTTACTTCAGGAGGGGATGTTAGCCAGCAAGTTACTAAAAAAATGTCTGGGGACAGCAACGCTGGGGCCCACCTCAGATCCTCATGTTCTTCTCTCAATAGCTTGTCGTGAGAGAGAAACTAGGCAGAAGACATGCCAATGGCATGCACATTTCCCACTAAGAGAAATCAAACCCAAAATAATTTAGGTCAAAACGACCTACAATAGATTAAAAAAATATTTCAGTTTGCTAGGTTACAAAGAAATTTTTCCTCTTGGGTCACTCTGACAGCAGCTGATGGCGGCCTGTGCATGCCCCGTGAAGCAGAGCATGTGAAGGCAGGTGTCTCACTGCCTGTGAGTCACACACTTCAGCATCTCCTTTTCCAATTGCCACAGCACAACATGGGAGACTCTGTCCAACCACGAAGCCCTGCCCAAGGAGGAGATTCAAAGTATGACGCAGCCAAAATAAGAATTTTCATGAGACACTTGGCAAAAGCTCAGGCTGATTAAATTGAATGTTGAACTAAGTCACCAAGTGTTTTGAAATTCTGTTCAATTTTTTTTTACATTTTCCTAGCTGAAAAAAAACACTTTTTTTTTTTTTTATTATTAGCTAATCTATGTGGCAAATAAGCATTTTAGTATTATTTCTAACATAAAACAAGTTCCCAACTTTGGCTAGCTAATGAACAGGAAAAATTACATAGGAATATATTCATTCTAGAACCAGGAAACAATATGAAAGACATTCCCAAGTTCATGCAAGAAATGGAAAATCATCCAAAATTAAGACCAAGCCAATGATTACCACACATAAGGAAATCAAGTAAAGGCAGAAAATCATAGTGATTTCAATAAACTTAGGGACACTCTTGTAGTCCCTAGCACAGACTAATATTAATTTTTAGTTTAGAATTTTTCTAAAAATAAGCTTTAAGTCCACTGTAATCCTCTTAGACACTAACACATTTTTATAAATAACAAAACCAGCTGTTAGTTTTAAACTTTCATCCTTTAAAACATGTCAGCACAAGCAGCATTGTGACACTCCAGCTTTACTGTTTTCAGCAACTGTCTTGCTGCTCAGTTTGAAAACAATTTCTTAAAGCATCAGTTCTTTGTATTTCTCCCTGTGAACCAAGTCTCACGGTGAGCTCTTCCCCAATATTTTGATGTATCAGCTGGTTCAGTCCCTAGGAAGTACATGGTGGTTCCATCTGTTGCAGAGAAGCACCATGAGCAGTTTGTTATTGACATTTCCCTTTTAGAAAATTTTATTTTCTGCACCATGGCTGTGACTCTTTCAAATCCTTCACATGGTAAACCATTTCTCCTCCCAGCTCTGCTTTGGGTAAGTGCTGAAGAGACATTTACTCAGGAGATGCCATTTTAACACTTCTCACAGTAAATTTACCTTTTAAAAGCATTACTTCTGCTGAAAAATACAATGCCCTAAGAAAACTGCTTGTACTTACTCTTGGGCCGACTCCTCCAACAGGTCCAGCTGGTCCTACTTCTCCCTAAAAAAAATTAGAACTTCAATAATCTTGATGCCAAGTCTAGCTTTAAAAAAGAAAATCTAATGGTCTGTATTTATTATATCATCTTAAGTTTGCTTCATATGTTTTTATGAGTCCAAGTCTAACAGAAACACTGTAAGAGACACTAATCTGATTTCAGACAACTTCATTAGCCAGAAAGCCATGTCCTATGTAGTTACTAGATGCAGACAGAAAAGCTGTGAAACTGTTGCTATACCTACCATTAGAGAAATATTTTCACAATTTTGAGCAGGGAGAGAATTGGCTATGACAGCTTAACCTCTCTGCTCCAAAGTTACTCTCTTCTAGCAACATTTGACACTTCATGACTAAACGAAGTAGGAACATCCCTGCTTTTCTCTTCCATGTTGCCATGGCACAGCCACTAAGTTAGTCAAGCCATTTTGCCAGGGTTTATCCTTGTCTTCTCTCAGGAATGGAGTCAGGTGTGTAAAATAAGAAACGGGACACTGTGCCCGTGCTGCACAGTGCGCTGATAAAACTGTGCAAGAGGGAAAACTGCAGTGTTAACTCTTCAGTATTCACTCATTACACAGTTACATTTAAGCATGGATTTGCATCAATGCCATGTCAGGACACCATGCTGTGATCACTGAATCCTCCTCAATATGGAAGATTTTATCCAGGTTTTGGAGGAAGTGCTACACAACCTCTACAACAACAAGCAATGGGAAACAGAGGAATTAAGAAAACCCATCTGCAGCTTCCTGTCTTCTAACTAAACAGATCATTTTGCCACTGTTTGTGTGTACTCAGTATTTGTCATGGAAGCCCATTATTAAGCTACTTAGACGTCTAGATGTCTATCCTCAGAATCACTGATTAAACTATTTATAAAGTTAATTACTTTTAGCCTGAGAGACATGAGCTTTTACTTTTATGATGATGAATTAAGAATACCCTATACATTCATAAGATGAAGAGCTGCCTTGCTCCCCTTCAGTTAATAGTGGTCTAAACTGTTTAGTAAAGTATATCTAGGATACTGTAATTACATCAATATATGATTTCTATATCCATACCACCACTCCCTCCATTTCATCTCCCCAGTTTACCTAGAGCAACCACATCTGACTCTGGACACATTTTATCTGAGATTTCACTGAAATAACCAAAATAAAATCACATAATGGATGCACAGCCCTGTAAAGATGCTAAAGCCTCTTTGGGACACCTGCCAAGATGTGAAAGAAATTTGAAATTTGGCAAGACAGCACCACAAACACCTAACAGTTCTTGTCTAAACCTCCTACACCTCTCACAATTTTTTTTTAAACATAATCTCTTGATTAGACAGTTTTTCCATCTTACCTCAACTCCTTTGGGGCCTTGTGGCCCTGGAGACCCTCGGTCACCCAGAAGTCCCTAAACATCCAAACAAACACAGTGAGAACTTACATCAGCTAACAATCGGGTTGGTCTAGTTTCTCTCCTCTTACAAACCTGGACAGAAATCCAAACCTGAAGAATCAGACTTCATTTCTTACCATCATTCTTAGGATTTCCCTTAGGAAGCCAGGAGAAGATGCAGCAGAATTTTAATATCTGCTTGAAAACTGAGTATCTTACAAACTTCTACCACATAGATTTTTCTGAAGCTTTTATCTTTTTGAAAAGGAAATAAGAAAATATTTGACCTCACACAGGAATACTTCCTCCTTCTTGAACACGTAAAGCAAACCATCATATTTAGATTAAAGCACAAAGTAACTCTACTTGATTTAGATGGTCTTTAGAACAACATGCGATGACAACACTGCAACAGAAATTAACTACAAAGTGAATTTAAACTGCTAGCTTGTACAAAACTCCTTGTGATTTTTCAGGTCTTACTTTTCTATTAGGATTATAATCAGCTTCACAGAGATAAAGCACCTTATCTTTTGCCAGCTCTGAGTTTTTCATGACTGCTCACACCAGTGCTTTTAAAACTTTGTTAAAATTATTTCACAGCTAGCAGTGTGTCAAAAATCTGTCATCCCAATTACAATCGTAGTAATTGAATAAAGCACTTGACCTGGTGTAGGAAAAAAAAAATCTGTGTAAACATATTATTAATGTTCTGGGAAAGCTAAGCTTAATGATATCAGATAAAACAACAAGAACAAAGAAACTGCCCTTTAGGAAAGATATGATTAGCCTCTGAAGAAAGCAATACTGGGCAAGTTCCAAGTGTAAGCCTTATTAATTGCTTACTAATGAAGCTGAAGTCTAGACAGAAGGTGCAGGCCTTGGTCCAGTAACCATTTACTTAGCATGCAAAATTAAATGGAATAGAAAACAGAACAGGCCACCCCTCATAGTACTGAGTTTCATGAAAAAGCCCATCAGCCTGGGAAAGGTTGGGATGGATGACTGACATATCACCACAAGAGTGACAAGAGAGCTTTCAGTAGCACTGTATCAGTAATATTATTGTGTAGCTAGTCACAAAAATAATTGACAGAACTGTTGTTTTATTCCAAGTGCAAACCACATTAGGAGATACAGCTTTCAGCAGAATGGAGTTGCACAGTGGAAATGTTAGCAGCAGTGCTACTGTACAAACCCTTCCACTGCACGTAACTAGATCCAGAAAAAAGTCCCAGACTTTAAAATTAATATTAGGACTAAATGAAATTTCCAGTTCTCCTTTGAGGTTTCAGGCAACAACCAGAAAATTAAGGTAGTCATTAGACAGATACCAAAGTGTCTGGAAAAAAGAGAGTCAGCAAATTGGAGTATCTTGTATTTCACATAATACAACTTCCCAGTTGACCATCCCTTCCA
Source organism: Apus apus (assembly GCF_020740795.1). Lineage (NCBI taxonomy): Eukaryota > Metazoa > Chordata > Aves > Apodiformes > Apodidae > Apus > Apus apus. The sequence continues at coordinate 16,512,686 of NC_067288.1, read as the reverse complement.
GAAGCGGGGAAACTCCTAATAGCCACTTCTATTAAATGTGTTACCCAAACAAACATAAATCAGCAGAGGAAGGAAGTTCTCAGCTACTTCCATGGTACAATGAACACTGCTAGTAAAACTACAGTTGTAGTCAGAATATTCTAACCATTTTTTCCTCTTGCTTTTCTGTTTCAGAATGTAAATACTTGGAAGAATAACTCAGGAAACAAACTATTACTTCAGAACTTCTTAAAAACATTCTTATTTCCTTTTAAAAAATGTTAGTGTGCTTCTTTTTCTTTTTTTATAAGCAGTGGAACAAGATCAAACACCTTCTAAAATATTGTTTCCAAGCTGAGTAATGTGCTGTAAACCCAATTATATAATGAGTGCTTTGCTTTGAATGTTATTTTAGAGAGGTCAGGTTTGCTGATTACTGCAGTAATTTAGGGAAAATTGACAATTCAGAACTTCTACTGGTATTAGAGGTGACTGATCACACTCACAGAGAGCTTAAACTTTCCACCAAGAAGCTGAACTTCTCCAAAGCCAACTGCTAAAAAATTAAGCTAACCCTGCTTTCTTGGCTTTTAAAATGTATATTGCTTCTGAGGAAGCATAAACAAAAACATAAGAGCAGCACATTAAGAACAATTTTCTAAAAATAAAAGCTGGAGGAAATTTTTTAAAACTCCAGGCAGCACAAGACAGCTGGAAATCTTGAAAGCCAAACATTTCCAGTGTTATGCAGCCCTTCTCCCTTGGTAGTAGGAGCAGTGAAAGAATTTTTGCAGTTTGGTAATCTTCCTTCTCAAATGTAAGCCATCAACTCTTTCTGATTAGAGCAGGCTGTCTCAGCTTTTTGTGTCTAAGACCCAGTATGCTGGAGACCACTGAGTCTTGTTCAGCTATGCAATTTATGTATCAAAGGAATACAGAGCCTTAAACTTTGTAGGTTACCTTTTAGTACTTTTTTTTTTTTCCTGGAATTCATGATCAGTAATTAATGTAGTAAACAAACCCAGTTCTAAAAAAACCCATCTAATTTAACACTTTGGATATAATGTGGAATAATATGATCTCACTTAGTGAAGAGACTGGGCAGCAGGGATTAGATCTCAGTTATATCATTCAGCTTGGAGGATTAAATCCCATCTGCAGTTCCAGAACTGTTGTGTTTCTCTTCTCCTATTTTCCCCTAGACACAGCATCATATAATAAAGTTTTTTTAAGTGTCCTGGTAATTTAGAAACAAAAGAGCAAATGGCACTGGAGTGGTCAGATACAACTAATTTATATAAGGCTGTTAAGATTACATATACATTCAAATAAGTTAGCAAAGCAATAAAACAGAACCAAAGAAAAAGTCCACATCTGTCTCTGGAAATGTATTTTAACTTCTCCCCAGTTTGCTGCATTTTTAGCCTTCCTAGTAAATTCATGTCTGAGCTTTTGGGACAAGGCTCTTCACACACTTAAGATACGAGATGCAGAAAAGATCTGCTATGGCTTTGGATTATTTGAGGTGTTCTCCAGAATTATTAACTTTGGCAAGGAAGGACTCTTGCAATCATCCAGGTACAAATAAGAACGTATCTATAAACTGTTTACTGCTTCCTGTCCTATGTTTTCTTGAATAGTCTACCAAAGAATTTCACAGCTTTGTTGATGTAAAATCTTGTCATTTCTGTCTGTTTATTCATGAACAACTTGTATGTTTTGTCATTGGACCAATGATATTGTTGGTCTTGCACAGTACTCTTCCCTTGCCAATTTCTGCCCTCTGCTCACACAGCTCAAACAGACCCTTCATTTTGGTAGGATAACTACACTGCCTTTCAGAATACAGTCATTCAAGTATCCTTTTCCACATTTAGCCCCATTTGACTGAGTTCTTCGGGAATACGAATGCCCAGAACTGTGCATACTACTAAGATAAAATCTTCTTGTGCTTTGTGGAGTGGCATTAACAAGACACCTTGCCTCATGTGTTCTAGAATTTGCCCTAATTTCTAGCTGCCTTGTTGTGCTTTTATTTCAGAGAGATCTGGCAATGTCGCTCCTTCTGGCCAGCTGCCTAGCTCTAAGTTTACTGTAGGATGATGTTTTAGTATTTGCATGCATCAGTCTGAAGTAACAGAAGTGGAATGAATTAGTACAACATGCACCTTTTAGAATCATCTAAAGATGCTCAACTGTTTTTCATAGACAAATTTCATTCCATCATACTTGTGTCTATGTATCAGTGAAAACAGAATGTAAGAATAGTCTCAAGGCTGGTGAGCAAGGAACTTAATTGGTACTTACCTTTCAAGAACAAGGAGTCAATCCTTAGACACTATTCAATCATCATTCTCTGGGTTAATTTCTGATCCACCTGCACTTTTTGTATTAGTCTCTATCTCTTCCATTTTTAAAAAAAATTCCCATATGTGGTTTTATTGAAAACTCTCTATATGTGAATTACTGCCTAGGCATGGTCTAAAATATAACTCTACTAAAGAACAGAGTGTAAACTAAATCTGCACAATAATTTTTGTGTAGAATTTATCCATTATCATCAAATATATTATTTTATCCGTTATTTAATCTGGTGTGTGAATTTTACCCACATTTCCATATCTTTAGTAACTATTTTTTTCAAAATTTGTTTTAAAAAAATCTCTATTACTCAAGTGAGACTATAGAGATCTGCAAGTATGTGCATGCATTTTATTTAAATACAGGTGAAAGGTATGGTACTTTCTAGCTACATAGCAGTTTTTCCAAATGTTCTTGCATTTAACTGGCCACAACATGCTTCCACTTAACACAGTACTTATCCTCATAGCTGCGTAGACAGCAATAAACATTAGATTAACTTCCTTGTGTAAATACCTGAGGCAGAATACCTGTATTTCGACAGAAAGATCTTCCCATAATGAGAGTGGCTTTCTCTCAGAGAATTTCCTCAGATATTTATATTGTTATTAATATTATGAATAATTTTTCATATATAGTTCTTACCTTAGGACCTTCAGGGCCATTTAATCCAGGCACACCAATATCTCCTGGAAAACCCTAAAGAAATCATACAGATGAATTAACTATGGAGTAGGAATGTTTCCAATGCACTTGTTTTGATTCTGTTCAGTCATTTTAAAACCTGAATCACAGAAACAAGAAATAAATTCATTCTACCATCCCCAAAATGTCAAAATCCATTACATTTCCTTGAAAGGATGTGGATAAGTGACAGATTTAAGGCAGCTTTCATAAACTCAATTTAGCAAATGTCAGTATGGGTTTCATTTCTCTTAGCATAAGACTCTTTATCCACTATGCAACATTTGATATTAAACCATTGGATCGGTTTTGATGCACAAGAAACTCCACAAAACACCCAGCATCAAGTCGTGTACTTTTGGATTCAACTATTTAAAAAAAAAAAAAAAAAGTTTAGAGAGAAGGTGAAGCCCCTTAATCTTTGGCCATACTTTAAGGACAGGATCACTGCAAGATTAAGAAAAGGGTAGAAAGCCTTTTGTCTCCAAATCAGCAGATGACAACTCAGGTCTAGCTCACAGTAACTAGAGATCACCAACACGCAGAATTATTCAGAATAAACCTATTTGAAATAGTGTGTAGTATAGTCCAGCTGCTGGTGAAGAAAAAGATGAGTATGATGAAGAAAAAATGAGCATGCAAAGGAAATGAATCAATGTAAATTATCACCCCAAAAGATCCGGCCAGTAGGCACTGAATGAGACACCATGAGGGTGCCTCTATGTCAGAGAAATCCAGTGCCACAACTAGATGTCCTTTAAAGGAATAAGTGCATTTTAAGGAAATAGCACCAGTGACTGACTCTTAAACTAGTAAGGGCTCACTCACCCACCTGCCAAGATAGTACTTGATTTTGTTATTTTTATAAATTTTTAAATTGACTTAAATCTTGCTTATCTGAAAATAGAAAGACTGCCACCAAAAAGTTCTTCCTCTGAGTAAAATGTTTATTACTACATCTGTGTATATCCATCACCTAACACTAATAAAAACAGATTTATTTCTTTCCTAACAGAAAATAATTGCAGATTAAAAATTATAAATATCACTCTTTGCCTGCATACTTTTTCAATAATGGAGATGAAAGCATCATACACGCTCAGAACAACTTAAAGAACATCTCATAAAGAACCTCTAGCATGAAATGTTCTCTGGCACCCTTCCATACTAGTACAGGCTATTACGTGGCATCGTTAAAACTTCAAGAGTCACTTTTTAGGTTCTCCAACAAGTAAAGAGGTATTTTTAAAAAATAATTTAAAAATTCAATAGCCCCACTGTGTGGTTAATCGTTAACCCTACTCTGTTCTTCCAGAATAGCTGAGCTTTAAATTCTTATAATAATTATTAATTATCATTAGAAATGGTGATCTGACATTAACCACAAAAAACTTACCAGAAAGGTAAAGAGAAATCATACTGAAGCAAGAAGTTCAAAAGAAATTATTATTTTACCCTCAACTACCACATTAGAATAAACTTTTTAAAGTATTTAGGGCCCCACTGTTCTTAATTGTAGGGCTTTCTTGTTTGCTTTCTATAACCTGTCCTCACCAGGATGCAGAGACACTTATGAGTAGAGATTTAGATGGGATGAAAGTATTCTTATGTGTGTTTATATATTTAAAAACAAAAAAAACCCCACTATTTCTTAAATTCTGGTTCAGCACTTGAATGTTAATGAGTAATATGAAAACCACTACAGAATCAAAAAGAACCAATCCGAGTTTTCAGAATAAGTGGAACAACCCCAACACACAACATGTCCCAAAACAACCCAGTGGTAGTATCTTTATGCCAAGGAGCAGTATCTACTAGTAGAGCCGTGCAACAGCCGCAAGATGCCTCTAGGTGGCACTTGGAATATTATTCACATGTGACCAAGCCTGAGACTACAGTACTCGCCTCAGCCTATACACTTCATAAGAGGATTTTTTTTTTAAATCCTGGCCACATTTATCTACTTAAATACACTGAAGAATCAGGTAATATTCTTTGGAAGTTGCTGACTCATCCTTTCGTACTTTTAAATTTGCTTATTTACAGACATTAAAAAATTACCAAGGGGTGGGTTGCTCTGTATATCTGTAAAACTGTAACTTTCTAATGTGTGAACAAGTGCTAAATGTTGGCACAGGGACCAATTCTCTCACGACAAATGCTCTAGAAAACGGTATTTCAAGAACAACCTCTATTTAAAAAGATTTTTATACTGTTATAAGGGAATATGTCTACTTATTTGCATAAATACTTCTAGAAGAAATTCAGTAAGAACTATGAGATGTCTGAGGATGTTAAAGAGCTACTGGCCTGAGAGCATCAACATTAGCAATGCATTTAAAACTTAAGACACTACTTTTGACTTTGCTGTAAAGCTGGATTTAGTCTCTTCTTGCATGCTACCACAGAGAAAATGCAGATGCCATAGCAGTATTAGAACACTATTTTTCCAAGATGTTCTCACATTAAAAATACATGAAATAACTGTAATAATCCAGGACACAAAATTGCACTCAAAGTGTGGTTGTTAATGGTTCAATGTCCAGATTGGACACCAGTGACGAGTGGTGTTCCCCAGGGGTCAGTACTGGGTCTGGTGCTGTTTGTCACCAACATAGACGGTGGCACTGAGTGCACCCTCAGCAAGTTTGCCAATGACACTTAAGTGTGTGGTGAGGTCAACACGCTGGAGGGAAGGGCTGCCATCAGAGGGACCTCAGCAGTCTTCAGAAGTGGGCTTGTACAAACTGCATGAAGGTCAACAAGGCCAAGTGCAAGGTCCTGCACCTGGGTCAGGGCAATCCCAAGCACAAATAGAGGCTGGGTGGAGAATGGATCGAAAACAGCTCTGAGGACAAGGACTTAGGGGTGATGGTGAATGAGAAGCTCAACATGAGCTGGAATGTGTGCTTGCAGCCCAGAAAGCCAACTGTGTCCTGGGCTGCATCAAAAGAAGTGTGGCCAGCAGGGAGGTGATTCTGCCCCTTTACTCAGCTCAAGTGTGACCCCACCTGGAGTACTGTGTCCAGTTCTGGAGCCCCCAACATAAGAAGGACACGGAGCTCATGGAGGAAGTCCAGATAAGGACCATGAAGATGATGTGAGGGCTGAAGCACCTCTCCTATGAAGACAGGCTGAGAGAGTTGGAGCAGTTCAGCCTGGAGAAGAGAAGGCTCCGGGGGGACCTTATAGAGGCCTTCCAGTGCCTGAAGGGGGCCAGCAGGAAAGCTGGGGAGGGACTTTTTACAAAGGCTTGTAGTGAGAAGACAAGGGCTAATGGATCAAAACTGGAAGAGGGAAGATTTAGGTTCGACATTAGGAGGAAATTATTTAGTGTGAGGAGGGTGAGACACTGGCACATGCTGCCCAGGGAAGCTGTGAAAGCCCCATTCCTGGAAGTGTTCAAGACCAGGCTGGATGGGGCTCTGAGCAACTTGATCCAGTGGGAGGTGTCCCTACCCATGCAGGGTGGTAGGAAATGGATGATCTTTAAGGTCCTTTCTAACTCAAAACGTTCTATTATTCTATAATGATACAGATAACCCCTTAAGACAATTCCAGAAAATGAATGTATTAGAAAGGAATTCTCAACACACTTCAGCAATGGCATTTGCCATTCAGATTCTGAGTAGTGAAGTGGTATAAATTTCTACCTAGATCTGAATTTGCCAATAGTTATTCAGCAGTCAGCTCCCTGAGAAGCTACTCCAGTTTAAGAATGCATTATTTTTCCATAAGTGACAGGCCAGGACATCAATGTATAATTTCCAGCTGCAACATAAATTTAAGCATAAGCAATTTGGAACAAAACATCATTCAATATTATGACTTCTATTAATGAAATGCAAAATGTAGATTCTTATCTTCCCACCAGCCAGAAGCCTGGCAGCTGGTAGGTTACAAATTATTTTCAAAATCTTGCTGCAGATGTGGCCCTTTGCCAGCAAAGCACTTTAGAGTTCACTCAATTTAATCAAACTAGAGGTGGTGTAGAAAAACCTGAAGTCTCAGCTATCAACAAAGCTGTCCTTCAACCTTGCTGTGAAAGTGTTGCTTTTTGTGCTGAATACATTTAAATATAAAATTGATTTATTGCTCTCATCTATCTATATAGTATTAAGTAAATATGCAGAGAGGATCAGACTGTTACTATGTCAGAACATGTCTTTTTGTACTGAAGTCAGTGCCTCAGAGATGAGGGATCTGCAAAACTGTTCCTTTTCTTTGTTTTCTTGTGTCCCTGCTAACATGAAAGCAGAAAACCAGAAATGTTTGGAAATTACACTCCATTTTCACTAGGAATTCTCTTACATTTGCAGAATCCTACTCGTTTAAAGCTGTTTCCATATGACATTTGCCAGCACTGCTATTAGTCACTGAACCTCATGCCCTCTAGCTCCTCAGAAGCCCTCAAAGAAGTTGGGACACAAGCACCAGTGGGAAAGGCACCAAAAGCAAAAACCTTTCCAGTGATACTCCCTGCAGTTGCCAAATTTCCCTGCTCCAATATTATTTCATTCAAGCACATGCTGTGTTTCATTCAAATAAGAATTTGGAATTAATTTTCAGAAGCAATGCCAACTGAACTTCAGCAAGATACCTTATTAGAGCTTTATTACAAATTACTATCAAATCACAAAAAGAAGATACCTGTATAAAACTACAATCTCTCTAAACTAAGAAGACAAGGTGTGGTTTTATATTCTCATATAAGAAGTCTTTATTATTCTTCTGAAAAGACATCCTATGCAGAGATAAAATTCAATTAAAAAAAAAATCTAGTTTTTCCTCTACACAAATTAAGATGTCAGTATTCACACAATTGCAGGACCTTGTTTTTTGCCATTTGTACAACTTTGTGACAGTGTCAATAATGTGCTGAACACAAAGAGAAAAACAGAAAGAAAAAAAAAATATTTAAAATGAGATTTCTTTTGTGCCCATCTATCCAAAGTTTATTGCCAGTATTTTTAAAGGGTGGAGACAAACCTTTTTTTTCCTCCAAATCTTCACTGCTCATTTTGGAAAGGGTGAAGTAAAATGATGCTGATGTTGCTTTTTTTCCAATTGCACATGGCAGATCTGTTAAGCCACACTCACTGAAACACTAGTGATTGATTTCTTGAGAGAGGCCAGTTTTCACTTTTTGTGTCACCAGTTTTCCAAATGTGATCCATCATCCTTTAAAGCTGTCTAGTGCATCTACATATTTTATGCAACATGCACTAAAACAATTGCATTTGCGCTAAGCTGGTATCTAGTGTAGTCTATTTTCCAGCATGAGCAAGGCCCTGCACCAATCCTTCAAAACATGTCCTTCACAGACCTGCTTGGCTGCTTGATGGCCAAGGAGGTGGCTGGTGATCAAGCCACTGACCAGCTCAGCAGCTCCCATCAACATATTAAGGACCAAGTCTGAAAGCATTCTGTAAATAGACAACGTGATAAATTAAGTGCTTTGCTAAGAACTTCAGCGTAGTTCTCCAGCAACAGTTAAACGAGTATGGTCTGAAGAACAGGTCTTCTTTCAGGCATGCTTCTAATGATACAAGCAACTGTGGTGCAAGGCAAAGCCAGAGTACTGAGGAAAGTCATCAGAAACAATTCCGTGCATCTTGAAAATGAAATATTTCTAACTTTCAATCTTAGAAAAGATACTAGTAACTGATAGTCACTGAAATAACTCTTGTGCAGGAGGATCTGTGTTCTCTCGCAGGACTGTTTCACTGAACACCAAAACCCAAGAGCCAAAGCAGTAAAGGTGTTTCAAACAAAAAAACATTTAAATATTAGCTTGCTTTACTCTAGGGAGATCCAGAACATTAGGGGTTAAATAATGCCCTGGTAAAGCAACACCAATCAAGTTTTGTCTCTTCTTTTCTAGTGAAGTCTCACCACAGCTCTGCCTGAAAAAAGGAAGACAACAAATTCTATGAGAAGTATCTATGAAGGTCTGTGGAAACAGACTAGGACTTAGTAAGCACAGACAGAACTATCATACTGACTGAAGAAAACTTAAAACATAGGAGGATCACATGAACAAGCATTGTTCAACATTATTAAAAAGTCAATGTAAATTGAATATTTCTTGAAAAAAATATCAGAAAGACATACTTATGTCTAATACATATATGAAAGGACCTGCTAAAGATTCTGTGCAAAGACAAGTACAAGCAATTCTATGACAAGAACAATTTTCAGATGTATGCCAGAACATGCCAATAATTCCGCTATAAAATTGTCTTTATTTCTATATTCCAAGTCATTTGCATGAAAGCTATTTGATGTAGTAGTGAAACAGAAAGCTGTAATTACTGCACTCATGGGTATTGTTTTCACAACCTCAACACATCATGTGATAAGATAAAACATGCATTAAAAATAAATTTTTTAAAGGAACAACTCAAAGCAGTCAGTGATTCACTTACAAAATACGTGCCTTTTTGACTGTGTACTATTATTTAAATATATCCTTTTCCTTTGTAATGCTATTGCCTTGAGCATGAAGCATAGCAGCTGAATCCCATATGAGCACCTTCCTGAAAATATTAGCTAAAGACTTCAGATCAAAATACTGCACAGATGCAAGACATTCTATTGAAGATAATGACTAATGCTCCCTCTGCTCCAGATGAAACCTATTTATAATACTCAGAGCGCATCTGAAGGCACCTCTGAAGGAAACTGTCACACTCATTCTTGGGGGAAAATAAAATTTTCTTCTACCAATGTTATTTAATACAGGCCTGTTAAAACCTTGTCTAATTTCATTCATGTTAACAAGCATTACCTACTTCATTGTACACAGTAACCACAGGCATTGTAGATTAAAACAGTCAGACCAGCACTTTCCAGCTCTCATGCTAATAAAATAAAGATCTCTAGAAAGCTGAATTTTGGCTATTCATTTTTAGATGCAAAGCAGGAAAATGTGCGAACTGATGAAGAACATTCTCCAGAAAGTGCTTACTAAAGACACCCAGTGCTTTGGGAGCAGCACGCATCCAGGCACACAGCAGATGCTGGCTCTATGGCAGAAGAGACATTGCTCGACATTGCAGGACTTCTGCACTAAAAAACTGCACTTGGCAGCCAACACTTGTATGGCCACCCAGAAAGCAAGCAGGAGATCTCTGCCCCTCCCTCTGCTCACTCCTGTCCATCAGCACTGCAGTTCTCAACTGGACCCTGCCTATGAGTGGGTGGCTTCAGCTCTGATCTGGTGTGTCTCTGCACAGCTGCAGAGGAAAGATTTAGGAAGCAATTCACTGCTGACCTGTACATAAAATGCCAAAAACCCTGGAGGATGAATGAAGCCTGCCAGGCCCGCTCCCACTGGTGTGTGCAGAGATAACTACAAACTTTAGCTGCTGCAGTGCCTGATTTACAGCAGTTTAAACAAAAAGAAAATTCAGAATATAACTGCTTATTCTTTATACTGTAAATGAAATACATGCTCAAATATGCAATTGGCGAGACCAAAGGATCCCCAAGTTATCATTTCACACGCACCCAAACCAAGCTTGAACATGGGGACTTGGACACATTTATAAATCCCACTCTTAGTGTTGGACAAAAGATGAGAGGCATACTTCGAAGAAGCATCCGATAAGATTTTGTTGTTTTTTTTCTTCTTCCTTCCCCCTGGACCCACTGATCTTAGAGGTCTTTGCCAACCATGACGATTCTGTGATTCTGTGAAGTTCTGCTACTGGGCAGACACAGCCTTGTTCCTTGCACTCACAGCTATGCCCAACAAAACTCAACATCGGTTTTTGCTTTGTTGGTTTTTTTAATATATAAAATCTTTCCTAAAAGGCATATGGTATGGTTGTTACGCCCCTATCAAATTCAAAGTACTCCCCTTGTAAGACACTAGTCCATCACATTCCCCTTTTTCCAGAAAACGTGTACTACAGGATATCATGTCTGTTTTCCATATGGGATCACGGGAAGTCTGTCCATCCAAGATAATGAAAGAAGAACAAGGAAAGTAGCCCTGTCTGATGTCCTAGCTGTCTGTTTTTGGAAGATGGGACAGGATTAGATATATGATGATAGGATTTTTTTGGTAGGAAAATCTGCACTAATTGCTCATACTTCATATATCCAGTTATGTCTAACTAGCTTTTGGCAACGATGATCTTATTTTCATAAGACAAAGTAACAGGGAGAGTAAGATACAATCTTCCATTTTAAGCTGTTTGCTTGGGCTTTTCTTTTTTTTAAATAGTTTCATTGTAAAACTTCTAGAAATTCCAATTTGTTCAAGATCCTGGTATGCTGTTTTGCCATATGGTGACCATGTTTTGATGAAGTAAGAGAAGGCAAAAGTTCTTTTACTTTATTTGGGTACGTCTTGCATAACTAAAGTTAAAGAAACATTGCAGTATAGCTTTAAGATGACATTTTGCAGAAAATTATTCAAAGAAAAATACCTGGACATTCAAGCTTTAATTATCTAACATAAAGCACTTTATTTGCCTTCTAATAGCTGAAGTAGTCCTGCACCTCTGAGCAAAAGGAAATACTGAGCTGAATTTTCAGGCAGGAAGTTTTTCCATCTGTATCTGCCCTGTAGGTACTAGCCCTGAAAGTTGGATTTCTCCCCAGGCCCAAAGGAATAGCATGCCTGAGTTGGAATAAAGAACTATGAGGGACTACCAGGACAGGGTTCAGGGTCCCCAGGACACAGGCTTCAAGACCAAAATTTTATATTAATCTGCCACAAGTCCCCCTTGCTAGAAGCTCTACAAACAGAAGAGATGATGCAAGGATCTCTTTTGTTAAGAGTGAAGAGGCTCACAAAATCCAAAATCCTGAGCCACACAGGGAGGCAGCATGGGGGAGGCTGTGGGCAGCATGCACAAGCTTTGGGCTTTCATTCTGACTGAAGAGCATGAAAATACTCTCTCCCCATTAATTAAAACATACTGGCTAACTCTGAAAAGATCATCTTGTGTTGCTACAATACACTTCTCAGTGAGGGCTCATCTTCAACAAGAAAGCGTGCTCTTTAGGATTTACAGGAGCTGTAACAAGAAATAATGCTCAGTAATTTGTTCTTGAAAATCAGAGGCCTTGGGCTGCCTCTTAAAAAATTTAGGAAGATAGAGCCTCAGCTTGAGGAGAAATGCTCCCAGCATTATTGTAAGGCCAGAACAACCCCAATTGCTTTAATACATATATATATATATATATGTAAATCTTCCAAACACATTAAAAAAAAAAAATCAATTGGAGAAGACTGATTAAAAGCAAAAATCTGCATTTTCTGCTTTCATGTCTCCAGTAAATGTGTGTGTGTCTGTGTATGCACATCTTTCCTGTATGGCCCACAGCATTATTTCCTATAGCCCATGGTAAAAATGCCAAAAAGCACCGAAACCGAACAATTAGGAGACTTAGGTTCTGAGTAGACTTTCACAGTACTAAACAGTTCTTAGGCAACTGCACTGCTACATTCATGTGCTTGGCAATGCTTCCTACGTAACTGGGTGTTTATTCTTTGCATTCCTTGCAAATAAAGTTATTTTGTAAGAGAGAAATATGAAACTAGGCTTGGAAAATCCCATTTGTAAACATGCTGTAGAATCCATGAATGGAAGTGTGCCTGAGAAACAACACAAGCCTCATTCAAGGTGTAATGAATCCATAACACCTGGATTCAAAGGAGAGCAAATCCTAATCACATAAGCAAATGAGAGACTACTTTGGACTCAAAGACCCTGTATATTAATATTTTGCATTAAAATTGTGAAATAATATTCAATACTTTATGGAGAATTAATTCATTGGATATAACTGAATTAAAGGTACTTTCTAAAACTAAGACAACAATCTTCAGTGAGGCAAAATCATTTACCTGCGATTTTTTTAACTTAGAACTACAAGATATTCAATCTACCTCTATGTAGTAATTTCTTACCTCAGGTCCTGGAGGACCCGGTGGTCCTTGGGCTCCAGGATCTCCCATTTTCCCCTTAAAAAATCCAAACAGTTAGATTTTTGACAATAATTTATTTTTTGATCAACAGATTGTTATGAAGATTTTAAAAACATTTCTCAAAAAGAAGGCCAACGGAAGTGTTGAGATGACTTTTCCATTAAATAAAAAATTTTATAACTGCCTCTCTTTGGATTCAGTTAAGACTAGTTCCTTCAAACCCCTTTGAAGTCACAAGACAAAAAGCAAATTAGCTTTAAACAAATGAAATATGTAGCTATTTTCATAATTAAAACTACATATTATTTAAAAGACCAGGAAGTAACATAAAATCAATATCCGTAACACTTACCTATATAAGAATCCAATCATGGCCAAAAAAAAAAGGCAGTTTTGTCATCAATAATAATAAAAACAGGTCCTATCCACGTTATAGTGACATCGTACACAAATATTGACCCACTTAAAAACTGACCAAAATATTTCCCAACATTTTATCTGTACTTCTGTGTTTTTCAAAGGTTGCTGCTGCTGCCACACAACTAGGTGTTCCTTGAGAAAAATTTAAACCTGCATGACCTAGAAAATATTTTTAAATTTTTATTGTAAATTATTTCATTGTAAATGCATTCTAAAAAGTTAAACATTATGTTTCTTGGAGGACTGAGCTCTCATATCTTAATTTTACATCAATCAAGAAGTTGGTCACATTGTTTGTGCTTAAAATCCACAGCTGTTCAGAAATGGACTAATTCACTTATCTTTAAATGCAAATGCTTCTATCTTTAAAGGTTTCCCATCTAAGCTTAAGCAATTGTTTGGTTTTGCTTTGTTTTGGGGGATAACTGTTTATGTTATAGAATCTCTGCCACAAATAAAGTATTTTTTACTGAATTTAAGGGACCAATGACATTCATGAGGTCTAAGTAGGTTTACCAAATAGTGGCTTGATTGCACATCAGAAAGCTGAAACTGGAGTGATTAATTTTTAAATTCAATTAAGTATTGGCAGCTTTTAATTATATGCCGCAAAGAGGCAGAGAGCAGCGCCTAATAACAGGAGAGGAAGAAGCCAGGTCACCCTGTGAAATGCTTTTTCTGCCTCAACATTTACAAACCCAGCAGATGTAGCAGCACTGCACGAATGCCTTTGAAGTTGCTAAAAATCAGTAAATACTAGAATTCATTACGACTCCCATCCCTGTAAGAAGCGACTGGCCATTATTAATGAGATTTCCCACACTCTTTCAAAATCAATCTAGCACAAATGGTCACCTTGGCAGCTCCCAAAGCTCTTGCTGCACTTGTTTCAATCACTACCAACATGTCTATTCCCCCATACAGTGACTATCACAGAATACCTAATATCCTAAACACTCCCATATTAAACATATACTGATCTCTGTAACAAAACCTCATAGATTAGGAGCTGACTCACTCATGAACCAGTCACTAGAAACAGAAGCAGCTTAGACTTCATTATTTGCGCATTTTGAATTTGGTATGTTCTAGAGGATTACATATAGTGTGAATGTAATATACAAATAAGTATCAAACAGACACATACAGTGATATACTGAGAGTGAAAAATCAATGTGTAAGCTTACTGGAGGTCCTGGTTTTCCTCTGATCCCTGGGGGTCCTGGTAAACCAAGAGCACCCTGAAAAAAGAAAGCCATTAAATGAACATTAAAATGTATTGTAATGTTGGAAGCAACAGTTTGCTACACTTTGCCAACTGGAACAGGCTTTGAAATAATTCTGTGGGATGAGAAATGTGTTATAACATTCAACTTTCATCAAAAATTTTCTCACAGGATGTGCTATTTCAGTGACTTCTGTTGTACTAGCCAAACAGAAAAGATGATACTTATTTATCTCAGTTTCACGATATGAAGGATCATGCCAGACCATGTGCTTCTGCTAACCAGAGCTGGACGAGGTGAGCTGCAGATGAACCTCAGGGTTCAAGAGAAAAATATCTTTTACAACAGTTTCTTAGCAGGTTTCAGATCATACCATATTTCTTTTCTTGTTTCATGCATCTCTGAACACGTGGCAGCCAGAATTCTGCCCATATCCTTTATTTAGTTATGGAACAAAGTGAACAAAGAGAAGTTTAAATGAGCACAGTGCTTCTTAAAACAACGTTCATTCAGTGGTAACCAGTAACTTTTACTACTGCACTCTACTTTTATGCAACTGCCTTGTTGCATTTTAAGAGACTCAGAAGCCTGATGTAACTGCCAAAATCAGGCAACTTTGTAAAACAATACAATTATAAATTACCTTGTCTCCTGGGTACCCCTGGTCTCCTGGCTCTCCTGCAAGGCCATGTTCACCCTAAACAACATATTATTTTATACAGATATATGTATGTGGCTTAAAATGAAGTAGTTATCAGTATTAGAGAATGAGAAAGATGGATTGAATCTTTAGTATTTAAAAATAACACAGCTCTTTCAATGACAAAGCAAGATGTTGCACTGAAGCACCTCAACCAGGAAACCCTCTAGACACAGCACCTGGATATTGTTATGTCCAGTAGCAACTGCTCTGTCCAGAAGCAAGTTTGTCTAAAGTACCAGGTCATGAGACTGAAGTAATTTTAAAATATAGAAGTCAGAAGAAAAAAGAAATCCAAAGAAAAAGGGGAAGGTTTTGTCAAGTACATTATTTTCCTCAAGATTTAATGAAAGGAGTCTGAAAGCACTGTGGATCTCTAGGATAATGGAAATATTTAAATCACCTTATCACCTTTCATTCCAGGCTGTCCCACACTCCCTGGGAGACCCTATTAAAATGAAGAAAATGAAAATTATTGTCTATAATTGGGAAAGCAGCCCAGGCACCAGGCTGTGGGATCATTTAGCACCATACCGTGGGCCCTGGAATTCCTGATGGTCCGCTCAGTCCTGCTGGCCCAGCCGCTCCCTGTGAGATAGCAAGAAAGGTGACTGCCTAAAACATTGATGAAATGGAGTAACTTAAAGACTGATAAGAGGATGTGGCACTGTCTGCACCACAAAGAGAAACCAAAAACGTTTTCAGCCTAATTGCTTGGGGAAAAAAGTACCTGTATTGTAAACCCTCCACCTTTTACAATTCCCAACGACGTCAGCAAGAAACTAAATGCCCCTTTTTTTCTGCAGGTTACAACAGCAGTGCGTTAGGCAATGAAGAATAAGGAAGCTTTCTTTTGTACTGCAGCTGCACAGTTGGTGCCTTTTCCCTCTGTCCTTAGCTTAATGTGACATCAGTACTCTGTCAGCATCAAATTTGGTTTAAAGGTTTTTACTCTACCATGAGAGATGCCATAAAAAGTGACTTTGACTAGGATTTCTCATCCCTCCATGACTTCTACCATGTTAAAAAAAAAAAAAAAAAGAGATGGGAATATTCCAAAATACCAAGTGTGCAAACCTAACCTAAGTTCTGACAGGCATGCTAACCTTTTCTGTTCTCATGTACTTTCAGAGTCCTTACTACACTCTTCCTTCCTGGGATTTATTTGGACAGTTTTATGACTTGAAAAAGTGAGCCAGAAATGAATAAGATAAGGAAAATTAGAAGATCAACACAGCAATAACATTAACATTAATAAAAGATGGTGAGCTAAACATAAGAAATTACTTTAAATGGACTTCTCCCTCTTTAATATAGTTTTAGCTATCTGCTCTCTGCCTATTCTACCTCTGGGGGTGGGGGGGGAAGCAAAAAAAAAAAAAAAAAAAAGCAGTGTTATACCTCTGTGGCTGTGTAAGATTTTAACAACAAATATAAATATAGAAATCTTTTGCCAGTTACTGAGAGTGACATAGAAAAGATGAGATGGACACCTACAGATTTCCAGCTCAGCACACATTCATTATTCCCTGGAGACTCTTTCAGCAATGTTAGCAAAAATATTCTTCTGCAGCCATCATCAGTCTCATGGCTCACTGAAGAAGAAGGAAGACTGATGACTTAGCGTCTCAGTGGTGCTTGGTAAAGTTCCCAGGAAAATTGCCACTTGATATTGCTTTAGCTTTCCATGACTGCTTGAATGATATATTCTGTCATGTTAGCTGATGCAAAAATAAATTGTTTATACTGCTGTCTCTTACTTGTGCCATATATTATAGTTCAGCAAGGCATTTCTGTATGAAAGGTACTGTACGTTGAATACATACTATGGTAACAGTAGCATGGACTGAAAAATCACCAAGGGATACTGAGCTGGGAAATTTAGCTTTAAAGAACAACGGGGAGAGAGTTCAAAACAGCTTTACAAAATTCAGATTGATGAAACTCCTGTTACAGCCTCCAGAGACATTGGCTGACCTCATTAACAGCAAAGAACTAAAACCCCACAAAATAAACAATTATCTCACTGGTAAGAAAAGGGTTGAATTGGTAAGCCTGTCAGTTTTTTCAATCATCCTCCATCTACAACAGCCTCTCTATATGTTAGCACATGCTTATCAGTTTGGTTAAAACTTGCTGATGGAAAGCAAAAATTACTTCAGCTACATAAAGCACACCTTTCCCAACATTTCTATGTGACAAGTGGAACTAAAGCCAAGTTACTTTTACCTGTCAAAAAGACAAGATACCACAGAAAGAAAACTAATGCTTCCTAGTATTCAGGGGTTTATTTTATTGGGGTGGGGAGGGGTGGGGGGGCAAGCGGGATGGGGATGGACAGGGGGGAAGGAAAGCTAGCACTGATAACTGTAGTCAAAATTTTTCTGAAAGTCTTAATCTTATTAAAACTCATGGCAAATTTTGAAAATGGTCAGTCAGCCAGAATTGAACTTCGAAACAGCTTTGTATATTGAGAAAATCATGGAAGGAAGGAATTCTTGGACTCAGCTTGCTGATGCTGCTCACTTTGCTGTTGTTCTCATGAACAAACACAGTAATACAATTAGCTCTCAACACTGAATACAGCTGGGCTGGACAAGCTACTTGAATTAATGCTGCTGATTTATGCCAGAATAATATCTTTAATCTCATGTATTGTGTACTGTAATACTATGATGTGTTATAATTGACTCAGTATTGTAGAACAAACATTGAGGTGTCTAGCTCTCCAATCAGTTTTGGATGACCCCTAGCATCTGCCTGAATAAGGGTCATTTGAAAACAGAGGCCAGGGTGCAAAATCCCATTTGAAGACCAGGTGTGGTCAAGGAACTGGGCTGCATCACACCAGCTATACTTGGGGATGCTGGAGTCATCCAAAATTCCCTTGGGGTCTTGGTGAAATTCTACTATAGTTCAAAGAGCCCAATGGTCCCTTTAAAAAAAAAACCTCTGGAACACAGCTCTTCCAGTTATCTTAAAGACTGGGAAAGCAGGAACCAGAGTAACTAATACAATGCAACACAGAGACACAGAGAAATGCATAGTGATAAGTTTTACTGATCATGCCTATACACGTGTGTTAGTATCCACAAAAGCCTCATGCCACTAGATGCTGAAGTCCTCTTTAGCAGTGTTCCAACCTTATTTCAAAACTGCAACTAGATTTGCTGATGCTTTGGAAGCTTCCAAAAGGTGTTCAGAAATCAGGAGAAAATGTTGACAAGATGTTTTTCTCAACTGCAAAGTCTCAATAATCCAATCATTTCTTATCAACCATGGACTGCTAACTGTTCCTGAGCAGCCATGCTGATGTCTCTTGACTAAATCAGATTCCACGTTATTTCAAATAAAAAATGCAGACACACCAGATCAGAAATAAGCATACAAATCCAAACCAAGTATAGAAGTACCCCACACCAGCAACATGGCAGCATTTTTGTAGAGTGGTTTTAATTAAAATCATGGGTAACTAAAAATCTGTTTCAATCCCTGGATTCTTGTATTTGTTTTAGTATTTTACAGCCATACAAGACAAATATTCTAATTAGGTAATGTTGAAGCATGTAATTAAAGTGTACTCACTCTTAGTCCTGGAAATCCAGGAGGACCAACACCACCAACAACTCCCTTAAAAAAAAAATAATTTCAGATTATCTGAATCTTGCCATTTTTAAAAACTCCCAGTGATAATACAACAAAAGCGATCTGCAAAGCTAGTCAATTGGGAATTTTATAGAGAGTTTCTGAAGAATGGCAGCTTACCACTGTACAGGTGATTACACTTCTTAAAATTCCTGATTGTGGAATTAGATGTTTTCATAATTAAATAATTCCTGTATTACCAGGGGATATGAGATTTGTTAGCAGGATATTTAAAGTGGAAAGAAGAAAAAAATACTTCTCAGGGGTGGAAAAAACCCACAACGGGAATTTATTAAGATTTATTAAGATTCCTTTAAAGACAAGTAGAACATCAGCTCAGTTCATAGAAAGACCTTTGCAAATTAAAGTCTCCACTCCCTTTATGAAAAATTATTGATACAAACTACAGCATTTGTACTTTATGTAGAAGTAACTAATTCAACTGTTCTCTACTACTGCTTTTGTTGCACTCAAGTTTAACTCAGCAGAGGCTAAAATTCTAAATACCATGGAAAACAGCTGCCAAGTCTCTGCCCTGTGTCAAAGGACTATTGTAGCCCTCCAGGTCAGCATGCTTTGCACAGGCTGTCCCAACACCTGTGACCTGCCACTCAGTGGAAATCATACATAGGGTTCATTGTAGCCCAGGACCCACAGTGAAGTGAAATTTTTATGCAATCAAATCTGAGCCCATTCTGAAGCTGCCCAAAAGGGCATGGCTGCTGGGCATGGCACAGAGGACACCTTTGTGCTCTCCTGTCTCCCTCTGGTGCCTATGTGTCTTCTACAACCTGCTCCAGACTAACCACAGGGGAAGGTGAATGCTCTAGCAACATCCTCCAAGGCAGACTGACTTTGTGAGATAATTGAGAGGGTGTTGTGGACATGAAGGATGGCATTACTCCGTTAAACAAAAGAAATTTGGCATGGAGATAGATGTCATTAGTGTCAAGTCAGCACATAGGAAGAAATGTCTTCCCTTCAAGTTCCTGCCACCACAGGCCTCCCAGGCAGCCTCTGCTCTCCACTGCCAGCTCACAAACAGGCTCTGTAAATATCCCATTAGCATTGCAGCCCCCTGCAGCTGCAGCTCTGGCCCCTTGCCTGAACAAGCCCTGCAGGGTGATTTTTGGGGCGGAGGGGAGAGGGGTTGCTGCCTGTCTGAGAAGGCACTAAGATCAGCAGCTGTCCTGGCAGATTAGAAGGAACTTGTTTGCAAATGCTTATGTTAAAACAGTCTGTAATTTCAGATCCAGGATTCTGAGTGTTTGTCTGTTAAAGTACTCCTGTTCTGCAGATCTTGTGGAAAGAGAATATCTGCTTTATCAGGAAAGATGGGGACACTTGGGAGTAACAGGAGGGGAATGAAGAACTCGCCTTTTTATATCATTTGCGAAGCAGCTGGTGGCACTCACAACCCTTCAGAGGGCTTTCATTACAAAAAGCACCTTACTGACATCATATGACACTCCCACAAAGGGAACTGCCTCAGGGACCAGAAATGCAAAAATCGGTTTTTTCACATTCACAGAATCACACAATCACCAAGGCTGGAAAAGACCTTTAAGATCATCAAGTCCAGCCTATGACCAACACCACCACATTGGCTAGACCAGGGCATTAAGTGCCATATCCAGTCTTTCCTTGAACACATCCAGGGTCGGTGCCTCCACCACTTCCCTGGGAAGTCCCTTCCAAAATGTTGACACCAAACATCGATAACCCACCAGTCAATAACACATAATTCATATAAGCATTTCTAGGGAAGTGCAGGCCTTCAAAAAGGAGATAATCCCCCCAGTTGCTGACTCTGGTCAATATTAGAACAAACTTTAGAAAAAAAACTGTTAAGTTTCCAAAGGAGCATCCAACAGTAAAATCAGACTCAAATCTGCTGCTCTTTTGCCCACTATTTATTGCTATTTCCTTATCTGGCCCAAAGCCCTTTCACTGGTTTCTCATAACAAAGGAAACCTGAGTTTTGAGTCTGCCACCAGTTTCCCTGCAAATACAGCAAGACAGCAAAGCTCCTTTGAGGGCAGCCAGTGAAGTTACATGACAGCCACAGTTTAATACCATACCACGAGAGCACTTCACCCTGCACTTGCTGCCAAGGACAAATCATACTGATTATAATGCACTAAATGACATAGTAGCATAACTGTATTCAGTACCAGTTCAAAGGATGAAATCAATTATCAAATGCATAAGCATATGAAAGGAGAATTTTGGCACACATGTAGAATCCCATTTTGTTAAGGTGATCTTGGAATAATGGTTTAAATAAAAAAATGCAAAGTCATATCCAATGCAAGAATTTCTGAAGACAAAATATTCATCAGTAATGTAGTGACAGCAAGACATCCGATTCTCAAGGTAATCAGCACATACAGCAGTTAAAACTATTCTCTCAGCAGTTTTCTTGTTCTTTTCTCCCTCCTTTTTATACTACCACTTATTACAGTGCTACCCTAGCAATTTCCATGGGAAAGCAACAGTTCAAAATTTTCTTGTGGACTTCAAGACATTGCTTTTGAGGCAAAATTCTCCTTTTCATTTGGAAGGGGAGTCAATATTGACTGTTACAAATTTTACTATGTTAATCAACACACAGTTTGATACTTACAGGACTTCCATCTGGACCAGGAGGGCCCCTGTTTCCAAAGTCACCTGGTAAACCCTACAGTAAAAGAGAGAATGCTTGTTCTTTATTATCCAAGACAGAAAGGGTGGTCTGAACACTGAATTCCTATAGGTATTAGAAATGAGGACTTCAGGAAGTGGATTCAGGGAAAGAGATGGAGGAATGACAGCAACAGAATGTTTCAGCTGCACAGCTCAAATGAATGGAACGTAAGTGGCATTTGTCTCCTAAAACCATAACCAAAAAAGATGTAACTATACACAATGTAAGCATAGGGCAATATCAGATGATTGTTTCTTGAAGTTTTTTTTCCTATTTTGTATTTTTACTTCAATATTTTTTTTGTTACCTACAGCATTCACTAAAACATCTATCTTCTATTATGTCCTTACTTTTGTCCTGCTCCATCCCCCAGTATTAATGGTTGCAGTCTAAGTGGGACACATGTGCATTAGAAATCTTTCTGGTACAATACTGTCCTGACCAATGTGAACACTTGTCTTAGTCTGCATCTAGAGACTGAAATAATAAAGCAAAACAAGATACAGAAAACCCTCAGTCATTTGATCAGAGTTTTGACTGCTCTCCAGCCATTCTTCCCCTAGCCTGTATTTGTGCCTGGGGTTGTGCTGATCCAGGTGCAGGACCCTGCACTTGGCCTTGTTGAACTTCATGAGGTTGGCACTGACCCACCTCTCCAGCCTGTCAAGGTCCCTCTGGATGGCAGCCCTTCCCTCTTGGGTGTCAACCACACCACACAGCTTGGTATCATCAGCAAATTTGCTGAGGATACACTCGATCTCATTGTCCAAGCCTCCAACAAAGATGTTAAATAGCACTGGTCCCAATACTGACCCCTGGGGGACACCACTGGTCACCTGCCTCCATTTGGACATTGAGCCATTGACCACAAGTATCTGGGTGCAGCCATCCAGCCAATCTCTTATCCACCGAGTGCTCCATCTGTCAGATCCAAGCCTTGTCAGTTTGGAGACCAGGAAGTCACGTAGGACAGTGTCAAACACGTCGCAGTTGCTCTGCCACCATCCATCATCTCTGTAGCCTTGTTGTAGAAGGCCACCAGATTGGTCAGGCATGACTTGCCCTTAGTGAAGCCATGCTGGCTGTCACCAATCACCTCTTTATTTTCCATGTGCCTTAGCAGACTTTCCAGGAGGATGTGCTCCATGACCTTGCCAGGCACAGAGGTGAGACTGGCCGGCCTGTAGTTCCCTGGGTCTTTTTCCCCTTTTTTACTTCTTTCTGATGTTGCCCACTGTACAAGCATATGAGTGGCTGAGGAAAAGTGGTTTGGTTTTGGGGTTTTCTCAGGGCTTTTAAAATTAATTTCTATCCGTGAACTATTGCCAGGAAGGTCTCATTATTCTCTGGAAGAGACACATGAAACTAATACCAAACGCACACTATTAGTGTGAAGCTGCACCATACAATATTTTAATTACTTCTATCACTGTATAAAATCAGGAGAAAGGATGGAGCACAGACCTCCAGAGGAGTCAAAATTATTTCTAATTATATGGTAAGGTTTATAAAAGAGTCTATCATAAAATTTGCAAAATACCAAGCTGGAAGGGGATTCTGCCTGGAAAAAAAACAGCAAGCTAAGGCACACACAAGACTTTTCCCGAAAGAGAAAGATCTTGCACAGATTTAGAGTCCTGAAATAATAAGAGATGCATTGACCTTGAGCAATTAGCTGCAAAGCACCAGAGCCTTACAAGTCCATTTCCATGGGGAAAAGGACTAAATTCCACCCTTACGATAATTTTACATTAATTACTCTTCTTTGTCTTTTCAGTGATTGAATGTCTTCTTATCCCTCACTGTGTAACAGGAACAGTACGTTGAGGCATTACCCTTTCACCTCTGTAAGGCTGTGTTCAAACCCGCTGCAGGTCAAAGGTACAATTAATTTGGCCTTTTTAATCTAGCTTGTTTGGAGGACATGCACATTGCTATACTAAATACTGAGCTGGACAGCTGCGTCTTACCTTTAATGGAATGCAGGACATTCATCTTCATACAACATTATATAAACATCAATATTATAATTCAACATTATTGTAAAGCATACAAAGGATGACTATTCATAATTTGAATATAAAACAGAACCTGAATTGTTTTTACAGTTACAATGGACTTGACTAATAAATTGTTGGTATAATCTGCAAGGTCTGTTCTGTCACACTGACCAATGGTTGTACCTAATCCCATATAGAAGAAAGCTATATAAAAACAATCCCCAAATGTAACGTATGTATGTAAAATCACTATGAATGGGACAAAAAAATGCATTAAATATAATGCAGAACTATCCAAATTTCGTATGACAAGTACACAACTGAAAGAAATTAGATACATACGCTTTCACCAAGAAGTGCCTTCTTGAAAGCACATTTGATGCAAAACTAATTAAAATTCAAACTGATGCCACAGACCCAGTCTTGCCCAAGACTCAGATGCACAAAGTAACCTTCAATTCAAATCATAAGCGAACTACAATATGGTCACCCAGCACAGCAGCACTGTGTCTTGCTAGCTGATTAATTAAAAAACGGATTATTTGAATTCACACCTTAGCCATTTGATAGCAGCTTCAGAAGGAGCAGTTTATAAACTTAATGCCAGTTTTCTCTGCTTGTCATTCTTCACATCAAAAGAAACTCTATTCAAAGGCTAGTGCCTTCTTTGGCTACTGTTAGATCACACAGAAGACAAAACATAATTAAACAGAATCCTCCACAGCTTTCATAGCATACATCAAGGGCCAAATGATGGTAATCACACTATTATAGCTGAACAAGCTTGTTCAACATGCTAGATGAAAGTCATCTAACCGCTGAGTGCAACCGAGTGCACAACTCGGGAATGCTATCGCAGTGTCCAATCTCAAACCACAACCAATTTAAAATTGGAAACTCCTGGATAGCTTCAAAGACCTAAAATAATAAGGTTGCAGCAGAAAACAAAACACTTGGCATTGAAGATATACCACAGGAAATATGTAAACCTTTATAATGTATACTTGGCAGATTTG
This sequence comes from Apus apus, assembly GCF_020740795.1. Taxonomy (NCBI): domain Eukaryota; kingdom Metazoa; phylum Chordata; class Aves; order Apodiformes; family Apodidae; genus Apus; species Apus apus. The sequence goes on along the minus strand of NC_067288.1, from coordinate 16,488,023 downwards.
TGTTTATTCTCAGATGTAGAAACATATGTTAAGTAAAGGACAGCTTTAATTTACTATAGTCCAGAAATATCAGACCATTCAAACCAACACCAAAATCACTTATGAAACTTGCATCGTGTCTGTACCTTGTGCTAACACTGATTTTACAGAATATATTTGTGTTTCTGTCATCTTTTAACCCTCAGGTAGTCAATATCAGTCATCAACCACAAGCCTCATCATGTTAAGTCTTCCTAGCTTCAGAACATCTATTATTAGTTATAACCTGCACAGAACTTGCAGTACTGCAAAGTACTAACTGGAAACAATAGAAAGCTACAGGAGAAAAAGTAAAATAACATTTTTAAGTTTATTAAAGTTGCAGAGTAAATTATAGGTGTATTTACGTGGGCAGCAGAAATTGTAACAAGTGTTAAAAAGCTTTACCTGTCTCCCTTTAGGACCTCTTTTTCCAGGGAAGCCTGGGATGCCCTGAGAAAGAAATAACCAATAAGCAGGTTTTCTTTTCCTCAGTAGTTTAAATGTGAATAATTAAACCTGCGTTTGATTGGAAAAGACAGTATGAAAAACAGTATTAGAAAAAAAAAAAAAGTTGATCAAAGAATCATAGAGACAGTGACCTATAATGGCGGGGGGAACACAAACTTTGCATGTCTTTACTGTGGTCACGTGAGAAAAACTATGAAGCAGCCACATCCTGCTGCCACCTAAACACATGTCCAGAAATCCTTTGTGCTCAAGAGAAGCAAGAGAAAGTTCAAGCACAGAGTGACTGAGATGAAGATTTTGATGACTGGTTTTATTGCAAACATCATCTGAAAATTGACAAACATTAATTACTGACTAAATGAAATTGCTTCAATGAAAAATAGCCATTATGGACCTCAGTGGTAAGAAAAAAATACCCCTAATCCTTGCAGCTCTAGATTAAATTAAAACAATAATTTAAAGCTGCTCTGCATTTAACTTTAGCACCAATGTATTTCATTGATTAGAGTAATTAGATATATTTATTTTACTTCCTCCAAATCAGTTTCGCTTTTAGACAAAGACTCCAATTAATGGTTACATCTTGTACATTTTTTCCCATTCTAATATATATTCCGTTATCACCCAATCATCAATATTTCATTAAAGTTCCATTAAACCTACCCTTTCTCCTTCAGGTCCTGGTTGTCCTGCCACACCTGGAGGTCCAATGAAACCCTAAAAACATAAGAACAATTCTTGATTACAAGGCTGATTCCCACCAACACTGTTCCTCGGAATTTGCCAGCTGGGGATTCAAGATCCAAGGATTAAACTCTGGCTTATTTGAAATCACCATTGAAGCTCAATCAGCTTAAATGTCACTAGGATTTACTCTCCAATCCATAGGAAAATCAATTTCTTAGTATAAGGGTACAGAATCAATTAATAAAGAAGTACCAATAAAGTGCTCCAATAAGACAATGTTGCATCAGAGACCTTATTTGTTAGAATAAATTAAATAGCTGCTGAAGTTAACCTTATTCATGACATACACGAGAAAATGTGTTCTCATCTTTAATAATACAGGGTGATCACTGTTACATGCAAGAGTCCTAGAATTTTACTTTGTCCTAGGCAGAATATTTTTCTTAAAGCTCAGTCACAATGCATTTCTCTTCCACCTTCCCCTCAGTCAGAAACAGATCTGCTCATAAAATCAGTCGCATGGACACAGAAACATGTTGTTGACTCAGCAGAAGTGATGGTACAATTTACAAAAGTAGTAGCAGAGATGGATTCTGCACTACCAGATTCAAACAGACTGGAACAAAAATATTATTAGTTACTAAAAAAGCACCCCTTGTTTTCACCCCTCCCTCTCTCCAGTCCTCCAATTTTAACTATTTGGGGGGCTGGCTCACCTTTTTTAAAAAAGAAATAATAGAGGCCATTTTGTTATCCAGTCCTAATGAGAGCAAGGAAAACAAAACTACTTTTCTCATTTCCTAGAACAGCTGAGAAGCAAGAGTGTAATTTGATGGTAGGAATGTTCTAACTTAAAGTGCTAAAGATACTTTGTATCCTGCTGCTGTACATCCCCACGCACACCAGTGTGCCTCAGCAGGGCTGTAGCGTCCTTTTTATTTGAATAATAAAGGTAATAAGTCATATACAGGAGACAGCCTTAAGATCTGACAGGTGTCTTTCGCTAAAATTATGCATACTTTGGGCATTTTAGCTTTGTGTAAACAGAGAAGTACTAACTTTTCAGGAAGTGACTGGGATCACTTAATGTCTTGTTGGTTGAGGGGAGAACCAGACAAAACGCATTGAGAATCTGAGCAAAAATAAAATTAAGAAATGTAAGAGATACAATCCCTGAGGGTGCAATATCTGTTCGCACTTGATCCTGACAAAATAGTTTTTCCTCTCACTGTAATAAAAGCTGACATCTTAAAAACCCACCCCCCAAAAAAATCAGATACATGTTTAAGAAGCTGGTGCAAGTAAAGACTTTCGGTAACTGCATTAAAAAAACCAGACAAGAGCAAATATAGCAACACAATAAGATTATTTTAATAGATACCTGAGAACACAGCACAGTGCTCAGCAACCCTGTACAACATGAGCTGAGAGCCTGAAAACACCCAGAAAAGGGTTCCTTCAAAACTTAGGTGCAAACAGAAACATGCAAGTTCCTGGAAACCCTTGACTACTGCTTGATAATGAGAGTCAGTCTGAACAAAAAAGAAAAAACAACCAGCCAAACCCCCAAAAATCAACCAAACAAGCAAAAAAAAACCACAAACAAACCACAAACCAGAAAACACACAAACAAAAAAACCAACAACCCAAAAAAGCCAACCTGTTTTACCTTCAAGAAAAATCAAAAGCAGGCCTTGAATCAGCATTAAGAGCCCTCAGTCCCAGGGTATACGTTACTAAAAATGAGTAATTCTAAATCTCAATATCACTTCTACGGTTTTTATGTGACAAGACAGTTTCCCTTTATCTACTTCTATAGCTGTTACAGATTGCAAATGTCAGATATGTCTCCCTTCTTGACAGCTTCCCTTATGGAAATAATGCTTCAGGCAGGAAACATTCACTCTTGTTCACTCCAAGCTCTCACACCCCCACATTCATTATTGCTTCTCTTGCCTGCATGCATTCCAAGTGAGAGGAAAGGCAACAATGGAAAAGAGAAATTCAATAATTACATGTGTTTTGAAAGAAACACTATGTTTTCTCATTTGTAGATTCTGTAAAGACAGAGTGGTTCAGCAGGCATACAACAGAAAGAGCTGAATGAAATTCCTCATCCTCTTCCTTGTACACTGTACGGCTAAAAATAGACACGCATGCCAAAATGCTTAAAATGCTTACTTACTCTTACACCTTTAGGACCTGGGTTACCTTCTGGTCCAGCTAAGCCCTATTACAAAAAGACACGAGTTGTATTTAATTTTGAACAATCAGATGTGCTCTGTTTAAAAGAACTGTAACAGCATTTGTTGATTGTAAACTGGCAATACATTCTTAAAATTAGGGTTGAAGAAGGTGTCAGGAAGCAGTTCTCTGGGACCACATTCAGAAAGTTCTCCCATTAAATCATGGATGAAACTTAGAAAATAACTGAAACTTCCTTTATACTAAAACTATTTCTTCTGGAAGGAAACTTTTTTCCAGACCCAGTCATCTGGCACTACAGTGACATAATTTCCCAGGACTTTTCATAAGCTTTTACATTTGAAAACATTTCCAATTATTTTCAAGCTAATGTCAGAATATGTAGTTCAAATGCTCTAAACATATGTGATTTGACACAAACATGTTGTTATCTCCCATCACTATATAAAAAAATTGTAATGGAATTTTAAAATATATAGCCATTACAAACCTAACCCAATAAACGCTGAAGTACTGATAAAATTCACCCTTTAAGCAGACAAAAACCCACAAAGTCCATTGCTGACTTTGGCTCATATACCTTTATATGGGGAAAATAATATTTCTACTTAATGTCTTATTTGCTTTACTGGAGTGAAGTATCTGTTTGCTTATACATTTCTTATAAAAATAATAAAATCAATATTTATATAAGTGCTTGTGTTTATAGAAAGCTGCTTTCTGGCTCTATTGGTTCTCCTCAAATATCTGAATGGGAAAAAATGCAAATCTTTAAATGTTCTCCTTCTCTAGAGGATTGAAGAAGTAGTTTCAGAAGTTAAATAAATACATTGGTGAAAATCAGGAGGAACTACACCAGAAGAGGCAGTTTCCTATTGCTTCAGGGCTTGAAATATGAAGATAAAACACACAGAACCACAAGAGGTTTATGAAGGAGCATAAACTATTAGACATTCAGTACTTCAGCAATATCATTTATGTATTCTATAAAGGTAGAGCACTACTCATCTAACCCATCCAAGTTTAAGAGCCATTACCAAAAGGTCACTACCTGTGAAAGAGATATATTTCAAGGACAAAGCACAAGATGTAAGCTAACATATTAATTAGTAGTTCCAAAAAAAAAGTCAGATATGGTACTTTTGCAAAAAGAACAAACAAGAAAACTCCCCAAACTGCAAAGACATTAGTATAGTTACTGCACCTGCCTGCCAGGGTAACCAATTGCTCCAATATTGCCAGCCATTCCTGGAATTCCCTAAGTAGAAAATGAGGGAGGAAAGGGGAGATGGAGGGGGGGAAGGAAGGGAAGAAAAAAAAAAAAAGGGAAAAAAAAAGAAAAAAAACAACAAGCAGGTTTAATGTAATGTTAATGTTCTAAAGTTTATTTAAAATTTCTCTTAACATTTAGTCACCTGACAACTTCAGCTCATGAAAAACTGCTTTTGAGTAAGCTACACAGCAACACTCTAAAAGCTACTCAGCATACATAAGTAACTCTGCCAATTTCAGTTACGTATCCTTTAAAAATAATTACAAGAAGAGCAGTCTAAGATTTTGGGAAATGGAACAGTGCACTCATTTCCATAATAAAAACATAGATGGTGTTTATAAAAAGTAATTGAGGAGGACTATAGGAGACAGGTCCTTGTAATGAAGCAACTGCACTGGTCTTAGCTGTATTTGAAAACATAACTTAAATGTTTCAATAAAAAAATGATCCTTGTGTCCTTAAAAAGCCATTTATTTTTTTACTTTCTTCTAGAATCAGGTAAATATAGTACTGGATATAGTCATGAATATATAGAACTTCTCTTCATCATCTTCCTCCTAATCAAACCCAAGAGTAATTTTTGTTGTTGTCTTATTGTTTAACATCTGCACATCTGGCTGTTTATTTTCAGGAAAATGTACTTTTCTGATAGAGTGCCAAAGCCCAACTTACCTCTCTTCAGTTAATTTTATTTTCAACAAGCAAAGTCCATAAATTGGATGCTCACACAGCCTGACCCTTCTGCCCACTGTCATATGTCAGTGTTACCATAACAATGAGCTGTTCACAGCTGATTTATGGTGAAACAGCAGTCTCAGGAAGCAGAACTCTGAAGTGCAGATGCAAAAAGGGGCTGCAGTATTTTTTGTTTAAATGAGCTTCCACTGAGATGATTCTGTCACCTGCTTTCAACCAGTAGCGATTCATCTTCTGACAGACATTCTGTCATGGAACTAGGATCCACAGTCTCCTATTTTGGCTCAGCTGTACCTCAAAATACACATAAATGATAAAACTAAAAAACCCACAAACAGTAGAATCATTGCATTTACAACTTATCTTTTAAAACTTTTCCCTACTACCAGCTGTTCAAGGAGTTCCACAATTCATAAATTCAGAGGAATATCTGTCCTCACTGTACAAGCTTTTAAAAACTACAAAAACAGGTGGATGCTACAGATGACAAGTAACTCATCACCTTCACCAGCCAGGCCTGAAAACACCAGCTGCAAGAACTACATGGAAAACAAAACACTTTCATCTGAAGTGCTCTTAACAGTTATGCCAGAGTATTTTCTAAGTGATAACATGAAGGAAAACATTTATAGCAGTAGTATGAGGACACGTATCAAACAGTTGCACAGCACTAGTTTTCACATTCTTGAGCATGAATTGCTTTCCAAGCAACTTCTATGCTTGAATATATGAATAATGAGCAGAACTACTTTTCAAATGCAAGCTTCAATTCTCTCCCCTCCATGATTACTACTTTTCACCTCCTACTTCTTCAAAGATTGAGACACTCTTCTCCTGATGTTAAGAATTACTTTCTTTTTTAGCTGGCTCTCTCTTTATTTCACTGCTAAATTATAGTTATCACAGAAAAATGCCTGTGGACCTATAATAAAAACCACCTCTCATTCATTTAGGATTTGTGTATAAAACTTATTAAGCCATGGATGACGTTAACGAACTTCCATCTCCCTTCAAGCATCTATCATCTGTTATCGCCATTTCTCTTTCACTGTCATCCAAAAGGAGACTCGTACTTCCATCTATTCTGCCATAAGGAGCCTCGTTGATGGTTACAAGAAGCATTAGCAATTGATGTCTTTGAAATTTACATTCAGATTTCTTCTCAAACTGACATGGAGGTGAGAAAAAGCACTAAAGAACCATTTTCTACATGCTAGTAGATTTCAAATGAATTAAATCAGTAGACATTTTGAGAGAATACAAACTGTGCCTCTAACAAGAATTTCACACCAAGCTCTGCCAAGCCAGTGTGGTAGCTGAAGAAAAACAAGCTGGTCGTTTCCATTTCATGTAGACCATCTGTTTTACCACACTCATCTCTAAATAGCCTGAATTTTTCATCAAGAACTATCAATTATTTCCTTAAGCTGTCAATAATTTACACTGATTGCTTATACTGAGCACTTATATTGGTTTATCCTTCTATCCTCAATTGTTCATCTGTAGAGTTCAGAGCAATGTGCTTCCATCTCTTACCTGCTCACCCCGTGGCCCTTGCAGTCCCTGATAACCCTTAAGACCCTGCAGGCAGAGAAAGAGATGCATGATAAATAAAGGTAAACACACAAAACAGACCTTTTTTCCCATTATCGAGAGAAAAAATAACCAAAATTGTTTTCCTGCAGCATTAGTGTAGTTTGGATTTTGCAGCTCGCATGAAAGCTGAGTTAGAGAAAAGAAATCTTCAATGCAGCTTAGACAATTTCAAGACATCAGCACACTTAAAGATAATTCTGGACTTGTACACTTTTAAACAAAAGAGTACATGAGATGCTGTTCCCGGTTATTGCTGAAAGTGAAGAACTGGATTTGGTACAGTGTATTTCCCCATTCCAAATCCTTGCCATGATGCCCTTTCTGAACAAAGTAGTTTGGGGGGGGGGGGGCTATAAGTGGAGGGTCACCCCAGACTATTCTAGGATACTCTCAAGACAGACAGACATTCCAGAAGACACATCCTTTTAAAATTAACATAGACCAAATTCCATCCCTTATACTATGGAATGTATATTGGTAGGGAGAATTGCCTGTTTTTCATCCCAGATATCTTCCCTGTGGTGCTTGAATCATGAATCTGTCAAACTTTACTCCCTATGCATTGACCTTCTCATACATATTTTAGCTCCTACAAAAAATTAAGATAGAACTGAAACCTGCCATCTGAACCAGGACACTTGAAAGGGGAACCTTCCTCTTGGATGTCTTTACACTGTACTAAACATATCCAGACAAGCTGGCCCAAAAGGGAGGCTCTAACAGTTGCCTGATTGATGCAGAAGCCAAGAGTCTGGTCTCCACATCCCTTGCAAGAGGTACTGGGAATACGCAAGTTCCAAAAAGCTGCAGCTTGAAAGAGGAAGACCAAAACAATCCTTATTCTGGATAGAAATCTGTCATAAATTGGCCTCAAAGACCTTGACTGAGTAGCAGGAGTGTCTTGGCTGATGTCAAACATCTGGCTGCCTTGAGGCATGATGATACTCATTAGTCAGTAGACTTGAAGACCCACTGTAATAAGATAGAATTCTGCAAATGATTTCAGCAGAGGTATCCCAAAATTTTGGATAAGCTTCTGCATGACCACAGAAGTAATTCTGCATGAAAATAATTTTATTATGATATATATAATTAAAAGCTGGAATTATTTTGCTTGGTGATAATTTTAGATAATAGAAGAGAATGACATCTGTAAAGCTTCAAAATTTGCAATTTTGCTATTATAGGCTTGCTTGAAGAATCATGATCCAAAAGAGATGTACTCATTAAGAAACCCAAAGGTCTAATTTTCTCAAAACCCAACACAGCAGGTGTTCCCTTTCATTTTGCTAATCACACATAGAGCAATACCAGTTTGCAAAATTATCACCTATTCTGTTCTCAGTCCTCTACTGTAGCTTAAGTCTAAATAATTTATATATGTTATCTTGCATCTAAGGAAGCAGGTCTGCATTGCTGTTGGGAAAAAGTCTGTAACACAAACAGACATGAGGCAATCTTGGAGAAGCCAGTTAACCCAAAATATCCCAATCTACTATATTAATGCATGCCTAAAACCAATTTTTTTATTTAATTGCTAAAGCAGAACTAAAGAGACCAGTATAAGCCAGTAACCCACCTTTAGTTTTTAAAAATGTACCTCAGAAAACCATATAGCTTTTACAATCCCTTCCCACTCGGTATTTAATGAGCTTTATCCATTTCAGAATTTTATCCTCTGTGCTTAAAGAGTAGGCTTTGATAGAAGAGATCTCAGTAGTTTATTACTTTTGTACAAGAAGAAAAGGAAAGAAAAAGCTGCTATATACAGAAACATTCAAGAAGTAGTTTATCACAGTTTAATTTGAACTGGGTCAGTTTAGCTCATTACCTTCTGCACAGAAAGTCCTAAAAGAAGGCACACAACAAACTGTGAGATTAAGAAGGAGGACTTATTAGGGATGTTTATGTTTCTACACAACAGCATTTTACTTTTGCCAGAGTAAAAATGCTCTGAATTAATATTTTAAACTAGTATGTTCGTATCTTTATTCAGTCTCAACACAGCCTTAATTCATTCTAACTCACTTAATGTTGGTCAGCAATGAAGCTAAACCATGCTAAAATTAATATAATTCCAAAGAAAGTTTCTACATTGGCGTTTCCTTGCCTGTGACATAGCTAATCCTTTTACAATTTTCAGGTTTTTTATTAGTTTGGGTCTGGATCCCTGAGCACACCCATATAAATAAAATCCAGTTTTTTCTTAGCTATGATAAAATTAAACAAGAAGAATACACGCACTGATTCACAAAATTAACTACCTCCCAACTTCTAATGAAGATTTCATGCTCCGATTTAAAAGCTCAACATGGAAGAGAGAGGTTTGAAATTTCCAATTACAGCAATACAGACTTCAAGCACATTAGAAAAAACACAGCAAATTGAATGTATACTTTGGTTTGCGTGAGAGAAAAATCTTTTACCACCAACCAATACGACTCAGAAGACTTCATAGCAAGTTTCAGTGTCTGAATTCTACCATATGCCTAGCACAGTGGGACCCAGACATACCAAAATGCAGATGTTAAGTCATAACAGCAAGGCCTGTTCAAGACAAGTCTTTCCATCTTCCTGGTGTTCATTGTGTTTTATTAAAAGTTCTATCACAGAATTATAGAATGTTTGGGCTGGAAGGGACCTTAAAGATATCCCCTGCCGTGGGAAGGGACAGCTTCCACTAGACCAGGTTGCTCAAAGCCACATCCAACCTGGCCTTAAACACTTCCAGGAAGGAGGCACCCACAACTCTTCTAGGCAACCAGTGTGTCTCAACCACCCTCACAGTAAAGAATTTCTTCCTAATATCTAACCTAAATCTACCTTCTTTCAGCTTGAAACCCTTACCCCTCACCCTACCCTACATGCCAATTTCTATGCATTTGTTATGAAAATACATCTGGCACAACATCAAATCTTCTAGACAGCCGAGAAATCTCTCATCTCTAAAAATCAGTAGGTGAAGTATTATACCTAATGCCACAATCATCAGCTACAGAGAGAGACTGATCTTTGAAAAGTGTCAGAAAAAAAAATTCTGGGCATGGGGTAAGTCTAGCATATAAACAAATTCCCATGCACTGTCACAAGAGCCCTTGCAATGCTTACTTATCAGCTCCATGTTGTCACTACATAACATCAAGTTTTGAAAAAACTTCTTCATTTGACAAACGGTTTGTTCAGGTTTCTTTACCTTCACAGATCTATGCTATCTTTTTTGCTCTTGTTTATTAACACAACTAAGATTTCAACCAGCATCTCTTAGGCAGAATATCTTCAGGAATTAATATATACTCCAAGGGGGGTGGGGGGGTGGGGGGAAGTATATACATAGAAGATCGACCTTTTCTCCATTAGATTCAGTAGAGGAATTTCTCTCAGAGTTAAAGTTTCCTTCTGCTCAAGGAAAATTGCACTCTTTTGTAAAACCACTCTGAAATACTTGATGGCATAATGTTGACATAACCACAGGTACTGATTTGAAACGTATCTGTCTGCCTTACCCTTTATAGGATACAAAAGCAAAGACAAAAGGAAATATAGAACCCTTCTCAGGTTGCAACCAAGTTTTTTTCCTTCAATTTGTCTCACCATATTATACTTTAGCATGCAAGTTTTATCAGGATTTTATAGACCCAGATTCCCATTATTTACTCTAACACATATTAAATAGGGAATAAAGCTAGCCCAAAAATTGTAGCCCATCTTTAAAAAACCCCATGCTTTTCCAATGTCATTGTAAAGTACCTGCAACCATGCAGACACTGCAGTCATTCTAAGGTATCCCAGGCAAGCTAATGCCCAGGAGCACTGTCCTTTGGCTGACAATCTATCCCCCAGGAATCTGTCCAGCAGGGGCAAGTACTTGCCTGTTTGGACAGTGGAAGAGTACTTTTGGGGCAGAGGAGGAAGGAGGGGGCTACTGCTGTGTGGGGCCTCTGGACTGATACAAGGGAAGTTTTGAGTGCTGACAAAGATGGTCCTGTCAAGATAGCTCCATTCACAAGATTGCTGTTTCCAGAGCAGTTGCACATTCTCCTCAAACTAATCCTCATCTCCTGCCATTACTTCTTTGCTTCAAAAGTGCCTGAATGAAACAGTCCTCTAAACACTTCAAAAACATGTAATTTTCTGTTCTTATGCTAGAACAAACCTGGAGCACTCCCCTGAGCAACATTTGGCTTCTTGTACTGTGTGTTACAGCCATGAGAAATCAGTCACATTTCATACACAACCACAAGGATGCAGTCTCTTGACACATGGCATGTAATGAAAAATAAAGTCAATCATAATTATGTGTTCCCAGAGCCCTGATTATTAACATACGTTTGCTTCACTGTCTCACTGAAAAAAACCCACAAACCTATAGATTCTCAGCTTGATATAAAGAAATACACAATTTTTTTGTTCCAACCCAAAACAGTATTTATGTAGTGCCCTTGTAACGCATTTCAGGCTTCAAAAATCTTGTTTTGAGGGGTTGAGATGAGTATTTCCATGAAACACTCCTAACATGATCTCAGATACTCAGAAAAAAACCAAAACCACAGAGAATATGGCTTCTCAAAGTAATTCATGTCAAAATAAAGCGGACAGAAACTGTACCCTTGTCTCAAACGTCTGTAACATGTTTTTGTACAAATGACAAGTAACATTCCACAGGAATTCTAGAACCAGGCAAATTTTGACGTAGAAAGCTTGTTTAACAGTTTCCTCCACAGTCACAGCCACCCTGGCGTGGGGCGATCACGCCCAGTGAAGGACAGCAGCTACTGCAGCACACCCTCCACTTCAGCTCCTCCAAGCCACCACTACAGCTAATGGCAAATGCATCATGAATTCCATAGAGGAAAAAACCTCACATTTCTAGGTCTTCCAGGAAAACACTGACAAACATCAATATGAAAAAAATTAGTTTACATTAAACTAATACAAATCTGTATTACAGTATTCAAAATACTTGGAAGAATATTGGAGTTTTCATTCACTATGAAATATCTCAGTTTAGAAATGACTCAGTTAACACAAGCCACCTGTCAAAACCAAATAAAATTTGGGGCAGCACTAAGATGTAGGATTTTTTATTTTTCCATTTTATCTGGATGAGAAAGTCTATAAAAATATGCTATTTATTCAATATTATAGCAAATTCCCAGTAATACTGGGGTACCAAACAAAAATGGAAGTACTTCATCTTTCTGCAGTTTTTTCATGTAGCTGCTCTACTTTACAGCTACTTGTGCTCATAATGTTTTGAAAAATCACAATAAGCTAACAGCTTGTTTATTTACATATATTGAAAAGCAGTAACTAAAGAACAATTACTTAAAACACAGTAAATTGTGGACTTGCCATTAAAAAAAAGTGTGAAATATGCTTAACTGTTTCCAGGTGGAAAAGCTGGCATTCTTACAGTCTAGGTCAGGCAGAAGTTACCTTAAACATGGTTCTAGTTAGTGTCTGATGTGTACAACATGGAAACAGAGAGTAAAATTTCCAGTGATCAAGTGAGCACGATTCTCCACAGAGTCTCTAACCCTCTGATAAGGAATGAATTCTTGTGGCAGGAAGAGAGCATGATGGCCATAAGATTTTCATTTCCTTGCCCCCAGATGTCAGTCTCATAATCCAGAACAACCAAAAGCTGCTTTCCATCTAAAAAGTCTGTTTTTAAAATAAAAAAATCAAAACACAGACTTGTTTTTTGGAGCAAAACTATAGACCTAATTAAATAAGAAAGCACAATACTTGGGGAATTTCAAGGTGGCCTAAGATCAGTGGTGACAAAAGCCATCAGTGTCCAGGCTTGTACATTAACTCTAAACAGGGGGGATGCAAATTCTTGTCACAGCTATGTCTTTTCTCAGCTAGTAGAACTGTGGACCACATGGCTGGCAAAATAAACTTCCATACTCCTCTTGGTCCTAATTCTGTGTTTGCTTCCTTTTCTGGACACCTTTTGGCTATGTTTTGGTCAATCCTAGAAATTAATTACTAGTTTGTTTTTTTTTTTTTAAATTCTTATGCACTTTAAGATCAAGACAATGTTGAATAAAGGTATTTCACTGGAATAACACTGCATATAAACTTTAGTTCCAATGCCATTTTTATTTTGTTTCCTAGTGGGCAAGCATTTAATTAATAATCTTTCTCTTTGCGTCAAAAATTGAGGCCAAAATTACCAAGGCCTACCTTTTTAACACTTCATTCTGCCCTTTTGATGGACATTTACAGCTGCCTACATTGCTACATACTACTACAAAATTCTGCTCTGATGACAGTTCTTCATGTCAATATTACTTTTTCCCCCAGCTTTCTTGCTGATTTTAGCCACCTCACCCATTTGTTACCAGCTGACTAATCAGAGCAGCCACTGGACTTATTTTACCTCTCCTTTCACATCAACTATATTCACTTCCTCATTCACTCCCTCGGTCTTTTCTGCTCATTTTCTTAAGATTGTCTCATTATGTTATCACGTTATGTAGCACCCAAAATTGGAACTGATTCCACCTCAGTTTTATTTCAGCAATTCTGGCACACACTTGGGAAAAAGCAAATAATTCAGTTTAGAAATACTACACATGTGATCCCATGGAGCTTTTCTTACTCTACACAATACAGGAAAATACATTTTAAAACTGTTACTGAAAATTAAATACAATTGATTTGAAGATGGCTGTGTTTCACAAGCAAGCCTATCTTCCCAAGTAACTGTTCTGTTCAAGCAGTGGGAAGCAGCTGTGTTTTACATTCTGTTGCAAAGGAAGGTTTTGCACTGTTTGCCCTGGAGCCTGACAGAGTGATAGTGACAGTACCAACAGCAGGCCTAAAGCCCTTCTGTTGCCTCTTGACTACCTGATAGCCATTAATTTGAGCCAAGGAGCATTACAAAAATTATGAGAATCTTACCTTCTGGCCTTTGATCCCAGGTGGGCCTGGAAAGCCTATGGGGCCTGGATCACCCTGTAAAACAACAAAGTCCAGACTTGCTCTGTTTCACTGGAATACGACACTGGCCCAGAAACATGAAGGACTTCCTACCTTTTCTGCATTCTTGGACATTTGGTATGAAGAAGTATTTAATATTGTTTCATCAGGGATAGATGTTTAATTTATTTTTAAGGAAGAAAATTGAAAAGGCAACAGTTCCTCAACTGCAACCACCTGGTGCAATATGCATGCTCCTGCATCACACAACATGCCTAAATCATTGCTGGAATAGACTTAAGTTAACTGCCTTACAACATTTTCTTTTAGCCAACCAAAGTGGGAGAGAAGAAGCTATACAGTTCTTGAGGTAAGTCTTCCCGCAGAAGCAAGTGGTTTCATGTCAAATAAACATATAGATGTAACTATTACTGTTTATAGTTTGTGTTACCGTTATGTCAACAGTCCTCAGCCCAGAATGAGGACACCAATATGCTATGTGCTGCTTGAAGCATAGCATAAAGCTACTCAGTGTAAAAGAACACCAGAGACTCATAGACAAAGGTGTTATGGTGGCATATGGCTATATTCATTCAGTTATTTAATAATAATGTTTGCTTCATTATGGAGAGTGGTCCTGGAGTCCTACAGTGTTCCCTACTTTGCACAAATGCTCCACAATTGAACTACTAGCAAGTGCTCTCAATAAAACATACAAGATATTCTAAACCAGTATAGACTAACACATGAGAATGTAAACATGCAATTACATTTTTAGCATTATCACATTGATTTTGAAGTTTCATATGTAGTCAGAAGATTAGCAATCTAAAAGTGAAATAATCACAAGTTTTCAAGCCCACAATTTTGATGAAGAATCTTTTTTAATATTTATATTCAAATATTTTGTGCATAGACAGCAAACCACTGGTTTGGCTAAAGCAGCTTAACAGGAACTACCAGGAAAAGGCTCTAAAGTAAAAGGACAAACCTTAGCATCAAAAATCTGTTTTAAAAAGTGGTTAAATAAAACACTACATGCAATAATGTTTGGACTTGTCATCACCAAATTTTGTCTTACACAACTTTCTGGACTAATGCAAGGTACTAAATAAAATCACAATCTGTACTTTGTAATATGGGTGTGAACAGAATTATCTTTCCTTGTTCTAAAAGCACTTCCCTTCTAATTTTTTTATTTTTTTATAAATGAAATAAAATATTGAATTTAAGTTTCAGCTTTGAGTATAATTTTTTATTTGCCTTTGGTTCAGTAACTCATCTGTCTCTGCAGGTCTACACTGGTCAGTCTCTTGTAATTAGGTGTCAAAATACACCAGTGTTGCAGGAAATACAAAGCATCGTGCTGTTATAACTTGTCTGAATATTAAACAAGATTTCAACAAGAAGAATGGGACAGAAAAAACATGTTTCTATAATTAATATTACCTTTGCCCCACGTTTTGCCTGTCCTGGAGAGAATCCTGGGTCTCCTTTAGGACCCTGTTACAGAGTAATTAAGTCATTAATATAATCACAGAAGAGAATTGTTAATAATATATGTGGAAACAACTATTTTCAACTATTATAGCAAAAGGAAGGGGAATGTTCATATAAAATGTACTTGTTATTACAGATATTTTTTTTTCTCATAGCTTTTTCAGTAAATCAACAACAAAATACAATATTGTGAGTTCACACTGGAATGAGATTTACATTTTCCAAGTTTCATAATATCACCAAAATTTTGATAAGCGAACTTAACTGGCAAATCCAAGCAGGATTACAGCAGACATCCCAGCTGAAATACTCTCCCCATGTCTCCATCATTTCAGGACACCACCTGTTCACTGAACACTGTGCCCAATTATTGGGCTGTATTACTGGATCGATTATAACCTTGCCCAGGCTTCCCCATGCTCTGCACACATGGCCCATGTAGCCCAGACATCATGGCTGGGAAGGATAGAGCTGTAAACATGCAGCAAAAGCCCCTAGTCAGTTACAGAATCACAGAACCATTATGGTTGGAAAGAACCTCTAAGATCATCAAGTCCAACAATCAACACACACAAAAAAACAAACAACAAAACCCCACAAACTTGGCCACCAGAGCATGTCCTGAAGTACCAAATATACATGGCTTTTGAATACATCCAGGGATGGTGACTCCACCACCTCCCTGGGCAGGCTGTTCCACTGCCTGACCACCCTTTCAGAACTGAAATTCTTCTTTATGTCCATTCTAAACTTCCCCTGCCAGAACTTCAGGCCATTTCCTCTGGTCCTGTTGTTATTTACTTCGGGAAAGAGGCCAACACCCACTTCACTACATTGCCCTCCATAACTACCTTAAAGGTGGTTGAAGTTTCTCCTCAGGCTCCTTTTCTTCAGACTAAACAACCCCAGTTCCCTCAGCTGCTCCTCATATGACTTGTTCTCTAGACAACTCACCAGCTTGGTTGCTCTCCTCCAGACACACTCCAGCACCTCAATGTCCTTTTTAGAGTGAGGGTCCCAGCACTGAACACAGTATTTAAGGTGCGGCCTCACCAGTGCCGAGAGCACAATCACTTCCCTGCTCCTACTGGCCACGCTGTTCCTGAAGCAAGTGAGGATCTTATTGGCCCTCTTGGCCACCTGGATGCACTTCTGGCTCACATCAAGCTGGCTGTCAGTCAGGACCCCCTTTCTGCTGGACAATCAGATCCTTTTCTGCTGGACAGCTTTCCAGCCACTCTTCCCCAAGCCTGTAGCGTTGCATGGGTTGTTGTGACCGATTATTAATTACTCTCAGGCAAATGAGACAGCTCATCACTCTTGGCCAGGAATGACCGTCCACATCCAAGGCTGGGCTGCAGAGAGGGAAGGACGCTGCCTCACCTGCCTGTCCCATTGCACACAAACCCCCACTGCCCCGCCAGGCGCAGCCGGGGCTGCTGAGGAGCCGCGGGGCCTGCAGCACCGCGGCCACGGGCAGCCCTGCCACCACAAACCCACTGCCCTTAGAGCAGGAGTCACCGGCAAAAGGCACCTCCCGAGACAGCGGTGGGTGACCTGCGTCACGCTGACCCAGCAGTCACCTGGGGAGTTCCCAGAGCCACAGGCTGAGACCACATTCATGCACTATTAACTGAAAATGCAATAACTGAGGATGAAATAGGGAACCCCTTGGTATAACTAAAAGCTGCACGCAAAGGGCATTAACATTTTCACTGACCTGCTCATACAAGTGGCATAGACTACAACAGTGCTCTCGATTGTAAAGCTGTAGCGTAACAGTGGGTGTAACAAGCATCAGGATCTACTCTTCTCACTCAAAAGTACATCTTATGCAGCCAAGGAAATAAATGTTGCTATTAAAGTTACCTCACAGCAGCACTAGATTAAAGAGGATACGTGCCCTTCGTTGAAAGAGATTGAAAGTTGAGAAAAGCAGGTATTTAGATATCGCTGGCACAATCCCACCCTCAGATGCAACGCTGGGTGCTCAGGGGGACACGAGGCTTCCCAGTGGTCAGCCATGTTACACCTGCAGCACACGGGGCTTGGGCTCGACCCGCTTGGGGCCTGATCCTCCCCTCGCTCATCGACCACTGCGGATCTGGGGTTATCCTTCCCTCTGCAGTTAGCTTTGTACCTGTGAGACCACCTGAGACACTAAGCTTGTTGAATACTAAAGACTGGAAATATGGCAGAATGAATCTGTTGTGTTAAATTGATGTGTCAGGTCACAGAGAACACAGCTCTGCAGCGTGGCAAGAGTTATCCAAGGATTTTCCAGCTGATTTATCTTTTGGAAGACAAATAGTTATATTCCTTGAACAACTCCGATCTGTCGTCTGCTTCCTTTCTCCAACCCACACACATTAAACTAAGCATTGTGATAAAATTGTGATCAGCTTTTGGTTAATTAAAACACAGGCCTTCTGATAACTTACACATCACCTTTCCTTTCCCTTATAAGCATAATTAATTATAATTATTTTTAAACTAAAAACCAAACAGCCACAGTTATGCATGGCCTTCAGTTGTGGATTAACAACACACCACCACAGATGTGAGGATAAAATAAACTAATTCATTTTTCAGAAAGGCAGGAATACAGCCAAACCTCTTGAATACTTTTAGATTACTCTAAAAATACCCATCAAGTGATTATTGGGAATTAAATGCTGAGGATATCTGCTATTGCCACGAGCTGCTAGCACACACTCTGGATGGATACTGTCCTGTAAGGGTATAACCTAATATTTTTCCATGCTTCAAAAGCAAATGCATGAAAGGATGCCTCAGCACAGGAGGGAAGAACACACATCTCAAAGGCAGAATAAAATTCTGCAAATGCCAGAAAATTGTTGCAATTCATCTGGGATGCTGTAAGATCAAACAACAGGGTGTTTCGTTTCAGCGTACATGGTCAGTGTGTTTCATTTCAGCTTATATGGTTGGTATCGGTCCACTGGATCTTCATGGTCAAAACTTGGTGAGTGCATGGTTAATTTTTGTTTATGTTTCAGAAGATACTTGCATTGAAGAGATAATTTATAGTCTAACAGAAATTAAAGAGACCACTAAGCACCTAGTAATAATATATATATAGGTACATATACATATATAGAATTCCTTCTATTCTTAAAATCATGGAGACAGCTACAGAATTGATCAGAATTAGGATCCAGTGGAGGGGAAAAATACGTTCTAAAACAAACCCTAGGAGTAACTAGCAATCTATTCTATTATACAGTCAACATAAATATTGTAAAAATTAATTATGAATCTCTAACTGTTCCTATAGAACTAGATAATAATAAAAGCATAAACACAGCATAAAGTCACTTGATTTTACAGTGTTTGACACTGAAAGCTTTAATAAATTTCTTTTTATGTCCTCAAGCAGTTTTTAACATCTGTCATGACAGGTCAGATTCCTGCCATTAGGAATCATACTAAAACAAATGATTGCTGCTGGTTTTTTCCTAACATATCTATCAAATTGTTCAAACCAAATATGAGTTGAAGGCATTCTGCAACTGCACAAATCTGTCAAATCTATTTAAAATGCCTGTGTTACACAAATTGGAAGGATTTCATTTGAGCTTCCAGTCTATTATTTTTGCTTTGGTTTCAAATATCACATTCATAAATCTTCAGAAAATTATTCTAGCATATTAATCAAGTGATAATGTTTGAAATACTAGAATATTTAAATGTGAAAAGTTGGGCACTGACAAAAAAGGGAGGAATTATTAAAGAATTACAGCCTATTTTTCTTTTTTTTTTTTTAAAGCAAAGCCAAAGTTTACAGCAATTAACTCTTTATTCTCATTAAATTACAGTTTATCAAAGAGGCTGAGCTGATTCACAGGAATCTTTTGCGAAGCACAGACTATCCGCATTAACAGCAGTTTCCAGGTTATCATTCTGCACACACAGGGTTTTATTTCCCCCTGAATAAACCGCTGTTTTGTTTTGATTTGAAGTTCAATTTAATTGATTACATTTAGTTAAAATATGTTTATAGTAACAGTCTCCATCTGTAAAACAAAAAAGGCCAGTTGCTTCTGCTACAGGAAACAGTTCTGCAGCTTTTTAAAGTGATTAACAAGCTAATGTATTTACACAGAACACGCATAATTTAACTCACCTTTGGACCTGGCAACCCCGGCAAACCTGGATTACCATGTGGTCCTGGAATACCCTATAAAAAACCAAAACAAAACACAACAACAAACAAAAAAAA
This sequence comes from Apus apus, assembly GCF_020740795.1. Lineage (NCBI taxonomy): Eukaryota > Metazoa > Chordata > Aves > Apodiformes > Apodidae > Apus > Apus apus. The sequence continues at coordinate 16,468,404 of NC_067288.1, read as the reverse complement.
ATAGTAGGATTACTCAGTACTCCACGGAACAAGTGTGAACAGTTTGCAGAGAATCATTTTACTGCATCATAGTTGCTTTTAGAAGCACTGGTTGGTATTCTCGAGAAATAAAATATGTACATCTTAAAAAATTAAAAGTGAAGTTGAGTACTTGTCTTTCTTTTAAAAATCTCAGTTTCTGTTGTCTTCCCAAGTAGTTCTTAACAGGTGTTTTGCACAGTCACTGTAATGTTGCTCTCCAGCTACAAAACTTGGAGGCATGGGATAAAAATCAGAAAAATCACATTCTGAGGTACCCATTACATTGCAAAGAGAAGAAAGTGGATCAGTTCCCACTGACTTAAAAGATGTCTCACAGCAATGTATTCTACCTTCTCTAAATAAATCACAGACAAAAACTCTTCACCAACCCGATTCTCCCACAGTGTAGAAAATGGACCTGTTACTAGAAGATATGGACTTAAACCATTCCAGGAGCAGAGTAGGTTACCAGGACTATCTACACCTTCCAGGATAAGTTTCTGTTCCTGAAATACACTCAGCAATCCTCACTCCTTGGCAAACTGCACATCAGGGAAAATATTTGCCAACAGCTGTCAGCAGCTGTTCATCTTCCAAACACTGAAGGACCAAACTGGTGAAAACCTATTCCTGGTAAGATGGCAAAGCAGCTTTTGTTGAATTCACTAAGGCCAAAATGTCACTCAACCAATTAATCAAAATACAAAAAACAAGAATCCTTTTCAGCTTTCTCATATATTTAGTGGTCCTACAAAAAATTAAGTGTTTGTCTTTCCCTCACATGAGACTGAATTTGCCACTTACACCTTCCAGTAACAGTGAGAACTGTAACTACCAAATGCTCCCTCTCACTAATGACTATGTCACCATAACTCCACAGAAATGCTAATCCCATGTGGGTTAGAGAGATTAATTTGCACACGGGCAACTTCGGAAGTGCCCTCAGGGATTTTAGGAGAAAGGAAACACAGAAAGTGCCAATGTAGCTGAAGTGACTCCTAGACTGGCTCCTCGAAATATTATCTCAGGGCAAAGTACTGCAACACAGAAGTGCAAAAGTATCCTTGTGAAAAGAGAGACACTGAGAGAATTTAATCTCATCACTGAATAATTCTGAGATTGCTGAAATCATTATTGAAAAATCTCAGAAGAAGTTGCAACATGTAGAATACCTTAACTGTCAGATGTGAACTTCTCTGAGATCAAAACCAGTTTTAAACAGAAATCTCTAACCATTAATCAGGCACTGATACCATGCCCAAAGCATCCATGTCAATTTCTGTTAGGATCTGAAGAAGGCCTGGGCAATGGGCCTCTGCACTCTGCTGCTTCAACACCTCAAATCACATTTTGGGATCAAAAATGTCAGCTCACATGAAGGCAGACTGAAGTCACAGGGCTGACTGGTAGATGTGGACACATCAACAGGTTTTTATATGCCTTTTGGCTCAAAAAACTCCACTGTCATTCCATGTATCTTCACTAGCTGTAGTTGCTTGAATTTGTTAGTATTGTTCAATCTAAAGAGCACTGGCATTTAAAAACATTATTTCTTTGATAAAACAATTTTATAAGATTTCTAGGTCCATATAAGTATGTATTTTAAACTCAGAACTTCTGGTAAATATTAATTTTTAACATCTCCATGATTTTTCAGGCCCCCTATTGTAAGCTGTTTCCTCTCAGAAAGGACGCACTACTCAGTAATTAATCAGAAAACTCCTACAGTAAGGCAGTGTGCTCTTAAGTACTCCACAAAAAGACCTGCAGAAAACAAAATAACCACAAAACCAAAACAAAACAAAAAAAAAAAAACAAAACACAAAAAAACCCCACACCACAAAAAACTGAGCAAGATATAAATCTTAGCACCAGGCACAGCTTTAAACATATGGGTAGCCTCCTTCAAACACAAGACAACTTCTCATTTCTGAGGATCTACCTGTGTTAGTGGAATCCTGCCTGAGATGAAAGAAGCAACCTCAACAGCAGCACCTTGCAACATAAAAAGCAGAGTTGCAGAAACTGTCAACTCTTAATGTAGAAAGGGTAGTTTGGGAAAAAAAAAAAAAAAGACCCAAGAAGCCAGAAAGATATGGATTAGAATGTTTTTCATTTTATACTTTTAAATGCATCTTGACCACTACCCTATCTGCAGCTGCTCTAAAGCACCCATTCAGTTTTCAGCCCGTGACCTGTGCACTTTCCTATCCAGCCAGCCAAAGTTCCAAAAGCCAACAAGGCATACGGTGTTCAACATGCTATTGTGGAGCAGCTTATTTAAACGTTCCTCAAAGGCTGAGTCGAAACTCCTCCCACACGTCTGCTGAGCCTTCATGTAAACTACTCCCCTTTATCTCTCACTTGCAGTTTGCCTAGATGAGCACATGCCATCCATAACCATTTACATCCCCAAACACCATGGCCTGAAATCTACACAACAGAAGCTAACCCGTTCCCTCCAGCTGCCCTTCCCCTTAAAGTCTTCAAGTCAACTATGACCCCAGGGACTCCTAAAGCATCTTTTTGTACATAATTGTGCAAGCAGAGATTCACCACAGAGTATTTACCCTCTCTTGCCCCATCAACTAGTCCTTGCAGTGGCACAGGCTTCTTCTATGCTCTTGGCAGCTGGGACACAGGTTTCTACTCATGGCAGCAAAGCCTGTGCTCTGTCCCCTGGCACAGGGCAAGGCTGATGTCCCTGCTCACGGTGTAGTGCACCCAGTCACACAAAAGAAATCCATGGTTGCTACATTAGTCCATTCTTTGGCAAATTACCCAGATATCTGTTACATCTTTTGCTAAACTGCTGAACCACAAGAGACTAAAAACCAGATTTTTTTCAAATGGTCTTCTTCCCCCTCCCGGGCCTTGCAGTGGTTAATTTTGTACCCACGGCCTGCCCCTCCATAGCCCTGGGCACACTGCTCCCTCCCCCTCCAAAACAAAATGACCTTAGATTGCAGCAGATGGGAGAAGCATAGAAAAACTAAAAGTTAAAATTACAAACAGCAGAAGTTAGGTACAAATGTAACAATGCTGTGTACACACCCGCGAACGTAATTAACTGTGCTAGAGGCTCACAGCAGAAAAAAACTGTTTGCTTTGCCTTACTTCAACCTATCTGCCAAATATTACAATCATGCACTTTGATAATCACCAAGAATGTAAATAAACTTGAGAAAAACAAAATGATGCAAACTTCAGTTGGTTATCAGTGAGTTGCCTGGAGCTACAGAAGAACATAGCTGTTTTACTCACCCGAGGACCTCTCTTTCCTGATGGACCAGGTAAACCTGGAGGACCTGGAGGACCCTGATGATAGAAAATGAAAACAATAGAGGCTAAAAACCAGGACAAGGACAGTATCACAAGTCTGAATCAGGCCAGTTCTAACGGATTACTTTCTGCTTGTGCAAGCCTTCTCGTCTTGAAAACCAATTCAAATACTACAAGTGTGTGTGTTTTTAATCCAGCTCAATTTCAGAAAAGTTAGGGGTAACTACCTTACCACCTCATAGAACAGACATGACATAGAAGAAAATAGAAGTGGATAAATTACTATTAAAATTCCTATTAAAAGCTTCTCGTAAGAATAACTGGCAGCATGTTTACCCTTGTATATCATGAATATCACTCCTTTTAAAAGAAAAAAAGCAGATTTTAAAAAATGCTAGTATATAACCAGATGTATCTTTTACAAATAAATTAGATTAGTCACTATAAGAATACTGGGCATTGCACATTTAGTTGTTTTGACCAAAGAAATCCTTCCTTCTCTGCATGCAATTGCTGTCCACATTCAAAACCCCTGGGTTTACTTCATTGCACTCAAATATAAATAAGACCTCTAGACTAAAATCTGCACTATTTTATATTTTGTTTCATCTGTCACACTTGAGTCCTAAGGAAGCATGGACTGTTCTTCAGAGTGAATTCAGCTCTGATCTACTTGCTAGCACAGTAAGTCCCAGCTTTAACAGAAGCCAAGAACACCCACTGCAAGGGAAGATGGGCACTTGATCAAAATATTAACAAGGACTCTCCCTAATCAGAGTCTGTTACTCTTTAACCTCCAGCTTAGATTCCTCCCCGCAACTCCAGCAACTTCTCTGCTGACAGTACACCTAGTCAAGCACATGCAGGTCTTCCTGGAAATGCTCTTCTGACTGGTTTTAAGAAGTTACTCCACCCTATGTGCTTCTGCAACCTGTGAAAGCAACTACAACTTCAAATCAGCATGATTGTTTCTATACTAAGAAACTGTTTATGCCTCTTAGGCATCCACATAAGCTACAGAAGTCAGCTTCTGAGAGTAAGCCAGTCTCTCCAAACAAGGAATTAGTCATCTGTTTGTACAGCTTTTCCTCCAACTGCTGCAAGCAGTCATTAAACAAACCTGAAGCAATTAAAAGTGTTACTGTGGTTTTTTGCATTTGTGCATTTTTGCACTTTGTGTAAATATTACAGATACAAATGTAAGTCATTTAATAAGAGAGCAGTTTGCTCAAAACAGATAATGTATACCTTAAAAAAGTTACAACAACTTACTATGCTTAGAAATTGCAAACATTTCATTTAGCTACTGAGAGGAAAAACTCAAGCTGTAACCAATCACGGCTTAATCCTGAAATAATAAAACTAGATGCTGCTCTCCCAGAGAAACTCACTACCTTTTCAAGGGTCATTGGCATGAATGAAGTGGTGAACTTTCACAACGTTCTCTAAGATACTGAAGCTCTTCTGTGGATGCATGTGTTTTAAACCTGCCCTAAGCCAGAGGTAACAGGAAGCATTCCATTTCTAACCCCAATGTTGTACAGGTATCACTCTGATTATCCATGTTCTCCTTATATCTCACCTAAAATTTCCTACTCTGTCTCGCCATACTTTCTGTGAACAGGCAAACAAGTGTCTTTATTAACTCATCCTTTGCAGAACTGTAGCATTTGTCCCTTACTATCAGTACTAAACACAATTTTGTTTTGGTCTTTGCTCAGAATCTTATTTTCTACAACTGTGCCATTTTTACTGTAACCTGCAATCTTTCCAGTCTATCTACAACCTTTTTAAAGCTCAGAATCCAAAACCAAGAACACTTGTCCAAACTGCAGCCTCAGCATACCCAAGCCAGTAGAAAGACAGCCTGCCTCTGATACTCACCAATCCTGGTAACTTATCAAGCATCACAGTAATAAGATGTATTTATTCTCTAAAGCATTGAAATGTCACTCTACCATCCTCATCTGACTCTCTAACCATTCACTCCTCCATCCGCTATTTGTACTTTTAATTTCTCTACTATTGCACCAAGTTTCATCCTATCAGTTTTAGACTAACTAGCATTCTAATTCTGTCACTCAAAATTCTTCTACCTACTACTAAGAATGCTTTTTCTACCTTTTTAAAGCATATTGCTTCATACAGACATCAGTTTCATCACTGAGTGACAGGGATCCTACCAAACATGAATGTCCACCTATTTTTTTCTTCTTGCTTCCCTTGCATTTCACTGGAAATGATAAAAAAACCAACCTGCACACAAACCTTTCCAAGTGCCCTGAAGCAGGTAGTCACTTGTGTATGATTAACCTCTTTTCTTTACAGCTGTGGAAGTCTTTCCCTTTCTCAGCCAAGAATTTCCACAGCAGCCAAAGAAACATCATCAACATCAGAGGAATATATATACACACACACATATATATATGGCTTTGGGTTATGCATTAAAGCCTTTCAATATTGTTGTGAAGAAGACAGGAAATTACATCAGTTTCAGGTGAATTAAAAATAAATGTTTCAATATTTAAGACGTTACCTTTTTGCTACTAAAAATAAAACAGCAATAATCTCAAGTTTCTATCTGAATCAACAGATACTGAAATAAATTTCTCATTCTGGGTAGGTGTTGCAAGCCGATGCCAGGGTGGCTATTCATGAGTGTTACCTGCAGAGCTAAAATGCATCAAAGTGATTAACTGCCCAACGTGCCCCCTGTGGCTTAGAGTGAGCCTCATCTAACAACTTTGTTCCACTGAGAAATAAGCAAAGAGTAAAATATCTGCTGATGCTACACTTACTGCTGTTTACTTAGCACCAGATTTAGAACGTCTGCCCTCTTTCAAGGTTTTCACCCTCACACTTCTTGGCTGGAATCCAAGCATCTCATCCAGGACTCAATTCTGCCTAATGTAAGGCTTGCATTTCCAGTTCCTCCTGACAACATCTCCAGAATGCTTCTCCTACCGACAGGATAGCCCAAGTAACACCACCTTTTGGTCTTCTACTGTTGTTTCTCCTGGCTGACTGTCTTCCTAATCCAGAAAGCTTTTCTAATAGAGAAAACTAACTCCTAGCTCATGTCTCAGAGGAAGCCAAATCCTGTGCAGATAGGCCTGCAGATGCAATTACCTGCCAGCAACTAACCTAAATGAGTTCAACTCACATCGACCCCTCCTTCTACCAGTGAGGGACTAGGTATCATGTTACTGCAAACTGCCTTAGGACTATGCAATGAGGATATAAGTTTGAAAGTTAAACAGTTTGAAATACACACAGGATTTATTTTATCTTTATACAGTGCCAACACAAAAAGGAGTGGTTCATCAGATAAATGGAGCAGTTTCCCCCTAAACTAGTGGTTCAGGAGACCACACTGTTCCAGGTTAAACTCACCTTGTATCTTTGTAGGGGACTTTGGTCATTGAAACTGCAAGAATTTTAATCAGAGTCTTAATAGATTTGATGAAATGGGTGCCCTTTTCTATATGATATCCAGAAATGAAAGCTGAATTCTGGCACCCTGCTTGCAGCAGTGGGTGAATTCCACTTCTCTGGGATCATAAAATACAAGGAGACTAATTATACAAGGCAAGAATCAATTCTAGTAGATGATTAAAAGCTAAAATGAAGCTGAGGAGTTTACAAACCAATAAAAGCAAGTTCTTGCCTGTCAAGTCTGATAGAATGAACATTTCTGTGTTGAAAACCCAAAAAAACCCAGGAGTTTCATGCCTCACCAGGATTTTTTGCTGCAAGGGAACTTTGCAAGTTCCTCAGTGTTGCTTTTTAGACTCCCCTGTGATAAGACTCTGTATTTATGTATTTAAATGTTAGAGCAACACAGATGAAAGCTGAATTATCTCTGGTCTTCTCTACATGGGTGTTCTAGACTGAGAAAGCAAACCAAGACCCCCCCTTCAAGTCTGAGGCCAACAACTGGCAGGTACTGTGCCATACAACCTCAATGGAGCACAACTCTTTACAAAAGCTTGTGTGGAAGAGCCTTGCAGGGGCCTCTCCTCCCTCTGGCATCAACCTCTTTGGCAGCACAGTGCTTTTAGCTTTGCCTCTCTCAGTGGCTGCTGCTGTCCCTTCCAGCCAAATTAGTGCTCACAGAGGTCTAGTGGAATTATCTACTCCATGCTACAGTTTAAAAATTTAAACTAAAAACTCAAACAAGCACTATCATATGTCTCAGGCGAAGCAGGAACTGCTGTTCTTTCTTGTCTGTAGCTTCATATATATTGCTCCCATTTTTATATATTAAGTTTGAGCCTTGTGTACACAGTAAGAAAGGACAAACAGGTTTCTATTAAAAGCACTACTGTGCATTTACAATTGTTATCAGGATCCCTTACCCTATGAACTGAAAAATGCCACAAAATCTTGTAAGGCTGTTCTAAAAATAATTTTTCATGGAGGTTGCATGACCCCCTACCCTTGGGTTACAAATGGCTTTCCCAGTCTAGATTCTATCACTGGTCACTTTCTACATTTATGAATTTTGATAGCATTGCTCAACTAAGAAATCTATGTCAGTCTTCCAAACAGCCTGGTTGTTCTTTTCATGGATCAGTGTCTACATTTGTATTGTATGACTTTATCCTGTATTTTTATTAGCTAAGCAGTCTCCATAACTAGCAGTTACAAACATCGGGCTGCATTTCAAATTTTAAAGAAGTCTGGGTTGCCTACCACTTCAGCAGAATGTGAAAGTCTTGAATATCTTTATATTCTGCCAGTAAATAAAAATATATGACACTTAAACCAGAATTACACGTGGAAAAGAGACACACTTAAGGCAGACAAACATTTGTTCAGTAGAGCCAGGAGAAGCTGCAGTTGCAGCTTTGGAATGCATTGGGAGGTTTATTTCAAAGCCTCTGTTAACTATGTGATGCTGCATTATAGTAAAAAAGAGTAGTAAAGATAACTTACAGGAGGTCCTGTTTCCCCCTTCAGACCTCTGACACTTCCCATTTCAAACATTTTGTCAAGATCTTCATAGTCATAAGCATAATTATCAATACGGATGTCATAACTGTTTTCCATGTGATAAGTCTCATCAGCATCAAATGCACCTTCCTGCATTGGACTGAGGTCGTTATCCAGAGAGAGGTCAGCAGGCAAACCATACAGGGTTGTGTTGAGGATTTGCTGCTTTTTGCTTGGTTCATCTAAATGCCATTTTGCTTCATCCATTCTCTTGCTTTCAGTTTCACTCTGTTTCACAGGGAAGATCAGAGAAGGCTCACTTTGTCTGCCTGCATCTTCTGTGGTATTACCTAAAGCATTTGGATATGATCCTGCGGGGGTTTTAATGCTTCTTTTTTTGTTCATCTCCTTCTGATGAAAAGGCAGATTGACCTTCTCCTGGACTTCTGTTACAGGCCATGCTTCCAGCAACAGAGGTGTGGCCTCTAGAAACTCTGACTCAGAGACATTTCTTGACTCAAAGTGTTCTGATAGAAAGTGAATCTGAGCAACACTGGTAACCAGAAAGTTGGATGTTTCTTCCCTTCTATAAGCTGAGATACCTTTTGACAGTTTTTTCTCATTAGTCATCATCTTTGAAGAAACATCCAGCCCATCTGACACATGTGGAGCTCCTAGCAGAGATCGATACGTTTCAGCCTGGCGACACTGCTGTTTCACATATTTACAATAGTTTGCAGAGGCTTCTGCAGAGGGAATAATATCTAGCTGACATATAACTCCTTCAAAGCTGACAGAGTGAGAGTTCATCCTTCCCAGGGTAAATAAACCATCCAAATCAAATGTCTCCACTTCAGAAAGTATTTCCCTCCTATAGCACTTCTTCCCACACTCAGCAAATAACAAGACAGTCTTGTCTCTGATGCCAATGGCAAATGAATGCCACTGCTCATTGTGGACACTATAATCAAAGTAGACAGACTGCTTCCCTCCAGTGTACACCACTACCTTTCTCGGTAGCAACTGGACACCAAACTGCAGTCTATTTTTACTCCTAATACTGAAAAGGAAAGCATTATTTACGCTGTATGAGTACAACCCAACTAATATGGTGAACTGATGCCCCAGGTTTGATGGTATGACTTGAGTGATGGGGGACTCAATATGTGCATCCCCAGCTAGTACAACTCCTGATACAGTCAGGCGAACACCCTGAGGTAATAGAGGTGATGCTGAGGGCACCGTTGTCTCCAAGGGCTGTTGAACATCTTTCACAAGGCCTAGTTGATGAAGAACATCTATTGCTGTAAAAAGAAATAAAGGCACATTGTTGATTTCATTTACAAGCTCATAAATTCAGATCCATGTAAATAAATGTACACACAGCATCTTAACAATCTGTACTTCCCAGAGCATATACACTGCACACATCAAGGCCACCAAATCCCTAGCGTAAGGCACACAGGTCTTTCACATAAATCAAACAAATAACTAAAGCCAAAACAAAACTTCCATGTTTAAGAAAAGAATAAAAACACACAGAAAGGTCCATGTAATGGCCATTGTAACTTAGCTCATTTGTGAAACTGAAGTATCCTCATTTACCATCTTCAACATTTACACAGAAGTTAGTAAACACAATTGTTTAGTTCCTTATTTGGTTAATCCTGCCTACTCCTTGAGCAGATATTTTTTTTTAACTTTAACTTTTTCTTCTGCAAAAAACTTCCGCAATAAATCCATGCTTTTCCTCTTTGTCAGAAAAGTTTAAATGAAAGTTTCTGGGGGGATCCTTGCTTTGTTTTGAAGGGACAAGCTATTTGTAACACAGTAACACTTCAGTGGAGCACAAAAGGATAGTCACTGGTTCAAAGCAAAATACAAAAGTAAACCTTGCCAAGTAGCTACTACATGCTGCAGAGGTAACGCAACTGGTACCCAGGAAGAACTGCTGTACTTCCAGCAGGGAGCTTTTCTCCTGCCAAGCAAGGCCCTGTGCCATTATGGAGTTGGCTTCAAAGGGAATTATATTCCCTGCGGGATCATCCTTGATTGTATGTATCTGTGCCAAAGTCAGTCAGACTAGAAGAAAACAAAGAGTGCCACCACCTCCTTTCCCTCCACACAGTTTGCTTTTCAGGGAGGAGGTGAACTCTGCAGAAGCAGCAGTGTTGAGGAGCAAGGAAAGAAGAGAAATGTCAGGACCAAAGGCGCACTGCACTCATCTTCTGGCTCATCTGTCCTTCCAGCAAATGCCAGGCTGCAGCTACCCAGGCAAGACACACAATTAAGAGTGCACTCCACAGCAGGAGACAGCAGTGGACATTAAGACGACAGAGAAACCAGCTGTCCGACTGATTCATGTCCTATAGACTTGACCTTTGCATAAAGAAGTCTGAATAGATCTTCTACAGAGTGGAATGGGTAAAGGTGTTCTCATTGTTGGACTCTCTAGGGTTTTATATAATGTGAGCTTTGTGCTTTAGCTCTTTCCTTAGCCTGAACCTTACAGTATCTCCAGCTTTTGCCTAGCTAAACATCTTCACCTAATAGGTAGAAACACAGATGCATTCAACGTCCCTAAATTTTCTGATTTTCTGTGCAAAGGGAAACTGAACATTGTAGTTTTCATAAACAGCATTACAAAGAAGCAATATAATATTTTACAATATAATATTTTTCCCCGAACTGGAACAACTGGCTGGACCTAAGCTTCAGTGAACTACCTACGTTAAAAATTACTAGCAGCATCTAACAGTTGCACTGACCTAATAAGCCTGACTGGGAAGAGATCAGCACTTCCCATGGCATTTAGCTGAGCGCACTTTTACTATGCATGTTGAGCTTCTATTAAGTAAATAATACTATTAAATAGCATAACAAAAATATGGAGTAGCCAAGAAAAGTTAAGGATTCACTACTATACTAAGAGAAAAGAGCAAATGAAACAAATGGATGTTCACTCTCTTAGTGGAAAAAAGGTCTCCTTTCCTAGTCTTCCCTTTCTCTGTTTACTGAACGTATGCATAGCAAACTTTAAGAATAGACAGATGTTGGCTTAGTTTCACTGGTAAATTATGGAAAGAGCCTGACATTTGCTTGAGAGTGGTTTATAAATTGGAACCAAAAGCATCAACCTGAACATCTTGAAAATTAATTACACACCTTGTAGTGTTTCTAGTCACATTTGAGATTCATGGATGCGCCAAGATTATCCTGGCAGGTAGCCAGGGGAGACAGAGGTATGGTGAAAGCATATTTTTGCAGAAAGTCATGTGTACACTAATTTCTCAAGATGTTTTGCCTCAGAGCAATTAATTTACTATGGCTGTATTTTTATCTGTCAAACTGATAACAGAGGTCAGGTTACAGAAGAGATTCGAAGCACAATGCAACTGCTAATGAGCTACAGCCCTTTCCCAGGACCCCAGCCCTGCGTGGTCTGCATGTAGTCATGGAGGAGAAAGCTGTACTTGTATTTCCCTTGTGACAGGTAAGAAGAAACATGAGTCCTGAGCTCTGGGCAATTCAGAGGTGTACAACATGTAAATAACACTGCAAGGCTGGAGATACCACTCCAGCATTTCTGTGCAGTAGCTGGGCCAGCTGACTGCACAGAGAACAGCTAAGAATCTAACCTAATATTGGGCCTAAATATCACATCCTAACCTGAAAGATTTGGCAAGTACTGGTATTTTTAAATATTTGTAATTATGTATTTGTATTTAACAATACCAATTCATGTGACCTGTCCGAAGTATTCTAAACTCAAGTAAAATGCAAAAAACCTAAACTTAAACTGGCTTAAACCAGTCAATTTCAAAATGACACTTGCTACTAAATCTCAAACTGCAGGCAAAATTGCCAGGGTTTTGGCAGTTCTGATTTGAAAACAGCACATTGTTTCAAAGTTATTAAAATGGAAAATACATCTGAGAGCATGTTAAGAATATACATTATCCATGTCCTGCAAACAGATTTCTATGAACAATGACAGGTTTTGAGAAAGCAAAACACAAAGAAATGCTGTATTAAAAATGGCAGCAAAATATTAAGAATCAATTAATTATTCCTTGCTGACTTGCTGCCTGTCCACCCACCATCAAGCCAACAGGCTGTCCCAAGCTTTTTTGGCCAGTTGTTTCATTTCTGGTCCAATATGTTTTATTTTATTTTAAGGCTTTCAGCAGCTCTTGGCAGTACACAGGGTTTTGGGAGCAGACAGCCCTCTCAACTCCTCCTCTCAGCATGAAAAACACTATTTTCTTTACCTATCAGTAGTCAGTTTTCTTTGTTTACCCATGTCTGCACAACATCTGTCTTCACTTACTGTTCACTCAACCCATTAGTCCCCAAAACTTTGATGGCTCATCTTCTTGAAGGAAAAGTTGTTTCAGGATTTTGATGTCAAATGCTTTCCTTCTACCTTCTAGGAGGACTTGAAAAATTCACAAGCTTACTCCATCATTAGGGGAGGAAAAGCCTAACATGAGCTTCAGCAAAAAATCTTCTGACCTTCATGGCATAAAAAATAGGAACTGGGCAGTAATGAGGGGATTTAGCTATTCAATTGATCTACACCCATATTTTCTTTAGCATCTCTTGTTCATTTTCTGCATTCCTCCATGCTAATGATTACTTCAAAGGCAGGATATTTGGGGTGCTCTCTCCATTTCAGCAATCCTAGTATACAAATTACCCACTTTCCCTTTACCAGTATGGAGAAGGGAAAGACAAGGGTCATCCACCAGTCAGCTCCACCAGAACTAAGGGAAGTTACTCACTGGATTGCCCATTTCCTGGGTGATGCTGCATCTGCAGTTGGGTAAATTAAGATACCTGGCTGCAACAAATGCTGTCCTAGACACCAGGCTGAGTGACTGAACAACCAGATACCTTGATGTTCTTGAGCCATACTTAAAGTACTGCTCCTAAAGACTAAGGTTGTATTTTATTTCATTTATTTCACTGGACACAATTTATAGCAGCCTACCAAAAAGAACAAAGTGTAGCTTCTCAGGTAAAGCATGCAGAGGCCATCCCATCAGCTCAGAAGAGAAGGAATGTTAATTACTCTAGCTAGCATCTTCATATTTGGCAGAATACGCTTGTTGTTGTTTGGTGTTTTTTTTCAAAATACAACTGCCAAGAAAGTTTTGGTAACAACTTAAGTGTTAACACATTCCTAATGGGCAGACCATCCTGTTCCTGAACAAACTCCAAACACTGAAAATAGACTAGTGCTAGCTCTGCAGGTTATATACTGAGACTGAAGGATGCACTTGAGCTGTTCTTTTGTTTAAGGTGGTTTCCTCAGTCTGCTGTTCTCTGAACTGCTGTTTGAAACTTTGTTTACACAACTGTGCAAATGGAGTGCATTAGGGACCAAATTCACACATGGGCAGAAAGTTGCATCAAGGTTCAATGCATCTTTTTGATCACAAGCAAGCACATAGAGAAAAGTAACTTGTGTATGGGATCTGTGCACAGAGTGTGGAGGGGAGTTTCCATTCAGTAAGGTTTCTCATACGGCTATCTAGAAATGCTTTGGAGTAATTAAACAAACAAACAAGAAAAAAGTAGGAAAGCTTCTTCACATGCTGGTGTCGACATAAAAAATAATAAGATATAAACACGTCAAGACTGGAGGCTCTACCCATTTCTGCAAAGCTCTGTGCACAAGAGTGCTCTCACCTAAGAGGCAGATAAGCCTCAAACTTCACCCATCCCCCTGCACCACTGACACCCCCAGCCCTGCAGCCTTCGAAGATCTCACTTGAAGTTGCATTAGAAAAGCAATTCTCAGGAACATGAGAAGTGACAAATTGTTTCTTTCTTTGCAGAAGAGGAGGGTGGGCTGGAGGGATGAAGGCAAACCATGGGTGCACACCTGTCTCTGGCACCCCTCACCTGCTCCTGCTACACCAGGAAAGCACAAACTGCCTCCCTAAAACAGCCTCTCCCTTTGCACCCCTGCAGGCCTGGAGCAGGGCAGGCCACACACATGAATGGGTGCTGCCCCTGCTCTGATTAGCTTGGCTCAACTATTAGAAAACTCCAGGAAAATCCCATCATCATGAAAGCATGAGCTTTCATTGAGCCCAGTGTGAAAAATCAACAACCACTCTTACCAGGCAAATGGGGAGCAACTAATGGAAGGCAAAACCACAAAGAGAACAGGAAAAGAAACCAGAGGAAAATAACCCAAGTTTTCCAGTCACAGGGAATGATGAGAAGGCAAAAGAATAATGGTGGGAGGTTGCAGAGATATCCCACAGGACTCTATCAAAACCTTACCAGGAATAAGTCTTGTCTTGACAGTGCAACCCATCTGTTTGTGACTACAGAATAGTAGGTATTTGCAGTTAACATACCAGTCAAGGATGGCCTAATTCTTGCTTCACCTGTGCAGTGAAGGAACACAGCAGAGAACTGATACTGCCACTCTCCTGGCAGATAAGAAATGCCTAAATGGCACGTTAGCCTCCACCACTTCAGAATGCTAATATTCCCACAGTGGTCTCCAATGCAAGCTGCACATCTGGCGCAGTTCTAACAGCTGGCAGATCAAAAGAGAAACCAAAAACAAGACAACCCTATTTCCTCACTAACATCTGCATCTGAATGCAAAACCAAATGAATACCTAATTTCACTTTCTGCTTTAATGATGCCAGCCTAGACTAAGCCTTTATTATATGCAGTGGTTTGTTTGACCAGCCCTAAGTGCAAAGGTAACTCAGTCATAGCTTCCCACCCCCAAGGACACCCACTTGCAGTGAAGACACAATCAAAGCCTTTTCACTGTACAAGGCTTCCCTTTTATGAAGAGCTTGCTTAAATATGTAAGCAATTTCATAGACAGAAAATCTGAGTAATTTTCAAAAGGTCATTTTTTCCAGACTGGTTGCTTTAAATTTCTGCTCTCACTATGCTGTAGCTGGAATTTTCTTTAAGTCACCATTAAGGAACTGAATCTAAGGTCACTAGTAACAACAGCCATTTAGTCTTTAATTTCCTAACAGATTATATAAATATCCTGTTATATAAAAAAAAAAAGTGTTCTCACCTTGTTTGGGCACTTGTGCAACACCCACAGCTACACATATTGCAATAAAAATGAGAGTTTTCCTAAAAGAGAAATAAAAAAAGAAAAGAACTTGTGAGAAAACTTCTGAAGTTTCAGAACTCCCAGGCATTAGAAGCTTCAGTCAGTGTCCTAAGTCAATGGCAGGATACCACTGACTTCAGCAAATCCTGGATCAAGGCCATCACATTGTACAACTTCCCACTAATGCTGAGAAGAGGTTTTAAGCAAAGATCAAGGATTGTGTGTGCCCTCATATATAGGACAAATATTTTAGACTGAATAAAGTAACTGCATCTGGTTTACATTTTCTTGCAGCAGTCTTCAAATACGAATATATTGTAGTACAAATGCTATGTAGTAAATTTCTTCCTAGAAAGAAAAAAAGTTACTGCCAAGAAACTATAAAACAGATTACAAGTTAATGCCTATAAAGATCATTAGACACCTTTGTCCCAGTGCACCTACTGTTAGTCTTGTCACTTTATCACATCATTTTACCTTAAATGAAAATGTTGTGTCACACTTCTGTTCCTATATGATAAAATTTTGTCCTGTTATAAACAAGGTCTGCTCTTCACAAAAAGTGAAAAAAACCCATTACATTTTGACTGAAGACTTCATGCTCAGATGCAAGACTATGATACTGGTAGGTACTGTAAGCTCACTGATTGCTCCAAACATATATAAGGTTGATATAGATTTATGTGCTTGAAATTTGCTTTAAATGAAGACATGACTGGCAAAGTGTTAACTGCTGAGCAAATAATACATTTTTACCATGGTTAGAAACAGACAGTCTAGTATTTTTTACTCAATTATTATATTAGCTAGTGACTGAATCTCATAATAAATTAGGAATGCATTTTCTGTTAATATTAGATATCCAGGCACAGAAATGTATGTATGTAACAATGACAGTAACCTATATCTATTTAGTGCTAAGAAGAAATATTTCTAAAATATCAGAAATACAGTTCTGATACTGACTCTCCCACTCTCCAGCCTCAGCTTCACCCTCTTTCTCATTAACATACATAACCTCATTGATTTTTTATAATGTTAAATGTTAGACCCACTAAAAGTGGTTGCTGAACCAGAATGCACTTGAGTATGTGGGATAAGCATATTTGAAAGCAACACAGTTGCAGATAAACACCTGTAGCTTCATTTGATGCAGCTTTACCACCTACTTAGTCAAGTTCTCACAGCATAAAAAGTTCAGAAAGAAAACCCCACCACTTTAAACAGGAACATGTGGTTCAAACAGCAATGACAGACGAGTTCCTTCCACTGAGTGTTCACTACCTGGTTACCTTCAGTTGAGAGGATAATGAACGTGTGCATAAACCAAGTATTAGTAATGCTAAAATGACAAGAAATCATACTATGATTTATATATATATATTTGTATGGACACATACACAGATCAGTATTTAGTGAAAAATAAATTCAAACATTCCAGAAGTGTCCAAGTACATGAAAATCACAAAGGAAAAAAAAAAAAAAACACAAACAAGTGGGTTTGCTCAGTTAAAATTCATTGATCTAGCACAAAATGGGTTTGATTACTTCCCCTCCTTTCACCTAGGCAGTTTTACTGCAGAGTTTCACCTGCAACTGGTGCTGCTGCTTCTTGTGGGCTCCCCCCTGCTCAGCCCAGACCAACCCGAGCAGCAGGTAGTTAGTTCTCAACTCCCCAAGCCCAGCCCTTGATCAACACTTGCCAATCCAAACCCACTGGACTGAGCCTTCCCCCAATTCCTGTTATGAGGGAAAACACCCATGGGAAATGCTGGGAGGAGAAAGGAAATATTATAGACCCAAACAATTCCCATTCCTTACAGGTGTGGTAGTTCAAACAATAATTTAAGAAGTGCAGTAATCATCACCACCTGCTCTCCAGCTCTCAATTCTCTCTGCTGTCCTTTCCTTTTCAAGCTGATCAGCAGCCTGGACTGAATTCACAAATTGCCACGCTGATTTTCAGACTAAGCAGTTATTTAAACAGGATTTCAAATTACAGGGGCAGGGAAAAGAAGCTTTATAAAATTAGACTAAACATTTTTACCAATATGATCTGTCTTATACAATCTCCTGCAGCATTCTTTCAAAATTTCAGCTCAGATTTTTCAAAGCAGTAAGTCAGTGGGATCTTGGACAACATTATGTCCATTGGTTCTACAACTACATGTGGATTTGCATACTGTGAGAGCTTAAGTTTTGGCAATCAGAACAAATTAATAATTTAAGGACCAGTAAGGCATGATAATTTTGTCATTGGTATTACCACTGTAAAACTGTAGAAAGATGGCGGGTTTTAGAAGAAAATGCACAGGATATTCAATCATGTATAATTGCTCCAGTTCTGATCACAGAACGGGAGTGGGGTGAAAACTCCATCTTATAAATCCCTACTTGTGAGGACATGCTTTTTAACTAACCAGTGCACTCTTCAGCTATTCCTCTCTTCTGGCTTGCTCCTGCTACAACCATGAAACATCTACTGGAGCAGTTCTGCCACTGCTGCAAAAGACCTAATATCAACTATTGTCCATCAGCTATGGGACGCTTTTGTTTTGCAGCTCTGAAGACCAGAATTCAAGTTCTAGTGTTATTTCACAAGTGAATAGTTTCCATGACACACAAAACATCTTTAGATCTAATTAGAAGCTCAGTGACAAGAGATAGCTGTGTCAGGACGAAAGCCCATGCATTGCACTTTATCAGCTAAAACTCAGGACAACTATTCATTTGACTTTCATGTGTGCAAAAGGAATTCACAATTAAAAACAGCGATAGACATCTTAGTTAACTCCAAAGTAAGGATACTCAAAGAACCTCAGAACCCCAAATGCAAAGGAAACTCCTTTTAACATTACAAAAGCCTCTTCCAAAATATCAGCCAGGGACAAGATGTGTGTCAGGTATCTGCCTTCATCACCTCCCAGCAAATGTTGTAGGAAGGCAAGAAATTCCAAAATGCTCCCAGGGCTGTAAATTACATAGATGTAACTGGATACACAGAAACATTTAGTGCGAGGTTAAGACAAATGTCTGGCTTACACAGTACTCTCCAGCTAATGTCAAGAACATACGAGTGATCAGCTAAGAGAAAAAACAGGGACCAGCGACAACCACAGAGCTGGAGGTTCCTTCATGCATGGGAAAAGTTAGTCTTCCTTCTACATTTTTTCACAAGTAAAAACCTTTTGTAAATTAAACCACGTGCAACCTAAGGCAGAGTTGCACCAGGGAGCCCTCCGTGGCTGAAGATTAATAAATGAAATTCTGTCTAAGAGAATCTGCTCATGCAAACCCTCCCATCATAGTCAAGATCACTACTCTTTGCATTAAAAGTCGTAGAGCAGCCAGTTCTCAGTCTCCAGTCTCACACGAGCACTGCCACTAAGCCACCAGGCTCCCTGCTGTGTAACGAGTACGTGGCTTGATCCATCGTCTGCCATAGCTGCAAGGAACAAAGCAAGCAGCATGGAGAACCCCAGACCACCTGCATTAGCTGAGCCCCCCAGGGAGCTTTTCAGAAGAGTTGCCCCGTTGGGACAGGACAATAGAAAAATGCAAAAGCACATGGCAGGGAAACTCCAGCTGATTCAAATGCTGACTATTTTTCCCCATTTATCATCACACAAAGCTGTTCCAATACCCCTTGGCTATGTCCTGCCCTAGAGTGTAATTATCTCCTGAGCTTCCTCCCCTCCTCCTACCTTTTCACCCTCTCTCCAATTTTACATGCAAACACGACCTAAGGGCAAATATATAATTGTTTGGAGGAAGGCTATGAAGTGTGGTGGAGCTATTCTACCGCTTATATTTCTTACAATCTTTGACATCTTGTGGCTGTTTGCGTCTCCCTGTGAGTGGACAGCAACTATCCACCTTAATTTTTTTCCATTAGGGATGACGGATGAGGAGACTGATAAGCTTCAGAGCGAGTTGTGGCAAGCAACGATGCAAAACTCCACCCTCTATTCAGCACTGTACAGAGCTTGGGTTTGGTCAGTGCACAGGGGCACAGGGTAACAGTATCTTCTTCATTCCAGGATAGTTTCATGAACCTCAAATTTAAAAGAAGAAATATGTGGCTGCTAAAGAAGCCAGGAAACCTGTTCCCAGTGTAACTGGCACAGATGCAGAACACACTAAACTTGAGGGCTGCATTCAACCCTCTGCTCATCAGTGACTATGGTCTAAATCCCAGCACCTGTCACACATACATTACATCATTAACTCTTGTCGGAGGACTGCTGAGGAGAGTAGCCTGGTGTGTCCATCAAGCCTGAGGGCTTGGAGAAAGGTGATAGACCTTGTGGACACAGATGCCCTGGGCTTCTCAAAGACCCCAAAGCTGTTAAAAACCTTATCTTTCAGGAACTGAAAAGAAAGGTATCTTCCGTTGTTGCTATAACTAGATTAGCCAGCAGGGCCAGCGCGGCTTCAAAGTTTTGAGACTCACAATAAACGTGGCTTGAGGGGATGCAACAATCTCCACAGCCTCTCCCCTGTTGCCCCCGCCACGGCCTTTGGGCACAGATGCCATTGTGGGAAAACAATTGACCACACTGAAGAGGAAAACTTCTGAACACATTTCTGCAGGTTCACAATTCAAATTAAGGGGGAAAGGGAGAGACACAAGATAAGGTGTGAGACAGAGGATAAGACACTACTCCTCTTTCCTCCTGAGGACCAGTGGCCTAAGAGGTATCCTGCAACCTTACTGTACTTCAGAGGAAAGAAACTCCCTGCCTAGTGCCCCAGCCACTCTCTGGACAGCATTTGGCTTAAGATGAGAAACAACGACATCCAGAACAGTCACCTCTGTTAGTGTTTCTAAAAGTAGAAAAATGTACTTAAAAATGTGATTTTTAGAACCATGTTATGAGTATGTACTTGTTTTTTACACTAGCTCTCTTCTCTGGCCAGAGTGCACTAGCGGTTTGTCTCTGCATCGAGGCACAAGTACACAGATCAAATCCTCACTCCTGTGAAATACTCTATTATTTCAAGATTTGTCTCTGTGCATCTTGTAGATAGATCACTCTTCAAATGTTCTACAACTCAGCACTAGCAAGAGACAAAGGGAACACAAGACTGATCATGTTTTAAAATAAAATACTCTGCCAACAAATTTGGTGAAAGATTTTAAGAGTCACAGAGCTGTAGGTATCTTATTTATTGAACCTACAGAGAAACCCCTATACAGGTAGCAGGTATGACCTAGTAGCATTTCCACAAAAAAACTGCAAGGGACTGGATGGTTTCATCCCAAGGAAACCTGGTCCTTTTGAAAGACTTCTGATTTCTTAACACAGGCAAGCAACCAGGTTGCTTTCTCTGTAATAATGTAAACTAGGTAAACAAGATTAATTTTGCCCACATAGAAGCATATAGATATATATCCTGAAGCTATCTCAGGTTTTGAGCTTGGATAAACTGCGTTTGTGCTGTTGCACTACTTTACTGGAACGCAATTTATGTTCTCTATCAGCAATATCCCTTATAGAGTTACCAAATAAAAGCCTTTTTTAAATCGTACTCAGGAGATTCCTGAAGAAATCCCACAGACACAGCCATTAAAGACGCGGATCTCCCGGGGAGGCCACCTTCAGGCACCACCTAACTGCTCATAAACGCTCCAGTGCACCCAGATTATACACCACGCTCACTTGAAAAGCATAATCCTCGCCACAACACAAACCAAACCCTTCACTGTCCCACTCGGTGCTCCGAGTGAACTTATTCAAGCCACAGCCAGAATAAAACAAGCACTTTACAAAAAAGGACACATACTGGTAACCTGTACAATATCGTCACAGAGATCAAAAGTTCACAGTATCTTGCCTAGGCTGCTTTTAGGCAAACTACAGAGGAGAGCACAGCTCTGTCTTCGCATCACAGACAACCGCACATTAGAAATAATACCTAAGCCTGTCGCAAAGCACGTAAATATAGGGCACGACACCCGGTCACCTCTGCTACCAAGAAAGCAGCCTCAGCTCGCTTAAATCTGAGTTCTGCAGGTTTTGTTTGCTCGCTGTGTTTTAACAGCTATGTAGCACCAGGGAGGACGAGGGTTACCTGTGGGTGCAGAGGCAGGTTCTCCCCGGGACCCCCCTCCCACCCCCGGGGAGCGGGGATGCGCTGGCTCTCAGGGCAGGACACATCCGCGAAACCCTCCCCGGGCCGGGCTCCCCGGAGCCGGGCTGCTGCCGGGCGCGGGCTTGCACGGGGGAAGAATGACACGAGGGGCCGGGAACATCCCGAAAAACAGAAGGGAAAGGAGAGGCAAGGGAGAGCGCCTGGGAGTGCTAGTGGCATGTGGAGGGGAAAGGCGCACAGGCACCGGCGCTTCCCCCAGGGAGCTGGCACCCCGCGGCCCCCTGGGACCTCCCGGGGTTACGGCTGGAGCTCGGAGGTTGGAGTGGGGAACCGTCCTCTGCCCCTGGAGGAGAGCCGAGCCGCAGCCCCATCCCCGGCCGCCCCGAGCCCCGCGCGGGCTGGCGCTGCGGTGCCTCCAGCGGAGCGGGGTCCGCCGTCACGCCTGCCCGGCTCCCGCTTACGTTCGTGCCGCGGGAGAGATGCGTCCTCGCCTTGTCCTCTCGGCTCCCAAATGCATTTGTATGCATTTGCCCGGGCAGCGGCGATCCGAGGGAAAGCCGGAGCCGAGCGCCGCGCCGCCGCAGGGTCAGGTCCTGTCCATGAAACCCCGCCGGCCCCGAGATCTCCGCCGAGCTCCGCGCAAGCCCGAGGGCGGCCCGCGGAGGCGGGCGCGGCGGCGGGGGGGGCGGGCAGGGGGCGCCGGGGGCCGGGCGGCGGGGGAGCCCCGCGGCTGCCCGCGGAGCGCAGCGAGGGAGCAGCGCTGCAGCCGCCCACCCCGGCACCGGCCGTGCCTCCAGCCCGCCCCGGTGTTGGGTTTCAGGCCGGCTGCCTGGCGATTACATCAGCAAACGCGGCCCCCGGGGCGGGACGGGTCCCGGCCGCGCTTGGTGCGCGCTGCCCCGCGCTGCTCCCGCCGGGCGCGGAGCCGGGAGCGGAGCCGGCCCTGGGTGCGCCCGATCTGGCCGCAGCGCAGCTGCCGGGGGTGGGACAGGCGAGACGCGAGGCAGACAGGTGATGGGATTCAGGGCATCCCAGGGGCGAGGAGCGCCCTCGGTTCCTGCTGCGCTCCAGCTGGGGAGGCTTGGCAGGAAGCTGCGACTTAAATTGAAATGTGGGGACGGGGGAATGGGGGAAGGGAGATGATGAAATAGTATAAAGAGAAAAAGCTGGCTATACTGGAGGTTTTGCATCTCGAGTGTAATTGGAGTGGGGTCCAGCAATCTTCCCTCCGGAAAATGTTTGAAGAGCAGATGCAATTTGGTAGCATTACAGTACCAAAGAAACATGACACCCTTTGCTGTCTTCTCCCTGCGAAGACAAAGGTCTTTTTAGCTTTAATTTCCACTTTTCTTACCTTGTCCCAGTAGCACTGTCTATTGTAGCTTTATCCCATAAGACATCTTTATGCAAACTGACTCTCAAAGCAAACAAGCGAGAGTTAAACAATACCAGACATTGCAATACACACTGTACAGCAAACCCAGGGTCAAATCCTGCCTTCCTAAGGCAAAACTTCATTGACCTAAGTAGAAATTTGATGTGAGTTAGGATTGTGGTATTTGGCTCTTGCTGGCTGTTACAAGAATAAAGATTTCACATCAGACTTGAAGCAAAGACTTTCAGGTTGTAGGTAGGATGGAGAAAGGTGACATGAAATAAACTCAAACATATTCCCAAACAGCAGAAAACAAGGTAAGTGATAAGGGACAAAGAAAGGTTGTACAAGACAAGGATTTTAAATTATCACTGAGGATGCTCCACTCAGCTGAGGACTTGCCTGGGTGACCCAGGTAGCTGGGAAGAGGCAGAAAAATAGGGGGAAAAGGATTGTGAGGGAGCCAAGAACAAACCCAGACTGGTGAATTTTCTTGGTGATAACAGAAGCCAAATGTATAGGAAAAAAATATCCTTAGATGACACATCAGAGTGTTTTAGTGTTTAATCTCACACACACATTCATTTTCACTTCCTTGAATAATTTAGAATCTATAGTCTCACTGGCTACTATGAGATTCCCTATTTACTTTACTTTCTGAAAGCCAAAGGTAAAAGCTGACAACATTTTGCTTACCTGTGTACCTTGCATTTAACAAAGTGACAGCAAAAAGTGAGAATGTATTTGGTGTCTGAAGAGAACCTGGTGCCTGCCCAGGGAGATACTGGACTCTGCTACAATAAGGTCTTAGCATTTCTGTT
The DNA here is from genome assembly GCF_020740795.1 of Apus apus. NCBI lineage: Eukaryota > Metazoa > Chordata > Aves > Apodiformes > Apodidae > Apus > Apus apus. Next base: position 16,444,765 of record NC_067288.1, on the reverse strand, counting down.
TTAAACCACACTTTAATGACTTCCAACAACTGTAGTGTTATATTTCATTTCAGCTTTGTTTATTAGCATTAAGATGAACTAAAATGTGTACATTACTGGCTGGGTTTGGAATGGTTTGGTACCATTCCATTATATTTATCTGTCCCTTAAATAACATGTCTTGTATGCAGTAGGCATATAATTAAATGTCTGTATTCTTTAGCATCAGCATTAGGGCAATTAGGGAGGGAATTCTGCCCCAAGAGAGACCTTGGATAAATCCTGCCCTCTTTTCAGTGCACATTGGCAAGTACAGGAGCCCAGCAGCAGCAAATGGTGGGATGGGCTGGGGACACTATGTGCTGAGATCTCCCTTTCTAGCACAATCTGCACTGAAGAACATGAAGTTTGAGGTTCTTGCCAGCTGCACATACAAGGTGTAAAGAAAGCTTTGCTGACCCTGATTATACAGTGACTTAAAGCAGTATAAAGATTAAAAATTAACATTTGTTTTTTGGTTTTCTATATTCAAAACTACAAAATTAAGTCTGCAAAGTCTTGCACTTTATTTTTCTGGAGAAGGGATTGTTACTCTGCAGCTTAGTTGTTTTCCTTTGATATTAACACCTTTAAGAGATGCTGAAGCTCCTAACAGATAAATTAGTACTATCTAGTGCAGATGAAGAAAGCAAATGAAGAAGCACAAGGAAGTGAAATGACTCCCCCAAAGCCAGACAGTGAGTGTGTAGCTGAACTGCTGGAAATAGCCCAGCAGTCCCCAGCTTGTTGGACATCACCTTGTGACTTAAAACAGCTCCAAATCTCTTCTAAGCTTCATGGAAAAAAATCAGTGTCAATTTTATTCTTACACTTGCTTCTTCCAAGAATTCATACAGCCTAATAAGCAACACCTACTATGTTTAAAGGTCTCAGATTACATGTGTTTATTCCCAGAGCTATATATAGCAGTCTGTATACTTACACACACCAAAGATGTGGTCAAGCTCCAAACATGTTAGCACTTATTGCAACACAGTGATGCTGGAATTTCATTTCCTATGGTAAATGTCTCAAGATCCCATTTTTCTGTGTCTTCTGTCTCCTCCTCAACCACAGTCTATCCCTGATTTCTCATATCTCTTCAAGTAAACCCAAGGATTACTGAATTAATTAAGTACAAAATAATTATTTCAAGATAACACTTCTTGCCCTTCTGACATGATTACAAGCTCCTTTTCCAGTAGTTTTTTTTCTGTCCTTTCATGATCTGACTTGCTCCTCTGTCACTCCAGCTTGCAGCTGCTGAGTTCCAGCTCCGCTTTAGGGCAGAAGCTACTCTTGAACAGTGTAAGAGGTAAGGAAAATGGTTCCTATCTGTGATTGTCCTTTTAGAAAATGCAGTGGAGAAAGCAATGGTTAGTAAATTGCCAGAGCCTAAAACCAAAGAAAAATGAATAAGAATTGGAAGATAAATGTGTGAAATGGGAATGTGAGGACTGAGTGTTGGAGCCTGAGCCTTATCCCATTGCAGTCAGTAGGAGCTTTAGCTTTGACTTGAGTAGGAGCAGAATGGGACCCACGCAAGTTTCCTGGAACAGTCCCAGAATTAGGAATCTTTGGCAGAAGAACCACACTGCTATTGAGTTCCCTTTGGAGAACAGATTTTCCCTGCACACCACAATATATGGTGTTAGGCTACGTACCAAACCTGCTGGAACCTAGTTCAGCAAAATCATGTAGAATTCTACCTGTTGCAGCCAAAAAAAGTTTAACATGTTGCTCCTGTTGAAGAAAGTTACCAAGCTATCAACTGTGATTAAGAAATACAAGAAATGGAAAGGATTACAGCATATCTTCAACAACAGCTGGCTAAAATTGAAGAAAGGGGAGCTCCAGGTCTGAGACCATTAGATGTGTCTATTCTTTGTAGGAAGTGAATTAAATCATAATGACAAGCATCTGCCTTCTCTCTCTAGTTATGCCTGTTACCTTCTGAGAGAAGGAATTAGTGAGAAGCAGTGTTCCCCAGTTTTGAATACGCCAAAAATCTGGAAATGCCTTTAAAGAGCACAGTTGATGACTTTTTCAATTAATCCTATAACTTCTAATTTTCTACTAGCAAACTAAAGAGATAATTAACACAAATTTACATTCTGAAGAATTCAGAGTGGTGAGGATTTTTCTGCCTTACAAGACCAAGGCACAAAAATCTATGAGGGGAAAGGAGAGATGCTGTGGGGATAGGGGACCAAACTTAAAGGTCCTGGCACACAGAGCAAAAACCAAGCACGATAGAATTAAGACTGACAAAAATGCCAAGCCACAAATGACTGTATAGACTAGTGAGGTTCCTTAAGATGCTTAGTTAAAGCAAGCAAGGGAATATATCCAGCCAGGAGCGAGAAACAGAAGAGAGCCTCACTGAACCACAAGACAGAATAGAGGCTCCAGACCACAAGGCTCCAGCAGCTCCAACTGAGAAAGGTGTCTCACTGAAGCCAAGATACTGACAATTGTTTACAAGACCAAGTATCATCCATTTTAGAAAGTCACTGCTATAGCAGAAACCCCTTATAAAGCAGGGTAGAAACTCTTGTGGAGAGAGCTGAAACGGGTGGCTGAGGCAAAGCCTTCTGGAGGAGCACCCCCACACCCAACAGATCAAAAGCCATGACGTCTTGTTCCAGTGATGGCACGTTGTATGGTGTACCAAGCATGCAGACAAGCCTAGCCAAACACACAAGGAAATATTAAAGGAAGAGAGAAGCAACAATTAGGAAAGTAATAAGGGAATGGAAAATTCGAGAGCAAGAATGAGTGCAATGTGGGAACCATGGGAACAGCTCACCAAATGAGAAGACTCCAACTACCAAACAGGCCAAACCGCCAAGAGAGAAGCTCAGTAAATTTCCATCTCAAAGAGGGGCTCTGGAACCTAAGAGCAACGGGTTAAAGAAAAAACAGAGGAGTTAGGGAAAACCCCATGACTTTCATTTTTAGTTAATCTCTATCCCATCATTGCTGGAGTTTTTTTGCCATCCAGGCAGGAAGTGGAAACACCCACTCTTACAGGCAGGAAGAGGTATTTGACATGAAGTATTTTCTGGGATACTCATTGAACTGAAAAAAAAAAAAACCCTTGGTAGTGAAGTCCATAAAAATTACTAAGAGTCTGTATTGCTAGGACCAAATCACCATTTCTACTGACATGGGATGAGAGAGAGGAGAACAAGACAGGCCTCAGCAGGTGTTTTTAACCAGCATTCCCCCACCAGAGTGGTGGCTGTGACCTCTGCCATGGACATTCAGCAACCTCATGGGGTCCCCTGTACCAGGGCTTCCCCGGCAGGTCTTCCCAAAGCCTCTTGCCCATGCCAGGAGCCCTCTTCAAAGGGTCCTGTTTCTCTGTCAGTAAAACTAGCCCTGTCTCCATCAGTAGAATGAAGCAAAAGCTGATTTTTGGAAAACGTAAAAAGCTTGATTATCCTGTGAAAACATACTAGTCCGTAGCTCCCAAGGACACTTTATCTCCATAGTGCTCTGTAGTGTGCTTTTACATGGGAAGGATGGGTCAAAAAACCCTTAGAGCATTAAAAATTGCTCATACATCTGGAAGAACCAGCACATTCATCTGAGAAGTATCTCATTTCTGAGCCGCAGAGAGCTCTGAATTAGGCCAGTCCTTTTTAAAGACATCCCCTTTCTTTTCTCAGCAACTCTGGGAAATGCTTCATTCTGCAGTTCATTAGCCTTAGAAAAGTCTTGAGCATCTCCCTTTCCAGCCCAGGGGCTGTGCAGGTTTTCACAGTGCTGCCCAGCAGCCAAAAGAATGTGTTCCCAGATATTGCTTCTGCAGTAATTAAAACACAAGTTTGGCTTGCGTCTGCAAAATTAGCTTCTGGCAACAGCAGGGGGAGTTTGCAGAAGTCTCAGTCCTCCACTTTCTCACCTGATGAGAAGTGAGTTATCGATGCTCAGTGGCTAACACCATGTTAAATCTCTGCCTTGCAGTAAAAGGACTTGTTCTCATAATAAAAGTCTTATCAGAGTGCTCTCCCCAGTTATAGAAGCAGAAAATTCCATGACTCTCCTTCAAAAGGATGCAAAAACCAGTTGTTTGAAGCAGCCACATGAGTTCAATTTACCCTATCCAAACCTTGAAAGAGAGAGAAATTATGTCCATGGTATTATTAACACTTATGAACTCCATCTTTACGAAACAAGAAATTTAATCACGAAAACATAAATAATTTGGCCAGCTTCACATAGTTGTCTCAACCATTAGCAATAAATGGTTGCTCTGATACATGAGAAAGTTTCCTCCAAGTTCCCACTGATCCTCTCTAGCAACTTTTAAATATTCTGAGTTTCTTAACACACCACATACCTAAATCATGCAGAACAACAGAGTGATTTAAACCTGACATTTGTTGATAACATTCATCAAAGCAGGAGTTTCCAGACTCAGTAGGTATTAACAATATCAATGAAAAGGAAATTGCACTATTTCCCCTTTTTTTTTCCCCAGATGAGTAAGTCATCATTGGGTTTCTCCAGTACTCTTTAGCTCCCAATAAAGGAAAAAAATGAAAACCAAAAGTATTGTCAACTACATGATATTTTAGTCTGATGAACATTTAACTTCCAAATTAAGAATTCTAGATCAGACACATATAATGGCAGAAAAAAAATCCATAGAGAAAGAAACTTTAAGTAGATTTCTTTTTCTGAAAATACCAGACAAATGAATATGTGGAATCCAAAACCAAAATACATTGGCAGTAACTTCAATGCTGATATTTTTACAATAGTAGTATAATTAATTTCTGTAAATCCCTTACAGCTGTACCACCAATATAGCTTAGTATTTTTAATAGACTATTTTCATCACCATATTTTTAGAGATGAAATGTTGTTCTTGTCCTTCAGTTATTTAAAGTTTATTAGGTATATGAGCGAGAAGTACTGTTGCAGTTAAATTCAGTCTTTCACCAGGCACAGAATTATTTCAGAGCAACCCTCCCTGACCATGTCATGTGAAAAAGTAAAGCTGAATAAAATCCTCCAGTAAACACCAGTTTTAAAAAAACTAGAGAAAAATTATGACAACAACTGAAAGATGAGACTTTTTTCCAGCTTGGATCAAAAAAGTTCATTAAGCCAGATATACCTAGATTATTCTTATTACAGAGAGCCATAAAACCCCCATGGTTATTCAGGTATTTGATGTTGGCTGAGGTATAGTCAGAAGTTGAACAAGAGATGATATAACTGCACCATCTTGATCCAAACACACATGCAACAGTTCAATGAATGAACATGGTCAGAGTGGAGAAGTCCAGAACTCGTCAAAGTTCCCTCATTAACTTTATTTGCAAACTCACATTGCACACAAGAGTTCTTACAAGATTGTGGACTATTTTCCACAGGGCTCCAACCTTCTTCTGGTGCTCCAGGTCCTCCAGAGACAGATGGGCACTGCACCCCAACAACTCCAGAGAGTGTAGAGGTGAAACCTGAAGCTTCTCCCCTGGACACAAGTGAGCAGCTGCTTTTGGAAAGGTTCCAAATCTGCATAAATTGTCATGGCAGGGCAAGAGACATCAGGCTGGCACAACAATCATAGAAAATCTTAGGTTGGAAGGGACCTCTAAAGGTCATCTAGTCCACCCCCCCTACAGTAAGCAGGGACATCTCCAACTAGACCAGATTGTTCAGAGCCCCGTCAGGCCTAACCTTGAACGTCTCCAGGGATGGAGCTCCCACCACCTCTCTAGGCTACTTGTTCCAGTGATCAGTCTTTTCCACTGTTAGATTTTAGCTGGTTTTCTCTGAAGCAGATGTCCAACTTTATTTCAGTCTCTATCTTTAAACACAGACACCCATACTTTTTACCTCTCTTCAGAAACTACTGGGGCTCTGCAAAGTTTTCTGAAACCACCCAGCCAAGACAGATGTTCACACAGACCAAAATGTAGACATCTCTAAAACCGGTAAGAAGGAAAAAAATGACATGAAAACTCTGTAGTTTGTTATTTTCCTATTTTATTGTTGGGGATAACTTTTTTTTTTTTTGTCTTAAGCACTGACAGCATTAGAACGTGCATAAAAAAGTAACATTTATGGTTATCAGATGTTTAGCTTTGTTTTAAATTGGTCAGCCAACACATGCAAGTTAGCTGCTGCTTTCTAAAGCAAAGTGTTCTCTCTTAATAGCTAACTTTCAATTATTTCAAAGTTACACATACAAACACAACAGCATTCCTATTTTGCCTTGTTTTTAATAAAAAAAAACCAACATTTAATTTCTTTACAAAGAATTGCAGCTATAGCCTTTCTTATCTCAGAAAGTATATTTACAGTTTAAATACGCATTAAGAAGTTGGACAAAGATCCCCAGATGATTTTAGAAGATTTCCATTATTCTTGGAATGACATTATTGATTAGAAAAAATATTTCTCAAAGCTTAATAGTCTGTATAAACTGTTTTGCAGGGGAGGAGGAATGGTTCTTTTGTTTTGTTGGGGTGTTGGGCTTTTGTTGTTTGTTTTTTGTTTGGGGTTTTATTTTTCATCATACCCAATGGTAGCTGGGGCAATATGAGGCTGATTATAAAACAGAGCTTCCTGATAAAGTCTGGGCAGTTCATTTGGAGTATTCTCAGGTCCTAAACCACCACATTTGTCAGAGCAGATTCCTGAGGAAACAGTTGCTATCTAAAGGTGTTAAATTTTCCAAGACATGAAAGCCTGTCTTCAAATCCACCTGGATATTTCAGCTACACACTTCTTCATATGAAAAGAACCTTGGCAATATCATCTCCATCAGTCCCAGTTTACTTTTGTAAAATCCCAGAAACTGTCAAATACCCCCATGGCTTTTGCAGAAGAACCCCAGATCTCAGGAACTTGGTTCCAGGGAAGCAGAGCTTTTCCCATGTGCCCCTGGCAGTCAGCAGCAGCTCTGTGCCTTCACTCAGTGCTGTTTTTGTGATTTGATGCACTGAAGTTACTTCACAGGGCAGTCCAGCCAGATAAAAAGCAAATCTTCATTTTGCATAGCAGCAGGTAAGATATTACTCCAAATTTGTAGATAATTTAACAGAAGAATTATCAGAAATATTTGCTAACACTCTCAATCACTTCCTTGTTGATGGTAGGGGACTTATTTCCCATTCTGTCCTGTGCCTCTCCAGTCCAGCTGTTTCCCTTGTTTGACAATCTTCCATGAAGACACTGAAGAATATGATACCACAAAGCATTTGGAAGATGGAGTGTTTACAAAGCATAGAAATAGACTGTGCTGTATCCACAGTAATTAGTTGTAAGCAAAGTAATAAAAAATGTGGAGAACTTACATGTATGCCAGATGACTGAAAAGCCAACATTTGCTCAGATGTTAGGGATAGGCTGCATGCTAGATGCACACAGATTATGCAGTGCTATTCATCCTAAGGGCAAAAAACATGCCATGTGTGATATTCAGACCAAATGCATGTAATACAGCTGAAATATCCACTGAGTCAGATGTTAATTTAGCTCACGACCCTAAAAAAACATTTCTGCAACCTGATGTGCAATGTGCAAGGTAGGATGTGTTTTTCTGGACTATTTACTGAAAACCGAATTATTCTGAAAGAAGAGCCTTTAAAACCTTAGAATTCTTAGGAGCTCTCAACACTGCAAATAGAGGAATTACTTAGGAAAAGATCAGTAAACACTAAAAATACACCTCAATCTTACTGCTTAAGCAGCCAGTTTGCAGTGAAAAACGCTGGCCCTTCTTGCCCCCCTGCTGTTATGTTTTAAAAATTAATGAAGGACTTAATCAAATCAATGTTTATTTCAGACAGGAAGTTTTTGGCTGAGCTGTAGCTAATGTCCTTGGCATGTTTTAAGTAGCATATCAGAATGAATCATCTACTTTGGTAATGCTGTATTGTATTTCTGTCTCTTGTTTAGAGAAGTAATATGTAGCAAGAGAATCTTTAAGGATTCAGTCTCCTGTTTGGGAGACAATTACATGCACACATGCTGTGATATGTGACTTCAGTCCATTAAACAACAGCAGCTCTGAACTTCACTCTGTACACACCTCACTGTTGATTTCCCTTCTGTAGTCTAAAATATTAACTAATCCTCCCACCTTGTATTTCCCAGAATAATGTAACACAGAAAAAAACCTCTCATAAAGATATCATTCAATCAATTTGATTTTCCTCAGGATCCAAAAGCATGATACTAATGGGAGCCTGCATTGCTTTCTAGCCACGGACATGGAAGCTGGTTGCAGAGGGACACACACAAAGCATGAGGGGTGTGTTATCCTCCAGTCCTCAGGACCACTCGGTTATTTCTAACAGAATATGTCAAATACATGCAAAACACAACACACACTGACAGTTGCCATAATACATGTGTATTATCTTGGAAACTCGTTGTTTTTTTGCAACACTCATGGTCTTGTTTCATCTTATTCAGTAGCTTCCTCAACTCCTCCAGGAACTGTTTTCACAGTGATAGTATCAGATAAGTATACCACAGCAGAGTTTGACCTTTGGCAACCTTGCATCTCTATTCCCTCTTTACCATGGTTCTGTAGCAAGGAGTTTGACATACTATTGCTTCCTGCACTGTCTGTTGTTGTGTATTTCCAAAGGCTGTAAATGCAAAAATCTTGATGTATTGTGGCACCTCAAATTGCATTTGGCTTCTTTTTTGTCCTGTAGTCTGTAACTCCTCCCAAACAATACCAGCTGTATTCTGATAACAGAACTAAAAAAAGTTATTTGGATGGATGTTTCTACCACCACCCCAGGCTCTACAGCATAGACTGGCTGTTGGCTGCCTGAGCACACACATCTGACAGAACTGCAAGCAGCGGCATACTACACCCTGATAATACTCCTGCTCAATTTTAAAAGGGAACCAAGAGTAGTCTACTGTTAGGAAGTAATTTAATTTTCCCATTTAACTCAGCTGCACCTACTGACCATGCCCCAGGAACTACTGGGAACCTCATTCTTTGGCTTTTGCTTGTCCTGCATGGAGCTTGAACCCCGTGCCTTGTGCCTCTTCCTGTTCTTTCCTCCTCCACTTGTGCTCTGTGAGGCTGTAAAGCAAAATTGTTTGGCATCTTGTCTGGTGCTCTGCTTCCATCAACAGCTGAGCTTTCCCATGCTCACTATAAGGGACAGGGCACACACTGAGGTAGGCGCCAAACAACATTGCACATCTCAACACCCATTCCTGGAGCTGCAGCTTCAGCTTCAAGTTGTGTGGTCCTTACACAATTGCCTCATTGGAGTACTTCAATAACCTCTCTTAAAAGATTTCAGCATAACCAGGAAAGGTTTCTTTAGCTAACTGATCCAGTGTTTTATCTCCCAGTTGTATGCAAGCACAGACTTCATCTTCTTCTTTCTACTCCAATGGTGTGGATTTGTTTTCCCCTCCCCGTAGTAATCCTTAAACTATATTGCATACTCAAGTTATGCTTCTTGACAGCATAACTTGCTCAGGAAAAGTTACAGATAATTGTATGAAAATCTTGAATTTCAGCTTGCAGTTGTGCAGTTCTGAATGTGCTGTAGTAAGAATTCACTGTGAGAGAGGAACAGCAAATCACTTTAAAATTTCTCCCCAGACAACTTGTGTTAACTAGATACTGCTTCATACGAAAAGTGTAGCAAATTAGACACAGACCTCTGTAAGAGGTACTTACAAGTGAGTTTTAGAGGATTGGTTTTAGTCTCTCTGTAGAGGAAGTCAAGCCATGCTCTGGAATGACACTCAGAAATACAGCTCATACTTTGCCAGGCTTCTCTTTGACAAGAATAGTTAGGAAACCTTTATTTTTGCCTGAACATTATATATTCATAAACCCTGTCTTTCAATGATGAAGCATCAGCTTTAAGTTGGCTCATTTCAGACTCTCCTTTCCAGAGAAAAGCCTACCAGAAAACAGATTTGGAGAGGCAGTGCACTGAGGGAGTAAAGCTTACATGCTTTGATGCCTCAGAAAGAAGCCCGGATGTTGTGTGAAGCCCAAGGCACCCTGTGCTGCTGCTCCCTGCCTCACTGTTCCTGTGCACAGGCTGCCAGGGATATGCAGCTGTCCCCTCTGCCACAGGTGGGAAGTCAGAACACAAATCCATCACTCCCTCCAGTCACCACTGGCCCCCTAACTCTGGTGGTACCCTCAGACAATGCTAGGTGTTGAAACAGCTTCTTTGGGAAGATCTCAAATCAAGCAAGTACGAATATTTCCTGAAAAGACACTCTTCCTTCTTTCATTTCTCAGGTACTAAGACAAGATTTTATAGATATGTTATAGTTGAATGCAACTGCTTTAGAGAATAGTTAATTCCACTGTTAGGTGTTGTTCTGTACTAGAATAATCTTTCAGGCATTTTTTGCTCAATTGTCATGCAAGTGAAGAAAAATTATAAGAGTATGATTGCCCCAAACCTTTGAAAGGTTATTTTATAGATTCCATAGCTTTATACAAACAACTTCAAACTCCTTTAAATCTGTGAGAAGATATACACCTAACCTGGAAGTTAGCCATGTCAGTTGTATTAAGGAGAACATGATCTTTCTGTAAAGAGAAGTTTTTCATCCTGAACCTCACATTGTTTGCTTTCTCAGAGAGAATGCAGTTTACTGCCAGGACCTTGCAGTCAGGGCTGCTTCTTTGGATCTTCCTTGCCTGAAGATCCAGAGACAGATGGACTGCACTGTCAGCAACCTCTGGGCTGAGCTGTGTTTTCCCCACAGGAGATCTTTGCCTGTTCGTCACCTGGAGCCTCTGAACCAGGACCTTCCCTTTGCTGAACACAGAAGTCGCACAGGGGAAACAGCACAGAGAAAACTCCACCTCTAACTGAAATACCTCAGCCTTTCAACATTGAGAACTGTATCAGCAGACCTAAAACAGCAGTGGGAAAACTTGAGTTACCAGTCTGTTGTAACTTGCTGCATCTTGGGCTACTTCAGGTGAAACAGATGTGGTGATTTGTTTAAATGCCAGTCTGAAGGTAAAGCATGTTTCCATGCCATCCTTGGCAGAACACAGGTCAGCATTTTAAGGAGTTCTAAAACCACCACCAGAACTGCAACTCTTCAAGTCCAGTGGCACATGTCCACAGGGCCACATTTTCTTCCACAGCATGTGTCATTCACTTGGCTTGACCAATGCAAACACAAAGTTGCTGTGCTCATGCATACTTCTACTGCTGTGCCTCAGGTGCTGCAGCCCAGAGAGCAGGGCTGGTTCAATGACATCCCTTTGGACACCAGGATCAAAGACAAGTGTAATCAAGAAAATCATAGCTGCTCAGTTCAGCTGCTTATATTTCTCATGTACATGCAGTCAATTTCATCCTCACTCAATTTCAGTTTCTACTGGTCACACTGATTTCCATTATGACATCCCAGATTTACACTAACAAGAATACTATCAGAATTGCCAAATTCCCTGGTGATTGTCTTTGGTTTTATTTTTTTCAGCTCACAAAAAGGCATGGAGCAGACCTGCCCAGGAACATTCTTTGGCCAACATGTGTCCCTAATGAGAAAAATCAAAGGAAGTATTGTTATTCTTTACAATATATTTATAAATGAACAAAAAAATAATTGCATCTGGCATTTTAGTTTAGCCAGCAGGTATATTATGTCCATAATAGAAGGGGAAAAAATGATCCAACAAAAACGGTTGACATCTATAAAGCATATAAAATATTGATGTCTGGCTTGGGACTTGGGCAGAAATGAACTGGTGACAAAGCAAAGGAACCATCTCCCAGAATGTTAAATAGTAAAAAACCACCAGAATATATCTAGCACAAATTACTTTTCCATTTCATTTCCTGATTCAACAACCTTTTGAAATGACTAACTGCATCTTCTTGATGAGTTTTCCAGCCTTGTTTTAGAAGAGGAAATGGAAAAGACTGTGGTTCATGTATTAAAACCAAGGAGAAAGCCATGTAAGCTTTGTCATGTTTTCTCATCATTCTAGATAAGGTTGAACTCTGACTTTCTTTTAGGAAGCCTATTGGAATAGGCAATTATATCAGATATCCTGAGAACAGCAACACTTTTTGGCTCATGATCTCTGCGCAGATTATTGGTGGAAAAAAAGTAAAGGGAAAAAAGTATCTGTGCAGGTACCATAAATAAATCTGTGCAGTTACCATAAATAAGCCCAGGAAACACAGCATGCTTGAGAAGAACATGAAGAAAAGATATTTGACTGCTAGCAGACAAGACTAAGCCACATCTTCTAGTGGTATACTTTGCATGGTTAAACACTGCTCTAAGAGCCAGGCGCAGTAGGAAGCTTGTAATGAATGTTGTCATGAACAATAAAGAAACATTTGGCAGCAAGGAATTTCTAGCTGTTTGTGCTTGGGGCAGGGTGGGTGTGTGGGTGTATGTTTTTCTCCGCTTATATCTGTCTCTCAAAACGAGGACAAACAAGATGTCCCTTTCACTGTTGCAAACACAGCTTCCCCAAGGAGCACATCTGAGTGTCACATGGGGGGAGGGTAGAGGTGGTTTCAGTGACCATACCTCAGGACAGGGCCATTGCACTCAGACAGCAGGACTCTGATAGATCCCCCAACATTGCTTTAGCAGAAAACACCACTATTCATGCTTCAAACTCCCCTTTGAATTCATGTAAAGCAGCCTTACCATAAACAAGAGTCAGCCCCAGATGTCTTTACAGGAAATACTACATGGGAAAGATGCATAGTCCTACAAATATAGCAACTTTTCCTCTCTCCATCCATTTTCAAACCTGAAATTTTCCTTAGATATACAAAGACACATATAATTAAAGACATTGAGGTGGCTGTAGAGATGCAAATATGTAGTCCAGCTCCGAGTTAGGCCATTGAAGCAGAAGCAGTGAGACAGACCACTAATCGAGGAGAAAAACATTTATAGAAAGAAGGAGGAGACTCAGTACATCTGCCCACAGATCAAGCAGTGGCCTTGCACCTGCAATGGGCCCCATTACAGCAGTAACATGTTCTCCTCCTCCCAGCACTCCCACAGTCTTTGCCCAGAGCCTGCCTTCTTCCAGGTGCCCTAAGCAAGGGTCAGAGGACAGGAAGAAACAGTTTCTGCATTTGAAAAGGAAGATGAGGGGCTGATGCATTTCTGAAATGTCACTTCTGTGGCTCCCCAGAGCCTTACAGACAGCAGGGAGATTTAGGCTCAAGTGCAAGGCTTAGAGTTCATACAGTAGTTTGGGGTAGAGAAGGGGATCACTGACATATACATACTTCTTGCACTAAAGACTAGTATAAATTACTTAGTCTTTCATTGCAGGACAGGAGTTGGCAGCCTGGCAGGTCCCCAGGTTTGCTAGCAGGCAGTGACCAGCTCCTCCATGTGCACTTGTGGGACTAGTGAGACCTGCAGCTTGGTCTTGCTCAGCACCCACTGAGTTCCAAATGCACCCAGCGTATCACTGCTTTTAGGTGAAATTCTGTTGCCTACTAATCACTATATTTAGCTACAAAGAAACCATGTGTGCTGCCCTTCTCCTGACACTTACAGACCTGGCAAGCCTCATTCAGTCAGAAGGCAGAAATTGTAGATATTTACCATTTTCCTCCTTTATGCAGGTGTCAATGTAGGCTGACAGGGCTGATGGAAAGTATCAAAGTTGAAAGAGCTTTCAGCAATTTCTTTTACATACAAACCTGTATCATGCAGCTGTCGCAAAGTTTACAGCATTTGAAGGAAACTGGTTGGAATTAAAGTGGAGCTCTATCCAAGTTCACTGTATCCTGTCAACTCTGGTTCTGCTCCTGTTCCAGAAGTAAAGGAAACACCTGTAGGGAACATTAAGTGACACACCAGGCAGCTCCAGTGGGCCATGGGAAACTGGTTTCAGCACACTGGAGCTTCTGGAAGAGCCAGTCTGCTCCCACTGATGGCACAGGGAACACAGGGATATTTGTCTCCCAAAGCATTTTTCGTGTAGTTGGATATGATGGTGCAGACAATACCCCTGTGTAAGCAGGGATGAAGACGCACTCTTGAATTGCACATGTAAAAAAACCCTTTGCTTTCTCCCATACGCACTTCACATTTTCCTGAAGGCCTCACTTTGCCACAGCTCTCCTTTAATTAGAGGGCAGTTCTATTACATCAAAGGCAAATAAAACCTGGGTTGTTTCCACACCTGAAGCCCAACAGGGAACGCACAACAGGTCTCGCCTGCCCCAGGCTGTGAGGGGCGGGCAGCAGCGCCCACCTCCGCGCCCCAGCCCAGACACCGCCAACAAGGCACGTGGCAGCCGGCACAGAGCGGGGCAGAAAGCCCGTATTTTAGCTGGTTTCTTCCTTCCACCAGGACAGGTAATGCCGGGTCAGTCCTACCTGATCCTGCACACCGGAGGGGAAAGGAAAACGCATGCTGGGCTGAGGGCACAGGAAGGCAGCAGGAGGCACACATTACACGCCAGGAAAGCCATCTTTAAGTAAACTTTTTATGATTCAAGTTGTCATTAAGGACAAAGCCTCCTTTCACCAAAGCACAGCACTGAAAATTGCTCTCCTTCCCTTCCAGTTCCTCTTTCTCCAAAGATCACACTCCTCCTTTCCTGTGTTACCAAAATGATATTCCCAGAACATGCAAGTACTAAAGCAGCCATGCCAAAACAGTGGGAATGCTTTCCTATAATACAGTTTCTTGCTGAGCAATGAATTTAAAAGAGGAAGAGGTGAATTTACCCTTGTTGATATTCTGTGTTTTGGGGGGTTGTGGGGCAGAGGACAGAGCTGGGAATAAAAAACAAAAAACCAAACACATTGCTAACCCAGATTCAGTGGATCAGTTATTTTGCAGTTCTTCATTGACTGTTTCCTCTGTCTTTCCAAAACCATGGGAGATCCTTTTATTACCAACTCAATGAATGAAAATACTGCCAGTCATGAGCAGCAATGAAAGTTAACACTGTATTTTTAGTGAGTAGTCTCAAGATTATCTTACTTTATTTACACGCCAGTGTTTCACCTCATCTGCTACAGATTCAGCAGGGCAAGTCGGATTACCCTGCCATTGAATGTTGCCTATTCCATTGCAACAGTATGAAAGAAAGCTAAGGATATGCCCTACAAGGCCATAGTGTTGGTCTGTCTGACCCTCCGCAGTGATGTATGCGACAAGATGAGAATACTCTGCAACATGCTGGACTCTCACCAGCTGCTCTCAGAGAAGTTCCTGGTCTAAAATCTAGACATGACCCTTAGTGGTTTCTGTTGAAAGCTGTAAAAGCTCATTAAAATTTCTTCTTGATTTTCAGGATAGTTTGTGATTTACTAGTAAGGAAGGTTGCATTAAATAAAATAGTCTCATCAATTTGATCCTACATGCCTACCAGCTTTCTAAAGCAAAGAAGATATTGCTTTTAAAGGCAAAAAATGTGGGTTGTTCTCCTAATACTGTATTCACTCAAATATATTCCATATATTTAACTTGGCAAAGAAAGTCCTTGCTATATCAGAATGCTCTCAGCTCCCAACAAGCTGAGGTCTTCAGCACCCAGAAACATAGCTGAGATAGTGATTTATCTGGAGAAAGCTTTAAATTACTTGAACTCTCACAATGATGCAGGTTGAGGCTTTCTATGTGAAAGATGAGCACTAGTTTCAGCAGACAGAAGTCCAAAGGGTTCACCTGTTTGCAAAAAGCTACATCACTCAGGTACAGAAGGGTCTGGGGGAATGGCTCTGACTCCACACATCCACTCAGAGCTTGGAGTCTGTGCTAGAGACACAGACACCTTGATTTCTCCCACCTGAGATGTGCTTCAAGACTGGGATTTAGTTACAAGCAAAACTTCAGTTCTGTGTTATGTAGCCTGATTGATTTCTGAGGTGGAAACTCAGGGTACAAAGCTGCCCACTTCCAGGACTGGCAGGAAAAGTTCCCTTCTGTCCAACAGTCTTTTGCTATGTGCCAAGGTAGTTGGTGGGAGAGATTCACAAACAACACTGTACACAGTGTATTTCACCTATTGGATTTTTTGTTTGTTTGGTTTGGGTTTTTGTGTTGTTTTTTTTTGTTTGCCACCTACAGAAACCAAAGTTTCTTTTTAGATTTCCTTTCACAAGTACCCTGCAATAGGTTATGGTTGGACTTGATGATCTTCAGGGTCCCTTCCAACCAGGATGATTCTATGACAGAAAGGAATAAACCATGCATCAACAAGCAGGGACACAGCACACACAGTAGAAACACAGCATTCTTTCAGAGGTTTTCCAAAGATTTATAAAGAAGTAATAACACTGGTTTCCTTCCCTTATTCTACACCCAACCTATAAGGGAGAAAGGACAGTAAAAAAGCCCAAGCAGTCATAGAATCATAGAATGGTTTAGGTTGGGAGGGACCTTAAAGAACATTTAGTTTCAAACAGCCACAATCACCAGTCTACATACAAACATTTTTTAATATTCACATATAAGAATACAGCTACAGTCACCTCCAGTGACTTGGCACTGAGGTAGCCAATTAAACTATTTAACCGCACAAAGCGGATTTCTAGACATTGACACCTGAGAATCATAGCAGAGAAAGGAAACAGCTGAGAGGAACCATGGAAGGACTCAGCACCCTCATTAGCAGCTACATTCAACCAGTCTTCAGAAACTGCAGATTAAATCACATCCACTTCTATCTCCCAAAAAAAGACCAAAAAACCCCCCCTAAAATCATTCTACATAGAGTCAACTTTGTTAAAACATATCAGACCCACTAAGCATGACACCCCAGCCACAACATGTACTAACAGCCTTACTTACACATTGTTTCTTAGAGAAAAACCCAAAATAACTGTCCAGGGCCAGGATTCACTCAGCTAAAGTGCAGCTAGTCTGCAAAGGAACACCCCAGAAGCTTCCCCAGGAGCAGGGAGGCTGCTGCAGGCCTGAGGATATATAGGGAAACCAGCTAATTGTTTGGGACTGATAATTTTAATTAGAGACAATATACCTCAGCTGGAGATTTACTTAGGACTACTGCTGATGCTGTTTCTTATAGAGAGGGCCATCATGTATTCAATCATCCATTCATCCTTTGTCTTATTCATATCTGTGTTATCTACATTTTTCCTGCTTACAGAACAGCAGTTCACATGCAAGGGGGTAGGTGGAAGGCAGCCCTACCTCATCAAAACACTAGCATCTTCAAAAACTTCTAACATGGGGTTAAAACACATATCCATCTTTTGGGAGAGGAAATATGTATATTTATTTATTGATTTTTACATTTCTTTTGAACTTCTAAATGAAGCTGGAAGGGGCTCAAGCGCCCAAGAGCGATGTATTGTAGCTGCTGGGAATTTGCATACACATTCCTGTTAATATGAGGCACAGCTCTGCTTCAGTCTACAGTGTGAATGGGCCCTACAGCAGTGATGAAGATGGGACATTGTAAAGGGTATGTTTCAAAGTGGGTTTGGAATTACATCCCGTGTTGGACATCATCACAGTATCTTCCAGTATGATACGTGATGTGGTACAGGTGGTTTCCTGGGATCTGCAGAAATCAAAATGCTTCTCCTGAAGAAAGTACACTGTGCAAGGTCTGTGCAGCGTTCAGCAAAACCTGAAACACACCCTGTGCAAAAGAAGCTGTGCCTGAGCTTTTTCCCCTGGAGCTTGTTGCACCAGCGCATTGAAAGCACATGAGAATATTCCCAGTGGGATGTCGCTGGCTGCTGCTGGCAGACTGATGCCTGCCCTCCTCCTGTGCCACCTGCCCTTGGGATCTGATGGTGTATACATCTGCATCTGCTGGGCTCTACAGGCAGCTCTCAGAGGTTGCCTTTCCACACCAGGTGTCTCTGGCACAGGGAGATTTACACAGTGTGTGTATGACTGCCAGCTAGAGATCTGATAATGTCTAAACACCCACTTTTCACCTCTTCAGTTGAAATGGGCTAAGTCAGTATGTTCAGCTTTTACTTTTCCACATTGTAGGGCACATAAATACACACCAGATGTGCACAAGAGGGAATGAAGAGTCCTGTCAGACTGCTAAAAGCTGCGTCAGAGTCTGTCTTTACATTTCCAGCTGTTTCTGAGGATGCTTTTGTGATGGCTGGTGCCAGCATCGTGGGTCCTGCTCATGGGGCCCGAGGGAAGCAGCTGTGTGCCAGTGGACCTCCCTCTTCATTTTTCACTATTAGGGACTCGAGAGCATCTATTCTAGGTGTGATACGCCGAAGTATTTCCCTGCAAGTTGTGCCCTTTGGGACTCAGTGTTCTAGAAACAAAGCACAAGTTAATTAAAAAAGTCAAATACAGAAGATAGAAGCAATATGAACATTTTAACCAAAGTGAAGAAGAGATCACAGTCTTGTCTTGGCAAAACGATCATGATAATTTCATACATCACTCTGCTGTCAGTAATTATTAATTAAGAGTATGAAGGATGTGAAGTTTTCTCTTGTTTTCTCATAGTCTCACATTTCTCTTTAGTTTGTTATTATCTGTCTGGTGAAATTAGTTTTGTACTCCATATCCAAAGACTCATCACATTTACAGTTATTAATGTCTGTTTGGAGAACCAAGATTTTAAGTATTGGAAGATTTTACCTTTTTTTTTCAAACACTTAAAAAGAAACAACTCCTTTTTTTTTTTTTTTGCATCTCAGAAGTAACAAGATTTTCTTTGTTTATCTTTACAGGCTACAAAAATCTTGAGGCATTCCTTCTACTGTAAAATTTTTTTTGTCAAGGGAATATGTGTATTATTTTCAGAACATTACATAGAGATATTGTGCCACACATGCGATTTTAATTCATAATAAATAATAGTTAATAAATAAAAACGTGCTCTAAACAAAACAAAGAAAAAAATCATTCAAGAAAGTAAGAGCATCAACAGAAACTGGTCTGTGCTGTTTCTAAGACAGATGTTCCTAATACTAAACAATCTGCAAAGATTCTGTGGAAAACTTTTCTTTGATTTTAGTAAATTTTACTGATGATTTTGCTGAAAATTGCATGTATTTAGATACAATGCACAGTGCAGGTAATGATCCTGTTTGCCACAGGAGTCAGTTAACCATAAGTATTCCAGAAACACTATGAGAGTTCCTTTATTTGACTGAGTCCAGCTGGAAACTCCAGATACATCAGGAATAAGATTTGCAGTTAATTGGCAACAGCTTAAAAGATTTGAGGAATGTTTCTCTGCCCAGGAGGACATAATCCATGTCCTTAGACAGTCATCTTTGACTCACAGATTCAGCTCCATCTTCAAGACAAGCTCCTGCTGACCATTTCTAGCAGAGCTGAAGCTGAGGCATCTTCTATTGTCACATTGTCACCCATTTGCTCAAAGTCTTTCAGCACAGAAACTGAGCTGGCTGTTACCTCCTATGTATGGGGACATGCAGGTAGTGCCACTGCTGAGAAGCCTCTCACAGCAACTGAGTTACTTTTCTTACATCAAACTTCTAAACAAAATAAAGTCTCTTACTAAAATAACATTTACTGGAGCCATCAGCTTATGCCAGAGACAGCATAAGGTTGCTAAGGTCTAACCCAAGAGGATGTTTACAGTTTAAGGTTTGTTTAGTGCTTATGACATAATTTGTGCCATATGTTCGCTTATTTAGAATTTTCCACACAAACCATTTTCTATTAGATGTGGAGCACAATGAACTTTCTAGTTCTGCACCTTCCCCCATAACACTCCCCTTCATTGCAGCTGGGATCGTTCTTCTGTGGCAATTTGTAACTGAGTAACATGTCCCTTGAATTTTTTATCTGATTTCTGGCAGAAGAGAAAAGTTGATGAGTCTGATTTACTGAAACCTAATCTGACAGAATGGAGCACACATGGAGAACGGAGCATTAACATGTTTTCATGACCTTCTGTATTCACCTCAGGAGAAAACCTCCTTTGGTAGCTGTTTCCAGCTGGTAGCCTGGGACACTCAGAAGTGAATCTTCTAGTAAAAAGAAGCATGCTTTGTGATATTAATCACGTTGAGATTGCAGCAGCAGGATTAAATTAGTGAGGATAAATTGTCATGAACAGTCTGAAGTGAAGAGCTGAAGCTGTCTGCCACTGCAGAAGGGTTTTTGCATTTCTCCCAACCTCCTGAAGGGACCGAGTGTCAGTATCTCATCATACAGTGGAAAATCAACAAATAATTTTTTGTAGTCTGCTGGTCTGATAACTCTGGAAAATCCTTATTCTATTGGCAGAAACATTCCTGTTGGTGATGAAGATATTTCATTTGTGCAAGTGAAGGTACATCCTCTGCCGGAAGCAGCAGAGGAAAGATACAGCCATGCCCATTTCTCCCTGCCCTGCCCTGCCCTGGGAAAACATGGAATCAGGATTTCTGCCCTACTTCATCATTTGCTCCAGCACTTTTTTCCCCCCCTCACCTCTTTGGAGATGTTTCACATCTGTCCTGCTGGTTGCTGCCTGTCCCACCTGGGCAGCCCCAGGCTGGTGCGTTCTTGTTGGGTGACAGGCCTTGCCTGCTGTTTACACATCATGTCTTTGTGCAGAGCCTGCCTCCTCTGTCCTGCTCTTGCGCAGAAAGAAATGGGAGACTGTTCAGACAGACATTGTCCAGAGTTTTCACTTTTCCAGGTGGCAGAGTGCTTTGTCTTATTGTAAAATACATTTATTTATTTATTTATTTATTTATTTATTTATTTACTCCTGGTGTTCTTGAGAGCAATGTTCATGAGCTAATAAGAGATGAGAGATGTATTAATGGGTTTAGGTCAACACAAAACGCAAATTAAAAGATAAAAACAAGGAAAAGGTTGTCTGGTGCCCTTTCTTTCTCCTGTGGTATATACACCAAGAATACATATAGAAACTACCTTGGCATGGTAAGCTTGTATTTTTTTCTCTCAAATGTTACCCTTGCTAAAAGTGTAATTGTGGGCTGGAAAAATGGAAAGGTCCCACCCAAGTGTAACTGTGGTTATTCTGGAAGGGCACGGGTCTGTTCTCACTCCAGTGCTGGGCCCACTGGAAGCACTGGTTTCTCCTCAGTGCCCAGCAGTGTGTAGCCTCACCTGGGGCTCTGCCTTCCCCTGCCCTCTCCCTGCACTGGCTCCTGGGACACTGCCCCTCTCCATAGTGGCTGCACCTCACCCTCACATGCTTCATGGCTGAGCATCATCTTGGTCAGCATCGTGAAGCTGGTGAGGGCTGAAGGGTTGCTAAAAATACCACACAAATGATCTGCAGGGTCTCTGCTGCCCTGCTCATGCTGCAGATGGGAGCCCAGGCTGTGACCGTGTCATGTGCATTCTGAGAGACAAATATTTATTTATCTACCATTACAAAGGCCAGTGTAACATGATAATATAAATGCAAAATTTTTATTCCAAGTATCATTTCCAGTAGGCAGGACAGAGTATTTTTCCTAACTCTCGTTCCTTATAATTTTATCACAGCCTATTCTTAACTCCCTCTTGCAAATGTATGTGTATTTTTTTTTTAAGAATCCTCACTTAAAAATAGATCAAGGGCACTAATTTAGCTGTAAACATAATCCATCTGGCATCTTTGAAGTAAGTTCTTTAATTTCACTGAAATCAGCACAGCTCACTAGCTGTTAATTAAGCATCTTCATCCGGTGGACCACAGCCTACAGAACTGAAACTGTGAATAATAAAATGAGGGAAACATAAAAGAGTTCCTTTGGATCTGGAGATTTTCCCCCAGCAGAATGAGATCACAAATGCTTCATTATATTTTATAGACTGACAGAAGTTCAAAGCTAACACTAGACAGAAATTGGTTGTCATCACCGGATTAAATATGTATGATTCAATCAGATACAGTTATTGGTTAAGATAATTCATGCAAGAATGCATCCATTTATAAAACCAGCATGTATGGTAATCCCATATAGTCACGAAAATGCTCCTACCTAGGAGCATAATTACTACCTGTGGGAATAAGAACTAGCATTTTACTATGGAGTGCTAGAAACAGAAAAAGCAGCAAAACAGTGGGACATTTAAAAATATGCATGTTTCATCTAATACGCAGCTGTCCCCGCTGATTGCCAAAGGACCAAGGACGTACCACTGCACTGGTGGAGTGCTGCAGCAAAAGCCCTTTCTTGACTATTTCCACCTCTTGGAAACCCGCTTACAGACAAGAGCCAGGGACCTGTCACCAAAGCAGTGGGCAGAACCAGGGGTGAGGCAGGGGCTTGCTCAGCGTGCAGGAGCACATCACAAGCATGTGAATGAGTTCTGGATATACATATGAAAATATGTCTATTTGTATATGATGGTTAAAGAAAGTCTACAGGAAGCACTCAATATTAAACAAACATCTGGTATAAATGAACATGACATAAATCTCATCTTGCCTGAATCAGCTTTAACTTACTATAGATTGTATGCACTGATACTATGTATTTACACATAGTGTAATGCAGAATGGAGAATAAACAAGCTTTCTTCCATTTTCCCTGAGACTTCTTTTCACAAGAATTGTTACGGCTATTTTTGGTACCCATATTATAATGAGTTATTAATAATTTGGCACTATAATTAGTTTCATTTGATACTATAATGTAGCAGCCTTGAGAGTTTAATCATTAATCACAGAAAGGAAACTATGTATTGGAAATTTGAACAGAATCACGTTGATTTGAAAGTTCATGCAGATGAAAGACAGAAATAATACTGTGCTTCATTTAATTTCCTTCCCCATTTCCAGTGCCAGTACTCAAACAATACCACGAGGAGTATTCCTGCATAGGCCACCATAAGCATCACAACAACGTAAAACCTTACATTGTGCAGAAAAATGAGAAATGTGCAGACCAAAGACAGAATAAATGCTTTCCTGAAACTGAATCAAACAACTTCCCTTGGAGGTATTTCGCTGTCATCCCTCTATGGCAAAGCTGGTTATTTTCATTTTTCCTACTGTGAATACATGCTATTAACAATTCTAAAAGGATTCTGCACCTCCACATATTTTTCTAAGAGTAATGACTGTGGAAGAGCCAGACTGCAGAGCTGTCTAGAAAGCAGTTGTAACTTTAATGAGCAAATCCCCGTTAAACAAGACATTTTGGCATGAGAGTAACAAACAAGCAGCCTCTGAGTTTTAGTTTCATTCCTAGTCTGCTGCATTTCTGATTTTGGATGACTAGAGGTGCATTTTAAAGAGAGCTGCTGACATGAGCACACAACTAAAAGATCCTAGAAACTATTCACAAGGTTGTATTGAATGACAAATTGATTTTAAAAGAAAGTTGGACCAACATTTTCAAGGTATAAACCAATCTTGTGTCTGTGCACTTGCACACCCACTCAGATCCTATCGTATACCTGTGTTTGGAGAAAGTAAAAATTCCTCAAAATTTTGGGTCGTTTGGGGATGGAAAGGAAGAAACCAAGGTTCCAGGCTCAGCCAAGTGCTTGGTATTTGTTCTTGAGGACTAATTCCTGCTCTTACTGACTGCAATGAACTCTTGTCACTGAAAAAAGATCAGAGATACACATTCACTTTGTCTGGTTTTCTCCAGTTCACAAGCTCTCCAGCTCTTAAGGTTTCTTGGGAATTGTGAGGAAGGCAAAGAAGCCTTTCAGAGTCATGCAAACTGTCCTTCCCTGGGGAAAACTTCTCCCCAGCCACTGCTGGTGATGCAAGGGACAGGATATCCTGTGCCAAGGAAGACAAAGGCTTGCTCAGATGGTTCCAGCTCTTCTTTATCCTCAAGGCAGGAGGCAAAGAGTTGTCTTTTTCTGCTTACCATGGCTGGCTGTGCCAGGGACTCAGAGTATGTCTTTGGTGAGGAAGGACAGTTTCTCAAGGGCGAAAGAGTTCACCAAGAAAATGAATATTCATGCCTCTCACCAGCAGTATTACTGGCCCAACTTCAGTGGTCTGACTAGTGGGCATGTGGTCCTCTGCAAGATTTTCTTTTCTTTTTGCACTACAGACCAATTTTTTCCAATTATTATAGTCTACTGTGACATCTGCTAGGAAAGACACAAGAGATGGCATGTGTCTGAGCCGCTGACATTGAAAGATGCACTAGATGAAATTTGGCTAAACTTAGGTCCTGTTCTCTTGCAAGCACAGCTTTGCAGGAATTTCTTTGTCCATCATATGAAACATATGAAGACCCCACCTGGACTACTGTGTTCAGTTCTAGAACCCCCAGCATCAGGACATGGAGCTCATGAAGAAAGTCCACATAAGGGCCATGAAGATGATCTGATGGCTGTAGCACCTCTCCTATAAAGACAAGCTGAGAAAGTTGGGGCCATTCAGTCTGGAGAAGAGAAGGCTCCAGGCGGACTTCATAGTGGTCTTCCAGTGCCTGAAGGAGGCCTACAAGAAAGCTGGGAAGGGACTTTTTACAAGGGCTTGTAGTGAGAGGAAAAGAGGTAATGGATTTAACTGGGAGAGATTTAGGTTAGACATTAGGAGGAAGTTTTTCAGTGTGAGGGTGGTGAGACAGTGGAATAGGCTGCCCGAGGAAGCTGTGGAAGCCCCATCCTTGGCAGTGTTCAAGGCCAGGTTGGGTGGGGCCCTGAGCAACCTGATCTAGTGGGAGGTGTCCCTGCCCGTATAGGGGGATTGGAAATGGATGACCTTTAAGGTCCCTTCCAACTCAAACCACTCTGTCATTCTATGATTAAGAAGAAGAGTTTCAGCGAATGAGGTCAACATAACCGAAAGGCTGTTTAACAGCCTTTTTCTTGAGCAGATGCTGCAGTCAATCCAAATGTATCATTTGGTTTCACAGAGTTTAAGGTTATGTTAAGAACTGCAAACCCCCTGATTACTTATGTAAAGAAATCTAAATATAGCTTCTTTTAATGTTTTCGTACTGAGCAAATAAAGCAGCTGTCAACAATATGTTCTTCTGAGAGGCACTCAAATGAACACCAAGTCTGTTGTTCCTAATTTCAAGAATATGGCCATAGCCAATAGTCACCTGCAGACAGGTGTGCAGTCCAAATATAAATATTGTATTTTCCAGCACATATGCACATTAAATATGAAATTGTCAATACAAAGTTTTACACAGTGGAACAGTAAGAGCTCTACAATTAATATGAAATGCCTTGACAATGTCAGATGGGTACCAGGTGCCTTACGTATGAATTTTAGATCTTTAGGGATATATTTAAGACACATGATTTGTGGTGCAATATGTCACTGAAATTGCCAAATCCAAACATTGAATTCCATTGGGTAAAATAACTTCTCACATTTGACAAATTTAAGTGGCCTAATGTGTGGAAGTTATTTTTCTCCTATGGGAACTATGAGCACTTAATACAAATATTTTCAAGTAGGTAAGCTAAGGATCTAGAATGGGAGCACTGACTAAAAAGGTATTGCACTTGTTTATGGCCAGGTTGAGCTGGCCCATAACTCTCTCTAGTTCTGAATAAACCAAAATTCCCAGCTTCAGGGACCAGCTAAACTTTTATTTCATATACAGTGAGTAGAAAAGTATATGACAAAGTCCTGATCATGTTGATGTCACTGGCAAAACTCCTATGGAGTTTCAATAAAAACCTGGCCACTGACTCCAACAGGTATTATTAGAATAAAAAAAATCAATTAGATGGAGACTGAGCATAGGCATAGGAGTTGCTTCATTTAATATAACATACTGTGTGAATTAAAATTTGTTCTGTGTGTTAATTTCTTCTCAACTAAAAACAAAAATAGCATGTCTGAGGATGCATGGAAAAAGTTGCATACAACTTCCAAGTAAAGATACTCAAGTTCACAAATGCGTGACTTTCTTTTCCCACAAAACTGTCTGCAAACATTATTTTAAAGGAAGGGAGGGGAAGTAACCAAAAAAATAAGCATTCTAAGATATTTCTGTATGAGAGCATTATTTCGGTTAGCCAGGAATAGTGGGTATGCCAGACAAAAGGAGCATATTTTGAATTGAGGGCACAATAGCTCCAACCACAAACATTCACATTTTCACTTTGCTCACAAACTTATTTATATTTATTTTTGTGTGCAAGCCTGAAATACATGTCCACATATATGAGTGTGGGGCTGTGAATCTCCACCACATGCACCTTCACCTCTGAGCACTGGAAACATGCTCTCTGCTTGCATTGGTCAGGAGCACCTTCCATTTGCAAACAGACCAGTCTCAAAAGCCATTGCAGAAGCAGAATAAACAAAGCAGTTTACCAAGGGCTTTGACTCTTGGAAATGTCTGAGACTGGTACTGACCCAGAAAGCCTTTATTAATGGCCCATGGGTTTTTAGTTAATAAAATTTTGATAAGTCTTAGTTAACCTTGAGTAATGTATTGGTATGGAAACAATCTAGTTCAAAGGATGATTAATCCATTCCACTGTCATAAACGTTCAACAAGAATAATTAAATCCAGATTTTTAGATTCAAGAACTTAAGCTTCTGGATGGCTAATCAAAGACATACAACAGTAAGATATTTCAGGAAGTCTGATCACATCTCACATGTCCCACCAGAGGCCTCATCTATCATAAAAGAAATAATCTCCTTCTTGGAGCAACTTGACAGCACAGTCCAACATTGTACCTAAATCCCACATCTAGCCATCCATCTAACCAAACTGCGTGGGCAATCACCTTGGAGTGATGTCTGTTATCCATAATCTTTCACACAACTGTGCAAGCGTATATGAGTATTCATGATGATCTTTTATTGGAAGCATTCAATTTATATCATCCCAGACCAAACTAGATATTAAATCACTAAAATCTGGAATAAAATCTGGCAACCTTAGGCATACCTTTAAATAATTCATCCATGTGTATTGTTCCTCATACTCTGGGAAGTGAAGTCTGACATGCAAAAATGAACTATGAGGTTCACTACTATAAACCAATATTTATCCAGAAGGCAACAGTTACACTTTCCCCCTATTTAAGTAAATTATACTGTAAGACTAACAGCTGTAACATCTTACAATATAAGCTGTAGTAAAAAAAGGAAAAATGAATAAATTTAGGATGGTTCTGAATAAGTAAAGAGATTCGTAGAGAATATATGGGGAAGGACAGTTGCTTTTATAGTCTTCCTGTAAGACACTTCTGCTAGAGGCAAGCAGAAAAAAATTAGCATCAAAGAATAATTACTGAGTTCACACTGAGGTCTTTTTGGCATGACTGTCATGCTTCCGGTGCTTGATTGGTCAAATTACAGCCGACACTGAAATGTGCTATTTTGTGAGAAAAATGAAATGGCCATTCAAAACAAAGTCTTCACTGTAATCCCTGGGAAGTACCTCGTCTGAGTTTCTGAACTTCCACAGCTAATGTAAGTAGCAAGATGGAAAGCAAAGACAAGATGGAAATGAGCAACAAGTCTTCAAGCTAAATTACATCTTCACTTGGATTGCTGCAGCTGCAGTGAATAGAAAACTCAAGACATTAGACTCTAATACGTGCAAAGGTATTTCTAATGTAACTCTGATCTGACTTCCAAAGTAGGTTTTAGAAAATTATTTAAAAATGTGTTTGGTCTTGCCTGTAAAGAAGTTTGAAGGAAGGAACTAACTTCAAGAATTTCAGTATTATTCAAAGTAAGGAGAACCACAACATTAAGAAGTGTCCTTCAGAAACTGTGGAGAGAGATTAGATCAAATATTGTGAGTTTGCCAAATGGCACAAAGAGAAAGGATGCTTAGAGGGCTTGTGAAAATCTGAGTGCTTGGGCACCTGAAGTTTTCAAACTCTGCTTGACTGTTCAAATAAAATACCATCACAAAAGATACCTCCACAGAAAGGGATCCTATTTTTCAGTTATGTCACACTGAAAAGTGCTCCAAAGGCAGCAGAATTGGATGGAAAAAAGTTCCTATTTTAACACAAAATTTTAGTTGATTAAATATAGTAAGAAGACAGAAAGGAAAGGAAATTCTTGATACTCACTATTCAAAGCCAGATATGATGGCAAGAACTGAGAAGTGATTAGGCTGCTAGAAAGAAACAAGACTTACAGCTTGGTAACCAAAGCCAGAAAAGCTGAATCCTAGCAAAGAGTATTTAATTAAAAAAAAAAATGAACTGCAGTTGACAGCACTGCTCCTAGTACCTCCAGCAAATACAAGTATTGCTTAAGCATGCCAAGTTTGGAAGTGGAGCCATGCCAAGAATGCTATCAGCAAGCAGTACCTAGCAGGATTTAAAGGATGCCTTCTGCAAAACAACATGATGGGTCTACCAGAAACATGTCAGTAAAAGAAACCCCACTTCTGTTCCCTTATTCTATGATTATCAAATCTCTATCAAATATGGAAACCCATGAAGTATACTGTTCGTCTCTACAAAGTAATCTGCAAGAAAAAATTTGGTTTCTGCATCACTGACTGTCTCCAAGTGGTTACTTGTATGCTTCAGGCTGAGTACACATACATGACTACCAGACCGGGGCAAATCTGCCCCAGAAAATTTCACTGAAGTTCAAGTGTCATCTCTGTTACAACATACAAAAAAAGTCCGAACACAACAAAACAAACAAACAAAAAACCCAAAACAAACAGCAGCATGTGAATGCTGATGTCATTACCAAGGTTTATGTGGTTCATAAAACACAGAATCTAATACCCTACTGCAGGGTAAGAAATTCAGGAACAAATTGGTCAAATAGGACAGAATCAGAAAAGTTTGCCTGCACTCTGGCAACAGATTTGCATGAAAAAGGAGCCTGAATGCTCCTAGGTTGGGCTCTTCCTGCAGATTTCTTAAGTTTTTTTCTTCTAGAAAATGAATGACATTTTAGTACAAAATATTTGCATTTTTCAGTATATTAATGTCCTGATTTTCTCAAGTGGACAGAGGAGGAAAACTTACTGTGGAGGAACAACCAAGGTCCTGAGAATAACCTGAAATGCCAACATTGCATTTTTGCACTACAAAAATGTCTTTGACTTTTATAAAGAGGCATGATGGTAAAACTGAGGCTGTTAAAAATACATGGTTTACTTTGGTAGTTTATAATTCAAAGTAGCATTTAGTGGGTGGAGTTGTAAATTAGTGTGTGGACTGCTGCCACAGCAGAGTAGGCTGCTGCTCTGCAAAGGAGAATCATTTCTAAGAATAGGAATGTGGTCACGTTGATAATGAACTAGGGCTCCAGATTGACAGGAGATCTGGAGATGGTTATTGGATATGTAACGACTGCTCTAGAAATGAAATGTTATCAAAGATCTTTTGAAAGATCAAACTGGATGAAAAGCAAGTAAAACTTAACCAGTAAGACTTTGTTTCAATTGTTATAGTACTACTGTAAGGAAAAGTGGCACATGAAATACTTATGTCACCAGTCAGTTGGAAGTACAGTTCTACAGAGAATGAAATCCAAGATTGCAGCAGAGCCTCTACACATAAAAACATCCTTTTCCCTATTGTTTTTAAATTAAATAGATGAATCTGCCATAAAAACAGTATGATACATTAATATCTATAAAATGTTGGATACAGTCTGTCAAACACTCAAGCAAAAGTCTGTTTATAAGTCAGTTACTTCCTGGAAATGGTACTATTGTTCTCAATAAAACCAGCATTTTAAAGACACTAGATTTCTCTGAGTGGGAATTATTTACTTGTCACTAGGATGATGCTCCTTTGGATTGTTCATGGCTGTAAAAGCTTCACGCAAAGGTTGGAAGCCACAGCAGAGAGTAAAGACTTCTAAAAGGTATAAGTAGACGTGCATGGCAATCTAAAATACACTCTACCTTCAAATGTTTGGAAGCTTTCCTACTGAGTGGCAGCAGCTATATGATTACTGTTCAGCCACAAGTACACAAGAAAATATTCTGAACCTAAATACTTACCTAAGGTGACAGGTGTGAGTGCAATAAATTAACATTTTTGACTGTTTAAATTCCTCACCAGTGAGTATCAATGTAGTGCTCTCACTTCTCTGGCCTTAAGCAACATGCTTCAGCTAGGTCAGCCTTAACACAATTCCCAGGAAACTTTTGTTGAAAAAGCAAAAATAAATCTGTATGAAATCATTGTGTCTACTTCACATCCCACACAACCCTTTCCTACGGAGCCCTGCTGTGATCCTGTTCATGCTCACCAGCTCTGGGCCTCCCCATGCAGAAAGGACTGGATGCAGATGTTACCCTGCTAAACAGCTTGTTAGCGGAGGAAGCCGGGTCACTTCTCCTGTAGGAAAATCACCAACACAACGATTTTGTCACAGAAAGTCTATAATCTGGCTCTTTCCTGAGGCAGGACACTGGACACAATCCTAGCAGAGGGCATTTTTTTGATCTGCATTCTAATGGTCTCTCCTTAAACTTTTCATAGAAATTTAAGAGTTGATTTCATTCACCATTAAATAAATAAAAGGTCTAGTCAAATCTTGTGCTAGTAACCTACAGCACTCAACTGAGGAGTCACCTCTGTGGAGCTCAATCATTGCTACATCTCTTCTATAAAGATATCCCTTAAGGAGACAGGTGTCTAGAGAGCAATTAGTGAGTTTCTCTTCTCTTACTGGAAAGACTCCATCTTACAATAGGATTTATTACAGTTTTTGTGCCATAGATGGGAGAAAGTTCTTAGATCAACCTCAAGCTACTACTACTAAGCTACTAGGTAGATGAGATTAAAGTGTGTAGAGCCCCAAGTAGCCCTGAGACTTATGCTTCTGCTTTAAAGTCTGTGTTCATTAACAAATCTAAAGCATATGATAAGATAGATAAGATAATGATCTTCTATCTAAATCCTTTCTTTCTCAAGACCAGTAAGGAATGAGGCACTTGTGTTACTGTCCATTAATCACAGATAAGGAATTGCCAGAGTTCAGGTCCAGTATTTAAGGTCTGCCAATTTCAGGACTCCACATGCTTACAAATAAAAATGTCTGATTTTATACGCTAAACCAAGTCACATCTACTCTGACGTACCTTAAATTTCTTGTTTGTGGGTACTCAGAGGTAAAGAGGCACCTGAAGCTGTCAGCAACTTTAATAATTCCAGGCCTTTTTTTTGCAAATGACACAGGGGAAAAAAAAATATATATCTCATTTCCTGGATGGTAAAAGATAGGCTGAAATCAAGTTACTGTACATCTTTGTATTGTTTATCAATGAAAAGTATAGAGTTTTCCATTAAGATATTTTAAAAATCAGTCATGGACTGGATTCAACTCTTCTGAAACCTTGCCTTCATACATGATGACTTTAAAAGGTAGCACAGGCAGAACTAAATTAATACAAATACAAGTGAAATTGTGTGTGTGATGCAAAAACCACAAAAATGTCGCAGAAATATTTGCTCCTAGCATAACTCATATATAATAAATTATAAGTTTATTTTTTAAAAGTGCACACAAGCAAATCATTATGGCCTATCAATATTTGTTAGGATGGATAAACATTTGGAAAAAAAAGAAAAAAATAACATCAGCTTTTTACACATTTTAAATAACAATGGCATACTACATTTAACAAACAGGTATTGCCAGTGTATGAAGTAACTCCTGTTTTCAGTTTAAAAATATGTATTATTAAATATACATTATAAATTACATATTTTAACTTACCTGAATGTACTTTTCAAAAATCTTACCACAGTGCTATAAACAACTATCTATGAACAATCAGTTTCTCAGTCAGAATTCTTTTTAGTATTAGGCTTGTATCAGCTGAACATTTATGTGTTTATCCTGAGGCATAAGCCAGTCTTCTCAAATAAATACCTTCACCAGAGCTGTGTCATCATAAAAGGGTGTATTGTAACTTTCAGAGCTTAAGTTATATCTATATCTAAAATAATTTCCTACCTATACTTCTAAAACGATACTCCTGATCATAATGGGACATGTGGAAAAAAGGCTAGATGGGACAGCCTTGTGGTGGCAACTATTTCATGCAGTGCAGGAGTGCCGAGCTACAGGGAAAAGACAGGAAGGAAACCTAATGCTCTCTAAATTCTTGCTTCTCTTAAAAGGACAGATATTCTCTTGGACAACTAGATACCTAGAGTAACTGAAGTATAGTGGCTGCATAATTAAATTATGCAAGTTGCTGTGCAACCAGTCCATGGGTGTTCCTTCCCCCATGGGAACTGAAAGTAGGCTGTGATCATCCGCGTTTACCAGAGACTCCAAGGACACACTTCAGATTTCACAGCACAGGACCTAACTCATGGTAAATTCACAGGCCAATTTACAACTTTGTGTGCATATCCCACACTTACACACCTGTCACTACTGTCATGCAAGATGCCTTTTCACTTCTGGTCCATGAGTAACACAATTCTTTAGATCAGTAATACCAGGTAAATTTTCTGTATGTGACCAGCTGGAAGGATACACAGTAATGACTGACCTGCTTTTCCCTGCCCATAACAGAAGCTTTCACAAGGAACAACTAACTTCATAGTACTCAGTCCTGAAAAATACTAAAAGGCCTCAGCAGCCTTGCCTCCAACAAGAGTTAGCCAAATTTTGAAAAGTTTCTTTAGTTATTAAATAAATTAAAGAATTCAGCCAAACATTGTTATGTATGAAGCTTTCAAAAACTGCACATAATTCTGGATCCTCTGGTTCTTGTTCTCTGACTCCTGCAGGCTGTTCTCCAGCTCCTTCAAACATACTTCATGGTGCTTTTCATTCTAAAGGAAAAAAAGAAATGCAACGCAACTTATAAATAGAATAGGAATAATCTGAAACAATAATGTAAGACAATCAGCATCTAATTTTTAGAACCCTTATTTACCTATAAAAGTTTTCAGAGGTTCCACAAAACTGAAGGTTACCAAAAGACCGCAGAATATTAAGGCTTTACTTATGTTCATTCAAGACCAAACTGTTTGAATATGCTTGTAAACAAAAAAAGGCCTGGGCATGTGAAAACTACCCTTCTGAATTTTTATTTTTTAAAGATTTCTAGCATCTTAAATCTATTACAGACTTAACACTGTCTCTCATGTTTTCAAGGAAACATTTGTTACTGATCTCTGATGAGATATGATTTTTTATGCCTATTGTTCCTTATTTTCAAAGATGATTGATAGCAATATTACCTGCTCATTAGTTCCATACCTGATGAACACCATAAATAATTTGTTATATAAATATTACAGATATTCAGGTATTTCCTTTTATGTCTATTACAGATTTCAGATGCTAGGTGCTTAAAATAAATTCATCTTTAAGAAATGGATCTATAGTCTTCAGGTTTAAATCTAACCTTAGAAAAAAAATTACAAGGTTAGAATGAATAACTGAATAAAATTACCTTCACAGGACAATTTTGTTTCCAGCTTCACTACAATAACAATAACTAGTGATTCTCAGAGTTTCTTTGCCTTTAGCCAGGGATATGAGGATCTTCAATGAACTAACAAGCAATCAATTATTCAGAAACTCAAATGCTCTGGTAATTTGATTGAAAATAACTAATTTAAATAATTTTAAATAGAACTAGGCTCTTGAGATTCAATTCTGTTCCCTTTAAACTCAGTAACTGAATTACCACTAATTTTACAGAAAACAGAATGAGGCTTAAATATAACCAGCAAAGTAAATTGCAGATATTATTCAAGTTGCATAAGAAGTTTCCTTTAAAAATGATAAAAAGAACAAAAAAATTCTGCTAAAAACATGTCTCTCTCCTCGTTTTTTAAGTTGCAGAGACAAATAAGAAAAATAATTTTAAGGATGCTCATTCATCATCATAAGGATGCCAGTAAAGGTGTAACAGTGTATAGCACCATGATCTGTAACTCCTACTTGTAACCACCAGCAAAGACTCCTTCTATATTGTTTCTTTTCTGTGTACCTTGGTATTATGTCAAAGACAAACAATGCAACTCTATGATAATAAACCACAACAACATATACATACTGTACTGTACATTTGCAGGTTTATTTCAAGACTCCAAGACTTTTAAGTCAATGTTAGCAGGGAAACTTTAACTAGATTTCATTAAAAGGGTAGGAAAGATAATTTGAAATACAATATACTGCTTCTAATTTGCATAAACCTCTACTACCAAAAAGCCCTGAAAGATGAGTAATACCAAAACCAAACTAGGATCTCTGAACATAGGTCTTAAGGTATAGCATCTGATAAACTGATCTTTTAATCTCTTTCAGCTGAATTACAAGATCCTCCGTGCCTCACCTGCCACAAAAAAAGATTATATGAATGTCTAATCTTACTACACCTCATTAGGAAAAGGAACTTAAGAATATTGTGGCAATTTGCTGGCTGTAAGAAATTCCTATGAAAAATAACTTGAAGTAGAATAAAACACTAACCAACGTCTGATTTCATTTTAAGAACACTTTTGTCTTTGGGTAAATGCAGACATTAAGTTACACTTGCTACAGATAAAAGTTAATTAAAGCATACTGAATTCAGAACCATATCCCTGATGGCTTATTTGAACCTCGAACAGAGTTTGCATTTAGGTGGGTTTGATTTAACCTTGAATGCTTCAAGTAAGCATACAAAATATTGGTTTTGAGAGTCTAGAAGAGTGATATTAAACCTTTTCAGTGTAATTTAGATTCAAATAGCTTTGTAGCTTATTAGCACTGATCATAGGACAAATCTAACTATATCAAAACACTGACTGAAGCAAATTACTTGTCATCACTAGTCTAGAGAGTTCAGATATGCCTGGAATTTTATTAACAGAAAATGTGATTAAACTTTCTGGATTCTATAAAACAATAAATCAGACTTTTTTTGGTTTGTTTTCAGAGAGTATTACTCAACCAAAATCCTTTCTTAGACTGCATGTGTCTTAAGATTTCAACATATCAAAAACTGGGCATTTAAAGGCTTGACCTTTTGAAAAATCAGACTCTTTTGTTACTATGTTTATGTGCAACATATTCAAATCTAAGTATGCTTACTAAAACTGATTAATCTGAAAACGAAAATACAACTTCGTACACACTTTTTGATTTTTGCCTTGCTGGGAAAACTGAATTGAGTAAGAGATGTAAACTCAAGGTTATTCCAGTATTTAGCAGAACAGGCTGGGCATTTGTTAAATCTATTAGAAATGTCCACGTATACGAAGTATACAAAATATACAAAGTATATTGTCAAGCTGAATTAATTTGCTGTTCCCCAAAGTATGTGCCAATTGTAATAGAAGTGTTTTTCAGTAAAAGAAACTTTATGTTAATGGTGATGCAGTAAGTAATTTCTGAAGTCATAAACAGTATTATTTACTCACATGGTGAAACATGCATAGGAGCTGGTTTTTCTCTTCTTGCCTCTTTCTCACTTCTGTTTCAAGCTCTAGCATTTTTGCCTGAAAGGCTGCTTCTTTGTATGACATTTTTTCCAATTCTTCAGCTACCTGTAATAGTAATGAGACATAAATTATGCATATTTAATTTAACTTAAAGCCCAAACCAAATCATCTTCTTTATCTCAGCATTAGTAGCTCTATTTCCTATTCTGTCATCTAATAGTTCAGCTATTTCCCATACACAGAAACTAAAGAAACCTGGGAAATACTCTGTCAACATTTGAAATTCAGTTCAAATTGGGAAAAAAAATTCATACTATTGAGAAGGAGACATTTTTGTAATTAATTTGTAAGTTTACCCAACTTGTTATTTTTTCAAAACCAAATCAACATCCTCAGACACTACTGAGAAAACTGAGATAGTTAATTTCAACTGTATTAATCTGAGACAGAAGTTACAGCTTCACACATATTTTCTGGTTAAACTAATAAAATTCACTGAAATGAAAAATTCTGCATTTCCTCTTCCATTTGATTTACTGTTCCATCCTTTCTACAAATGACAGACTTCTGCTTAACAACTGAAGTGTGTCAGGCCTTCCTCTAAAATGAGAAGGATTTCAACATCAAGTTCTTATGGGCTACTTACTTCAAAGAAAATACAAAAAAGGAAATACTAAGTCTTTGTTCAGAAACTTTTTGCCACGTGTGTGGGATTAAAAAATTAGGTGGTGAAAGCTTTTTTATCTGTCACCAAGAAAACAATGGTGAAATTTCAGTCCACATAATTTTGTCATTAATTTCAATAGGATCCGAATTCCACAAAGAAGTTGAATTGTACCATCCATATTTAAACACGCAGAACACCCAGTAACTTTTTAGTATT
Source organism: Apus apus (assembly GCF_020740795.1). Taxonomy (NCBI): domain Eukaryota; kingdom Metazoa; phylum Chordata; class Aves; order Apodiformes; family Apodidae; genus Apus; species Apus apus. The sequence continues at coordinate 16,408,652 of NC_067288.1, read as the reverse complement.
GCTCCCTGCATGTACAATAATCTTGTCCCATCTTTTCTTCTAAAACACATTTGCTTTTAATTCTATTTTTAAATTAAAAATGTGAAAAAAGATTAAGAGATGCATTAAATAATCAATACCATTTTTCTCCCTTCTTTTAAAGCAGATTCCAATTGTCTGGTTAATCCATTATATTCTGCAATTTTCTCTTCAAGCTGCAATGTACTGCTCTGAAGTCTCTCATCTTCTTTTTTGAGTTGACAAGCAAGTTCTTCATTTTGAAATTCCATCTTTTCTAATCGCCTTTACGCAAAACAGATTAATAGATCATAATTCACTACAGCAGAAAAGTGTAAGGATTAATTGCAGTGAGAGATTTTAAATTACCTTTTAAGATCTTCATATTTCTTCTGAATGTTACTGTTTTCATCTTCTAAGAAGTAACTGCCCACGGAAGTTACACTATCTTCCTCCTGCGAAAATGACAATTTGTTTCTAGTTGAAGAGGTCTATATACAGGGTATTACAGAGTAAATTAAATTTGCCTATTGAAATTCAAACAATTTAACTGTAATCTCAGGTAGACACTATATAATATTAAACAGTATCTCATATTTAAAACAAATAAAATACAGTCAAAGCAGCAGACTAAATCTTTATGTGAAGGCTTCAAAACTGACATACAGACATACAGTGTAGCACTGGCAAAGAATTTCAGGAAGTAGTGAATGTCAAAAAAGACAAGTTTATAAAAAGAGATACATTGGTAGCAGAAGCTGAAGAAAGCAAGAAGCGAATTTTTCTTCCCCTGTTCATCCAGACTGACTAACTGTTAAATGTTGTTATAAGTAACCAGTCTTGTGACATAGAGTCATAGAGTCACTAGGGCTGGAAGGGACCTCTGAAGATCATCTAGTCCAGCCCTTCTGCTAGAGCAAGATCACCTGCAGTAGATCCCACAAGAACATGTCCAGAAGGGTTCTGAGTGTCTCTAGAAGAAACCTCTCCGGGCAGCCTGTTCCAGTGCTCTGTTACTCTCACAGTGAAGAAGTTTTTCCTTAGGTTTAACTTGAACCTCCTATGCTCCAACTCATGCCCACTGTCCCCTTTCCTGTCATTGGACACTGCAGAAAAGAGACTGGACCAGTGAATTAATGTAAATACAGTTGTGGATAGTTTTATTTGCATTGTGCTAGTTCTACATGAGATTTATTTATGAAGCAAAGAACAAAGGAAACTGCACAACTGTGACACATGCCAGTAGGAAAAAAAGTGTTCCAGAGACTCTCTTCCACATAATTTTCTCATTTATCTTTAAAAATCAGTATGTTCTAAGCACCTGAATCTGCAGCTCCCTAAGGGTTTTGCATTTCTGTGCATGGAGCCTTTCCCAGGACATAAGGTTTTCCTGATATCCTTGCTGCTTTTTGTCAGCCTCTTTCAGCAAGTCACAAACATGTTCTAACTCCTTTAACTCAGCCTTTGTTTGGTCCCTCACCTGCATCATAGCATCACAGGAGAAAAATATAAAACCATTAATTGTTGTAATACTGAATGGCTTTCCATGTAAGTAATAAATAAAAACTTGCACAGTGTCACCTATTTTATAAAATAGTGATAAATTTATAGGTTCACCACTGGAGAAATTTTGGTCTGACTACATTTAACTAAAGACTCAATACCACTCACAATATACATTTACAAAGTTATGCAGGTGTTAGCATTTTATCATGCAATACCCAAATTTTCATTTTATTCTTGTTGCAATATATTTTGAGACGTAGCATATAGACACACTAAGCAACTTTGAGGAAAAATTCTGACCACACACCTGTTGTAGTATTTGAAAAGAGGGCAACACTTAACACCACCTAAAGCCACATACAATGCTGTTGCAAATATTATTTAGGGGATCAGAAAATATTTTTCTCCATTCTACAGCTGAGTCATTGAAAAAAAAAGTTAGTAAAAAATAAAATTAACATCTGGGAGGTTCCTCTGTGAGGACTAATTCTGTTCTGTAAAACAGAACATTGCAAGCAATGCAAAACTTATCCCTGCCTCAGCTTCATCGCTTAAAATAACATGTATTTGGATGAGCAATGCCACTGAGGAAAGTGATTTTCCTACCAATTTTGTACTGGTTTATGATGCTTAAGAATGCGCTCACTGTGTTCCAGTATTCAGCTCCACCTGCTGAAAAAAACTTAAAAATTCATCTCTAATGATTCTTCATTTTAACTGCTAGTTAAAACAAATAATTTACACTGCAAAGCAGACTTACAGTAGGTTTGCTTCTCTATGAAACTTTCACAGCTGTCAAGAGCCCTACTTTTAAACTGATTAATGACAAAATCACATTTTAAAAAGTCATAAAACTAATTCCTGAATTCTAAAGTAGCATTAATCCAGGAAACACTTCTTACCTGTTTGCAAGTGTATAGTACCAAAAAACCCCACCTGGTCACAAGCAAGAGTTAGCAAAGCATTAATGGAATTAAAAAACAATTTTATAGATGGAAAAAGAAAAAAGAGCCAGTACTTCTAATAATGGGATACAACAACATAGCGATTGTTAATATTCAACATACCTGTTTGGAAATACACTTTATTACTGCAAAACTCACCGTATCTACTTCTAAGCATTTATTTTCTGTTATTCTTTTGTTTTCATTTAAGACTCTTTCATATCTGGATTTCAATTCTTCTACTGCTGTTTGCAACTTTTGTACCTAGAACACAATATATTTTTCATACACATTTTCAATGTGTTTATTTTAAATATAGAAAAGAGAATCATTAATATGAAGCAGTAAATAAAACCTTTGATTTCTAAACAGAATCTTCATAGTTGTCATTAGACAAAGTTACTTATTTCAATTGTCCTCCTCACTACAGTAAATATAAAAGGGAAACCAGATAAAGAGCACTCTGATATCAACATCTGGTTTTCAACAATGGAGAATGAGATACAGTTGTGCTACAGCAGCAGCCAGCATGACTCACCCTTTTCTCCCCAGATAAAAAGTATTACTGACAGTTCCCATCTGGAGTCATCACAGCTACTAGCTAGGGAATTTCATCCCACTCACTGTTTAAGGTTGGCTGTTCTCTGAAATTACATCTCTCATCTTAAATCTGGCAATACTTTAATTGTGGTGATGTGTCCCACAGGCAAGGCACACCAGTAGTACTTAGACTTGGTATCAAGTCTTTCCTCTTGTTAATGGTTTAAAAAGAAAAAGGTAAGGGAAGACTGTCAGTGAAATGGCATCTATATTATATACTATAGCAGAAATATACACAGCTTTGGATCAACGTTCTAAAATTCCTTCTCTGTGAGTAAAGCCAATTACAAAAAAGGAATTTGTAAAAAGCCTATTTTAAGTCTGTTTTATCTGTTTTGATGTTATTTTCAATGTGAAGCTACCAATGTAAATAAAAAAACTCTTACTACAGTACTTGAGTGTTGTTTTAGTGCTTTCAGGAATGTGGAAATAAAGATTTTACTAAGGAGAGGTAAAATACCATTGGATATGCCCACTAAAGACATCAGACTTGAATGTTATGTTTTAAATAGAGCTTACTGGGTTGACAATTTGCTTTTTAGGAAGCAAATCTTTTCTAAGCAAGTATTTAACTAGCTCTGTTGGCTTCAATGGATTTCAACTGGGCTTCACACAATTCAGTAAGGATTATGTGTACTAGAAATAGTGTGGAGACTATTCTTTGATATGGTTTGTAACAGCACTCCTACCATACTCAATGCTATGGCAGTGTAACAGTCAATGTGACAAGGAAACTGTTTTACTGCAAATAAAATCTTTAGAATTTCCTCAAAGCCGCTTAAAAATTTAAAACCCATACTTGAATACTTCAAATATGCAAGTCACCTCATTTTTATACTGTTCAACAAGGTTTTCACGCAGCTTTGCCTTTTCTTGCAGATTTAGCAGTTCGTTTTCAACAGAAACAGTGCTGGTTTCCAATGCAGCAAGGGAAGCCTGGATTAAAACATGGAAAATACATAGATTGTAAGCGTGTTATTAAAATAACAGAAACTACAATATCATGTTATGAGCAAGTGACCTGCAGACATTAAAAAGAGGGACACAATTATTCATCGTGTCAAACAAAAACGATAGGCCACAATTCATTTGTCAGCCAACCAGGACATTTACTTTGGAGGATAAATACAATACAAAAACCTATAAATCCTTTAAAATCTGAAATTAATAACTAAGCTAAGCTCAGGTCTTTAGTTCAAAATAAAATTTTACAAACATAAAATAACAATTTCCAATTAAGCGATTTTGTAGCTACTGACAGTAAAATCAAAGGCATTTTGGTTAAGCAGATATGATGATTAGTCAGTCCTGTTCCTACATTTGCCATAGATTTCCACTGATAAATTTACAATGTCTCATTTTCACTTACTATAAAAAATAGATGACAAAATTTATTCTACAGGTTTGGGAAGTCTAGACAGAAGGCCAGAAACCAATGAATGCAGTTACTTTATTAATGTATCAAAAATGCAGAGCCATTCAACAATGACCTAAAATAACTTCACCTTTAATTTTCCATTTTCAAGGTAAAACTTTTCATTTTCAGAGTTAACAGAATTTATCTCTCCAATAATTTCTTCATCTGAGTTTCTTCTCCATTCCTCCTTTCTTTTCAGGTCTTCCAAAATGCTTGTGATCTGCCTTGTTAGATAGACAAGAACATCTATATCACATATAATGCTTCCAAAACTCTCACTACGCAATTTAAACAGTACCTTAATACATACTCCTTTGTTGTTATTTTTATTAAAAGAAAGAAAGCAACAAAAATTGAAAAATGCATTTAAGGATCCCAAGAAAGCATTATCTATCGAAATAAGAAACATGCCAAAAGAGTTGTGGTCCATCAAGGAAGTGGTCCTAACTCAATTATAAATAAATTCATTACCTAGAACACCCAAGCATACTTCCAAGAAAACTGTGCATTCACATACTGTACAAAATTGATATTTATTGAGTGTATAAGGTCTATCAGATAATACCCTACTAAGAACATTCCATACCTAGTCTAGGAACAGTACTTTACAGTGTTAAAAGCAACAAATTGTGCTACATGCCTCACCATTTACTTTTGTTGTAAATAAAGCTATATAACAAAATTTGCTTTGCTGTTTAGCTAGTCATATACTGCCTAGTAGACCAAGTCTTGTTAGAATTGTACATACCAAACAAAGACTTATGTCTTCAGCTAAAATAAAACCAGCAAAAAAACAGCTTGAAACAGAAAGAAAACTTCAAGGAAGTACCACATTTCCCTTTTCTTACTCTTTCCTAGATGCTTCCTCATACACACTAGACCAACAGTGGGCTAGACAGATTTCTGGACTGACAGTGTACCTGTACTCTTGTTAAATTCTAAAATATGCTCAAAATATTATCAGAAATGTCAGATTTTCTGAAACAAAATGCTGAAAATATTCTTAGAAATGTCAGATTTTCTGAAACAAAGAGTCAGGCAAATTGAATTTGAGCTGTTATGTACTTGAGCATGAATCAAGCTCTTAATTAAACAAATATTCCATCTTAGACCTAGCATAACGGCATCTACCAGTTTCCTTTGCTTGTTTCAACTGCAGTTCATCTTTCTACCAACGGAAAAGGTAAAAGGATATTTGTCACTGTCTGCCAAAGAAAATGGCATATCCTTCATGTACATTAAGATTTGATTGCATAGTTTGAATAAGGTTGGACATTTTTATGTGAATTTTCCTTACAAGAATAAACTGTTCAAACGAGTGAATGAGAGGAACTCTTCTCTGCCCTCTAGTGAGGTGAGACATCAGTGGAACTGACAATTTTGCTGTCACTAGAGTGAACTAGAAACTAGAAGCCTAAGTATGAACCTTCTAACTGCAGCAGACACAAAAGTTAACACTCAAGCTGTTTAATAAGTTACTAAAAAAATGGTTCTGAAGAAGCAGCACAGTAGCTACTAGAAAGTTCAGGCTAATTAGAAGTATGCAGGGGAAAGAACATGTTCCTTACTTGTATGGGGAATTAAGTTTTTTTTAAGAGTTGTGAAATGCTAGAGAGAGAAGGCTACAAGTCTTAATTTTTTCTAGTTTCCAACTTTCAAATTCTGATCAGAATTTTAAAATACGAACACCTAAACTTAATTACATTGTCAACCTGAGTACTACAATACTAAATATCAAGACTGTGTGACTACGGAAACAAGCAAAAAAAAAATTAGACTGACAGCTTAACTTACTTCTTAAGATCTTCAGTTTGAATTTCTAATTTTTCATTCCCTTCAACCATTCTATCATGCTGGTTTTTCCAGCCACTGGAAGCTGACAGGATCTCAGACAGTCTGACGTCCTAGAGAATACAGGAATTACAAATGATGCAATACAAGAATGCCACTTAAGAACACCATCCAGTTGTACAAAATTTTCTAAACATAAGAACTATTTAATATAAGATGGCTTAGATCTCCCTAGTACAAAGCAATGCAAATTCTGTCTTGTCTCAAAAGCAAATAAACAAAACTATACATGTTTTAAAAACTTAGGGTGTAACTACAGACAGAAGGCAACTTCAAGGGAGAGACAGAGATAACACTAGTACTGTATATCAACTGTAGAATACAACAATATTTCAAAATTCAAGATTACAAAAAAAATACTTGTCTCCCACACATCTCTACTACATATCATACATAGAATGGTCTGGGATGGAAGGCACCTTAAGGATCATCTAGTTCAAGTACCTCTGCATGGGCAGGGACACTTCCCACTAGACCAGGTTGCTCAAGGACCCATACAACCTGCCCTTGAACATTTCCAGGGATGGGGCAGCCACAACCTCCTTGGGCAACCAGCATCTTACCACCCTCACAGAAAAGAGTTTCCTCCTATAAATTGTTATATGTTTATCTATTGCTATATAAATTAATTATAGAAATTCTAAAAATTCTGCCAAAACATTTTAAGAATAAAAGGTAAGAAATTAAAAGTTAAGTCCCTCAAAGAAATAGATATAGTTAACCAACACATGCTGTCTTGAAAGTACACCAAATCATTCATGAGGAAAAAAAATGACAGTGTGACTACAAAACATGAGAAGTTCAGGACTCAGCTGTCATTCCTCTGTACTGCTAAGCATACTTAAAGATCCGCTATGTCTTCTCAGAAAGATAAAAGAAAACAAAAACTATTATTAACTATCTCTTAGTATACTAACTGGAAAAATGTACCTTTCATACTGATGTGTCCAAAATTATGATAACATACCTGGGATTAGTATTAGTAAATTTCTTATTAGTAAATTTAAATAAGGCAATAAAAATTTTGGCACAGTTCTGATCCACCTGGCTTTTCTGAAAAATTGCACGCTGTAGAGATATGCAGGGCAAGAGCCTGATGAACAATTTAGAGTAGGTTTTGTACATGGATTTTCAAATGTTCAGAGCAAGCAGCTTAGAAACAGAAGGTTAAGTATCCATGTGAGAACTCACACACTGATAAGTGAAGAAAGCAAAGATTTCAAACCCCAGTCATGGATTCTCAGTTAGAATACCACACTTCTGAGTTAGTGTATATCAATAAATGTCTAATAGGAACATCAGTAACTAAAAGCTGATCAGACTCTCCTTACTTACTGAAGTTTGAAAGGGTACAGCCTCATGGCTTAAGACATTAACTGAAATTTAAGAAAACAAAGGCAGTGAACGTAGTAACAGTTTGCTTGTCACTTATAGCAACTTAACCAAAGAGCAAAATATAAAAGATATAAACACAGCATGACCAACCAACTTTTTCTATTTTCCACAGGTGAAAGTCTCCCAATTGTTCTACTAAAAACAATACAGTATGGCATTCCTCACAGTCACTCACTTGTTCTCTTATTCTGGAGGTTAAATTTTCCACAGCTGCTTCAAAGCGTTCAGCTCTTTGTTCCTGGGACCTGATTGCTTTTTTCAGAGCAGTCTTCTTCTGCTCGCTTGTTTCCCTTAAGTCTAACATCTGCCGCTTGTATTCACCAGCTTGATGTTTCCACTCTGCTATTTTCTTTTCTAGAGTCTGCAGCATAATTAAACATCAACTCTTCAAATTCTATACTGTATACACAATTTTATGACACAACATAGTCAGGAATACCAATTACATTTATAACCTGTTTCCATAATGTCTTTGTATCTCAAATCTTGTGTTTGATACAAAGAACTAGCCAAGATACATACAACAGTAGGCAAGAAAAATACTTGGTGGGAAACTCATAATAAAGATAATAAACAGAAGGCATGGCATGGAAGCTAAACCTCTGCATGAGGAGGAAAATAAAAGTGTTTTCATCATCCAAAGTGTCTGGTTCCTGTAAAGAGTATCCCCTTAATGATGCTACTAGTGATATTCACTGCTGTCTCTGCTCTGAGTCTAGTGAGCAAACACAACTAGGGCTGGAGAACAACAAAACTGCATGAGAAATCTGCTTAGGAAAGATAAGAACTTTGATTTGTTTTGTGTTTTTTTTAAGTCAAGAAGCTAGGAAATGCCAGGATCTCTTCTTTAAAATATGTATTAAAATATGCTCTGTAATTAGACAACAATATAGCATTTTCTTGCAAGATCTCTTGACTTTTTCCCATGCATATAATGGCCCCACTCTAATAATGAAACAGAATTGTTTAGTGAAGAAACTATTTTTTTGCAGAGCTATAGTTTGTGTTTAATGGACAGTGAAGCAGAAAATGTAAGAAGAAAAGATTAAGTGCTGCCTTGCCCAGAGCAAACAACTGTTAAAAGGAAATTAAAACAGGCTATGATAAAGCTTAAACCACAGCTGTAAATCACACACTGTAAGGACAACAAATAACCTTAATTTCCTGAGTGCCTGAATTTGCAGCACTCAGGAAATAAAATACACTTGCATGAAATGTATTTTAATATATTTAATTGTAGTATCAAGTATGTAAAATGCAACTGAGAGGTGGGTTCTACAGCTGTCATTATATTATCTTTTCTACTACCGTTAATATTTCTGACTAACTAGATTTTTACATCACTGATGAAGTCAGTATAACTATCCCATCCAATCTAGGAAGCTGACCTTTATAACTTTTGTATTTTTCATCTACAGACCAATTGTGATTTAAATATGAATGGAAAGAGAGATGAGACTTAAAAACCCTACATGATGACATGCAATATAAGCAATACCAGACTCTGCTTAAAGGAATCTCAGGTGCAATTATTTTTAAGGTACTGCAGCTTATCAAAAACATGGCCCAGCTACCAGAAGACAGCTACTTTCATAAAGGTAAGTGCAAGTTCCATTCATATCACTTACTGTTCTTCTGCCAAACTACAGCAATGTAAGTAGGTTAGCAGTGACAACTTTGTCTCAAGTCACTGATAAATATCCTAATGGTAAGAATTATTAATGCCTTTGTTTCCGACATTTGAGTCTAGGTCTGACACTTAATTACATTCTATGTGAATAAGGACAAGAATGACATGCCATATACATACTGACTATGTTAATGTGCCAATATTCAATACACTGTTTGTCAGTTGCTATAAAATATGCATTTTTTGCATCTGAGAGGCTGTCAGTACAGCTCCTGAGAATAGCCCCAAAACTCTTCCACAATCAATGCAAAATGTATGTGGTTTTCCAAATACAAGATGGTCTCAGGTACTGAGGCTCATCAAAAAGGAAAAGCTGTTTTCATATAGATATGCTTACAGAGCATTTAATAAACAACGATGTAACTTGAGGGGGGGAAGGCAGAGGAACACCAATAAATAGAGCAAAGAGAAAATCTGATTCTATGTATGGACTTCTTTAACTGTTGGTGTAACTGTTATCCCCTGTTGTAACCGCAGGAGGTCAGAATCACACTATGAAGAAGTGGTTGGACATTACTCAGTGGCTGAGGTAAACTTAACTGTGGATTAACTTCATAAGGGTAATGCTAGGCTTTGGCAAGCTTTTGTCCCGATATTTACAAAATCATCACCAGGATTCAAACTAGCAACTGACTTCAGCTCTTTTTGAAGAGCAAACAAAAAACCCAACTTTATAAATCAAATAAAAATACAGTTGCATATCAGGTTACTTAATTAAAATGTTGTCAGAATTCTATAATTGTACTAGGTAGAACACAAAAGCAATTTTTATTCAGAAGAAATCATTATATATTTATACAGACATAGGCATATGGGACTTTTTGAAATTTAGTTGCTATAGGTTCCTTAACAACCGCAAATCATATAATTAATAGGGGATGTCTGCTACTAAAATAAGTTCGGAAATACATTCTTTTTTAGCCAATACTTTCTTATTCATGCCTCTGCCCTTGACAAGTTTCAAATACTGAAACCTGAGGCCATATATAGCTCCAGCCTCTGACAATACCACTTACCTTCCTTATTCTAAAGCCAGTAACTAATGCAAATGCCCAAATTTCCCTCTTGCTTTTTACAACAGAATATGGAAATAATTTCACCTACCTTTAAAAAACTGAGGTTAAACATTAGTCTTAAGTGTTTCTTTTTCAGTCAGCATTAAGAGGTTTACTGATTCCTTCAGTCAATAAAAAGAAATAGATGCTGATACAGCACCCTTATCTTGCAAGAAAAACTCATCCTGGGGACTTGCTCTCTTTCTATTGACAATATGGAGACTGCCTCAGAATCAGTAGCTGTCTTCTCGATAGCAGCTACATGAGTGCAAATGTTTCTACATGTGCTTAACTTCACTTCAGCAAGAACTGTTAGCAGTCACAAGTTGAGAAAAGAAGAAAAAAAACAAACCCTTGCCATTAAGATAGTCAGGCAGACTGTGCAAAACATAAATGCCAACGATTTTTACTGTTTGAGATTTTTCTTCTACCAACAGTTTGATTTCAGGTAACACTTTCAGATTAAGCTCTCACATTTGAGTTAGATTCTGACCACAATAAGGGTCTGCTATTTTTTTCAAATAAACTGAAACACAAGTAAAAATATGTTGACCTGTATTTTCACTTTTAATTCATCATTTTCCACTTCCTTTCTTTGAATTTGACATTGCAGGTGAGCTTGTACTGCCTTTACTGATCTTGACCGATAGTCTTCTTTCTGTAAATTGACCTAAAAAAGAGAAAGACAAATCTATAGGCTTATGAAGATAGGCCCTATCATTCTATCTATATTCTTTCTACTTTGCCTTACAGTTTCTAACTGTCATTTGAATGTCCTCAAAAGCTAGAAAGGATGCTAGAAAACACACTCTACAAGTTTATTAATGAGCAGTAATTTGTTACTAATGTTAATGTTAAACAGAAGTCACAAACTTGAAAGAATACATGTATAATTGATGTCTCATATTTAATCTGACTCCTTAATTAGTAGAACAAGACCTGGAAGCAAGAACTCAGAAATCCAGGCTGAGCAAAAGGCACCAAGCTAGCAGGTTGACCAAAATTAAGCCCCAGTGATCAGCTCTGCCCTGACTAATTAGGCCTGAACTGATCTTCAGTAAATGGCAAAGACCACCAGCTGCTATGGAGAAGGCTCCTGGAGACCTTATATCAGCCTTCCAGTACCTAAAGGGCGCCTAAAGGAAAGCTGGAGGGCATGCAGGTACAAGGGTACGCAGGATGCCCAGGGCAGTTGTGGATGCCTCACCCCTGGAAGTGTTCAAGGCCAGGCTGGATGGGGCTCTGAGCAACCTGGTCTAGTGGGAGGTGTCCCTGTCCATGCAGGTGGTTTGGAACTAGATGATCTTTAAGGTCTCTTCCAACCCAAACCATTCTGTGATTTTGTGATTTTATCAGAAGTATTGGTACATTTAATTCAACCTCTAAAATGCGTAAGAGACAACTTATGTCATCAGAACTGAGATCAGATGATTATAAGAAATTTCTTGCAACATTATTCATTTGGCTCATTCTAAATGAATGAAGAAATAATTAAAACAGGTAGAAAAAATTGTATTACCAGCACAGACTAGAGGAGCACTGTAATGCACCAGTGTAGGTATTCATTATAGAAATCAGTAAGAATGGCAGACTTAAAGTTAGGTACTGACAAAAATGCCAGTTATTGGAGATAATACAAGAGGGAACAAGGGGATGGCATAGATAATAATTCATCTCTTCAGATGCTGGGCACCCCAAATTGTTCAACATTAGATCTCTAGTCAGGGTACAGAATGCTGCACAGATCCCATCAATGCTGAGGTTTACTGGCATTGTGGTCTTTAGAATCTTTATAGGCTTTTCTGTTCAGCATTTCTACTTTCAAGTAAAATACTGTTTCTATGAAAATATGCTGTTTCACTCCAAAATAAAGACAACATGTGTCGCAAGCCGGTACCGGGGGGCTACCGGCTGTCAGGCTGTCAGTTTCCCACAACATGCCAACCGCCAGGTGTGAAAGTGGACACCCCCACAGGCTCCTCTATTCCAATTAGCTGGCTAAGTGTACCCTACAGCCAAATGGTATGTTCTCTCTGTTAAGCAAAGAAAAATTCTTAAAGAAGAACCATGGCTCTCAATAAACCCCAAGGAGTTTAAAGAGTACACCATTGTCCCCTTAAAGCTTTAACTAAGCCTACTCTGTCTCTCATAAACACTGAACCACGCTGTGCTGCATACATATGAAGTGCACTTTAGGTATAGTAGTACTGTAACACAGATTGCTAAACTACCAGTAAAATAATTTTAAAACTTTTGTAGCACCTTCTTATACAGGACAGACAATTCTCTTCCTATGTTGGTTTCTGCACTGAGCCCCTTCCTTTGGTTCAGAGAATGAATGAGGTCAGACTTCAATGATACTAGCTCTGCTGTCAGTACTACCTTTTCCTATTCATTGAGCTCAAAGAGCCATAGAAAGTAACTGTGAACAGCACTTGTTTAGTTTATTCTGTATTACTTTAAGTATGTTTTTTCCAGAACTATTGCAAATCTGTAAGCAAGAAGCCAAAACCCATTAGTCTAGATGTATGCACCCTGAACTGTGGGACCTTAGTGTTAAGCATAACCTGTATCCTTAATGGGTTTGGATACAGTCTGGATGGTTTAAAGATACTTCTATAGAAAACACCTTTCATAGATCTTTGAAATCATTGCTTGGCTCAAAATTTAAAAGTCGTGAAGAAGAACCTAGCACACAGGGAGAAAATATTCATTCCAACAGATGTGGTCACTTACTTTTTCAAGCTGAAGCCTGGATGAAAGTTCTTTAACATGTTTCTCCCTTTCAAGTATTTTTCTCCTGAGATTCTTCATAGAAAAAAATTAACAAAGAAATTATTTTGATGGCTGTACACAACAATGCAGCAGCAATGCACACTGATGAACATTTCAGACAGAACACTAAGATCCCATTCTGTGATGATAAACCACAAATATTCCCCCATCTTGCCACTGTTACTTGAAACTGTATGATACCATGACATAGCCATTTTCAGATGTACAGCATAGAACAGAGACAGAATTTTTAAATTACTTACAGTATTTTGGGTTTCACTTTCACTTAACTTCTGTATCAAAGTGTCAATTTTTTTACTGTTTGACTGCAAAATAGAAGCAGGAAACATTAAAACATTACTTCAGATTATAACTGGTTTAGCATTTTTTCAGTGGTTTTGAATGTGGCACATTTAATTTACTACATTTTCAAATTTGGCACATATGAATATAAAAGCTTGCATACTCATGAGCTACTTAGAGTTGGTGGTTTAAACCCAAAAGATGTAATTTATTTTGTGCATAAAATTTTGTAGCTGAGGAAAACAAACGAGGGTCATTCTGTACACAAATTTCTTTATTTATTTTAGCTAAGAGGACTCTGAATACTATAAATACTTAAGTGTTATATAAACACGCAGTCAAATAGTAAAAGCATTTGTACAACTTGTAATATTTTAAAAATTAAGTATTAGAGCCTTTCAGGAACTTCAGTTAGACAGGAGAATGTGAAGACTGAATCGGAAAGTATAGGCTGGGAGATCACAAAAATCAACACACATTAACTGTTACTACAAGTCCAAAATAACCTATGTGTTGTCTGTAATACTGTCAACTAAACTCCTCATATTAAAATGGCCTATATTGGGGCTGAGGTAACTTTTCATTCTAAACAAACAGACTCACAGGACTTTCAGATTGTAAATCCTAAACTTTTTAATTTCACTAATGAGAGGATAAGCCCACTACCTCAAGGTGGAAACTCTGGTATTAGAAGTTTTACTACAACTCCTGGCAAAGCAGTCATCTTATCCTGGCCTACATATAAATTCTTAGAATATTCTGTTATCTTATTCCTATATTTATCTGTAAAGTCAGTTCATGGACCCCCGTTCTACACCCAGGTGTCCACCTCTACAGCCATGGCAAACTTACAGACATTGTCTTCAGCAATACTCTTATCCTTTCCTGACTACACCAAGTCAGATTTGCTATCAGCAAAATTTTTATATATAAACAGGAATGGTGTTTTGTGACCTCATAGTTATTTATCAGCAAAAATAGAAGTGCTCAGAGACTTCCCAGAATTGAGAAGTGACCGGAAACCTAAATTACTCATACCATCTCTCCACTGTCAAGCAATTGTCTTCCCCACAGAACTTTCTAACAATCAACAAGAAGCCTCATGCTGTAGGACAGCTAGAATTGTCTATTAAAACCTGATAATCAAGAATATTACCTTTAAAATAAATAAAGCTCAGAAAAAATACCCATCTCTATTAGCTTGCAATAGAAAGGTTAGCTCTGACTTCCTAAGGAAAGCTAATAAAGTCAGCAGTGACAAAGCACATTTAATTTTAAAAGAAATCTACATTCTTCACTCCACCAGGTTTCTGGGCAAGTTCCATACGACACTACTGTTAAACAGGAACTCACTGTGATCTACCTCCTGTTTTAACATACATAGCCCACCAAATTCCTTCTGACTTTGCAGGAACTTTCTTATTGCATAGGACATTAAAAAAAAACAACTTCCCAATAAGTCTGTGAAAGAAGATAGTGAGACTAAATGTTAGTTTAAAAGAAATGTACTTTTGCATTGGTTCTGTATTTATGCCTTACGTATTTTCTTACTTGGTATTCTAGACTGTCAGATTCTTTGCTTAGATCAGTAAAGTATTTTTCATGTTGGATGGCTTTTGCACTTCTATGATAATCCTTTTTATAGGGCAGGATCAGTAAACAGTCTTTTCCTGTTTCTCCAGGTGGCACATACATTTTTCCCTGAAATGGCATTCATAATTACATAACATTCAGTATCACTGACAATTAGGACATCAATCTTACTAATTCGAGGGTATCAACATAAAACAAGTCAGCTCTTCAGGAGAAACATAAAGGACATTTTAAAGATCAAAGAAATTTCTCATTTATGACTTCCAACAAGGCTAAAAGGCTGCGATATCACAGGATGTATCCTCAAACTGATCCCTTACAGAGCACATCTAATCTGCAAGGCACAAGTAAACAGTTTACCTCCAGTGCAGGTGGAGGCCAAGCCCTGCTCAGACACCGCTACCATATTTCACAGCAGAGTTCTTTCAATTTGGAAGCAACAATGTTTTTTTCTCTTTTTCCAGTTTGGAAAAGCTCCTTACCTTGCAGGGCTGCACAGGAACATGATGCTTCCTGTGTCATGGTAACTCCAGAGCCAGGTATCAGTGCCTACTACCTAAACACATCCTACTCCCTGCACTTCCTTGGCAAGCACTACGAACCTGCTGTCACCTTTGCCCCTTCTCCAGCCACCTCTCTCCTGCCCCTACCCACACGGTCCAGCATGACTGATGCCCTTGCCAAGCACAAAGCTATGTTTGCTCCATTCAGTGCTCTGCTGACTACCCATTATTTTTCAGAAGCAGATTGTGTTGCCTTCTCCACCCCTGGGACCCACTCCTCCTCCTTTCAGCCTGTGATAGGTGCATCTCCACCAAAAGGATTTGTCAGACTAAGAGTTTACATGCTTACATCCATATCTCCTTGACCTAACTGTGAGAATTAGTAACACAACATGGGAAATTCCCAAAAAAAAAAAAATTTCTTCCTTACAGAATCAGACTGTTCTCCTGCCATCTGTTGCCATAAAGCAAATAACTAAACTCCAAAAGTCTAATGTTGTTTTTATATGTATATATTTATATATTTATGTGTAATGTTTTACCACAGGCTCTATTTCCTGACAGGCCTCAGCTTGTGTAACACAGTGCAGGTCTCTATAGCTTCTTCTTGGTTATGTAACCAAAACTAAGTTCTTGAATTTAATTACTGCCAGTGAAAGCAGCAACTTGGAAGATTAAACACTGTATTTCATTTATCCCATCTATGTAAGCAGATAAAAATGTTTCCATAATTTCAGTGTACCATTTTTTTGTCTAGCACTCTCACTACCCAATTTTTTTTAACGATCACTTACTTCCCATCTGTAACTTGGAAGCATGTTTTGAAATGTTTTGAATCTTTCTATCAAAGTTAACAGAATGAAAAATTAAGTTAATAGAATTAAAATCAAGCTTAACTGGAACAGAATTAACTTGCCTCAGTAGCATGAGGAAGAAGCTTGTCCTGAAGATCAGGGTCCAACAAAGGAGCGGCACAATTGTGCACTGGTAAAGATGAGGATTGTGATGATGACATTTTGTTTTAATGCTGAATAATGAAACAGTGTAAGTTAACATACATACTGGTGCTCTGTGAATCAGTAACTGAAACATTGTGGACATCTCAGGTCATTCCCACTAGAAAATACAGCGTGCCAGTAAACCCCATTCTCCTCAGAGATTCACCACAGTTAATGCAACGAAAACCTTACCCACAGACGCATGCCTTTTTATCACTCAAGCGGCACTGAATTCATACATTTGGTGCACAGAAGTGAAATCCCTCAACAGCAGGAAACTGAATACAGACGAAGGAAGGCCAGGGTAAAACTCGCAGATGCAATTTCCCACCTCTGTGCTCCCCAGCCCACAGGGCGAGGAGCAGGGGCACAGGCCACTCACCAGCAGCCCCCACCCTGGGGCCCCGTCCCCTCTCCCTTTGCCAAACGTCCCCCCGCCCTCCCGCCCGCGGCTCCTGCCCCTGAGGGGTCCGGCAGGCAGGACCCCGCTCAGCACCCCTCCCCGGGGGGTGCCCCCTCCCTCGCGTACCCCCAGCGCCTGCCGCCCCTCACCGCAGCCGCCGCCGCCCGCCGGGAGCTGTTGCCGGGGCGACCAGCCGTTGCGGCGGCCTGCTGCTCTGGCGGCGGCGGGAACGGCGGCGCCCGCCCCACCGCCCTGGCCCGGGACCCACCGCCCGCCCTGGCCCGGGACCCGGCGGCTCCAGACGCCCCCGAGGGGCTCCAGCCGGGCCCGGTGCGGACGCGGCATCGGAGGCGGCTGCGCGGGCCGAGCTGCGCAGAGCAGCGTGGGCCTGAGACCCCCGCGGAGCCGCAGAGGCGGCATCGCCCCCTCCGAAAGAAAGAAAGGGAGAGGTTGGTGCGGTGAGGATTCAAAGACGCTTCAAGAAGTGGCTGTTCCCGTTACCAGCCGGTATCCTGTGCAGATGGGGCGGTGTTCATGTGCACCCAGGGGGTTATGTTTCAGAGCAGGATGGACAAGAAACTTGGAAAGCTCTGGAGAGCTCTGGTTTCTCTGTTTTCTTTCTGGGTGTTTCCATTAATATCTTTTTCTGAGGTTAAACAATAAGTATTCATGTAGCCTGACTGTAGGTGAAGATTTTTTGCCTATAAATTTTCAAACATTGTAGAAAAGCCACATATTTTTAAATAAACACATTCTAATGGAAAATAAACTAATCATTCTTGCATCACATCACAGGAAAAAGCACTAATGGCGCTTGACACACCATTAAAACTTTGTATAATATCCAAGTCATCAGAAAAGACACAGGGAAAGCTCCCTTTCAGATAACGGAGAGTGCAAAACAGTGATCACGTGACACAAATATGATCGGATGTATAGATAGATGTGATCATACCTAATGATAGACTGCACACGAATTTTGTTTAGGAAGAGGTTACGTTTTAATATGCCAAGTAAATATCAGTGTTAGCAATGCAGATTTTTTTTTAAGTCTTGGCATGAGGATAAATAATCAAATCAAGTAAAAGGGGAAGTAAAAGTTGGAGGCCGTCTAGGGCACAGTGATCATGAGATGATTGAGTTTTTGATCCTTGGAGAAACAAGGAGAGGGGTTAGTAAAACTGCCACCTTAGACTTCCAAAGGGCAAACTGTGACCTGGTCAGAAGACTGATTGACAAAGTCCCTTGGGAGGCTGCCTTGAAGGATAAAGGAGTCCAGGAAGGCTGGACATACTTCAAGAAAGAAGTTTTAAAGGCACAGGAGCAGGCTGGTAAGCGGGGTAGGAGACCAGCCTGGCTAAATAGACACCTTTCCCTGGCCCTTAAGAACAAAAAGAGAGTCTATGACCTTTGGAAGTGGGGACAGGTCACTCTCAAAATCTATAAAGATGAAGTGAACCTATGCAGGGTGAAAATTAGGAGAGCCAAAGCACAGCTAGAGCTCAAACCAGCTACAGCTGTTAGGGATAATAAAAAATGTTTCTTTAAGTTCATCAACAGCAAAAGGAGGATTAGGGAAAATCTCCATCCTTTATTGGATGCAAAGCGAATCTTAGTAACAAAGGATGAGGAAAAGGCTGAGGTGCTCAACGCCTACTTTGCCTCAGTCTCTAGCAGTGGAAATAGCTGTTCCATGGATATACAGCCACCTGAGCTAGGAGACAGGGAGGGGATGCAGAATGAGGTCATCACAATTAAAGAGGAAGTGGTCAGAAACCTGCTACACCACTTGGACACACACAAGTCTATGGGACTGGATGGGCTACATCCAAGGGTACTGAAAGAGTTGGCTGATGTGATCACCAGGCCACCTTCCATTATTTACCTGAAGTCCTGGCTAAGTGGGGAGGTCCCAATGGACCTGGAGTGTAGTAAATGTAACACCCATCTGTAAGAAAGGCGGAAAGGAGAATCCAGGAAACTACAGACCTGTCAGTCTGACCTCGGTACCAGGGAAGGTCATGGAGCAGATAATCTTGAGTGTTATTAGAAGACATATAGAGGATAACCAGGGGATCAGGCCCAGTCAGCATGGGCTTATGAAAGGCAGGTCCTGCCTGATGAACCCGATCTCCTTTTATAACCTGATGACCCGACTATTGGACAAGGGAAAGGCTGTGGATATTGTCAATGTGGACCTCCAAAAAACATTTGACACTGTTCCCCATAGAAATCTCATAAAAAAGCTGGCTGCTCATGGCCTGGATGAGCACATGATCTGTTGGATCAAGCACTGGCTGGACAGTTGGGCCCAAAGAGTGGTGGTCAATGGAGTCAAATCCAGCTCATGGCCAGTCACAAGTGGTGTTCCTCAGGGCTCAGTGTTGGGACCATTTCTGTTTAACACCTTTATTGATGATCTTGATAAGGACATAGAGTGTATTATCAGTAAGTTTGCAGATGACACCAAGCTAGGTGGGAGTATCAGAATTTATGTCTCTCAGCAATCCTTAGACACTCACTGCCTTACACAGAACTACATATCCAGGAGAGATGGAGAGATGACAACAGTTCTTCCCACACACTCTTGTAAAACAGGTGTGGTGGGTTTTGCTCTTTGCCCAGCCTTTTTCTCAGCATCTCCCACTCTGTGTCAGTGTGCCAGCTTCTCTAGCAGGTAGACAAGAAAGTTCTTTGCTCTACAGTGCACAGGAGCAGCTGGAACCAGGACGAGCTGCCCTGTGGAGTTATGATGCTGTAGTGCTATTGACCCCACAACCAGTCATCTACTTAATGAGCCTCACCTCTGCACAGACATCTTTTCAGGAGCAGTAGATCATCTTCACTGCTCAAAGAGCAGCAGCAAGTGTTTCTGCACCCACTTAAGGGATAGAAAAAATATAAGGCAACTCCAGGGTACAGAGAAACAGAAGGAAGATTTCTTCTAAACAAATGTTTACATGGCAGGACGTCTGGGGGTCCTTCATTTGGAGACTGCAGATTCAGTGTTTGTCTTAGGTTTTGGCCAGCAACGTTTGCGAAGATCTTATCCCAGATGAGGGTTATAGCAGCTACAGTGATGCAGAACTTCCCTTATTACATGTATTGACCTGCCTGGATCAAGGTTCCCCATGTTCACCATAAATCCAGCTGTACTGGTGCCACTCCTCATTTCCATGTGAGTCACCTGCAGCTCAGTCAGACATCTCAGCTGTTTGCAGGAGATTTTTTAGCTCTTCAAAGGAGGCAAAAATAGCTTTAATTTATTTCTCCTTACCAAGCAATCCTAAAACCCACTTGCATTCATTCTTCAATTTAGACTTTCCTCCTGTGCAGTACAACCCAGGGGTGGAGTATGAGCCCTGCTTGTTCACCTTTCATAGGACGTGCATCTCCTGGGAAAGTGTTTGTTTGCTCCAGTTCCTAAATTGCTACAGCCCCTTCCTTACACTGCAAAAGGTCCAGAGAGCAGGGTGAGGTCCTGTCTCACAAACAGACCTGGACAGGCTGGAAGAGCAGGTTAGTAAGAACAATATGAAGTTTAGCAAGGAGAAGTACAAAGTCCTGCACCTGTGAAAATAAAACCAAAGAGCCCAGTACTGGCTGAGCTCTGTGGCTGGGGAGCTGCCCTGCTGGAAAGGACCTGGGGTCCTGGTGGACGACAAGCTGAACATGAACCAGCAGTACATGACTGGAGCAGCAAGGGCAAATCAGATCCCAGGCTACATCTGCAGGGGCATTACTAGCAGAGAAAAGAGACTTACACGATCATCCCACTCTACATAGTGCTTGTCAAGCTGCATCTAGAGTACTGTGTCCAGTTCTGGTTCCCACAATTCAAAAAAGACATGGACAGACTGGAGAAGGTCCAAAAAGAGGGTCATGAAAATGACCAAAGGACTGGAAAACCTGCCCAAGGAAAGACTGAAGGAGTTAGGTCTCTTGCCCCTGGAGAAGGCTCATGGAGGACCTCATCACAGTATTCCAATACTTAAAGGGTGACTACAAAGAGGACAAAAGCTCTCTCTTCACACGGACCCACATGGAGAAGACAAGGGGCAATGTACAAGGGTACAAGTTGCACTAGGAAAGGTTTCATCTTGATACAAGAAAGAAATATTTTGCTGTGAGAACAATCAATCACTGGAACAACCTCCCCAGGGACATGGTAGAGTCCCCATCACTGGAGGTGTTCAAGACAGAACTGGACAGGATGCTAAAAGAGGAGGCTGAGGGGAGACTTCATTGCCTTCTACAACTACCTGAAAGGCTGTAGGGAGGTGGGTGTTGGCCTCTTCTCCCAAGTAAATAACAACAGAGGAAATGGCTTGAAGTTGTGACAGGGAAGGTTCAGATTCGATATTAGGAAGAATTTCTAAACTGAAAGAGTGGTCAGGCACTGGAATAACTTGCCCAGGGAGGTGGTTGAGTCACCATCCTTGGAGGGATTCAAGCAACATGTAGATGTGGCACTTCAGGGCATGTTCTAGTGGCTGGTGTTGTGGGGATTTTTTCTAGTGGAATGTGTGTGGTTGTTTGTATTTGGTTGGGGTTTTCTTTGTGTTGATGGTTGGACTTGGTATCTCAGAGGTCCTTTCCAACCATGACAATTCTGTGATTCTGTGTGATTCCGTGTAATCTCATCTAGGCTCCCTTTTCCACGAAAGGTTGGACCAAACTTGGATCTTTGGAAGTCCCTTCCAGCCTGGTCTTTTCTCATTCTATGGTTTTCCTGCATACACCAACAAATCTATGCAAATCTGAGATCATCTGAGATTTTCTTCACTGTCTTTGTATCTGCAACATCAAATTTTGCCCTTTGTTCTACTTTGCCTTTTACAATTTAACAACACCAACTTTTTAATATTTTAATGGAATTTCTCTGTCTTTCCTATTTCTATGCTTTCCACAAATTCTGCTTTTTCTTTATCTAGGTTTCCATTTTTTTGTGTGTTTCTGTACCTCTACATAATTCCATCACTTAATGCACTTTACTATTTGATGTGTTTTCAGATGTAAAATTCCATTTCCCCAATCAATAATAAAATTCATAATTTCAGTTCTTATCAAGGCCAGAACAGCTGTCACATTTTAGAGGAGAGACTCCTTTGGAGAAGAGATTCAGAAATCAAAGCATTTTTTGCTCACATCAATTCTCTCTAATATTTTTTAGGTCACGGAATGTCCATTTATTCAGAAATATTTCCTTTTGTTTGCTTTTGGGGTGTCTTCTTATTCCCTAAAGTATTTCTGCTGCATACAAATTGTTTGATAGGAATCACACTATACAGTCAGAATAAATGGGTTGCAGCACTGGTCCTAAAACTATTTGCTACAGTTACATAAAATCTGACGGACTTTACATAGCCAAACTCTATGCCCCAAAGCAACTCATCCATTACTCTGAAGCCCCCCAATCCCAACTGCCTAGGAGCAGCGCTGCAGGAGTCCATTGTGCCGCGACACTGACATCTACTGGGCTCCAACAACACTTTCGGTTTTCCCAAACGTCCCCAAAACCGATTTAGATCTAAGCGTATCTCACTGGGATATCCTGACCTTAATATAAATGCATATTTTAAAGTAAAATCAAATATGAATAGTCGGAGGTTGAATATAATACTTAAGGCTGTTTTCTACTATAGGAGCATGAAGATTTATTTGAATTAGGAGCATCAGTTTACTGAGCTGTCTCTGAAGTAAAAGCTCTGAAGAACTCAGTTCAGGTAATGCAGTATTAAGCACTCCCCCAAACATCTCTTCAAAAGACAGAAAATTCGCTGTTTTGGGATTCCTGACAAGCAAGTGCAAAATCGAAGAGTAAGCCTGTTTGATTTCAATGGTTATGTTTACATATGTTTTCTCAAAAGCCATGTGGGCTGAGGTCCAAGTTGCTGACACAACTGCCACATGCCAGTTCAGACTAGCTAGAAAAGATGCAACAGTTGAAGTCAAAATCACATAAGCTTTGCTCCTCAATAAGCTCTTCCCAACGCTCTTAAAATAATTTCAGCTTCCAGCTTTCTACACAGACCTCACCGTGTTCCATGGAGAAGGTAAATTGAATTATTCCAAGGCCACATATGGAGAAACCATAGTGCCATGTGACAAAGTGACTGTCCCACAGTCATCATCAGGGAAGTGACAGAGCTGCAAATATACACCCAATCATTAAACTATAATTGTACAGTAAAAGGAAGAAACCCCAAAAGATTAATTTTTATTTCCATAGGGGCCAGTTATGGCCTATAGGATTTTCCATGCAATCTTCCTCCAAGTATTCTTCTAAGATAGGCAGCTGGGGTGTGGGACCAAATTACTATCCTGCCTGTATCTATCAAACTAACTATCTATCTAACTATCTAACTAACTAACTATCAAACTAACCCACTATGGCCCTAGGAAGTATGATACTGAAAGAACAAAGATCACAAAAACAACACATGATTTACCTCATCCAGCTCTCTGCAATTTCAGGACTTTTGCCTACTCAGTGTTTTGCCAATTGCTGCATGCAGTCCCAGTACAACTCTCGTTTCAGTGTTTAGGGGAAGCACAACAACAGCTGCCGTAAGGATCAGTGGAAGAGTGCACTGCTGTGAAAAGGAGCATTAATTCTCACTCCCAAAGCTGTAGTTTCTGAGCGGAAGTGTGCTGTTGAGAACAGCTGCTTTCTGGTGCAGTCAAATACACTGCCCAGATTTTTCATGAAAGCCTGATTGTACATAGGCCAGGCAGCTGGCACTACTGATTTTATAATCTTTGCCTGGTTGTTATCAAGCTAAGCTCACAGTTGTTAATGTTGGCATAGAAGCTATAGACTTACACACAAAATGCCCTTACCTATTTTAGTAAAACAAGATGTGGGTATTAGAGGTAAAATTGAATGTTTCTTTAAAAAGACACATTCTGCTTCTTTTATTTTTATATGTCTTTTCATTACACTAATTAATGTTAAATCAAATTTACCTTCTTATTTTCATGCACATGTTTTGAAAATCTGGTTTCAGGACTGCTGCTATTCTTCAAATTATTAGCTGGAGTTCTGCAGAACTGTGACTGGTACTACATTGCCAGAGCTCTTGATTTCCTGCTATTTAACTGCATTAAACAACATAAATACATGAACATTCATTAAACAGCTGTTTTATGCAAATATATGCGGCAGTTACATAATTAAGTGGGAAGGGGAATAGTGTATATACACACAGTGACACAAGATGTGACCCATATAACTCAACACATTAAAGAACTAAGTAGTTATGAATTCCAGCATGGGTACTACATTACTGGATTACACATGCTACCAAAATGTGTTTATTTTACCATGCTTTTAGGGTGATATAAATTGACTTACAGAGGTGTTTTGGGGTTGTCTTTGTTAAATCTTTGACTCCAAAGCCTTTGGCTTAAATTCTACTTTCCCAGAAAGTCAGAATAATTTAAGTGATAAGCTATTGTTTTTTATATAAAAATATGTGACTTTCTTCATTATACTATAAAGCTTTATACTAATATATTTTTTGGTTGTTTCTTTGGGGTTTTTTGTAAGCTTAAGTCTTTAAGGATATGGTCCAAGAATCGTTAGCATCAAGGAAAGAATACTGGAAGCATTCCAAATGGATACATTGGATATTGGTAAGTGGTATTCAAAGGATTGCTTTAAAATTCAAGTATTTTAGGACAATCATATTGTCCTTAAAAGTAAAGCAATCCTTAATGGCAAGATGGAAGATATGGTTCCTCCAGCACAGGTGGCAGAAGTAAAGATACTGACTCCTCAGCTGTTTCCAGCCAATTTTATTAGAATGAGCTAGGGTATCTCTACACACTGTACATTCTTTGAACTATTTAGAGTTCTCTTAGTTAGTATGTAGTTTATAACTAAGCCCATGTGCCTAGGTGTGGCTTTCCTTACCTAAGACAGATGTATTAGTTTATCTGGAATCCAGATCCCTGACAATGTTTTTGTCTCTGAATAGCAGGTCTAGAGAGGGACATTTCCCACTAGAACCAGGTATTGAAGCTTCCAATAAGGACAAGGATGACAGCTTGCATGTGGTAATCTCTTAAAATGACAACAGGAATCTCCAAGATTGAACTGCTAAAACCTGAATGCTTGTTCCTTCTAGGATGCCAAAACGTGTCCAGAGTTTGTCCTGAACACTATGTTATAGGCCTAGAGGGTGTGAAGAAAGAGAATTTCAAGAAAGGAAGTAACTCAGTAGTGTTTTAAGAGTAGTAGAAAACTGTGGAACTCAGGAAGCATGGAGTTGCAGGTTGTGATCCAGTAACTGCATTTATTTTGACATTGTAGGATAAAAAGGGGAAAGAATTATCCCAACTAGGGATTTATATGAAATATATAAGCATGCGTTAGAACAGATCTTCCTTTTAGGTAAGTACAGAAACCATTAGCCTGAAAAGCTATTTTCTCCCTTCCACTAAAATTCTGACTGCTTAAACAGTCATGAAAAAAGGAAGGATGTAAAAAGTGAGAACCGAAAAAACACATCCAATGCTCCGCATTTGCCAAACAACCTATCAGCTAAAGCTGGGACTACTGTCTACTTAAGGCATTTTCCTAAGCAGTGGTACTGTTGTGTTTAGGGCTCCTTAGGAAAGGAGCAATTAAAAGTAGGTATTCCAAATCCTACAAGAACACTCTAACCCATGGGGGCTTTAGAGGATGGTAGTCTTCTTGCTCTTCTGTCCATGTTATGCTAGAAAGTAGAGGGATCTAACCATTTTCTGAAGTGAAAAAGAGTGTCATGGCTGTCAGTGAATACACCACAGAAAGCAGCACTTTCTGGTGAGGCCCACGTCACGACCAGCCACAAGGTGCAAGTCCCAGGGAAGAACTAGTATTTTGTTTGAGGAACAGCTAGACTGTGTTGGTTGCTGACAATTCCAGCCTGGACATACCACTTTCCCAAGGCATTATTGGGGTGTATCTCACCTGAGGTGGTGCTTCTGCCTCAAGGTCAGGCACTGTTGCTTTCAGTTGTTTGGCATCTCTGTCTTTTTGTGGAACTTTATCAACAGGACCTGCTGATGCTTAGCACCACAGAAGCACTATGAAATGAAAGAATTGCATCTGTGTGATCAAATTAAAAATTGTTGATGTTGCTGTCTTTTCATATATCCTACACTTGATATCACATTAAATCATCATCAGCTCTTATATGACCATGTAGTGCTGACTATTACAAGAGATTCATGGGACCTTTATTTGCTAGTAAAACTCATTTTAAGAAATGACTTGCCATATAGATTTTTTTAGATAAACACTTGTATATAAGGGAGACAATAAAAGCTGGAAAAGGTAAAACGTATTCCAGCACAGCAAACACATACACAATAGCTTTCAGGCCCCCTCCTTATCAGTACTAAGGGTACAGTAAGAACTTTAGACTGCCTTTGTTTTGTTTTGGTTTTAATTCCTGGAACCTGACTGGCATGTAAACAAGGTTGCGTCGATTGTTACAGTTATTTCCTCTCTCTAAAATTCACTTCTTGTTATAATGGCCTAGGATTTCCTCTGACTTTATCACATTTACCCAAACATTTCTTCCTATTTGGATTATGAAGTAAATTACTTAACTGAATGACCAGGATCATTTTCAGGATCGGAATATTAAATTATATCATATTGCAAAGCTGTTTTCTAATTGCCAGCCCACATCAAAGGTCCTTTTCTTTCTTGGGCATTCAAAAATCACGATAAGAGATGTTAAAATAATAGAAGTGATTAAAATTATAGAGTATTTTATTCTAAATTTTCTTGTTTGCTGGCATTAAGTTATGGTACCATCCTCGAGGCATTTTCAAGTACTCCCTTTGTGATGCTTTGGTGCTGTAGTTGTGTGTTAGAACACATTTAGCTAAACAACCAGCCGAACGACTACTTAAAAATTATTTCCCAGCTTACATCTTCACTGTCTGTCGGAAAACTAATTTCCTTGAAGACAAACAAGACTTGACTTACAAGACAGTGGACTCAACACACGGGCCGGGCCCAGGGGGGCAAACCCGGCGGGACAGGCCGGGCCGGACCCCCCGGGCGGCGGGGTCTCCTCAGGCAGCGCCGCGGACAAACAAACGTGCCCCATCACCGCCCGCACGAGGGGGCTCTGCCTTTTCCGGCCCCGCTAAATTATGTTTAAGACCGGCTTCGGGGAGCCTGCCTTCCCCCGCGGCTGGCGGGCGGGCTGCAGCTCTCTCCGGAGGCGGCTGCGGGCCCCGGGCCGCGCCGACAGCAGCGCGGGTCCGTCCGCCCAGCCCGCCCAGCCCGCCCAGCGCCCTGGCGGCGGCGAAAGGCGGGGCCGGGGCCGGGGCCGGGGCCGGGGCCGAGAGCGGGCGTCGCTGCCGCGGCCCCACGGGCCGATCCGGGCTCTGCCGCTGACGCCGCCGCCGCGGCCAATCCGCTGCGGCGCCGGGCGGGCCTGGCACCGCCCCCGGCGGCTCCCACAGGGACGGGCCGGAGCGGCCGCTGCCGCCGCCCGGGCTGAGTCAGCGCCCCGGCCCCGAAGATGAACATCATGGACTTCAATGTGAAGAAGCTGGCGGCTGACGCGGGCACCTTCCTGAGCCGCGCCGTGCAGGTACGCCTCGCTCGTCCGCCCGTGTCGGGGCCTCGCCGGGGCTGCTCTTCGCTGCCGGGGCCGCTGCTGGAGGAGATGGGCGAAGCTGTCGTTTCTCCCGCGGGGCCGCTGCTGTCGCTGGGCCCGGTGCGGGGCGTTGGCCGAGGAGCTCGGCTCCGCCCCGGGCTGGGGGAGCTGCGGCCGGAGGAGGGGCCGGGCTGGCGGCCGGGCCCGTCGCGGGCTGCTCGCCCTGCGGCCGTGTCAAGGCCCGGCCGCGCTGGCGGGGCGTGCGCCCGGCCCTCTGGCCTGGCCGGGCGGCGGTGTGCTGCTGTGAGATGCCGCCTTCTCCAGCCAGCTCCTTTCCCGCGGGTCCCCTGCTCGCCTTGGTCTTGGCAGGACCCGAGGATTTCTTCCAGGCTGGCTGCAAAAAAGCCGGCCCCGGAGGGCTGGCGGGGGTGGCTGAGGCAGCCCAAGGTCAGGACAGGCAAAGAGGGGAGAAGGCGCCTGGGCTGGGGGTGACGAGCAGGCATCCCCGGTGAGGAGAGACTTCATGCGAGGAAGGGACGAAGGTGTGTCTCACCTGAAATAGCCTGGTGTTCCTGCTGGCTGCTGAAAATGTATCCCCATGTTTGATCGGTAGAATTCGAACTCGGATGTGACACGTGAAAGTGCCAGTCTGCTTAGGCTTTTTGGTTTTGTTTGAGCTTTAGGATCGTTTTTAAGCTTGTTTGATAGCCCATTGTTTCTGAATCGGTCTTCCCCTTTCTTCACGCTAAGGGCACTATAATTGGCTTTGTTCCTTAGCTCTTGTCAGGCCCGTAATCCCCTTTCCTTACATAATCAAACCTGAACAGATTTCCTGTTGGGGTGGTGGACATCCTAGCAGTGCATAATAATCCACTTTGGTTTCTCGAGTTCTCGCTGGGTCACAGTTAGTTTTGGAACGTGATTAAAGTTATCTGGTCTGATCGGCCTGATGTATTGCCCTAAATCTCAATATTCAAGCAGAACCAATGATCGGCAGCACTGCAGAGCTCTGAAAACGCAAACTCGTCAGAAAACATTGTTGTTCAAATGCAAATGAACGTAAAGCAGGCGTTGTGGCTTCTCTTTGTGATGGAGGTCTTTCCGTGCTTGCCTTCCCCCCCCATCACCCGGTTTATTTCGGATCTACGTATTTCCCAGACCATCTCTTCCTTTCTGGCGCTTGCTCCTTTCCCTTTTATTGCTGGACATGGGGGAAAAAGAAGGAGATACAGTTCACCCTTCATTGTAAAGTCTCGGAGTGGGACCTTGTGTTTTCATTTATCTTTTTGCATTTAAATCACCTTATTGCATTAGATCTAATGTAGGTTTTTGTAGTCTGTCATGGTTTAAAGGTGGTGTGAGCTGTGATTTACTCCAGTATGCTCAATGGTGTACAATTGGTGTACATCTGAATAGCTACATTAGTTATCTGCTTAATGTAAACTAAAATTCAGTGAAAATGTGGAAGTACCACTTTACCCTAAAATGAGAAGTTTTTAATTAAGCTATAGAGGGGGAGGAGCAAATCCCTAACATGTTTTTTGTTATCTGAATAGCTCATGTTCTGTGTGCTGCTGTTGCTTTGTTTGTTGTTGTTTTAAGTTGCTATTTAAGGCCTAAAGATAATATTAAGAGGTAATAATTTTGTGGATTTTTACAAAATATCATCTGGGTGTAGATTTTGTGTCCTCCAGTAAAATGACTGTTCTGTATATTGAGATAAACTCTTGTTCAGGCATCACTGGATGACATGGTATGACTTGACACTAGTTGCTTTGGAATATTAGAAACAAAAAAATCCCACCAAAACCTATGAAACAGTTCAGCAGCATGACATGGATGGCTATGTAGGAGAACAACTTAAACATTCTATTTCAACTCTTAATTTTTATGCAATTTTTATTGCATTATAATTAATCTAGAAAAAATTTTTGAGAAAAATTTTCAGTACCTGACATCTTTTTGAAGAGCCTTTTAAACAATAGTAGTAGTACATCCATAAATAAATTCCGTTCTTCTCTATACTGAAGCTGAATTTTCTCACAAAGACATCTTGCTTTTATGTGGAACTGCGAATGCTGCAGCATTTATCTAGGCCTTAAATGTGCTTGCTGTCAAAGTTGGGTTTTATTCTGCATGTGGTGGAAATTTTAAACAAACTCGGGCAACGCAGTTTACTTGCCTTGTATTTTTGTTTCCTACTGTGAGTTTAAATTTCCCACAAAACAACTTACTAAGAATGAAGTTTTACAGTAAAAATGCTGCCAGTCCTATTATGTTCTTAATTGGTAAGCCTGTTAGGGGTTTAATCATAAGCCAGGTTCTTCAGAAAATGCCTGACTTTGAGCAGGCTGTCAAGTGATGAGATCATCATGAGGAACTGCTGCTCTGAGGAGAGGCAGGCAAAGCCCTCGGTTCCGGTTTGCTTGGTTCCCTGATGTGAAACGTGTGGCTTCCCCTTCTCCCAGAGAACTGGGATGGAGGTACAAAGTGCTTGTGGATTAGTAGGAATTTGCATTAGTTTAATATTAAGTGAAAGGAATCGGCTGGATTTATTTAGCTAAATAGAGTTACATTGTATTTCATTGTCACTGAAAACAGCTTGGAAGAGAACAGCAGAGGTCATCTTACTGCTTCTGTAAGGAATAACGGGATCAGATATATCCAAGCAATTCACCTAACATTGATGTATCCTGTTCTAAAAATCTAAACACTCCCCACCCCTGGAGATGTTTATTCCACAACTTACCAGGGAAGTCTATTTTAGCTTTTAATCCTTGTCTTTAAAAGCTTTCTCTAACGTCTAATTCTAATTTAAAACTTCGTACTGAAGTTTAAACTCACTACTTTTTGTCCTGTTTGCTGCAGACAGGATAACGTTCTTAAAATACATTAAAGGTAGCTGCAATGAGAATCTGCTGTGACTTCAGGTTTTACTGTTGGAGAAGAGACAAACTTAATTACAAAATATACAAGATTGAAATATTTTAATTCTGGACTCTCATTTTGGCTCCTGTTTCAAGGGCTACTATGCAAAATTGGACAAAATGCTTCAAGTAGAGCAGAGGATTTGTTCATAATGTTGTAAAACGCCTTCCTTGTCTTGCTCTGATTAACACCCTCCTGCCTTCTTTTTCCCTGATAGTGTGTGTTGTACTTAGCAACTTTCACATTTATCTTTAGATATTTATCAGTGACTGGATAATGGTTATATCTTTGAAAACATCTGCCACTAATGTGAGTGAATAGTTATTGCCTTAAACTTGTCCTGGGAAATTATTTCTATGAATTAACCGGGTATTTTCAACCTGTCTGACTAACACAGTTCACAGAAGAAAAGCTTGGTCAAGCAGAAAAGACTGAACTGGATGCTCACCTGGAGAACCTTCTCAGCAAAGCAGAATGCACTAAATTGTGGACAGAAAAAATAATGAAACAAACAGAAGTATTATTGCAACCAAATCCAAGTAAGGAGGCCTTCAAGTTTTTGTTTGCAACTTTTGAATTAACAGATTTGCCAATGTAAATGTTTTACTGCAATGGGTATCACGTAAGGTATGACTAAGTGTAACAGTTTTAAAATTCAAAGGCTGAAGTTAGGGGAAGCATGTTTTGAAGGACTATTGGGAATCAGAGACACTGTACCAGTTGCTGGTACATCCTTAACCCTTTGAATGGAAGAAGCTTTAGACAGAGCTCTTTAAACTGTAGCATTGGTTCCAAACTATGGTCAATCTTAGGTTAGCTGTTTTTTGACCTGTTTTTTGTTAAATTAAATTTCCCACTCCTAATTCCAGAAATCTTAGGTAGCTGTAAGAACTCTGAAGTTCTTCATGTAGTTGGTGCAGTTACTCAAGGAATTTAATTATTATTTAATTACTTTATACTGTCTGCACAATACAATTCAGCTTGAAGCAGTCAACATGAGCTGAAATGTCGGTCTTTAGCAATTGCTTTACTAAGGAATTATTTTGTTCAGATGCCAAGTCTTTAATTTGCCAGCATTTGATGCACCATACTTAAGCGATACAGTAAAGTTTCAAATATGCTTTCATTACTGGTGGATCTCTTGATGTAACAATAACAGAAAAATATGTAGGTAGAAGAAATGTAGATTTCTGGTGTGTTAATTTTATTGTTTCTGAAAATGCTGCTGTGAGTAATAATGTTGAGGATATTGGTTTCAGCTTCATATCCTACAGTTGTCTGTGCATTTTGTGGCTGTTGTACTAGAGCTGGCAGCTATGGGAGTTTACTTAGTGCATAGATCTAGATTTCAAATCAATACCTGGTCATTAGCCACAGGGTGAAGTACTATCACAAAAAAACCCCCACCAAAACCTCCTTTAGGTTTTAGGTTTGCTCAAATGATAGAATTCTAATTCTGCTAATACATATGCACTGAAAATATAAATATGTCCTGACATGCTGGGTTAGGATTTATTAGTACACGAAAATCGTGCACTGTTAGCACTTTTCTAATGCCAAATAATAAATTCTTTATAATGTTGATCTTTGAAGTATTATTTTGGAAGTCTGTTGCATCTTTTAGTTGCATAAAAACCATATTTAAAAAACAAACATAAAAACCAGAACAACTAATCCTGTGGGAAGGATGCAATAGAACTTACAGAATAGGCCAGAGAAAATAGTTGTCTTGTTCATTTAATTCAGTATTTATAATATGTATTGACTTTTTCAGAAAAATTGTAATTGTAGAATATTGGATCACTAACTGTAGGCTGTCAAAACTGCATGAGGAAGATTCAGTAGAAGCATAATATATGGTAGTTCTCAGTTATGCTGACCAGTCAATTTTCTGATGGCTAAAAATACTCAGCATTAAGAAGTGGTCTTCGTCTGTCAATGTAACTTGAGCTGTTTGGCAGCCTATCTGGGAGGACTATGACATGCTGTGGAGCTGCTTTTGGTGGTTGTTAATGCAGCCACCTTGTCTGAGGGAGGAAAAATGACTTTGAATGACATTTTTAATGGTACCTTTAAATCAGACCCATGTAATAATAAAATAATTTTAGATTATTTTTCAGTTCTTCTGACATTTAGTCACAAATAAATATTAAAGATAGAGTAAAGAAAAGCCAATTAATTTGAATAATTTTTGGTTCCTTCATGAGAGTTATTCAATCCAGTGCTCATGAAAGTTGTCTAATTAACAGTACTATTTTGGATTGCATCAAAGTAGCAGATTTGTTCATTGGAGAGCTTCTTTGTGGTTGTCTGTACTAAAGCAGGCTGAAATTCATATTGATTGTATAAATAAAGTCTGTTAATTATGAAGTCAAAACAATTGGTCAGAAAAATCAGGTGGTGTATCTGAGGAGTTTGCTATTGTAATGGAGTGTCCCTGTTTATGACAGTGAGGCTTTTTCAGTTAAGAACCATACTGTGTATTAATATTATGATTAATATTATTAATGATCATATAGTCACAATAAGTTTTTTTTATAATTTTGTTGCTCAGACTTAAGGGAAAGTAGGAATATGAAATCAAGCACTTTTAAATATCTTTAGTGGTTTGTTTCAGCACAATTCAAGGGAGCAGGTGGAATGGGAAAGAGGAATATAGTTTCTGTGGATAATACTTTCAGAAAATCTTAACTACTGTAAGTTCCTTATTGAACTTAATTCCTATGCTGCTAATTCTAGCGAACAATTTTCACAATTTTCTTCTTGGTGGAGAGAAAAAGACTGTTCAGTTTTGTTAAGGAGAAGTGTGCTCTGTTGCAGTGAGGACTTTTGAACAGAGTTTTGAAAAACTGTACAAATATGCTGATAAGAAGGGACAGAAAAAGTATAATTTTTCATTTTCACAAATGGCTCTAAAATACACTTGAACATAGCATGACAAACGGGGTACAGTTGGTTTCCAAGAACGATATCTTCAACTTAACATTGTTCACTTTACATTGATGTTTATGTCTGATTTTGAAATTCTTTGTTATTTTTCCTTATTTCTTTTTTCTTTCATGTGTTTGAAATGACAGTGATTATTTCAAATAAACATATTTTTTTTAGATGCCAGAATAGAAGAATTTGTGTATGAGAAGCTGGACCGCAAAGCACCAAGTCGCATGAATAATCCAGAGTTACTAGGCCAGTATATGATTGATGCTGGGAATGAATTTGGCCCAGGAACAGCCTATGGTAAATAGCAGCAAAAAAAATGTCTTGTGTTGCAGGAATGAAGAGGGAGAAATGCGCAGTTGTAGTTTTTCTTAGCAATGTAAAATGATATTTCTTCTGTTCCTCTAGATAAAACACTTCATTGGCTTCTGTATCAGTTTGAATGACTTGCTTTGTAACTTTGAACATTAG
The DNA here is from genome assembly GCF_020740795.1 of Apus apus. Taxonomy (NCBI): domain Eukaryota; kingdom Metazoa; phylum Chordata; class Aves; order Apodiformes; family Apodidae; genus Apus; species Apus apus. Next base: position 16,374,676 of record NC_067288.1, on the reverse strand, counting down.
GAGATATCAATGATCAGATTTCTATCCAAATTTGGAAATAGAACCTGCCATTGGAGTGATAATAATCTTTTTGGATTTTCCTATCAGAACAAATAATTCTGGAATTTAGTTTCCTCATTAAATGAGCACATTTGCACATCTGACAACACTTAAGCATTTTTATTTGTGGTGTGGAATGAAAATGTTATCTGAAATTAACTTCTGTGGTAAGAAGCCTCTCTAATCTTACCCTAATCCTGCTTTTCTTAATATATAATATTTTTCTGAAGATAAGGGAATGGACCATTACACATTTTTCTTCCTTCTCCAGCAAACCTATATACCTATACACAAGGTGTTTGGGGGTGCTATATCTAATGGTTTTACACTGCCATTAATTATGAAGTCTAAAAGTTGTGAGAACACTTGAATTAAAGTTGCTGATAACATATTTAGCTGTTTATTTTGCTTAACCTACCAAAATGCATAGGTTTCTGTATATAGAATATAGTCTACAGTCAAAGTCTGATAACTAGGTCTTAGTTGCTTACTTCAAAATTGCAGTGTGATGGAAAATTTTTGTTCTGGGAAGAATGAGTATTTATTCTGGAAATAATATGGTTTATTTAAAAAAAAAAAGTGCACTTAAAAAAAATAATAAATGTTTTATGAAAGGCTTATGGATACAGAATCGATAATGGCAGGCTTTGTTCCTCTTACTTCCACATGGTTTTATGCTGCTATCTTTGGCTTTCCATCTGATCATCAGCCTCAAGTCTTGCTTTTTAGAGTTGTACTTTCAGGTGAACTGTCCTTTAACTTGCAGAATTTTAGAATTCAGGCAAGCAACATAAACTAAAGATTGATACACTGTTATCTTTCATGTGGTGTCACAAATACATACAAATAATAACTGTATTCTTGATACACTGACTTCAGTTTCAATACCTAAATTGCAACCAAATGAGGGGATGGCTTCAAGCTGCAACAGAGTAGGTTTAGACTGCACATTAGGAAGATTTTTTTCCCAGAAAGAGTGGTTAGACACTGGAATAGGCTGCCCAGGCAGGTGGTTGAGTCACCATCCCTGGATGTGTTTAAGGGTCGTTTGAATGTGGTGTTGGTAGGTATGGTTTAAGGGAGAACTTTGTAGAGTAGGGATGATCGTTGAACTTGGTGATCCCGAGGGTCTTTTCCAACCTGAAGAGTTCTATGATTCTATGAAATTTCAAAGTACTGTTCAGATAACGTACAAATTATTGTTTAGAAGTTGAAGTCAAGGGGGCCAGGGAAAAGCACGTTGTTTTCCAGTAGCTAAGTGAGCTTTTTCCTTGATACCAACTACTTCTAACTTAAAAATGTGGCATCCGGGGAAGAGGTTGTTGGATTAAAATAGGCAGGTAATTCTAAAATAGGTGTTCACAATGGAGTTCTCATAGTTAGTGCTACTTTTACAATGCAGTATCTGTTGTCATTGAAATATTGACTTGACCTATGATTGTTATTAATAGAAATGGTTTGATTTGGTTTGTGGGTTGGTTGGGGTTTTTTTGGGGTGTGTGGGGTTTGTTTCTTTTTTGTTATTGGGTTTTTTGGTGTGTATTTGTTTTTAGTTGTTTTTGGTTTTTGTAGCTGATTCAGATTTAATTTTAAATCCCTTGTGATTTAACCTTTCAAACTGCTAGCCTAAGCTTTCCTGCCTTTAGAAACTTCTTTTGTTAACCACCTGCCTGAATCACTATGAAATGAGCAGTTTAATTTTTTTTACCTTTACAGGAAATGCACTCATTAAATGCGGAGAAACACAAAAGCGAATTGGGACGGCAGACAGAGAACTAATTCAAACTTCTGCTATAAATTTTCTCACTCCCCTAAGAAACTTTATTGAAGGAGACTACAAAACGATTACTGTAAGTTGAATTGTGAATTCTTCAGCAGTTTACGACAGTTGTAACTGGAAATCTTCAAAAGGAAGTAGTAGATACTTGTGCGTTATTGCTTTCCGCAAATTAATGTAGAAGAAGTCAGGCATAAATTATGCCTTTGGTGTATTTTTCTTCCTTTTGACCAAGTAAAATAATCCTGAAAACTTGCTTTTTGTAACTCTTGTCCTATTAAAAGTATGTATCTTGAGTATAAAATGTGTAATAATTAGGGTCTAGTTCTGCCTCTCTGTTTTACTGAGGAATCTTTTTTGTACTGATACTGGATTAGAAAAAATCCCAAGTAGACAGGCATTTGCTTTTGAGTATGTGTACCTGTTCTCACCAGCTAACCTAACTCACTTTCAGAAAGAACGTAAACTGTTACAAAATAAAAGACTAGATTTGGATGCAGCAAAAACCAGATTGAAGAAGGCAAAAGTTGCAGAAGCTCGAGCTGCAGTAAGTCAATTTTTTTTTAGTTTGTCAATAACTTTCTAACTTAGTGATGTATGTTTATAAACTCGACTGCTTGGTTATGTTTCCAGTCCTTGCTTCTAACCCTCAATATTTTTCTAGCTACTTTTTATGAAGTGCCTCAGTGGGACACAAGGAAACAAAAATTAATTGCTGATCAAGGTGTTAGTCTTCTATTTGTAGATATTCCATTGATTTGAACTTACTTGACCCAAGTAGATATTGTCCCCTTGTTCTGTACTAGATGAACTTACACTGCCAAAAATGACTTGCTGTGTTATGCCAGGGTGGTTGTAAATACGTATCATTCCAAGGTCAAATTCTGGCTTTTGAAGCTCTACAAATGTTGAAGCATATGTATAATTACTTCTAACTGGTGAAACTATCGAGATTTAACTTCTCTATATCAAAAATATTATTTGCACTTTCTATATTGTTTACTACTTCATACCACCAAACTCTTAAAATGCCTCTATATGGAAGAATAGGTAATGGAATGCACACAATTTCAGCAAGGTACGCTCGTGGTATTCTCATAGCTATCTTTTGACTGTTTTCCAGAAGTGCAGCAGTTATTAATGGATGGTCATTTTCCCCTTAAGAGTTAAGGCAGTAGAGGTGATGCACACAGATGCTGAAGAAATACTGACAATTCAAATATACAGGGACAGTGTACATGATGAAAAGGGAGAAGCTGCACTGTCAAATTTTTCTGGCTTTCCCAAAGATCTCAGAAGCATCATCTTCGAGACTGAGCTCTGTAGATGGAGCACCTCGTGTCTTTGGGATGGTGACCCTTCTGAAAAAAAAAATCATAACTTCTTCCTGACAGTTCTGCTTCTGTGTCTCAGTCCCCCATGTCATGCACACTGTCCCACCGTATTGAAATTATGTTTCTGAAGTCCATGCATCCACTTCCTCTTATACTGTGTAAGTTTTATGCAAAAAAAGTTACTTCTCTGCTTGTTGAGCTTTCTTAATTTGTAAGACTAACAATGGAGAGCAGAGCAGGATTTTAGTCAGCTACTAGTGGGATCTGGAAGCAATGGATAGAGAAGCAATAGATAATAGGATAATAGACCATTCTTCATGGATTTGTTCAGAGTTAAGTTTCCCCTGCAAAAGAACCCAAGTATTTTTGGTTATTAACTTTATTGAGGCATGATAGTAAGTATATACCTTGCTTTCTAAAGCAGTAGACCATAAGGAAGTTGTTCCTCTTGAAGTTAGTGTTAAAACACAGGCTCCATACTTGAGTTTTAGTTCCATTACCAGTGTGAAGATTCAGAGCTTGGTGATTTGACAAAATTATTGCCAGTTGATGCTGCTACTACTTGACTAGGCTTAAATATTAATATCGCAAGTAATTCAGTTTTATTCACAAATAATTTTGTGTTGGTAGAGCATGAAATGCTACAACTCTTACTTCACTATCTTGCCTATACTTCAATTTTAATTATGTTTTAGCAGCAGTGTGCACATTTAAGAAGTACTGGATGGTAGAATTCACAGGGAAGTGAAATGAGGGCTAACCTGGATATAGGTGTGATGCAAATGATTAATCTTCTGCTGGCTCGCTTATTTATGAAGATGTCTGACAAACAGTGCTGAACTGTTAGCAAAGTGTATTAAGTCATGATGCGAACTTATGTTTCAGTATTTTCTTTGACAGGATAAAATGTTAAATGGCATTTACATTTAATTATTATTTTCCCCGTTATAAAAATATTTAATCTTTTATGAAATTACATTTTTCCATGCTTACTGTACAACTGAAGTAGCTTAGATCAGTATTCAAAATAGAAATCTAAATTGTTTAATTTATCTGTAGTCAGATTCTTGCTTAGTGTAACCTTGCAGTACTTTGTGCCAGTAATCACCTGCTACATTCACAGTGTTTTAACTTGCTTTTGTCTTTTATTCATGCACTTAAGCAACTAAACACCTGTCAGCCTGAAGAGAATAACATTATGGTAAATGTCTCTTACGTGCTCAACTTGCTGCATGTAAAATGGCTAAAGGTTTGTTGGCCTCCTGCATTCATTCATTTTCCTATCAAATGTTTCCTCTTGCTATCCATTGGTCTTGCTCTCATTTGGTCTTGTTTCGGATGTTTTCCATTCCAAACTGGATTGGTATAGTGTACTAAATATTACACTTATGTCGTTACAGCATTAGATGTGTTTTTTTTCCCAAAAGATTTCTGATAATCTGAAGTGCACAGTATTGATTCTAATTTCTGTAAGTTTATGAATGTAAGCTTAGAATGCAAAAGAGCTGAATTTTTAAATCACTTCTGAAATGAATTTTGCCCATTGGATGGAAAGGAATTATTTCTTTCTCCTATTTTCTTATTATGAGTAGGAGTGAATTATGTAAAACAGCTGTAGAAATTATTATGAATTATGAATTATTATGTAGAAATTATTCCCTTCAAGCAATGTTTTGCTAATAATTGAAACTGAATAATGTCACATAATTTAATGGATTAATTTATGAGTACAATATATTCTGAACTTGTTGCAAGGGCTCATTAATGTATCTGTTTTTAGCAAGATAATTATGAAAGTGGAAAAGGAAGGGGTTAATCAATTGTGTACAACATAGACTGTGCTGTTCAGCCTGTTCTGGTTTGAGTCTTGGATCTGCACAGCATAGTGGGTCTCATGTCAATTAGTGTTCCAGTTTTCTCAGTTTTGATCAGATAAAGGAGCAAATAAACTTGTTTGTGGCAACTTGCTTCTGCAGACTTTATGCACATTTCTTCCTACCAAAGTCCTGATTGTATCATCTTACAACTGCAGAAAATGAAGGTTAAAGGAGAACTTCATTGTAAGAGGGAATTGAAACAGCAAGCTGAAGTAATTAACTTTCAGAGTAAATTCCTTGCAGTTCTCTGATTTTGCTGTACTACTTGCTACTCCTTTAATACTCAGTTTGAGATATAGCATTTTTAATTAAATTTGGGTTTCAGGAAAAATGCTTATGAAATAGGAAGCTGATAATGGAATTAGCAAGAGAAATCATTTGTGTGTTTCAGGTTTTACCTAATGTGGTGTTAAAGTGAGAATAGCTTTCTATAGTTTTCCAATATTTTAAGACATTAAGGTAACTTAAGTTCCTCTGTAAGTTTGTCTGATGAATGTAATTTTCAAAGTAGTTATGTCTTCTGTTGTAATAGCTTGTTTATGTAGATTCTTGTAACATTTAAGTTGTGCAAGTCATGCACTCTTCAGTACCTAGTTTGTTTCATAGGTGTAGTGCTATCCATACTCATTGTAGTTTCATTGTATATGAAGGGCTTTGGGCAACTGACTTTCAACACTCCTCAAATTCCTGTAAAGTTCTGAGGACAGGAAAGTTGTTAAATCCAACATATGTTGCATCCCGTACTAAAATACCTCCAATGTCTAAGTTTTTATTTTTTTTCCTCCTACTCTTAATGCTGACTAGATATGGGCTGAGGAGGTGACGAAAGTAAGTAAACAATTTAGAAATTGTAGAATTTTGAAACCATAACTTGTGCTGGTCTAACGTAATAAAGGATATTGCGTGTTGTTGATTTTGGTCTAATGCTGGCAGCCTGTTGCATTACCTGGGAATACACTGGTTGCCTCTAGGGCCTTTCAAACTCCAGTGGTGAAACAATGCGTGGGGCTTGTTCTGTAGTAAGCTGTTTCTGGCTGTTACCTAGTACCATATGAATCTCATGTGACAAGATACAGTAGAGAAAGAACTACATGATTTGTCTCTCAAAATTGACTGGTATGGCATCCTGTTAAAAATGACCTATTAAGAATGAGCTTATTTGAAAACTTTCAGAAAGGTTGGGGTCTAGTAATATAAACTGTCCCGTAGAACACTGATCTTCAACTTTTACCCAGAACGTGGAATAATAACTAATAATAACTAAAATAACTAAAATGCTGGAGTGCATGCAAGAAACTCAGAGAAAACTCCGCTATGGAAGGGTGTTTTTGTTCCCTGTTTTTCTCCCCACGAGGTAGGCATATCTGAAAACTGCCTCTGGGCTGAAGGCTGGTTCCATAAATACAGCATTAGCCTTGGGGTGGGGGTTGTAGCCTTCTCTTGTTATGCCTTCCTTTGGGCAGGGGCTAACTCACTGGAGCTACTGGAATGTTACGCTATAGCTGCTCCAGTGCCAGGAGGAGGGCTGTTCTCAGGCTCACTGGCTCTGACAAAGCAGCATTGGGAACAGGCTGTGAGAACAGTTAAAAGGAAATTTCTTAGGGGATTTCTGTGGGGGAGGGGAAATAAAAATTAAAGGTAGCAATAGAAAATAAGGATAGCTGGAGGGTAGGGGCTTTGGAGTAGGATTTTTAAAGGGGGACTAAACAGCTGTGGCTGTTGGAAGCTGGGATATGGAGCTTTGGGCAAAGTCTTGGGGGTTGTGGGAGAAAATTAAGGCTTCTATTCCTACTTTTTGTGAGTTATGGTGTAAATGGGGGGGTATATGTCTGGAGAGTAAAGAGAGTTTAAGGGAAAGGAGTTTAGAGATTAAATTGTAGAAGGAGGGTTAGGTCAACTGATCCCAAAGTTTGACAATTATGTTACTCTTTGTCCTGGTTTGAGGACAATTGTTGTTGCTGGTTTAGTTGCTGATCCTGAGTACAAACTGTGACACTCTATCTAAAGTAATAATTTCGGAGCAGCAAACCTGCCTGCTGGAGTACTTGGTACCATTTTGGAAAAAAATATGGCAGGGGAGCAGTACTCCTGGAACAAAAACTAATCTTGAAGCTGTAAGACCATTAAGAATAAAACTGTGTTTCAGAGATGATGACAAGCAAATTTAAGGATAGTGAAATCTAACTGGTTGTGTTGTAGAGAAAATGAAATAAAAGTGCTTAACCATGGCATAAAGGAGACAAAATTAATTATAACAAACTACATAATTCAAAGTTCCATTTTTTAATTAAGCTTATAAAAAGCAGAAACTGTTGAGAAGAAAATACAACACACGTGTTCTGCCAAAAGAAGAGTAATCCATCCAGGTATCTAATGGCAATCTGTCCTTCTGTGTTTGAGTGTTGGAGGAAGAGATTCATTTATTCATCTAATCTCTAGATCAATCACAGGGGTTTTTTTAGCTAGAACAGATTTGCATGGTGCCAATGACAAATTTTCGACAGTTGAACTTACCTTTTGAAATGTGATATTAGAGGATAATAAGTACTTTACTATAGAACACATGGTGTAGATACTGGTGTTACTTAGTAAACATGGATTTTGTTAGAAATCTTCTGGGTTGTCTGGTATATTCAATGGACAGTAGAGGCTTCTAGCATGTGTTCAGCACATTAAAGTTAGACTGCTTTTGAGCATCAAGAGGAGCTTCTGTCTTTGAATACAAAGTAGACAAGGAGGCCCAGCTGTATTGGGTAGCATGAGTATATCCATTACCACTGTTTACTAATAGCAGGTCTAACAAAACTTTCGGACATTGATTTTATTTCCTGTGCTCTCATGATTGTGTGTTATCTCATAGCTACAGGATTGCACAGTATTTCTGACAGGTCATATTCTTATGTGAAATTTGGTGAGATTATGAACTTCTGAATATTCATATTCAGAAGCTGGGTTCATATTCTGAACTTGGGGACCAAGTACCATTTTGAGGGTTTGTCATGGGAGATACCACAGGAGATCATTGTTTTAAAACCAAAATGTGACTGCAGCTGGGGGTCTCTCAAAAGTTTGGGCTTGTATTTTGAGCTCTTCATTCTGTTCAGAAACAAAGGTGATCAGGCCATAAACTTTCCAGATTTAAAGTCAACTGTTTTTCAACTTTTAACACAAGGTGTTGAATAGATACTTTGTGCTGCTGTTATTCACCTAGCAGTAAGGACAACAGGGATGGGCAAAACAGATTGAGCATCTTGTCACATAATTCAGTTAATGTAAATCTCTACAAATACAGTACAGCACACTTTGTAATGCAAAATGTATTTAAAGTCACTCTGTACTGGCTAGGTTAATGCATGTTGCCACATTAGTCACTTTGCCTTTTCTTACAGAAAGTAGTTGATTTGCTAAAATATTGTTGAAACAAATAGACTTATTCTGTTGGATATTTCCCCTTGTTATGTGTTCCTATTCTCATGTATTTACTTACCTGTCAGGAAAAAATAAATGCATTAACAACTGCTGACTTCAGAGAAGCAAGAGACTAGACTATTTATCTCCAGATAAATGGTTTACCTATGATTTTGCTGGGGTTTGTTAAAGGAAATTAAGATAGTGCTAATACAGAAAGAAATGCTTTTCTTCCCCTCTTGGCTATCAAATTTGCATTTTTTCCCGTTCTTGCATGTTTCTCAGAGACTGCTAGATTAATTACACAGATATTTAAACAGATTGAATAGGAAAATTCTAAATAAAGATTCTTGCCTCAACAAACTTTGAAAACCTAATTAGTTTGTAACTTGATACATACACTGCTATCTCAGTTTTAGTAAGAAACACACAGTACTTTATAGCTGCTCCCTTACTGTTAATTAATGTGTAAGCCTTTCCAGGTGCAGTGACTTCAGCTGAGAAGATCCCTCCACATGACTTTTTGTATTGATTAATAATAGTGGAATGCAAGAGCTGAATGTTTGTAAACATAAAAACCTTTTGAAAACATTGTTTTCATCAGTATCACTTCATTGTTTCCTGAAAACATATTTCCTTACTTTGTTTTGTTTAGAGCAGCCATTGTGTTTGTTTTTGGAAACAAGGTAATGCATATAAGCATTGAGGCAAGGTAATCCAGATTCCAGGCTGAGGACATTCTGTCTTGGAACAGTAAATCTTGGGTATTACAACACATATTTTTATGTATTTATATATTTCGAGTAGTGTCTTTTTTTTTTTTCCCCCTGAAAAATACTCAATTCCAGCGTTCACTGGCTGGAAGTCCTTTAAAACTACTATAATGTTGTTAACTTACTGGGATTCTTTAAATACAAATGTAAATTGAATTATTTTAATGGAAATTTAGCTGAAGTTAAACATTTGCTATAGTTTGGATTTATTTATTTTTAAAGATGCCTCAATGACAAGCTCCAGAAATAGTTGTGATAGCTCGGTGGCAGTTATGAGACATTAATTTATGAAATAACCTGTTAAAACTTAACATAAAATATTTACATATGGCTGATTGCCCTTGCAGTTATGTGACAAAAATAATGTGGGGTTTACCCTAAATTAATGTGGTCAGAGCTCTGTTAACTGGAATTATGGAAACAAAACTATATTGTCCTTGACTGCCATTGCTGTGCTGGCAGAACCCTTGGTGCAGACACTACTATGCCAGTGGATGCTTGGTTTGGTACTGGGAGAGGAGGGGTAACACTGCTGGCAGAAAAATGCCTTCCTTTAGCATACATTGACTCTGTCTGATAGGTGTCTGACGATAAAGCTGTTTGTTGTTTATACAGGGCCTCAGTATTTCTAAACTCAAAATGCAGTCACTCCTTTTGCCTAGTAAAGGTCTGCAAAGAAAAAGCATGTTTCAAACACCTAACCTTGTGATGAATGCATTTGTATGAATAGTTCTGAATGAAGTGGAACTGTTGCAGTCAGGAGGTGTCACAGAGTGCACTGTACAGCTGTCTAATGTCTGTCCTTACTTTTAGTCTGAACAGGAAGTACGCATTACTCAGAGTGAATTTGACCGTCAAGCAGAGATTACCAGACTTCTGCTGGAAGGCATCAGCAGCACACATGTGAGTACCCAAAAGGGGCAGAGGGGGAAAGCCAAAATCAGGGCACTTTCTAGAAATTACTACAGTAAGCTACTTGGGAAATTTGTGCTCTTTGTTTCACGTAGGTGCATTAAAGCATTGAACGGGGGGTGGTGGTTTATTTTGTGAATTCTAGTTTAGTATCCACTGTATTTAACTTTAGTCTCCCACTAGCTTTGAGAATGCAGGAACTTTAAACTCAGCTTTCCATTCATCAGATCAACTCAATGTTGAAACCACATAAATGTGCTACAGTATTTATTCTACTGTGAAAACAGTATAGGTAAATGGCATGATGCTTGTACAGTACTTATATTTGTGCTCAAATATGTTAATTTTTGTCACATTTTATCCCACTCACCTGGTAAATCCAGGCACTATGCCAACATGACGTAAATCCCTGTCTGTCAGTATTGGCATTAGCACCTGATTAGGAGACCAGTCACAGAATCACAGAATTATCATGGTCAGAAAAGACCTCTAAGATCACTTTGTCCAGCTGTCAACCCCCACCTCCCCACAAAAAGGAAAAAAGAAAAAAGAAGAGCCTACAAGAGCATGTCCTGAAGTGCCTCATCTACATGGATTTTAAATACCTCCAGGGATGGTGACACTACCCATCTCCCTGGGAAGCCCACTCCAGGACCTGACCGCTCCTTCAGTAAAGAAATTCTTCCTAATATCTAGTCTAAACCTCCCGTGGTGCAACTTCAGGCCATTTCCTCTAGTCTTACCATTATTTACTTGGGAGAAGAGGCCAACACCCACCTTCCTACACCCTCCTTTCAGGTAGCTGTAGAGAACTATTAAGTCTCCCCTCAGCTTCCTTTTCTCAAAACTAAATAATCCAAATTCCCTCACCTTCTCTTCATAGGACTTTCCTCCAAGCCTTTCTAATGCAGCATAGTACTTTTACAGACTAAAAACTTGAGTTCTTTGCTGTATTATAGGCACATCATCTTCGCTGTCTGAATGATTTTGTTGAAGCTCAGATGACCTATTATGCACAATGTTACCAATATATGTTGGATCTCCAGAAACAACTTGGAAGGTAGTAACGCTGTAAAAACTTCAAAGTAGTTTTTTCTAAGTACTTATGAATAGTAGGAAAACTTAGACTGATTTAACAGTGATGAACACACGTGCTGGACTGAGAGGAAATATGCAATGTGGGAAAAATTTCTGTACTGCCCATAAATTCCCATTACCTCTTAATTTCCTCTGGGGCATTTCTTGATTTTTAAATGAAGCTGCATTCTCCACTCTTGAGTTGCCAGTATAGATAATGTATCTAGGGAGAAATCTACTTCATAATATCAATAAACAGTAGTCCAAAACAAAGAGGAATGAGCAAGTTGTCTAGTTTTACTGTTACGTGAGTTTAGCATTTTTAAAGTAAGAAGAAACTGTTTGAAACCCTTTTGTGCTCATAATCCTTTTTTTGTGATGGGTGATGATATAGAGAGATCTACAGGCTTATTTTTCATAAAGCTTGATTATTCTAATTCTTTATGAATCAGCCTTTCTTAGGGTTATACCAGAACATGTTACTTAGGTGAGCATATGCATGGAAGGATTGTCTGTATTTACAAGTTTACTGTAGTGTCTATTCTAAATAGTGGTCTCTATAGTATCTCTGTTTTCCATGACAAGGAAGTAAAACCAAAAGTGTTCTTGAGTCTTGTCCTTTTCGTGACTTGCAGCTTCCAGTGCCATTTGATTTCCTTTCCTCATTTTGTTTCCATGAGTATTTTAAAGACTTCATAAAATAGTCTTTATAAAAAAACTGATTTAAAAGCCCTTTGTCTTTAAAGTTCTATTTAAAGAAGTATTCAACTATAAAATTCGATAGATAAATGCAGGTTGTAAAATTGAAAGCTTGAACATAAACTTGCACTGGCTTCATACTTCACTTAATATTTGACTTAAATTTACAGAACTATTTTGAGAAGTATATTTACCAAACGGAAAGCTTTAGGCATAATGCCCTTAACCTAATGAAGAACATATTCCTCTTACAATCTCTTGCTTTAGGATGTATAGCGTGTATAGTTGTTTAAAATGCATGTAAACTGCTACCAAGTATAAAAAAAAGTGTATTTGAAGAAAATACTGCCTTTAGGAAAACAGAAGGATTTATCTTTATGTTACTATGATCTGATAAATATTTTCAATAAAATACGATGACTGCTGCAAGACCAAATGCATGGAAGCTGCAAAATCCTTAAAGTGTCAGTCAGCCAAATGAAGTTTGTCTGCCTATGTGAATTAAAACAGTAATGGTATTAAATCTTGGGTGTGCCTTCCTATCCTTGTGCAAGGAAGTCCCATGGAACTATGAGCACTGGGGCAGGGTCTCAAGTTGTGCTTCTTGCTTTGAGAGAGTTCCTCAGTTTATAGGCATGTGATGCATAGCCCTTCCACTAGATAAACAGATGAGCAGAATCTCTGTAGTGTTCTTCTGTGTTACACATAAGCAGATACAGTACCAAATCAACAGCTTGGGCAGCTCAGATATTGGTTGTATTTGCCAGTGCTTTGTTGGTTGACAAGGGAAATACAATGCTGAGTTACACGTGTTCTTTTTGCAGATCTAAGAATGACATTGTGCAGTATTGTCATATGAAAGCCAAATGCTATGAGTGACTTATTTTTGGTTTGAGATCATTGATGAACCAAAGGTGTTCAGCCTCTTAAGTGGGATTATTTGTTGCTTGAAAGAGAAACCTGGTTCTCAAAGTGGATGCATATTACAACTTTTACCTGGGTCAGAATCTAGGGTGTAAACCCTAAGTAACCCTTTTTGCATTGGGACCATTCAAGTTCCAAAGCTGAGAACTGCTTTTCCTGATGTACTGTCCAGAGTCAGCTGTAGGGAAGGTGGGATGAAAACTTGTACTCAGTTCACTTTTATATAAATAGACATGGGTTTATGGATGTTTCTTTTCAAGACAGCATCATCTGCTTATTCCTCTATATCCTCCCACTTCTGTGGGGCTGCTTAAAGAATCAAATCTCTCAGGTTAAAAGCGATCTCTCTGTTTTTTTGGGATTTAATTTTTTTTTTTTTTTTTCCTGATAACTGCTTTTGCTCTGCATTTTCTCAGCTTCTCTGACAGCAAAGCCTAAGCTTTGGCATAATTGTTTTTTTCAAATTGCCCATTACTAGTCCCCTACTTTACAAGCTGTAAAACTTCTGCTGCTCAAGTGTTTGAAGAAATGCCAGACAGCCTGGCTGAAGCTTTCTAGTAATGAGCCCGCATATGGCTTTGTAGAACAAGTGAAATTCGATGCATTACTGATTGACAGAGTGGTTGTAGAGCTTTGGCTTTCTCTTCCACTAGCTGTACAAACCAGTGACCCCTTGAACTGAGCAGAATGATTTACAAGTAATACTGCTGAACCTGTTTAGCAGTATACCAACCAGTAATTTAACAATATTGAGAAACAGCTGATTGTCATTTGAAGTTAAATCCCTCTGTTTGAATGCCAACTAATCAAGTAATAAACACATCATGAGGCACAGCTGAGTTATCCCTACAAAAATATGGGGTTTAGCTTTTCTTTCCTTCTGCTTGTTTTCTTCAGAGAACATGGTGAACTTGTTTGAAAAACTAATCTGGCAAATGATTTTTTTTTTTGTGGAGTTGCAGTATCTTTTTTAAAGAGCCAGCTTTTTATGATGAAATTATGTCAAGTAAAGCCAGAGGAGGAGGGGGGACTTCCTCGTTTTAACAGTAGTAAACTGCTAACTAAACTCACATCAGTCTCTTGAAAGTCTACCCTACTTATATGCAATTCAGTCTGACTGTAAAGGGCCTAGTTCTGTCCTTCACAATATGCTCCTGCTGTTTGTCCTCAGTCAGATATAGCAATTGTGTGAGTGCAAGGTGAGCATGTTTAACAGGCTGTTCTGATGGAAAGTTAACAATCTTCTTGGTGATTTTTGTTGGATTGTTGAATCAATTCACTAGCAACAGGTTGCTAGATCTGACTTAAATGACAGAGAATGAACGTTTGTGCAGTAAAGGAGTAGAGGACTGTGTCCATCCTGTTTGGTGGCAGTGTAAATTTACCAGATTAAGTATAGTGTGAAACTAAACCTGTGTGTGGTACTGCCACAGCTAATACAGGTTTCAGCTGTCTTAATTCCACTTAGGTTCATGGCCACACAACCCCAAAATTAGTTAATATATTGACAGACGTAGTTTTCACCTGCATCAGCTCCCTAAAACCAGCTCCTCTTATGGTTATATGAGCACAAATAATGCTGCAGATATATATGTGTGTGGGAATATACTGATCTAGATATGTCTTTGAAGTTGCCAATGAACTGCATCATCAAGAAAAACTTAACTGGGGAGCAGAGGTGGGAATGGATGAGATGAGACTGTATTTTTTGATAGATCCATACACACAGCAGGAATGGATTTTCATTGTGTCAAAAGAGTAGGAGAAAAAAAATGGGGGATGGGGGTGGTAATATGTCCACATCCCAGATGGTAATGGGAAAACATCTACATAGAAGGACTGAAGATGAAGTCATGTTGGAATTGACTGACTAGTTGATGTGTAGACTGGTCAGAAGACTGGAAGGAAATGCAGTTGCAGTTCCACATCATCCTGACTCCGTCTAACTCCTGCTTCCTGACCTTTATTCACTACATTATCTCTGCCACTTTTCAGAACCTTCCTTGACCTGCTTTTAAGGTAGAATCAGATATGTGTTGGGACAAGGGTGAGCTACGTCAACTGCTATATTAATAAGTTTAGTTTGCTGTGGAACTGCATCCCAGGATGTAGGCCATAACAGCATGAAACAGTCTCACAGCTCATCATTGCTCCCCCTTTGCTGTCCCATTCCCTCTATCCTGCTGCCCTGAAATCTCTTGCTTCTTTGCTTTCCTCTCTGCTCCTGCTTTTCAGCCATGGTATTCTGGCCCTCCCTTGGATCTGCTCTTGCTCTCATCACAGTTTTTTGTCATTCTGCTCATTAACTTCATAGAAGACTATAAATTAATTTTTTTCAGGCAGATGAATGAATTGACTTCATGGAAGGGTCTGGCAAGCACTAGAACTGGCACAGAAGAAGCAGCAGCCTAGAAATGAGGGGCTTAAGTTGATATAAGTTCATATTTAGTTTAATAAATACTTTTGTTTTACAGCATGCAATTAACTTACTCAGCAAACTGATTACAAAAATAGTTGTGATTTTTTTTTTTCTCTTCTGTCAGAGGGAGGCTCTGTTTTTAATCTGCATTGTATTTCCCTAATCTGGTTCACCAGCACAGGTTGTTTTTTGTGTAGCCACACAGTTGAGGAATGAGCAGAAGGAGGTGGAGTCTACTTCTATTACTATTCTGTTACTGCTGTCTACTGGTGTTCATTCTGTAGTTGATAAAAGCAAGAATGCTAATTTAGGCATGGAGGCATGTATAACTCCTCACTTAGAACTGATTCACTCAGAAGTGTTTTTGTTGTATTTTTTTTCTCCAACAGCTTTCCATCTACTTTCCTCTCTAACAATAATCAGTCTTCCTCAACTCCTGTGCAGAGTGTTTCTACTCCCTCAGTCTTGGCCTCGGCCTCTGCTTCGTTGCCTTCAGTAAGCAATTCAATAGTTACTTCAGGCATCACTGAACTGAAATCATCAAGTGGCAGCAGAAAAGCTAGAGTTCTCTATGATTATGATGCTGCAAACAGCAGTGAATTATCACTACTTGCAGATGAGGTAAGAGTTCTCTATGTAACTTGATAATTTAAAAGTAAAATCAGAATGTTTTTGACTAGCCAGTTAAGATGTGCTACATCAAGAAATCTGCGTAATTGATATTTTTAAATTAAACTTTAATAGTAATCTTAGACTGTTGTCCTGTACCCTAATATTCTACAGGGAGGGTTAGCATTTCTTACACCATCTTAGCTCGCAGGAACATATTCTAGACAATCAAGATGCAATTCTGCTGTCTTCTTTATTTACCACACCTTATGCTCTGTTTTCAATATGACTAGTCTTTCAAGTGTTAAATATTGCCATTTGAGAAGAATGTGAAAATACAGCTGCTTCTTGTTTGGATGGCAGTGGTTGTGCTGTGTTTATTACTGTTACAGTTCAATTGCACTCTCAAGTCAGAGAGTCTGTACAAAGCAGATGAAGATACACAATGAAGCAGGGTGCTGGAACAGAGTTCCGCCTAGTATTATGGATGTAGGTTAACCCTGAAGAAGAGCATCCAAAACAATTTTTCAGATGTTGTGTTTTTTTAAAACGCGCATTACTTAAACATTTATATTTGATGTTTTTCTTATCTAGACAGTGACTTAAATAGAAGCTGTGGCCTAAGGTTTTCCATTAATATGTAGCACATCATCTGTCTTTCTATCATGCGCTTGAAGATCCAATGAACTAACTTTTAGATTGTCTGTTAAAGGTGATGGTGATATATGAGGTTTTTAAATAAAAATAATAGAAAAGAAACAGTAATAGAATTTAATTGGAAAACTACTTTAAAATTATGCTAGTTTATCTACTTTTCAGTGGACCAATGAAATAATTTTTATGAGCACTAGATTATGTTCCATGGATGCTCATACTAAATGCTCCATTTAACTTGATTAATCTCAGTTCTGAGATCTTGGAAATCATATGAAGGTAGACTGAAATATTTTTTTTCCAGGCAAGGATAGGTTCTAATGATGTGTTTCTGTTTTTTAGGTGATAACAGTGTACAGTATCCCTGGCATGGATTCAGACTGGCTGATGGGTGAAAGGGGAAATCAGAAAGGCAAAGTGCCTATTACTTATTTAGAACTGCTAAACTAAATGGTTGGCCTGAATAAAGACTGTCAATTATGGCAACACCATATTTATATACAATTAACGTTATGTAAGCAGGTTTAAGTGTCTTCCATGTTATTGTCTTGAGAGACAAATACCAGCCATTAAAACTGGCTTTTCTGCCAGCGTGATTGCATGGTAAATACTCTCTTCAAACTTAATGTGTTTAAAGCTTTTACTTCATGTGCCAAGAACATGTTTCCTACAGATTTGTTTCTACTGAAGTTTTCACTAATACAAGCTTCTACTTTTGAGTAATCTAGATTGAAAGCAGGAGGTACTGTTTTCTACTGAAATTTTTCATTAATGGCAAAGCTTTTCTTCACATAAAATAAACTTACTGTGAACTGATGCAGGTGTAAGGCATGTTATTTGAATAACTAAAACCAAATGTAAAACATAAACCTTGAAGTCCATGTGATTCTGTTCCCAACACGTGTGGAATACGAATGTGCCGAGGCATATATGGCTGTCTGCTGAGTAACTTGTGCATTTGATCACCTTTTGAAAAATAAAAACAGTTATTTTCTCTCTGTTGAAAATTTAAGGCAAATTGCTGGGATGTTGGGATTTTAAACTACACCAAAGGTAGATTAACACAGGTTCAAAGGTAGATTAACACAGTAACATATGTTCTGACTTGTTTTTAATCTAACCTTTTATTTTTTTCATTTAATTGCTTTCCAGAAAAGAGGCTAATTCAACTTGATTAGTAATTAAGATTCCTTCAACTGCAAATCAGCATTTATGTTAAATTAAGCACCACATTTTGCTAACCAAATAAGCCCTGTCTAGTTCTACAGGTGAACATACGTTTGTTCAGATTATAGGTTTTAATGAAAATCTACATTCACAATTCTTATGCAACAGTTTATTGTCATGTTCTAATTGATTCAATTAGTGTTACACTTTTTTGTTTTGCAGTAGAACCTCCTTTAAATACGTGGGAAGGGAAAAGAAGTTCAGAATCTAAAAATTGTTTGACAAAGGTAGTATTCCTTGCAGATAATTTTTCCCTAAACATTACACTCTTCATTGTTTCATAAATAGCAGATCTTTGAGGCTGTAAAAAGATTTAAAAGGGTAGATTGAGGGGAATCTATTATTTTTTCCCCAATTATATTTAATTGAACTGGATTAAGGAAATTCCTACAGCTTAGAAGGAAAAAGACTGACCACTTAGAACACAGTAGTGCTCTTCTCTAGTCCTCTCTAATGTGAACTGCCATAAAATGTGTTTACATTCAAATAAATATTATTAATTTGACTGAATATGTAGAATATTAAAGAGTACATATATAAAATAATTTTTAAATGTCATTAACTCTTTGCTATACTGGACCATTTACTTCCTATTTAATTAATATTGTAGGTGGGAGTTTAATGAAATGTAAGTAGAAGAAAAAAAGTGTAAAGTATGCATTACCTTACATTTAATAACTGGTTTGGCAAGATAGGAGCATTTTGAATTGTTGCCTAAGGGTGTGTGCATAGGGGATAAATACTTTCATTGTTGTTCAACACATGGCTTTTTTTTTTCTATATTTACTAGTATTTTACTTCATTTTTCTAGTTCCTGGTAAAATTGTTAAAAATTTCAAGCAGAATAGCCATCCCATGCATACTCTGCAACAAACCTGACTGAGTTTTCCTCCAGGGTTATCAGCTTGTGTGGCAGATGAGATAATATATGGCATCATGAGTGTGAGTAAATCAACTCTCTTAGAAAACTAAATAGTAGCTTTAAATAGTTTCTACTATAATTGCTGTTTATAATTATTTCTTAATCAGGCTGACCTTGAAATTAACTCCTACTGATTCTTAACAAAAATCCTGGTTTGGATTTTTTGCAAACCATGGAATTTTCATAATTGTTATATTGCTTCTGTTCCTTTCTAGAATAGTGTTGTATCTTGGAGCAGAATTCTCTGCCATATGAATATTTTGGCTACAGGTAAAACCATCAGTGTCTTAATTCAAGCAAATGTTGTGGGAAGGTGGAGGAAGGAAAGAAATACATGCATGAAGTTCATCACTGTGCAAAGTTATGGAACTTAAAACAGGGCTCTGCCCAAAGTAATTGACCTTCTAAAATCCAAGCATAATTAGCCCATAAACACTGTTTTTACAGCTCTGTTGCCTGTGGGACTGGAGCATCTCTGGATCTCAAAGACAATGCGTGAATTAGTGTGCTGCCATAATAATTCATACACTGTCACTAGCTCAGGTACCTCTATCATGTGCAGTTTATTGAAGTTACAAAAAAGGATACAGTTACACCCCTACATTCTAGTTGCCAGGATATCCCATACCTTTATGGAATACTGTTAAGGACAGCATCTGTCTTGTTACTGAGCAGATACTGTACTGGTAGACTAAAGCAAGTAATATGAGGATTTGAAAAATACAAAATGTATCTGTAGGTACTCTGCTAGAACAGAAGTTGAGATAATTACTTGCAAGCTGCTTAGGCAATGACTGTCAAGTCCATATAAAACAGAACTTCCAAAAGATGGTAGTGATGTACTGGGGAAAGAGAAGGAAAATGGGAAATGCAAAATATCTAATAGAGTTTATGTATGTGCCTAGCATATGGCTTACAGTAAGTAGCTGCTGAAAAACTATAGTTGTATTCTGGAACAAAGCATTCGCAGGATGTATGGTAAGAGTGATTCAGATTACTCATGGTAGTTGTAGCTTGAATTTTTTGGATATAGATAGCTGTACAACTGGACCCTAAGGCAGGCCACAGGATGCAGCTTCATCATTGCAATTTGCTGTATTGCTCTCAGAAGAAACATTCATGATGGTTCCACTTTCAAATCTGGCCCATGGAAGAGGTAGCATTGTTTTGGTTCTGCTGTCAATAGTACACTTAGAGATTAATCTGGGAATTAATTATAAGGCACCAATAGATTAAATAGAAATAAATTGATTTTAAAGTTTTTGATTATCCACACTGAATAATGGTGTCTTATATCTCAATTTAGTTCATCTTAGAAGATTGTGCAAGTGTGACCTGAGGTGTATTCTAGGAGCCTGGATGTGATAATATATGGAAAATTAGTTAATTTGCCCCTATAGTACTTCAAAATAATTAGCAATACAAAAACTTGATGTACTATATGCAACTTCAATGCATCTGTGTAGAATGTGGCTTTTCATATGTCTGCCCTTTCCAGTCTCCTTAAAAGAATGTAAGTAGCCTCATTAAAGTTTATTCTGAGTTTGACAGATGTTTTCTGTCCATCCTTAATAGTTGCACTAATGCATCCATAGAGCCACTTTTAATACCACTTGGCATTTTAATATCCCATGACAATGCTTTTTACTATTGTCTCAATCAGTCATGCCATAAAATAAGCATCAGAAATACAATGTATGTAACTGCTTTTGCCAGAAGAATATAGCTATGATTGCTTGGTTCTAGCAATGAATTCCTGCCATCAGCAGTCTATCAATCTGGCTTTTAGACTTGGCAACAACACAGGCATTATAATTATGTTCCTTTTCAAGCACATTTCAAGGCATTTGAGAATAGATGCTGACTCCCAACAAGTACCAGTAACTACAAAGTTAAACACAAGGTGCTACACAGAGTACCCTAGCAGAATTTGCTGGGAATACGGGTTCCTTTGTAATGGTTCTGCTCTTTCTGCAGAAGTCATTATACCATTTAATATTAAGATACCCATGTTGAAATGTAGGGCTTAATATGACAAGAATTCTTTGTACAGAGCTTTTGTAGTAAAGTGCCAGTAATCATTGGAAGAGACATTTAAGGCATAATACACTGAACAGAACCAAATCAGTGATGTTTTTTTAGATTAGTGGTGCCCAAGGTCGGGGTTTCTAGGCATCTGTCTGGTCACACTATCTCATCAGTCTTACAATAATTCTCCTGATTTTCTGTATATCTGGTAGTATTGAATACAGAGGTGCCTTGAATTTGTATTTTCCTTTGTCATCCTTTCTCAGCTTACTTACTGTCGTCTGACACTTGCTATGAAACTGGCCACCAAGGCTTTCAGAAAACTCCTCCCCAAAACAAACTCAAGTATTAAATTACTCAAAAAGGCAGGAATTTCTAATTTCTAAATATTGCAATGTTGGAAGAAAGCCTGAGTAGAGACTGTGGTGGATGTTTTGCAGAGCAGTGGAGGACAGGGGGCACATGCACCAATCGGCAAGATATGTAAGTGATAAATTTCTTCTTTACCCTGTATAGTACAAAAAGTTCCTCTACTGTGGGATATAGTCTCCTATATCCATACAAATCAATAGGTCAAACCTAGAGGAAGCCTTTAATCAGGACTGAGTTTGCTGTACATTAAAGGACTCAGGTCAGCTTTGGTGAAGGCTGAGCTGGTTGGTAGATTGCTGGTAGCCTTACTGTGGTAGGCCTGATCTTTAATCATGCATGTAGCATCACAGGGTTTTATATGTGATGACTTAGGAGAGTTAATTGGGCAGGATTGGCCTCATCTGTATTTTGTACATCAAAGATCTGAGTACTTCTGATTTTAAAAGGATCTAATGGGCTTCCTCAATGATAGAACATACCAAGAATATATTACAATTTGGAAAACGTAAGAACAAATATAAAACTTGTTAGGACTTAGGCCTTGCTGTGCCTGTGTAAACACCTTGTCTGGCATTCCAGAATCAAAATTGTTATTCATGGTAAAGAATCTGAGTACTGGTGTCCACATAATACCATAAGAATCAACTGGAATAGCTGAGCTGTGCTTCATCCTACCTTGAGGGCTTAAAAACTGACATAGTGAAATAAATCATTGTACTGGGATTTAGGCCAGGTACTGCAGTACTGTGGAATTGCATGAGGGCAGCAACAGACTGCTGCTTCCTTTGTTTTAATTTTAAAAGCCCCAAGAATTTGCAATTTTGGTTTTGTACACAGAAAGGCACTCATGACAACCCACAAATATGAAGGGTTTATGAAACAAAGTTCTACATTTGAAAGACATCATATCACTTCTTTGATGCTAATTTCTGGTGGGAGTCCCATTAGTAATTTCCACATGGAGGGAACAGCCAAAAATATTCCTATTTGTATTCAGCACAAAATACTTGAGCATGAAAGGAAACAGAGTTTCCATTCCCCAAAAGTACAACCTGAAATTGTCAGTGGAAGGTAATGAGGCCCTGTGAAATTCCTCAGTGCCATCTGGTCCATCTTTCAGAATTTCTGGAATGTGTCCACCTAGACACACAACTTCACCTTAAAAATAGAAAAAATACTTTAATGTTGAAATGTCTAATGAGTAGTTGATGATAATATGCTTGTGGCTTCCCTTATCCCAATTCAAAGCTAGCCTTTTAGAGAGGCAAGTGCTCATGTGGTCTGAAAGAAACACTTCTGGGAAAGGGAACAGAGTTATCAAAGCCCCATCAGCCATAAATAGATGGAGTCCTGGAGTCTTGTTTAACAAAACTCCTGTGAGAGTTAATAGATTGTGTTTGTCTGCATATGAGGTGATGGAAAGTTAGTCATTGCCTTTCTGGCACTATGGCTACAAGTGATGTCTAAACAGGGACTGCAGAATTAGGCTTTCTTATTTTCCATGGACTGCCAAATGTATATATTTATTTATAATCAAGGTCTACTGAGTTCTGTGAGACTAGAGTTGAATACCTGTATGTCAGACCTACTTGAAGACATTTTAGTTTTTTGCTCCATTTCATTCACCCGAAGCACTTACGAACTACTGAAAATCCTTGCTAAACTTGGCCTGCAGCCTGATCCTGATCCATTTCCTTTTTCTTTAAGTAGAATTCCTAACTGGCTATGTTCTAATATAATGGGCTGTAACCAATTAATCACACAGCTATTAATGGTAGTACAAGGCAGTACATTGCAAGCTTGTTAGTTTCACTTAGCCATTCAGATTTGTGTTTGTTGAAAATGCAGAGACAGCAGTCAAGATGACAGGCACAACCTCAGTTGTCTTCTGTGCTACTGCCCTTACCATTGATGAGTGACATGGAGCATTCAGCATGGCATCTGGCAGTGAGAAGCCGCTTGGTGAATTCTGTACCTTAGCTGAAGGAATGGCAAGAAAACATACCACGAATGCAAACACTAAGTTACTGGATTAACATTGTGCCTTTTATAAATATTTTCCTGCCAGAAGTGAACAGTAGGAAACATGTTAGTATGGGAAGCTTGCATGCAGTTAATCTGAATGCTGAGAATTTTTTCCTCCTGACAGCACAGAATTGTTTTATAAATTTTTTAAAAATGTGAAATAGGTGTTTGACATGAGCAATTATGGGAAGCTATTTAGAATTGCAAAATGAATTAAAGCTTTAAAATGTCTTTACACAGTTATAGGCAGAAGCAAAAATACTGGGGTTGGAATAAAGAGCTAGGAAATTACTTCTTTGAAAGGAGGAACATTTGAAACCAGAAATAATCTTCGTTTTGCTTCTCTAAGTTAAATTGCTTATAATTTTAGGTACTCAACAGTGATGTTGATATACATCAGAAGTCTCACAAGTGGGTTTTTTTGTATAAGTTTTTAAATCTTGAAATCTCCTTTTTGGAGATTTTAGGGAATTGCATTCTATGGATCTTTGGAGAAGGGAAAGGCAAATGCCCCTGAGGCATAATTTCATGTTTCTCACATTAACTTTACATGCCATCCAGTGGAAACAGCATTGATGTTTCTCCATTGACAATATTAAGCATCTTGGAGAGTTTCTAGACTTCTAATCCTGTTCCTGCTGCAGAGAAACTATTAATTGTTTTCTATGTCATGCCTCCATATTGCTGTTCATAAACTTCCTTTGCAAAGGTGAGTGTCAGTGTCTCTCTTTACCTGGGAGAAACTACAGCACAGAAATAAAGGGTGATTTCATCCATGTTGTCTTAGTGATGTAGTGACTGAGCCTGCTGTTTCCTGATAGTTTGTGCCTTAGTCATATCCTCGTGTAAGGGTTGGCTTACCAAGATGGTTCTAGGAAGTTCAGATTCTTCCTCCCTCCAGCTTCCCAGACTGGCTAACATCCTGCCATTATTGGTGAGCCAGAGGGTAAGAGGTTGTAGGGCTAGGGATGGTGAGAAATGGATGATTAGAAAACCAACATCCAAACTCCATCTTTAAGTGAAAAAGCACTGTAAGCAGTGAAAACCCTGTGGTTTCAGTTGCAATCCCATTGGGGTTATGTGTTTGCTAATAGGCTGAGAGGCTTGCAGAAATCTGTGGTAACAAGGAGGGAACATAAAGGTTTTTGGTAATTGTGTTAATCTTGTAAGAAAGCCGGTAGATCACATACTTTTTTTACTTTTTTTTTTTTTTTTTTAAATAAGGACATGTTTAAGGATTGTTTCAGCTAAATTTGGCATGGAATGATTGATGCAATAAATAAGGAAACTGGCTAAGATCAGGGAGTCTGGTTGAATGCGAGTTCATGGATAGGGTGTGGTGGGCTAGACTGGTAGCTTAACGTATTTCAAGCATTGTAGAATTTGACTGGAGAAGTATTTAAGTTTTTGTGCTGGATGAATACTGAGTGGGTGTGCAGGTAGTTCAATTTGATTCTCTTGGAGACTTGGAACACTTATGTGTGTGAGACTTGCATAGATGGTACCTCTTCCTAGACTGAACATTTCCAGACACTTTCTGTCTCAACAACTCCTGTAGGCTACTGCTCCTTTCACCATAGAGGACCAGAGCCAATAGCATTACTTTCTCTACTCCACTGAACTGCTCTCAGTTTATGCAAAATCCTCTGTATTTTGAATCTAACCTTTATTTGCTCTTGTTTAAAAAAATGCTGATGCCTTTGTCCTTTGCACTTGCAAGATACAGCATACTGAGGAGTCTTGAGTCCAGCAAACATTTTAAATGTGCCTGCATGAGTAGGATGGTTTGTACATTCAGATTTTGTATATTTGTAGGTCTTTGGAAGGAATCAAATGCTGACTGCTTTGCAGCAGTAACCGTTTGGAAAAGAAAGGTGAACAGTGTGTTATTTTAGCCCACTCTGTGGGACTGCTGCCAAATGCCAATTCTGTCTCAGTGGTGATTACTGGAGTTGTCATCCTATCAGTTCTGAAGCAGAAATCAATGTAACGAATATGCTAAATATAATTTTTAAAACCACATATTAGGATAATGAAAAATGTTGACAAGGATGGCCACCCTTAAATGTGTATCTTCAGGAGTCAGGCACTGTTCCTTGTCAAATGGCGTGCTCAGGGGAAGGGAAACTTGGACTGTGGTGGAGTTGGAAAGGGACAAATTTTGATGGTCTGCACTAGTGTTTTGGTTCATAATGGGATTGTGCTGTTGATGTGAACCTCCCAGTTGTCCTTGCTTAACGTGTTTGGTTCAAGTCATTGTGGCCTTAGGGTATGTGGTTTTGATTCCTTTAATGTGAAATTAAAGCAGATGTTTCCTAGGAGCACACCTGGAATGTTCTGTCATGGAGATGCTGGATTCTCAGCAACAGTTCTTTTGCTGTAATCCTCTGTACACCTCTGTGCCGTGCTAATGTACACAGAGGTGCACCACCTGATGCAGAAATGATCCATGAGGTGTACCACCTCTGTGAGAGTGGCACCAAGAGCAGTGAAAACTCTCTTCAGGAGGTCTCACAGCTCTCTGAGCTTGAATGGTTTTTACCTGAGTTTTTAAATTACTCTTGAAATGATACTGCTTTAAGCAAGATCACAACTTTTGCTTGTTCACAAGCACTGGCATTCTGCACAGGCAGATAACCTCCCTTCTTCTCAGAGACAGACAACTACCATAACACACTGCTCCTGTGTCACAAAAGACCTGCCAGAGGTATGCAGACAGGCTCTGCTCCTTGGAAGGCTTTTCCTCCTCAGGGGTGAGGCTTATGGGTGTTGCTTGGTGCCTGAACTAAAGGTTGGTAATAGGCAATTTGCTTGGACACTTCACTGCAGGGCCATTCACTTATGTGCCTTTCTTACTTGTAGAGTTTATCTGCTAATGACAGTGATTCTTACCTGGATGGTGAACTTTAGATCACACAGAAACTATTGACTCTGCCATAGAAATTAATCCAGAGAGTTATTTGGTGGCTGTTTCAGTAGCCTGTTTCAATACAAGGGTTTGTACACTAATACTGTCATTATGACAAGTAAACCATGACAGATGTCAGTAATTGTGCAGCTCCAGTGCAGACATACCTGTCACACGTGTGATCTTCATGTTCCAAATGGATTTTCTCTGTCCCTGGTTGACTGTTAATGCTCTCAGCTTGGGGTGAATTGATGATGAAGTGATGCTGTCTCACTGACTTTGCAACCAAAGATGCAAAATTAAACTGGGATAAAACTTCTCACTGAACACAGATTCACAGTGTATAAAGCAATGTTCCTTGTGAGTACATTTTAAAGGAATAATTACCTGCTAAAAAGGAAGAGGGGTATGATTATGTGCATCTTAAACCAAAAGAAACCCAGGCTCACGAAGCCTGTAAGGGGGAGAGCACTTCTGGTGCCGTGGCACTGCCTGTGCATTACAGCACGGCAGGTGGCAGCCCACGTCTTGCTGAGAGCAGTGTTGTTCCTTGTCATCATGCTCCCATCCCAAGCAGGACCCAGTGGAGGCCTAGTCCCAGAAAAGGTGAGACATGGGGACCAGTGCTCCTGGCAGGCTCTGTTGCTGTGCAGACCAGTCCCCCTCGCAGTGATGAGTGAGGGGCAGCCAAGGTGGCGCCAGGCAGCCTGCTGCGGGGCTGTGGAAGGGCGTGGGTAGAAGTCCCTCTCTCCGTATTTGTGTGTATATATATATATATATACACACATACTTCTTCATGTGGGTGTCAGATGTCCTCTAATACTTGTTTCATGGCAAGATGCCCAATGACAAGATTTGCCTTTTGTTCTGCTGATGCAGAAATGATCCATGAGGCTTATTTCTTGGCCTGGCAGATCTGTGTGAGAGCCAATGACAGCTGCCATGCTTTTCTTCAGGAAATCCCAAAACTTTGCAGCCAGTATTAAGTACAACCTCTGTTTTGATTTAGTTTCTTCAGAATTGCTGTTCTGATGGATCATGGCCTCTGATGTGACAGGAATGGGGTGCCAGCACAGGCTCCAGCGGGAGCTTCTGTGGACTGCAAGGTCCAGGCTGAGTCAGGAGGTCACAGGAGGCTGTTCATTCCACAGCTGGTGACACACCTCTCTGCCTGTTCCACACAACAGGGAAAAACAGGTTATGGATCTTCTTTGTCACAGTCCTTTCTGTGACCTTTTGGCAAGACCAAGGGGGCACTTGGCTGTTATCCCTGGGGACTTGCTGTGTGCAGTGACCCTCCGCAGGGAAGCCCACATGGGGAAAGCCTGGCTGGGCTCCTAGGGACGTGTGTGGCGTGGCAGAGTTCAGAAGCGGAAGGTCATAAAACTGGATACTCTGTGACTGATGCAGATAATCTAATAAAAGCATTAGCCAGACTCTGCTAGGGAGACATGGCTGCTGAGTTCGGGGTGTGCATGGCTGACAGGCTGAAGTGTGAATATGGGTGTTTCCTCACTGCTGGGAGTGGAGGGGAGCTGCAGTTTGTCACCTTACTACAGCTCTGCTTCAGACCCAGGAGGGCAGAAAGCAAGCTGGCAGCATTAGTCATACAGTCTGACTGGAAATTGCAGGTTGCCTGGCTGCACTTATTAAGTATAGAGGCTCTGAGGTGTTTCACCATGAGCCACCTAAACCTGCTAGGTAAGATGTGTGTTCTCAAGACTTCACCTCATTGATCAGTGATTTGCAGAAACTGGTTCACTTAGGCTAAAATGTATGGGATCTAACAGATAATCAGGTACTCTTTGAGACAGTCTGTGTTCACCTGATACCATGGTTGCTATTTAAATCAATAAATGTAAGACTACTCTGCTTCTGTAGTTTGTCTCATGTTTGAGCTCTCTAGGTGAGTAATTTCATAATGTTTTTCCTTCTACCCATCCTATATGATAAATGATAAGAAAATTACTCAAAATACTCTCCAGCTACCCTCTGATTAGACTTTTAATAAGTGCATTTGGGACGCATGCTGATGTTCTGAACCACAGGTGCTCAATAACAGTGTATCTGCAGGCTGTCCTTCTTCTACTTGGCTATCTTGTCCTTGGGCTCTTCCAAGAGAGCAAATATGTTCTGACATAATTTGCTTAGGCCTTAACAGTTAATGTAAGAAAAAACGTAAACTTAAGATGGCATTTTCTTTAGCTGCTTTTGTTATAAATATACTGCATTTTAGCACTCAATGGACTGTTCTCAGGCACACTTTACAAATTTCAAAGTCCATTTACTTTAAGTGGTCAAAACATCCGTAGCAAAGAAAACTTTGTACTTCATCTAACCTTTCTTAGACACTGCAAGAACCAGCAAATGAGGTTGTTGCAATGCACCTCATTAGATTTGAACCCTTTTGCCTTTATGGGTGAAATGTAGAGAAGTTCTAATGAAGCTCTAAAAATCCAGCTCCCATGCTAATGAGTTAGAACGACAATGAAGCACTTTTTTTTTATTGTTGTTGTTTTGGTTTTTGTTGTTTTGTGGTTGGTTTTTTTTTTCAGAGGGAAGGGGGTCTAATCACCCTTGCTGTAGTGGCACATCAGAAGATTTACTTTGCTTCTGAAAGCTCAGGTTCAAAAAAGTTCCATTCTCGATAGGAGCTCAGGTTTCTGAACATGCATACTTTTTTGTGTGTGCACTCCTCATTTAAATTGGCAATCTGTTCTTGTTCTATGTGATAAAACTAAGGCTGAGTTGAATACTTACTTTCTTTGCATGATTTTAATGTCTGCTGCAAGGTTTCTCGTAGCTCTGAAGCAGGTTTTTGTGTGTAACAGTAATTCTGTTCTGGTTCACAATGCAGGTACCCAGGAAACCCTTCCAAATAGCTTGTATACTATGCTTCAAATTAACCTACATATCATACCTGTGTACCAAATGGAATGTACAGCCCACTTCCATCTTTTATTTCAAAAGCACTGATACTCTTTGCTGCAAGATGAGCATGCTTGCTGCTTTTGTTCTTCCTTTCATTAACTCTCAAGATTTGGCACAACAAGAGCATTATATAAGACTAAATAATTCTTACATAAATCTGAGTGAATGCCTTTCGTGAAGTACTTGGTACTGATCATGGCTGGAAGTAAAATGAATCATTTCCTTTTTCAACAGGAGCTTTAAACCTTGTATTTTGTGTGGTTAATTGCCACAAGCCAAAATAACCTTTTGAGCTCTGAATTTTCACAGCTGCAGACTGGAAGAAAAAAAAAAAACAACCACCTCACACTGGTATGTAGAAACTTAAGAATTTCCAAAATAAATTATTCCCTACTCCAACTGCCTCTTTTAGCACAAAGCCCAGCTCATTTTTGCCAGAATGTGAAATGTTCCTAGCATGTGCCTGCAGACCCAAGAACCTATCATCTAAAGGACAGAATGAGAAAGAATAAAGCATGGACAGCATGAATTTGACACTTAAAGAATAAAGTGGAGAATAGTTAAGAGGTCAAGAAGCACAGGTAATTAAACTTTAGCTAGAGGCTACAGATTAAGTAGGTTTAAGGCTCAGCAGGTCAGTAAGAGAGTCCTGGAAGACTTGACATGTTCCTGTATGTAGGCAAATACAGGGATGCAGTTTGTGGATACTTTTAATCTAAAGGAATAAATAACTGTATTACAAGACAAAATTAGTATGTGGATAGGAAACAACAAATCAGAAAACATAATTTCCAGTCTCCTTGAAAAAAAAAAAAGTGAGAACCACTATTGGGAAAAAGTAAGAGGCTGCAGAAACAGTATTGGGACTGCAGTCATAAAACCCTGTTATGCTGGAAGAGAAATTCTTTGGCCTGTCCTTCTCTGCTATGGGATAGTTATCTCCTGGTACACGAGTGAGTTCCTTGCTTCAGTGAAAGACAAGAGTTGGAGTGAAGGAGCTAGTAGTGGTACAGGAAGTTTGTGAAGGGAAGTAGTGGGCTGGCAGTAGGAAGACATGGAAAGAAATGGGAGGTTGAAGGTCTAAAACCTACCAGCCATCATGTTTAGGAGGAAGGAAATACTGAGAAAGAAGCAGGGAAAGATATTTGGTAACTATCAAACGAAGCAAACAATCTCTCCATTGAGCAGTAAAGAAGACCTAAGGCTGGGGAGAAGGATGAGGTCAAAATAATCTGCTAAAACATCACAATAAATAATCAACAGAAAAAACTGAAATCCCTTGCTGGAAAGCACAGGAGTGAGAAGTATGGGGTATAGTCAGTATATTAAAAGACCAGTGGATGGCAGCACATTTTTACTACCAAAATATGTTTTGGTTGTAGCTCATCTGCTGGCTAATACATCACATGTCCCAAGAACAAATCCATGTTTGACTCGGGTAAGTTAGCACAAGCTGCAAAGATTTGTGTTTTTTTGTTTAGAGTTCATATTTCTCTAAGCCAGTGGTGACCACTATTGCAGCTGTCCCACACTGAGTCATCAGTCTCAGACCCAAGTTCACAGTTCTGCTCTGAAGCTGATTTTTTTCTCAAAAGCTGGGAATAAAATCTATAAATTGTAGATACAGGCTTGAGATACAAAATGACATATGGAGAGAAAAACTGAGTACCAATTCAGACCATAGCATTATACCCATCCAACCAAAAAAATGGTGTGCATGGAGTTGTTAGGTATAGGAAAGACTTATTTGCTAATTAGACTTCAGAAAAAAGCACATTATTCTTGCTTATCATATTTATTCACTCTAAGTGGAAAAAAACTGACAGTCAGAATGGATTTGACTCATTACCATACATACTGTCTATATTCCCTGTTCACATACATTTCAATGAAGAAGAAAAACATTTATTTTAAAAGAACAGTTTATAAATTCATTTGATAAACAGGCTTCCAATAAAATTGTGAAAGTTAGAAGGAAATATTTTTCAAGACTCATGTTTTCTGAGGCAAAACACTTAAAATAAAGCACACCTGACATCTGACTTCCATATACCTCAGAGGTTTTCTATGGAGTCTTCATTAAGGTGTACCTACTAAATGTTTCACAGTACCAGAGCATGAGTTCCTCCATCAGCTTCACATCCTGTCAACCAGATACTCACTATAAAGAATGCTTCTATAAAAAGGCCAGTTCAAATACAAAAAAGAAGAGGGCATTAGCAGTCAAGTTTCTTTGGGAGATAGTACATTGCATTTGGTTCTGACTTTCTTACAAACAGCAGCAAACAAAAAGCATGGTAATCATTTCAATTATTTGAAGCTCTTCCGTTTTCAGAGCATTTATAAAAACAGGTCCAATTATAATAAACTGATATTTCCATAATTAACTTTGAAACAAAGCATTTTGTTAGTGATAAATGCATTAAGAGCTGAAATATGTTAAGACAAGCTATTCTGTTTGTCAGCTTGTCAGATGTGTGCTGAAGCTTCCCCTTCTAATTACAAGATGTTTAGTGCAGCACAACAGATAATTTAAAATTAATATAGAAGCTGGAATGTTTTTTCAGTTGTAGCACACTACATCTGAGAGATTACCATGACAAAACAGGAAAATGAAAGAGGACTGAAAGCAATGATTTATAGACGTTGTAATTTTTCACTTAGAAATTCTTCCACACTATCTGTATTCCACTTGAGGATGCTCAGTTCTTCTGCAATGTTCCCACTGTCATCTAGTAGCTTTAGTACAGGGTCAGAACCACGCACATACTGCAGGGGAAGAAAAAAAAAAAAATTCCATTACTTTAGCGTGGCAAATTGGCACTCCCTCTCCCCCCACCCACACAATTAATTTAAAGCAATTTAAAAAACAGTGAAACATGCAGAGAGTACTTAAGAACAGAGCACTAAATTAAATCAGAGTATTCTAGGCAAACTTTGGCAATAACATTTGTGCTAAAAAAATCAACCTAAAAAGCCAAAGCTTAAAGTTTAGAATTCTTAAATAAAAGACAAGCTTGGTTGTTCGTGAGAATGCTCAATGCTACAAATATTCCAGTGCCACAAATTTTGTTCTGATTTTATGAATTTCATCACTAGAGTGTTTAACACCAATGTATTCTAATTTTCTTGAAGAAAACATATCTATAAAAATCAAATTAAGCTTATGAGATCAGTCTTTCAGCTTGTTCTCTCCCGTGCTGCTACCTCCTGTCCAACATTTTTTCTCCTACTGCCAGACTCAAAGGAGTAGAGTTCAAAAGCTAAAGTCTGTGTGCATGTGTCTATGCAGAGGAAGAACTGCTAAGAGGGAGACACCATAATGAAGCTCTGAAGACAGAGAAATGCTGTAAGTTGCATGCCCCACTAGCAGCAGTTGGCCAGTTGTTTGCAGTTCTGGATTAGATGCCTTCTTGCCTAGTCCTAAGGAATGAGGGTGGGAGAAAAAGAGGAACCCTAAGGGATAAAGAAGCCTCATTTTGCGGGAAATTGAAACATCAATTTAAAAGCAGTAAATGTTTATCTTGAGATCCTGAACAAAGTAACTTGCCTTAATAGCTAAGAAACAGCTTCAGTTCAGACTTCTGACTTGCATTTAACGTCAAAGAGGAAAGTGGAGGAACAGATCAAATGCAGAGATGTGTGTGTATGTCAGAAATATCTACTATGTAAGCTAATGCATATGCAGGGAAGCAGCACCGTAAGCACAAGTATTCTACTTCAGCTGTGTGAAGTTACTGAAATTGGATTTTTGAATCAAGCAGCTGAATTATTTTTCTCATATAATCAATAGCTTTTTTACTATTTCAGAAATTTCCAGTTGCTTTAACAGTTCAAATTTCTACTATCAAGTTCTAATGTAATCACAGTCTTGCCTGCTGTGTTGTATCTGTGCTTGCTAGGCTTTGCTGGTAAATAATACTTTAATGCTTCTGAAGACTCACTAAGTCACAAAATATGTAATGCAAATAAAAGCTTTAAAAAGTATTAGAAGGCTCTAAACATTTGAGTTTATGGAAAGATTTTCCCAGGATTATTTTACTTTACCCTACTGAGCTAATCTAGTTGATTTTACTTAAGGAAGCTAGTGGCATCTCTAATCCGTTTTCCAAAAGTCTTATATATAATAAATATATATAAAATAAGTATCAGAGCCATTTGCACTGATCTTCTAGTAGTGCTTTGTACCAATTGTAGTCTAGACTGCTTTGATGTTCAATGAAGTTACAGTTTAAAACAAAAATGAAGCAGTTAGACATGCAGAAGGAAAGCTTTAGAAAGAAACTGGAGGACACAGAGACATGAACGCATGATACAGACAGAGGAAATCTGTTTTAGATGGAATCTGCTGCTGAGGAGACAAATCACTTATTGCTGCCATGCATAGCTATGAGGTGATTCCAGATGGTGCCATTTGCTGAATAGAGATGGGAACAGAAGATGTGAGAATCAGGATGTATATATCTGAAGTACACTGGAAGTTCACACAGGATTTTAAGAGGAAGATGAAGTCTTACACTAGACCCTGAAATCAAAGAATTGTTTGAGATTAAGGCAGTGTAGCTTATGCAACTTTGCATGTATGCAAAGTTGAAAGAAACACCATTGATTATATGCATTTCTATAAAGCTGGATGTTTGAAACCACAGAGAAAAACAGAATCATGGAACACAGCAGGGAAACTCTGAGAGGAAGGAGAAAAATCTAAGAATCACTAAATGTTTGGAAATGGCAGCTCCATCAGAAAATGAAAGAAGAATAGAACAGGAAAAAAGGAAACTATGGTAGAATAAACTTGACATCCGAAGAGTAAGGGCTGCATGCAAGCATTCACCACATTCTTTTGCCATGGATTATGGGTATTTTTTCTTGCATTAATAACAAACAAATAACAACAACAACAAAAAACAACCCCAAAACCCAAATCCCAGCAACAACAAA
Source organism: Apus apus (assembly GCF_020740795.1). Taxonomy (NCBI): domain Eukaryota; kingdom Metazoa; phylum Chordata; class Aves; order Apodiformes; family Apodidae; genus Apus; species Apus apus. The sequence continues at coordinate 16,340,820 of NC_067288.1, read as the reverse complement.
GAATGGGGACTAAACAGCTACTGAGCAATAAACGAATAACTGCCTCCACCAAGCTTAATTCTTCCTAACATCCCAAATAAAAAAGTTAGGTTGCTACTCACCTTGATTTGCAGTCCCCTGAAGAGTTTTGGCTTATCACTCCTGACAAAAGCTATGGTTTGGGGAAATGAAAGAGAGAAAATCAAACTCTTTTCCACTTGCAGAAGGTAAATTTAAATTCAAGCTAGCATTGCTCAAATTATGTCTTTTGGAATGATGCTGTAGAAGGTATTTTACTGTTAAAATTCTTGATATCCTCACAAAATCAGTAATACTGAACCTATTATGCCTAAGGAACATGCAAATAAGTGGTAAAGATATTTCTTATTCTTTGTTAAGTCCATAGCATGCCAAACTATTTCATGGGGAATTTTTCTACTTTTTGTTTTTTTTTTCAATTTAAATCTAAAGCCAGAATCAGTCTCTAGGTATTTATATGAAAAGGAAGTTGTAAGAAGCAGTCAGTACGCTGGGTAACTTTAATTGCAAAACTTGAAGAAGAAAGTGTAGAAGCATAGTAAAATGGATGAAGTTTCAGAAGCAAATCTGAACTGTGGAACTCCACTGTATTAAAGAATAGCCTTTGGGGGTTAACTCAGGTTACAGCAGTTTAAGTGTGTAACAGGTGTGAGGATTTGTTACTTGAGTGACATGAAAAGCTCATTTGGACATGAGTGGCTGTTCTCTGCTGCAGTGTTGGACTGAACAAGCTCCCACAAAATGGGAACAGAATTAGGTGGAAGTAGAAAGTATTCTATAGGCAGTATTACATTTTGTCGCTTTAAAAGTAGCCATTACACATCCATATTAATGTCAAATGTCTAAATCTTCTGAAAAGTGAAGCATTACAGAACTTTTTTTTTGTGAAATATTAGACAGCTGGAATGAAGTTGGTTTCTGTTAATGGCATATTTATTTCTAATGCTGATCATAGTGACTTTCTGCATTAGTCACTTGAATTTGCAATGCAACAACAACAAAAAACCACAACATTGTACAAATAACTTAATTTGTATATTCTCAATTTTGGAAGCTAAAGTGAGCAACTAATATCCTGAAATGCATTAAAAGTACAGATTGTACAGAAAGTACAAGAGCCTCTGAATCAAACTGATGGGGCTAAGAAGTCAGATGCAGCTACAGTGCACATTTTGGGACATGTGGCTGCTTGCTTATGATACATGTGGTGCATATGCTCCACCTTCAGCACTGCCCCAACAATTTCCCCTCTATACCCTGACAACAACATTGTTGCTTCCTATGAACCTGCCTCTAAAGGCTACTTGCACATCTTTACACAGCTGTTTAATAGTTTGATGTTGAACAATAAAATCCTAGCTATCTCCCCATTTCCTCTCCCTGTAGCAGCTTTAGAAATTACACAGTGCAGAGAAACAAGCATTTATGCAATCCAACCATGAATGAGCAAGGAAGGCATTTTCCACTTTGACTTCCATCAGATGAACTCTTAGCTTGCTGCCATCATGCTATGTTCCGGTGAATTAAACACTGGACTAGAAGTCAGAGCTGTTCTACTACCAGCTTTGCAAGTGTCCTTTCACACAAAGTTAAGAAAATCACTCCACCTTATGCTCTTATAAAACATGTGCAATCCCAGAGCATATGCCTTCTGTTTGAAGGCAACCCTGAAGTGAGCCCACAGAGCAGACTTGACTGCCACGCTATCTACTACAGCTGAAAGGTCAGAAGAGAGAATCAGGTGTGTATGGGCATTTAAAAAGCCTGCCCAGCACCAAACTTGTTTTGCAAAGAGAGGAAATACTAAACAGTGCTTTTAAAGACCCAAGAGCAGCCTCTGCCTATGAACACAGTGGAAAGGCAAAGCTCACTTCTGTCTTTATAATGTCCCTTTGTTTTGATACATAATGCCTCTTTGTTTTCAGAAAGTCTGAAAACCAGTCTGCTGGAATTAAAGGATGGAGTAGTGAGTGGAGATTATCAAGGAATCTAAGAATCCCTCGTGCCCAAATGGCAAGTCTGTGTATATGCGTGAACACATCTGCACTATTCTGAAGTACAGTAGGATATACCATAATATTAAACTTCCTAGCCGAAAGTGTACATGATGCTGTATCTCACCATGCAGAGCTGCAGCTCTGTATGTTAGGCAAAACTTCCTTGTCGGCAGAGCTGACCACCTACTGTTAAGTATTAAGGACATGATCCAGACTACCAAGGATATTAACATTCAGGAATATTCACTTTATTTGGTTGCTGCTTTAGGAGCAAAGATCTCCTGCTTGATCTGTAACTAAAAAAAATTAAAAATGATGTTGAGAAAAAAAAAAATCAAACTTATCTCTTAATATTTGAATGAGAGCCAATATATAATGGCAGTAAAATTCTTGCACTAGTTTTCAAACAACTATGCGCACAGACAAGCATTTTTAACCTTGTCTGTTTCTACATGAATCAGAAAGATCATAATGGCCTCAAATCCAGAAGGCCTGGAGGAGATTAAAAAACCTTACTGTCTCTATTATATCAGCTTCAGATTTTAATGGCAGAAAAGCAGAAGTCAGAACTAGTCAAATCTTCAGCACGAGGTCAGCCATAAATTTTTATTGCACAATTTTTCCTCCTGGTAAGCTAGAGCATGTCTTCTGGCAAGAATCTAATATGATTAAGTATCTGCCAGTAATGAAAAAGTCCACTTGTTCAAACTTCTAATATTTTTGTTATTCAAAAAGCTGTGCTTTTAGTTTAGATTTCTTCCATTGCTTACTGTTATAACACTTATGAGGACAATGTATGCCCACAGGGATTCATCCTACTTTTTAAACTGGACATAACATGCTCAGTCGACGCTATTTTTCTAGTAAACAGAACCCTTTGGTTCTTTTAAACTCATGATGCTGTGTATGGATCCACAGCTTCATATTACAGATAAATCTTATAAAAAATGCTGATTGTGCACTGAAAAGCAGCAGCATACTTTTTAATGAGGTGACTGTTCCTCAGTATTAGACCAAAAAAGCCCATTGTGTGATCAGGGCAAAGAACTGTTAGTGCTCTGAGAGCAACATGAGGAAGGAATGCTGCCATCATCATTTACTAGTACAGAAGGAATGTTTCAAAATTAGTATAAAGGATGACCTATTTTTAGAGACATATTTAAAATATTTTTGTGATGCATTTAAAGGTTTCACACAATGAATGAGCAGCAGGAAGCAAATTAGTTATTACTATCTTTCAAAAGACATTTTATCTAATGGGTAACACGGTACTTTGTGCAACTCAGTGCAGCACATACAACTGATTTTTAAATCTCTAAAGTAAGAAAGACTAAGTGTATACAAAATATGTTATAGGGAATAAATGCAGTGATCTAATGCTAACACACAAGATGATTAAAGTACATCTAAGATTATCTATAAATAGTTTGTCTGTGTTAATTTCAATATACAGAAAGCAAATGTGATATTACGTAGCATAAACCAATAAAACAAAGGGCAATTTGTTTAACCTGACCCTGAACTTTTACACACAAGCAGCTTGAAAGTAAAACACAACAAACTAGAAACAAGTTTGTGCAAAATGTCATAGATTTGTACATAAAAAAGCAAAAAAAGACCATTCTACGGACTTCACCATTTTGTACATGGAATGAACTCAAATAATGTTTTTATTGAGACATTGCTAATTATCAAGTGTTGAACATATGGAAAATAAAAGGAACCCAAACAAAAGGAGGAGTAGCAGAGTGTTATTTTGTGAAGACAGGAAAACCTAAAATTTAATTATGTAAAAAATATCTAAGCATTGCTTAGACAACTGGCAATACTAGCTAATAATGTGAATGTGTAAGTCACAGGAAATACAGGCAAACCAAAAGCATTAATTTCTTAATTAATTTCTCAGACTCTTTAGTAATTTGGTTTGGGGACAAACACATGCTCTGCATTTTTAAAGACTGCATGAGCCTGCTTCAAAAGATACCATGAGGGCCTAGCAAAAACACAGAACTACGGCAGACATCAAGCACTCATTTACATTTTAAAGTCTACAGCTCTTTACCTTTTGTGGATCTGAGTTTGAGATAAGAATTTAAATTTAAGAATTTATATGGCATATCAATAACTACTATTTGTAGTCCATTAATCAAGTTACAATGCAGCTGTTCGTGGTTTTATACAAAGCACCACTCGCCTTCAAAAGCAAATCCAAGACAGAGCTCTCATCAAGCCTGAAGAAAAAACTTCACAAAAAAACAAAGACAGGCTACTTTGTAAAAGCAGTAGGGCAAGAGATATTTCTGAATCTGAAAAGAAGTACTGTTTTAGTTTGTATAGGGCACGTTTACAAAAGATTATGATAAAACTATGCATGTGTCCCACTACAAAATCCTACATTCCATAGTGGATTTTACTAACTTTCCTATCAATGTAAGATGTAAGGTTAATATAACTTTCTAACTTTCTTTCACCAATATTTAAGAATTACAGATTATAAATAACCAGGAAAGAAGCGATCTTAGCTAAAAATACAATCCCACAACAAATTACATTTTAATAGCTAAAAGAATCCCCCTCACACTTGCAGAACTTGGGCATACTGCATGAGTTCAAGGATTAAGGACCTTGTTTCTGTAACAGATTTGCTGGGAGCACATCAATTTCTTAACGAAGAGAGTCACACAGGGAGAGGTGAGAGTTACTCTATCAATGAACAAAAAGAATGCACAGAAATATGAAAGAAGCATTCAATGAAGAAACCCAGCCTCATTCAGCTTTTGTTAAACAAACTGGAAAGAACAGAGCAGTCTAGACACTGATCTCCTATCTCATCATCAACAGAACATGGCTGTCACTAAAAAGTCAACTCCAAACAAATATGCTAGATTAATCACTGACCCAGCTAATTAGATGATCTTTCGAGGTCCCTTCCAACCCCTAGGATTCTATGATTCTATGATTCTATGATTTCAGAGCCTTAGCTTTATGGATGTCAGCCAAAACCTGACCTATTTTCTGTTACCTGGTATAAGATATCGCTCCATCTACAAATCCTGTCACTTATGTTTTCAATGTTTTACTTTGATGAAGTGCTTTTAAATGATAAACATTTTAAGAGTTTTATACAGAAAAATTGAAAATATATATGTAATACAGGAATTTATTTTACAGTACAGCACTTATGATGGAGCAATTTATTTTTAAGGGAAACTTAGCAGGAAAAATATTTCAGTACCAAAATTAAAGAGACTTACAGAAATGTGGTCTGTTACCTGACTTACTACAAGAAGCTGGATTTGAAAAACATAATGTACATCCTTGGCTATTCTCACAAAACCACGTAGTAGTTTGTCAAGATATTACAAAGACTAACATTCAGTTTAAGATTGAGATAATCTTGATGATGAGATTTTTTCATCCTCCTGCTGAGAACTACATTTTTTTCATCACTTGTCACTTCTTTGCTTTCCCAGTATCTATAAATATATATTCCATATGTAATGATTCTCACATTTCAGGCACACAGGTGTATTCAGCAACTATTTGTAGCTAAAAATTATATAAGCAGTAATTTTGATTAAAATTTTGATAGAAGACCAGAGAATATTGCACTTAGTAACCACAAGCAAAGCACAGGTTTTTCCAATGTGTAACTTCCTTACTTTGTAACAAAACTTTATTAATTCAACCGATTTTAATCCCTAACTATTTAAAGATATGAATCTCATTATAGAACAAAACAAAATCAAACCACTGTTCATCCTTTGGCCAAATAAAATACAATGCAGAAGTCACCCATGACAAATCAAGCTGCGGGAGTAAGCCAATCGACAAAACAATTTACACACATGCTTATAGTTGAAGACTTCACTGTCAGATGCAGACACAGTAATCCAAGTCATTCTAATACATATACAATTCTGCAATCGGTGGTGGCATTTTGTGTATATTCTGCAAAAAAAACCCCAACAAAATTCTAGCAGAAGCTATGGGAAAGAAATCAGTTACTTCCAACAAGACATTGTCAATGACAGGCTGCATAATTCAATGAAGCTTACAAAGACAATGCTTCAAGAACAGCAGCATGACCTTCAGGCAACCTAACTTCCATAGCAAACATCCAAGTGAAAAGCTTAAATAAAAACACTTTTTGAATGTTAATGTCTTAAATAGAGACATGAAATACTGTTTCTGGTAGAAGTTAAAGTAATCAGAGGTTAATACTAATGGGAGGAAAACAGCAGCTGGAAGAATATACCGGGTTTTAGAATCTCTAAATATTCTCTTAAAATGTATCCTATCTTCCAACCTGTTCTAATATCCTAGCAGTACCTTCAGTCAAGATAAAATTAGACTGGGTAACTACAGAAATTAGTGACAAAAAGGCAAAAAAGATAAAGGCAGTCTTTTTTTCTTATTGTACCAAAGAAGAACTGGTAGTCGAAACAGAGAATCTACTGAAAAAAGAATACTAGAATTCCCTTTTAGGACCTACACATGAAAAGTGAGGACATAACATAGGCTGGAGTCAGACTAACAGGCTGACCTTTTCCTTCAAACCTATAGCTCAAAAGAGCACTTAACTATTACAAATTCACAACCATAAAGAAGACGCATGAATGGGCAATACCAGTTGGGAATGTTTTTACTCTTGCTCAATTTGAATGGTTATAGAGATAACATGGATTCTCTGAAATGAAGTTAATATCCTTATGCCCCTGTAGTAGGACAAGTAATTTAAACAATTTTTGGTTTGGCATTTTAACATGGTGAGAAGAGAAAATGGGTTTGCTCTGGTCTTGCAGTCAAGAAACTGAACTGCGTGTGGTTAGATGTGGCAGGAGTGGGTCTAAAGCAGTTTAACTTATGTTGATCTTAACCTATTCTAAAATCCTTTTTTTTTCAACTAATTTGTCAGTTACCCTGCAAATAGGGAGGTATTAATCCTGGCCATGGCAGACAGACATGTGCTGCCTGTGCCATTTTATGTCTAAGGCTAGATTGTTCTCTTCTCTATGTCCAAAATACAGGACCAAAAAAAAAAATCAAATAATAATAATAATAAAAAAATCAAAGTACTACTATCACCTAAACTCTTCCCCCACTTATAATAAAATTCCAGTTTTAAATTTCTCACAGATATTTTTCCTGCAACTTTCTCCCACCACACACCAATTTTCCTTTTCACTACTGTATTCCATACACCGTAGTTGTCTGTCATCATCCACTGACAAAACCATTATACTGCAGGATTTGTGAAACAAAATAATTCCATAAGTGCACATAAGTGAGTCTCAGATAAATGCAACTTTCCTGATACAATACACAAAACGTATGACTACTTGTAGTAGTTGTTAAAAGCATATTGTGTCACTGAGCTGTGACAGTATTTAATATTTGAAAGAGAAGTGGCTTTACTTACCCTGGACTTGAGGGAACCTCCCCAGTTTTCATCCACATACCTCTAGGACAGCTCCTGCATAAAGCTGAAATAATAAACAGATGCAGTTAATGACATAAAAAATCTAAATTACTAGTTTACTTATGGTATATTATCTGGTGAACTATTTTTCTTTGAGGAAACATTTTCTTCAGTGAGGCGTTGGAACAGGCTGCCCAAGGAGGTGGTGGAGGCACTGTCCCTGGAGGTGTTAAAAAATGGGTGGACATGGTGTTTCAGGAGATAGTGGTTAGGGGTTGTTGGGCAGGTGGTTGTACTTGATGATCTTGAAAGTATTTTCCAACCTTGATGATTCTATGATCCTATGACAATATGCTATTATGGTGATGGTAACTAAAGACAAATAAGATCCTAAATAGAATCACAATTCCAGACCTGTCTCTGATTTACGTGATAACTGACTGTTCACTCAAGATACATGCTAATTTCCATTCATTATATAAAAAATGCAAAAACAGGAAAAATAAGATAATTTGATATACTGCTGCTGGAAGAAAAGCTGCTTTTTAAAAAAAACAAAAACAATTGGATGTGCTACACTGGGAACTATGGACTAGTAACAGGAAAACTTTATTTCTTCCTCCCCAAAGATGCTAAGAAAGTCTCAGTAAGTAAAATTCCAGTTTCTATTTTCAGCCTAACTTGGACAGTGAAATACTGTTTCTAGTAAAGGTAAAGCAGTGACTTTAGACTTCTCATTTGGGCTAACTATTAGTAGTTTATTGTAGTTAATTGCAATTGCAGAAAGAGAACAGATCACATTAATAGGCCTTAGCTGAAGTAATGCATTCAGGCATGGCCTAACTTCAACTTTGATGCTTGCACTTAGATGTCAATCACTTCAAAATCTGACAGAATAACCTTAATTTAAAAAATGTGAATTAAATTTATTACCTTCTATAAACAATTAAAACCTATGCTTTAATTTTCTTTTATACAGTGTTTTCATAACTGATGTGCAAGTCAGGACATGGAAAAATGTAACCTTAGAGAAATGAAGTAAATTCACATTTGACTTAAAATATGAACTGTGAATACATGTAATTAAAAATAAGCTTTCACTATGAAATGTAATTAGTAATAACCTCTCTGAAAAAGAAGTGACAAGTCATAAAAGCAAACCACACAGAACATGACAGAAATTTCAAAGATTATTTTATTAGCACTTTGTCACCTATATGCGTAGGCATTATGGGCAGCCAGGAATACATCTTCATTTCAGAAAATGAATCTTTGGAATTCAGGTCCAACTCAAGTATTTGCCTGAATACTGTGAGTTAGAACATAAGAAATATTCTAATAATTTGAAGGGAAATTACAACTTCTTTCCTGATGTGAACTAATCAGTAATCATTACTCCACAGGAAACAGAACTCAAAATGTTACACTGCATTACCTGTTAATAGCAGCATCTCATAAATTTCCAGAACTACATTTACATTTTAAACTAGACATTTGATTTAAGCTAAAAACTAAGATTTTATGATTAAAATCCAGAACTGCTATGGAACAATATTTGAGAAATTAAAAATACCAGATTTTTTAAAGCTTTTTTCACTGCCCCAAATAAAAGATTTTAATTTAAAAAGGCACTGATAAACAGCTCACATACCAGCCTGCATAATTAAAGTTCCTCTGGACTCAAAACATGAAATAACGACAAAGATGGAAGAAACGTGCAATAGTGAGATTATAAACTTCAATGACCATGTCCCTATTCATTTCATTATTCTTTAAAAAGCATTCAACAACTCTATCAGCAACCCTGTATTAGGTATTATTTTGCACACTCACTAAGACACCGAACATTTATACTGGCTCCCTGACACTTAAAGTTACCTACATTTTTCTATCAAGAAGTTAGTATAAAGATGTAGACAAAGGAATAAATAGCCTCTTTCTACCTAGTTAACTGATTATTTTATAAACATGTATAAAGAACTAAGTACATCCAAGTTTAGGACAATAGTAAAACGAGCATTTTGCAGTTCTTATTACTGCAAATGTTTCTTACAATTTACTTCTTCTTTTCAAACAAGGATTTCTATGGAACAAGATCTAAAATACGCAAGACATCTTGTAACTACAAACTACTCCCAGTTTGTAACTCCTAGCCAATATCTGATAGAAGTAAAGTTTAACAAAGAAAACAGCTCAATCATCGATGTCTGTATTTTGAGCTTATAATGGCTGCAACTGAAGTCCAACTGTGCTGGTACAAACAGCTGCTCTCTAGATGGCTAAACAAGAAAAAAAGAAAAATCAATTGGCTTAATTTCTAAGTATAAACAAAGGTGTCTTTTGCCAGAAACATAGGTTTATTTGCATCACTTAGCCCACAACAAAAGCATACTTGTCAATATCTCCTGCTGCTACCATCCCATCATGTCCAGAGCCCATGTCCTCCAAACTTCCCTGTGAAGGCATTTACTGTGTTCAAGTATTAGTAAGAATCACATGTATCTCTCAGTGAGGAGGCATACAAACATGACGAGTCAGTTCATGACACAATGCTGAACTCATAACTTAGTTCATTTAAAAATAATGCTTCACTTGTTTGAATGCTCATGAAAGTGAGTTCAGTACTACAACCAGTGAAATAAAGACTCTGAACTATATTAGAGTCCATTTTAACATCCAAAACAAGTGCTGTTATGATTTCCAGGCTGATTCATGTCTGCATCTATAAAAATAACTTAGCCTTTTTTAAACCATTCTAATAGTATGGTTTCTAAGACTACTGTGACAAAATCTGAAGTCTTCCCTCATCTTTTACAAGGCATTGACTTGAGTTAAATTTCATTCAAAAGCTTTTTGTAAGCATCTGTAATTGTTCACACCGATGAAATGAAGATGGCTCTTCATTTGTTTGAGAGGAGGAAAACAGCACCAACAGTCATATCTGCTTTAATGATGAAGGAAAGGGCTTATTATAACAGAATAAAATGCTATTTACGAAAGAGTAGTGTATATATATAAAAAATAATTGTCCAGCATTTAAAACCATGGAACCTTAGGTGAAAGAAGACATTTCACCTATTGTTAGGAAGGGAATTGAATTAATTTCTGCAAGACAAAATTCCAGCAGTGCTTCACTTATAAATAGATATGATGATGTTGCTACAACCACTCATGGTGAAAATTCCAGAAGAAAAATTACATTCCTGCTATGAAATTGCTATGTAATTGTTAGTGTTTATAACCAAACAGGAATTCAGTTCCACAAGTAAACTCTTCCCAATGCAAACAATTTTAATGAAATACACTGTAATTTCCATTTGATATTTCTATATAAGCAGATCTGCCAAAGATCCTCCTCCCCTATTAACTCATACACTTGTCTTATTTCAAAGAAAAGTCAGGAAAAATACTGATATTATTTTTATTGGCCAAAGAGGCTTGATATGTACAAATTGTTTGTTTGTTTGAAAATAGGGTGCATGGTCTCTGTATTTTCAAATGCACACAAATTAATTTCTAGTGTGCCCCACCCACCCAGGAAGCAAAACAAGTTAATGGATATCTGTTCTTCTGAGAAATTAAGTCACAAAGAAAAGATATTTCGGTGCAAGTTTCTTCTGCGCTTTCCTAAACTCTTCTAGCTACTCATTTATTTGTTACTTTTGCTAGAACACTAGGTTAGTTAAAACAAAGAAATATAAACTGAGAAATACACTATAAAATATTTTCGCTTCTATGTGGGAGAGAATGTAGGGTATTTGTATGGACAGAAGTTTTCAAAATCACTCTACTCTTCCCCTTCCCTGGAGACAGAAAATGAGCAAGAATCTGTGGGTTAACAGAGAGCAGTCAGAAAGCCTCACTGCCAGGAACATAATGAATTACTACTGTTCTATACTGCAGAAAGTCAATAAAGTCATTGCTACGCACATACACATAATCCAGAACTGATGTCATCAGTAAATTTAGCAACCAGGAAAATGGTCCCATTCAAAACTGTATCCTGTAAAGGCAGATGCCTAATTCTTAGAGTTTGGAAACAAAGAATCAAACAGTTAAAAAACAGTTATCTGACGTAGATCTATTCCAGTGATTACTGCAATGTATTACAGACAGATTCCTCTGAACAAAGCTGAAGCAAAATCTAAGCTCTCATCCATTTACAGGAGAGGAAATTTCAACTGAATCAAAGGGAGAAAAAAATCAAATCACAATGAGGTTGTTTAAGCACTGAAAGAATTTACTAAGAAAGGTTGCAGAATCTGTATCCTTGGAGATCTCCAGAACTTTGAGTTCTGCTTTGAGTAGGAGGTTCAACTTTTTTATTCTGTACATACATAACATAGTTGTGCATTACTATCACATTCTTCAGTATACATAAAACGTGTCATCCATCTAAGTGTTTTATTTTTGGTGTTAAACAATCTCCTCCTTGCAGTATTATATAAACATTTTTGCTCTTTGAATCCAGCAACCACCAAAAAGCTCCAAAACAACCTCCCCTTCATGGCAGACTATTTTTGTTAACTCTCTGAAATGGTCTGGTGTAAGGTCATGTGAGCAAGAGGTCTGGCACAAGGGTCAGAGAGAAAAATGCAGCTGAGCAACCATCAGCTTCAGACCTCTGGAGCTGCAGAATGGAATAGGTGGTTTGAACGACCAATTTCTTTGAGTGGGGGGTAGGGGTCAGAGTGGAATAGAGAAGGATGCTGAAAAAAGGGCTCCTATGTACACTTGGCCCCAGTGAAGAGAACTATGTAAGCTAAAAAGTAGACAAAGTTAACAGTTTCAGTTCCAACTTTGGAATATGTTGTCTGATTAAGTTTGCTATCTAACCATCTATCTACTTCTAGAAGTAGAACCTTGAACATCTCTTTAATTCTCTAGAATCTGTGCTTTTAGTAAAAAAGAAAACATGGAGAACGGAACTCATCAACTATATATTTGACTTTGCACATTTAAGTAATTTGGAGACTTGGTATTTTTGAAGTTGTTTCAACGAATATTATGTTATCTAGATGTGTATCTGGATGAAGGAGGTCAGACTTAATTAGTTAAACCTATTCTGTTTGCTAGCACAGATGCACATCAACTACTTCAACTCACACTTAACAAATTCACATTTGTAATTTCTCTAACCATTTCTTTTTCACTGCTACGACCAGAAAGAGTTCCTCCATAGGTCAGGCTTGCCCTAATACAGACAGATAATGTATTTTATCTTAGTTTATCTGACAGATGAACTTTTTGTGAATTTGATCCAAACAAAAGATGGTAAATTTCTGTCTTAGGTATTGACTAGGTAGCAGTACCTTCCTCATCTAGAACTACGGTTTGTCAACATTAATTTTCACTATTGAAAGCATCATGTACAGAAGGAAGGCAAAGACTGTATACAGTAAAGTTTTTGAGAAGAACATCCACTTCAGCACATTTTTAGTACAAGGAATGGCTGCATGTAATATTCTGAAGCCACAGTACTCAGAAGAAATGTTCTCAGAGAGAACACAATCATCTGAATTCCCCAATGTCCCTCTCAATATTCCTAATGAAATTATTCCTCTGTGAACTGCATGGGACACACTTTACTTAAAAGCAAACTTCAAAGGGACATCATGTGACATATTACCCATAATTACAAAGATCTGATTATTTACTTGAGTGTTAAATAAATTGCACTCTTACTGAATTATGCTATTTTAAAAAAATCACACCTGGTAAAAATAATTAATATGAACCATTTTTACATAACACATTAGAAATAAGGAGCACAGCTTATGTAAAAGTACAATTTGATTTTTACAAATAAATGGATTTTACAGAACATATCAGAAGACAGAAAAAGCTGGGGGTTTTGAGAAATAGCTACCAGTAAACTAAAACTGTAATTCATTTATTCAAGTTTTGATATGACTGACACATGACTGAGATGTCAAAGAATTCTAAGTAGTTCTCTATTTTTACCCATTGAGTTAAAAACCAAGACATGAGACTGCTCCTTTCAAACTATTCATATTAAGAGCCTCTGGCAGAACAAGCAGGCAGCCAATTGCACTTTAATTAGCAAAGTGAAAAGAAGAAAAAAATAAGCCTGAAAAATGAAACTAAATTGGGTCACACAAAAGTAGCCTAAAGCATTAAAAGCATTTCAAGTTATTCTAGTTTCAGTAATTACAGGGAGTTTTGTAAACTATTTTGAGCTGTAAAAAGTAAGTCTGAATAAGTATGTTATCTTATTTCTCCCTGTACTTCATAACAACATATTTAAAAGGTCTGTACACGTAAAAAGATGAAGTTTTAAGAGAGCTTTCAATTTTATTTTTTTATTTGAAAGTAGCACAGTCATAATTACAGTGCACATTTTTATTATTAATATTACAGAAATATTCATTTCATTTCCAGGAGGGATCTAACACTAACTCCACCCAAAGAACTGGTTTTAAGTTATGGTCAAACTGTATCATAAGGAGAACATAAATAGTATTTATTAGGATTAAAATAACCCATCCTGAGGAACAGTTTATGCACACATGCTCATCTCCCAACCTATAAAGACCTGAGTGGCAATTTTGTTGTGAGTAACAGATACAGTAGACTACAGAAAAATGAATTTGCATAGACACATTTTTTACCTTTCAGTGAAAGTAAGAGTCATCTTCAGAATAGACCAGGCTTAACATTAGAAGCTACTTATCACAGGGGCTAAACAGGTATAATTCACTCTTCATTTGTATGTTGTCCCTCACTTCTGTATTTTTCATCTAAAAAAACTTCTCATAAATTGTGTCATACTCTGCAGAAACAAGTGGCTGATGTGGAAGAAGGGCTCAGAGCCCAGGCTTCACTTCCAGCAGGCTAGCAGTTACGTGGTTTTGCAGTGTTGAAACAGGTGGAATCTTACAATGACTTCCCACAATCTCAAGTACTGAGGACATGCAAGGGAAAGAACCTCAGCCTGATGCAGTGCAAAAATGCTATGACCTTCCCGCAGAAATGTTGAAGTACCTAGTTAAGTACAGCACCAGTTTACAATGCAGCAACTAGGAAACAGGTCTGCAACATGCCTAGCTGCCATGGGTTCTGATCTGCAATGAAGACATGCTTACCTGACTGGCCAGTGGAAAACCATTATACAGAAGTGTATGTATAGACTCCTGTATAATTATGCTTCTCTTGTTTTATAGTAGAATCACAAACTATTTAGAAATAGTGTATGATAGACATGTGTGATGTTACCCATGACCACTTGCCATCTAAACCATCCATTTTTACACCTCAAATTTCTTGGCCAATTTTTGCTTACACCTGATGTCACATCACCTAATTCACCAAAAACAGTAACACTGCAACATGACAAACACTTGTCAATAGAAATTGAAAATGCTGAAGTTCAACATATCTTAATGAGCAAAATACACTTCAAAGCTCTGTTTAGAAATATTGATGACTTTTAAGGGTTGTAGCAATCCCACACAATGCAACCGTGAAATTTAATGTATTGCAAATTTCAGAGTTGATTCTTAAAATCAATTTGGATTTTGAGATGCATATATTGTGGAGATAAATCCAATATGTAATACCCAATTAATGGAATATGCTTATAGCTATGTCTGAAATGTTCACACAGCATAAGTGAAACTGCAGATGGAGTGCAGCTATTTTCAGCTACTGAAAAATATGGACAATCTCTCCTGCTACTACAATTTCATGCACAGTTAGCTTCACCTCCATTTCATCCTTCTACATTTTACACACCAGCAGTGCTCTGCATCTGACAGACTGAGGCTTAGAACTTGCAGCTGTCTAAAGCAATACTGTTTAAGCTAGCTTCTGAATTAGTCTGAAAGTGAATACAAAATCTCGAGAAGAAAAGAATATAAACAATTTTTTTTTTCATTTTACTGACAGTACAATTATGAAGTAATTAAAGTATTTCACTGGACAGGTGTCACCACAAGTTAAGAAAACAACAAGTACTGGGTAACAAGTGTAGCTCACAGCTATTTTACACAATGTCAAATAACAAAATACTGGACCAATAGCAAGACCAGGATTAATAAATATCTTTCAAGAATATGAAACAGTTGACATCTGTAAACATCTCATTTCAGGTTGCACCGATGCTCTGCAGCACAAAATATTTTTAGGACTGGACATCTATAGATAATTTGTGGAAAGTAACTGATAGATAAAATTCTGAGATACACATGATACCTCCTTACCTTGAATTTTAAATTTTCATGTAAACCTCAAGCACAGGTCATAATATCATAATAAACCACCTCGTGCTTTCTCTGTTTCTGACACTTGCCACATACTTACAAGGGTAATTAATTTAAAATCCTATAGTCTGTCCTCGTATCTTAACAGTATGCAAGTCTGTTTGTAGCACAGATTACCAACACGCTGTGTCATGTAATGGGAACAAACACCTACTGACATAAGGAACAAGCTGGGTCACATACTGGTATCATGGTTCAGGAAAAAAAAACAAGTGTGTACTTTGAAAATGTTCAAACATGTAGTCATAGCATTAAAAAAACCCAAAGCACCACTGCTCTGGAACTCAGCCACATATATGGTTGCTAATCAGTAAGTCAGACCCTGTACATCTAGAGGCAGGTTTATTGTTAGATGGAAAAATTCTTCAGGCAAGAGGGTAGGGACAAAAACCTTTTAAGACTTTCAACATCCATTCACTCCTGACTATCAAATTTTCATTAGAAAGAAGATTTCTTTGATAACCTGAAAAAAACTAGGAAAAGGGAAAAAATATAGCAAAATGCAGAATTCAATTTTTCTATGCTGCACGCATATAATGAAAATACCACTTTAGCAAGAAGCTACTATAAATTAGATAGTTAATTTTTATCTAAGAGTACAATCTTGAGCCCAATCATAGACACCTATTACAACTAGCACAATGTTATCAATCAATCAAAAAAGTGATTACTATGAATATAATCTGGTAAGACACTATCTGTGGTCATTTCACAGAATCACAGAATCTTAGGGGTTGGAAAGGACCTCGAAAGATCATCTAATCCAACCCCCCTGCCAGGCAGGGTCACCTAGAGCACATCACACAGGAACTTGTCCAGGCGGGTTTTGAATGTCTCCAGCAAAGGAGACTCCACGACCTCTTCTGGGCAGCCTGTTCCAGGGCTCTGTCACTCTCACAGGAAAGAAGTTTTTTCTGACGTTTAAGTGGAACCTCCTGTGCTCCATTTAGCACCCATTGCCCCTTGTCCTATCACTGGACATCACTATAAAAAGCCTGGCTCCATTCTCCTGATACTCTTCCTTAACATGTTTGTAAACATTGATGAGGTCACCCCTCAGTCTCCTCCAAGCTCAAGAGACCCAGCTCCCTCAGCCTCTCCTCATCAGGGAAAAGGCTTTCCACTCCCTTAATCATCTTTGTGGCTCTGTGCTGGACTCTTTCAAGCAGTTCCCTGTCCTTCTTGAACTGATGGGCCCAGAACTGAACACAATATTCCAGATGCAGCCTCACCAAGGCAGAATAGAGGGGGAGGAGAACCTCCCTTGACCTACTAACCACACCCCTTCTAATACACCCCAGGATCCCACTGGCCTTCTTGGCCACAAGAGCATGTTGCTGGCTCATGGTCATCCTCCTGCCCACCAGGATCCCCAGGTCCCTTTCTCCTACTCTGCTCTCCAGCAGGTCAGCCCCCAACCTGTACCAGTACATGGGGTTGTTCTTCGCCAGATGCAAGACTCTACACTTACCCTTGTTGAATATCATCAAGTTTCCCCCTGCCCAACTCTCTAGCCTGTCCAGGTCTCGCTGAATGGCAGCACAGCCTTCTGGTGTGTCAACCACTCCTCCCAGTTTAGTGCCATCAGCAAACTTACTGAGGGCACACTCTGTTCCCTCATTCAGGTCATTGATGAAAATTCTGAACAGTACTGGTCCCAGTACTGACGCCTGAGGGACTCCACTAGTCACAGACCTCCAACTAGATTCTGTTCCATTGACCACAACTCTCTGACTTCTTCCTTTCAACCAGTTCACAATCCATCTCACTACCTGATCATCAAGACCACACTTCTTTAGCTTATCTATGAGGATTTCTCCCAGCACTAATTTTCTCCTGACCAGTCTTCAAGGGAAGTTACTAGGTGCAAGTTTAGAAAGCAAACAAACAGGTAAACAAACCTGGCAAATCCAAAATACACATTTCCAAGCAGTGGCAACAGCATAAAAAATGTCCACCTTCTGAAACAGTATTCAAAATAATATTCAAAATGATGCTATAATGTAGCATTCAACTATGTAACCACAATGTTAGAATAATCCAGTATTTCTATTCACACACACAGCACAGAAAGCCTGCATTCAAATCCACATATGAAAACACTGTCACAATCACTCCTTTACTTCAAGCCAATACTTAACATGCGAGCTCCAAATCTCAACTGTCATTAGTATTAAATTTCTTCAAAAATGTCACAGAAGTAAGAAAATACAAAATAATAATAAAGACGTATATTGAATTCTGCTATTGCAGTAAATTCTTCTAATTTACTACAAAGCACATGCAGAAAATGAAACTGGGTAAACTAACACAGATTAAAAAACCCAACAACTTAGACAATCTCTTGGTTCCTATGAATATACAACAAAACCAGGTTCACTGGAGAAAGTGAGAAACCTGCTAGATTTTATTGTTAATACCATGTCATTAGTTATTTTGTCATCTCCTAGCTATTAAAAATAATTTCAGCACCTCTTCTTGAAATCTCTAATTTCCTGATAATTGATTGGTACTCAGTATATTCTAGAGTACTTTTAAAATACAACATCTTGGAAAGCATGTATCCTTTTGAAGGCTCTAAAAATTCCTCCTTGCTGACATACCTTAAGCAAGGTAGATTACTTACTCACTACAGATAAAGGAAAGGTTTTGCCTTAGCCTGACTTGAAGCACAGCATGGGCTCTGAGCAAGATCATTGCTAATAATTTCTAGCTGTTGGAACCTCAGTTTTCACTGCTGCAGAATGGAGTTGAGCAGCCCTGCTTCTGTCAGGTTCCAGCCTTCATGCCACTTCAGGAGCAGACCTGAAGGCTGCACCAGCCTTTTGCTCCTGGGGACTGAACTGAACTATCCTGGCCATTACGCTATGGGTCAATGACCAAGCAACAGCTGTGATCAAGAACACCAGTTTCCTTATCCTCCTTTTTTGTTTTCTTCAAATTCCATACTTCTTTAATTTAAAGAAGCTGGACAGTGCTGATTAGTCACTTCACACTAAAGAGGGGCTGTTGCAGAACCAAAGGTTCCTCTGCTCATACAGGGGTATTATTTTAGAGCAGTCTGGCAAGTCTGCAACTCTAGACCCTGTACTGCATTTTCCTCTTCAGATTGTAACAGAAACTCTCACATATTTTTCAAATAAAAAGTTTCATAAGCATAACTTAATGTATTAAACTATTCTACAAAGGATTTGGCCCCAAACTCACCTTTCTTGTTTCCAGCTGAGCTTCTTCTTGGCAGCACTGCCTGCAGAAAGGATCCAACTCATTCAGATTGAACTGTCCAAGAAGGTTGCAAGAACTGCACAGCAAGTTGCTGGAGAAGCCCAGCTCTCTGCAAGCTTCTGATGACAACTGAGCTCCATATACACTTATCTGAAAATCAATACAATGTTAAATTTTAATATTAAATTGGTTGTTTGAAAAAATATTATTTTAAATGCTTTAGTGATTAGGAAGAGCAACTAAGTTTCTTGTGACCCTTTTACAGTAAAACCTCATGGTCTGCCTAGAAGTGCAAAACACCAACTTATTTTGAGGAATGGTCTTAAACTGATAGTGAATTCTAGACATTCATTTCAAGGTATGAGATGTGCCAAAATTAATCTTATATACACTCTGACAACTCTCCTGCTTTTCTACTGCTAATTAAAATTAATTAAAAAAACCCAAAATTTAATGACTCAGCTGAAATGCACATGGCTATGGTTCTCTAAAACCTGCACTTTCAAAACAATTTCAAAATTTAATATTGCCAAAACCAGAAAGTAAGTATAACAGCCAAGCTTGGAAAAAGCACAACCAGGGAGTGATGATTTTAATTTCATGTCTGTATTAATGTTAACAGGAAAATTGCATGCTAAAAGTGGGAGTGTAGATAAAACCTGCAACTCTGCTTTACTAATAACACATTAAAATAGGCAACTCAATTACATGGCTTCTATGTCTAACACCAGTTCTGTCTGAACAGTCAAAACAATGTTTTCAACTATTTCCAGTACTTAAATGATAGCTGGTTTTTGTTTTCACTTTCCCAGTTCCCCACACTCCCAGTTTCTCACACTCTAACATAAAACTTTTCCTTCCAGCTGTATGCTGGGTGGAAAAGAAAGTAATAAAAGAAAGTGAGAGACGAAATCAAAAAGAAAGAGAAAGGGGAGGGTTTTCCCAGATGCTTCTCAGCCTGGGTGAAAGACCTTGGGCAAAACCCACAACATCTAAACCACCAACAAAACAACCAGCAGCATCTCTCTGTTCAAAGAGCAAGATGGTATCAGCAAACTAGACTGGATGATAAGAGACCATGAATCGGAAAAGTTATGTTAGACCAAACAAAAAAACCCCACAGAATAAAAATCAAGTTTGTCCTTCAGCAAATCAGACTTCTCTTCACACTCACCCATAATTAAATATACCTGGTACACCCAAGTAAGGTAGAGACAAAACATTCTCCCCTGAAGTAGCCAACCTATGGCCAAAGGAAAGAACATATGACAGATGTGACAGAGAGAAAACGTTAGGAATTAGTAGAAAATATTAGGTGCCTCATTATTCTGTTTCTCTGTATCTGCTAAAAAAATTAAAGTATGTCAGGCAGAAAGTTATTCTTCTTCTTTCTACTGGACACTGTTAAAGTAATTTCTGTATTTGACAGCATACAAGCCAAAAGAGGACCCTATTCTACTGGAATCTATTATTTGTCCTTTCTGAGGGATACTAGCAATAAGAAATGCAACACCACCTCAGTAGTACAGAAGCCTAAGGAAGATGCCAAATGCTGCCAAGGCTACATTTCAATTATTGTTCACTTATTAAATTAATTATGATGGCAGTAGCTAGAACAGTTTTCTTGCACCTTGCTGTTTGGCATCCACCCCTTTTACACTTTACTGTCATTTTTTCTCACTTTTGAATCTAGTTACCTGGAAGGAAAAATAGTATTACTGGCATTGTCATGTTCTGATTGCACAAGCAGCACCCCTCACACCTTTCCCCAGCTGAGCTCTGGAGCATCTGCATTTATAATACTTAAGGGGGGGGACATCAATCAAAAAAACAAACAGTGCATGAAAATAAGTAAAGAGAACTCCTGAGTGAAGTTCTGGTTATACAGCAAGCTCAAAACAGCTTGAGAATAAAACCATAGGGAGGAAGAGGAGGAAAAAAAAAGAAAAAGAAAAAGAAAAAAAAGAAGTGTCGCAAGCCAGTACTGGTGCTCTCCAGTATTTTCGCTCAATTTTTAATACTGCAAATATTGTAATATACTGAAATAGCAAGTATACTCATTATAATAAATGTCTGTTCAGGATTACAAAAGAACTCTCACATTTCAGAAGCTACTTTCCCATCAGAACAAGTTAATTTCAGCTAACTGCCAGTGATGTGCTTCATTTTTCAGCAGCATGCTCTCTTCTAAAGCTTTGGCTACAAATACACGTTACACATTAGATAATTTAAAATAATAAACGCAGCATCGATACAAATTGTTTTAGGAAGTTGCTAATAATTATTAGAGTGAAACGTTTTAACAAGTCTTTTATATAATCTCATGTCTCTGGAGCTCAGAACTTCAAGGGTACTTAAGCAGAGAAAGCTGATCTGCCTGCAAAACCTCGACGACCATTCTTCCCAGGACAACGCTCAGTTGGAGATGAAAACCCACCTAGCGTCACTTCCCAAACCCATTCTTAACCTTGTTACTACCAGTATCCTTAATTATGAGGGTTATAACAACACACAATACCCATTAAAAACGGGCGAGGAAGCCTGTACGTGTATTTCACGCGTCACTGCAACCCGCGCAGCGATCGCCACGTTTTCCGAACTAACGGGGCAAAACGGTGACCGAGGCGAGGGACAGGCCGGGGGGTGCTGAGGTTGTTAAACCGCGGCTCTCGCAATCTGGAGCAGCAAAGGCAGCGCCAGCAGGGAAGAAGAGGGCTGAAGCAGACAGCAGCCTCCGACAGAGCCTGCAAAAGAGGCCACGGCGGCAGGAGAAGGCCGAGGCACAGGACGGCGCCTGAGGCACGGGCAGGGCCGGGCAGGGCCGGGCAGGGCCCGCTGCCTCCGCCTCCCGCTCCAGGACACGTCTCAGTCCCGCTCCGCCGGCCCTTACACCCCCTCTCCTTCGCTCAGGAAATCGCAGCCCCCCTGAACCCCACGCGCGAATAAAGGGGAACGGCCTCTCACCGCCTGCAGCCCCACTAGCAGCGCGACCCAGCAGCGCCCCGGGGCCGTCAGCTCTGCGGCCGCCGCCATCCCGGTGCCGGAACGCCCTGCCAGCGCCGCCGGGAGCCCGCCCGAGGACCCGCTCCCTGCGGGTGCCCGTGGCGCTGCCCGCTGAGGGCGGGCAGACCTGCTCCCAACCTCCGGCACCCCAGGCGGACGCAGAACCGCTGCGGGAAGCCTGGAGCAGAGCTAGTTACTGCTGTTGAGAACAGTGCTTGACAGCGAGGCTGGGAGCGATGCCACTCCTCAGCCTGAGTCAGGCACTGGGTTAACCACTCCGAGCGAGATCCTGTCCCATTTCTGAGCGTTGCTGGCAATTGGCGCGTAGGCCTCGAGACCCGGCGATTGGCAGCCGGCCCGAGCAATCCTACTGCGCACTCCCCCAGTGCCGCGGGGCCCGCGTCCAACGGGAATGGGCAGGTGGGCGGGATTCAAGGAGGGCCTCCCACTCACGGAGGGTCGCATGTAGGCGGGACATCGGCTCGGTGGGGCGGCTCAGCGCTCAGGCGGCTGGAGAAAGAGTCACCGCCCTGCGGGCGGGGCCCGCCGGAGCGTGGCCAACCCGGTGGCGGGAGAGGCGCGGTGGCACCGCCCATGGCGGAGGCCGCGGGGGCGGGTCTCTCCGCCGGCAACCGGCGGTGCGGCGCGCGGGGCGGTGCGGGGCGCGGGGCGGGCGCTCGGTTGCTGAGCAGCGCGCGCAGCGCAGCGGGGCGGGGCGGGGCTCGTGGCCGCCGCGCGGCGGTTATTGCGGGGGCCGGGCGGCACGCGGGCGGCGCGCGGGGCGATGTGAGAGCGGCGCCGGGCCCTGTCGCGCGCCCCAGCCGCGCGCCTCTCGGCTCCCCTCGCGCCGTCCCTGAGGCGGCGGCTCCCGCCGGCCCTCGCGCCGGGCCCCGCGTGATGCCGTGATCCCGG
This sequence comes from Apus apus, assembly GCF_020740795.1. NCBI lineage: Eukaryota > Metazoa > Chordata > Aves > Apodiformes > Apodidae > Apus > Apus apus. The sequence continues at coordinate 16,317,961 of NC_067288.1, read as the reverse complement.
GCGGGCGGCGCTGCTGCTGCTGCTGCTCATGGGGCTGCTCAGGATTATGCTGCCGCCCAAGTTGCAGCTGCTGGCGGTGCTGGTCTTCGGCGTGGCCGTGCTCTTCCTGGAGAACCAGATCCAGAAGCTGGAGGAGTCCCGCGGCAAGCTGGGTGAGCGCGGCGGGTGCGGCGGGGCCGGGGCCGCGCTCGGGAGGCAGGGGAGAGGGCAGCGCGGGGCAGCGGGCCGGCGGCGGGAGGGCGGGCAGCCGGGCTCCCCGCGCCTGGGTGCCCCGCTGGGCCGGGAGTCACGCACCGCCGGCTACTTTTCCTGTGTGGCTCCTGGCACTGACATGCCCGAAACGGTGAAGGACCCGATCGATGTGGTCTGGGGACCCTGCAGAAGGGGCTGTCAACAGCAGAGGAAGCTGCAGCCTTGGCCTTGAGTTCATGGGTATGTGTGTTCTGCGAGATCGTGAGACCTCGCAAAAATCGGTGTGGGAAAGGTAAATATTTCTGTAGTGTGTCTAAATGGGTTTTCTCTAAAGAGCAGCGGTGTTCTGAGCCCTTAGGAGCAGCGGTGGCCTGCCTGTGCCTGCCGGCAGGCGCCGGGGAAGGGAAAGCACAGGCAGCAGTGGTGCCCAGAGCGAGTCTCGTTCTGCTGCTGCAACGAGTTACCATCTTCACGTTTAATTTCTACCTCAAACGTTCTGCTGAGGCTTGGCATTGTAAAGGAAAGCACAGTGTGAAAAAAAACAAAAAGCAAAACAAAACCTAAAGACGTTTTTCTTAATCACAAGCGGGTAATTTGTTTTACTGTCATTGAATGGGAGATCTTGTTTCCTGCAGTTTGCTGAGTGATATGCTAGGCTGTCACTGAGCTGTAGTTAAACAGAATAATGATGAACTCGATAACTCTTGTGTAACATTTCTTTTGGGTTTTTTGCCTTAAAAAGAGCTTTTTTGAACAATATCTGCCTGGTAGGTAATATCTTACTAGCTTGTTGTACGTAGGGCTGCAGAACTTGTCTGTGTTTTACTTTGCTGAATTAAGCGTCTCAAGGATGTGAAAAAAATAGCATTCTGAATGTAGTCTGTGGGGCCTAGGAGTTGTAAAAACAGAACACCAAGATGTCTCGTGTATCCAAGTGTAGTGACTGGTTTACAAACATTTTTTATTTGTTTTCTTATGTTATTTGACTGTACTAAGATATTTATGCTATGATCAGTACAAGCTTGTAGGAAGAAAAGTGCACATGCTGTGTTTGTACTGGTGTTAAAAGTACAAATGGACTTTGAGTGATGTGGAAAGTTTAACTGTGAGCTTCTGACAGAGCCAGAGTCAAGATAACTTAATGTTGAGCTGTTTGAATGCCATTGGGATTTTACTTCTTACCATTTCTTTTCCACCTTGCTGTCTCTGAACTGGTTGTTAGAGATTAGGACACTGGAAATGGCAGTGGTTAGGTGCTTGAATTGCAGGATGCTCTTACTCTGTGTATTTTTCAACTGGAAGTTTGTATCAGTTATCGTGGCATAATTTTCGCAGGGTCTCAATAACTGTAAACAAAAATTTGAAGAAGAAAATTAATTAAATTGGAAGATAATTCAAGCAGGTGTTGAGATAGAGCTCAGCATTCTGTGAAATTACGTATCTGTGATTTAAAGTGGTTGGTTGGTATCAGTGGCTTCAGTGCCTTTGTTGCTGACAGCGTATGTTACTTCTGGGAAATCTACTCCTGGCATGAAAAGATTAACAAAATGCATGTGAGAATAAAGAATCTTGTTGGTAAAACTTCCTTTTCCTCCTTAATATATATGCAATAGGCATGATCAAGTTTCATATTTAGAGGATTAAAATACACAGCTCATAGGACTTTGGGACAAGAATCTGATTACTATGTTCTGCTGATTTTATTTCTGAAGGAGAAGGGAAAACTATTGTAAAATTTGTTAAAAGCATAATGGAAGGATTTGATTTGTGAACAACTTACTTTGAACTCAGATTCTGTTTTTTTTCACATGAGACTATGCTTTGTTAAAAAGATTCATGCTGTCTGAATGTCTCCCTTTCTATGTGTTGGGTGTGTGTTTTATGAGGAGCAAATGTTAAGATTTCACTACAGAACTTTTTTACCACCATGGTTGGTGATATTTCTGATATCAGTTGGTGGTATCACTGAGCTGTAATACAGAATGAACTAATTTGTTTTGTAAGGCACTTGAATTCCAATCTTTCTCCCTTCTCCCCTAAAGAATGGTGTGAGTGTGTTTGTGAGTGAAAAGGTAATGATAGTATGATTTGATGATAACAACAAAGTAGTTATTTTGATCTTTTAGTTATGTTTCTGTCATCACTTTACGTTAGAAGTGACATTGCACATTGTTGGGGTACTGTTTTTTTTAACTGTGTTACGGTTTGTGTTGATATATCAGATGATAAATTGTCATCTTGGAAAATAACTGTAAGAATTAGCCTATGACTATGAAAACTGAATGACTTCATGTTTTATAGCAAATAAAAGAATTCCCCAATCTTACCAGCAATTCAGTCATACTTTCTGATGGTGTTTTATCAAATTTCTTCCCATTTGACCAACTCTTGTTTCTGTCCTGAGCAACTGGGAGGGGGTCAGTTTCAGTTTAACATTTTAAAATATCTTGCCGATAGCATGAAATTGGAACATGTTTCTGGGTGAAAAAAGAATGGGAACCTCTTTGTTCCTGTAAGCCTCTATAAAGGTAAAACTCAGTCAACCTAGCAAAGTTTTCTTTTTTAAGTTGAGAAGTACTGGAGATAGAAGTAAATGACCGTTACAAATGCTGATTTTTTTGGTTGTTGTTTGTTTTTTTTCCTCTGTGATGAGATTATTATGATCTTAATATAATTTTAAGGGGTATTTGTAAACCTGTGGGTTTCTTTATCATATGAAAGAAAAAAAAAATCCAAATACTCATTGTAAGTTCTCTGCAGCTGTTGGACTTAAAAATCTCTTTACAAATAGTTTGTTAGTGGTGAGATCACAAGGAGAGCCCAGTTTCAAGTACTTTTTTGGTGAAATTTGTACATACAGCTATTAATCTTTCATATTCTTTTCAAGTTTGCATGTAAGGGCAGCTAAATTGGCATTCTCTCCAGACTAAGCTGTCAAGTTGCCAGTGAGAACTTTATTGGTTTTATTTAAGCCTGGTGTACGTACTTGCCCATTAGCTCTAGGAATGCACAGCCCTAATAGAGAATAGTACATGTGATCGTCAAATATTGAGGTTTGCAGTGGTATTTCTGGAACAGAAATAATGTCTTACTATCCTCTTTGTCTTTCAGAAGGTTGGTGGGTGCAGCACTGCCTCTGGTTTAAATTGTGCAGGCACTGAACATGTGCCATGCCATCTCCTGCACTGCCATTAGTGTTCATGTTTTTCAAACAAAAAAACTGATTCAGCTGGAAATAATCCAGCCATCTCTTCCCTCCCCAGAATTTTGTAATGCATTGGTGTAGAGAAAGAGAAGTGGGAAGTTTGTATGTGTTAGTTCTTCTGTTAAATTGATTTTATTCTACAAAAGCAAGTACTGGAAGCACATCAAGGTTAGACAGCGAGGTAGGGAAGAGAGTGCCTTATTCAAGCAGGAATCTGCAGGATTGATCAGAGAAGGTCAGGATAGCAGAAAGGGAGAGGTTAGGGGTAGAAATGAAGTAATACTGCTGCTTTCTAGCTGTTTAGTGATACTTACATACTGAATTTTTAAAATAGTCCGTGTCTGAGTAACATAATATACCGTAATAGGGAAAGTAAGGATTGAACAACTTTATTACTGTTTCGGATTATTGGTTGTTCAGATCATGATAAAACAATTATTAGCTGTACTGTGGAAGTATTTCTTCTGTTAAGTGAGAAACAAACTTCTGGCTCATATCTGTTAATTCAGCACCTTGAATTCTGTCATTTGAAAGGAATTATTAATATTTTACTTTTTGTTTGTTGGTTTGAAAATATGTGAATAATTTGAAAGGCTCTTTTCCTAAATCCAGGGAGGAAACGTTAACTGATGATTAAGTGATTGCCAGATTATTTTGTTATTATTATTTTAAAGGAAGTTTCCTAACACTTGTGGCCCTTGCAGGGCAAGTGTTCTTTTAAGCACTGGGCAAGTACCTAACAAACCACTGTTCTTTGAAGTTAAATGGTTTAACTTCCCAATGATTAAGTCTTAGGCTTTCTTGAAATATGAGAGTTTTTGCTTTTTTGGGGGATATTGAAATAATACCCATTTTATGTTTTCTTCATTTGGAAAAAAACCAAAATGTTCTGTCAGTAGGCCTGCCAGCTGTATGTGTTTGGAAAATCCCTCCGAAAATTTAAGTTGTCCTTCATAATACAGCATGGTTTCTTAGTATATTATTTACGTTTGAACTTCATTTATGAAGAGTAGTTTGTGATTGTTGGCAGTCCTGGGTGTACACAGCTATGCAAATAATTTACTAGCATTTCTTTTAAATATAGCTCTGTTGTCTAATAGTTATTATTTTCTGCTGAGTACCCTGAGACATTCTTTCAGAAGCTGTTTTCTTGTGTACCAAGTTTCCTGAAATAAGAGTTTTACTGCTGCTTCCTCAGTGTATCTCCAGCCAGTGAAACATTCTTCCACTTTGCCTTGCTGGTTCTATCACACTTCCTCATTTAGTTCCCCCTTTTCCATGCCCCCAGTCATTCCAGACACTTCCAGAAGAAATTCTGAACTATGCTTGTACTTCCCATTGAGAAGTGTGAAATAGAGAAATTGTAAGATTTAAACTTACTTATTTATGATGTTATTGTTTGTGATTTTATATTTATTTAAAATTTTTAATTAAGCCTTTTAGCTGCTGCTGTTGCATTTGCTATGAAATTGGTAATGTCTGGATTCTGACTAATACAGAACTGTTCATGTTCCCAAGAATATGCCAAGACAGTTCAGACTTGCTAATGGGCGCTGAGGCTTGATCTCACCCATTTTTGCTGGCATTCCAACATGTTGATTTGTTTTTAACAGTGGAAATAAGAGGCACAACTTTTAAACATTTTTCCTCCTCTGGAAGGCTGCACATGAGAAACTTGAATATTGGACCTAGTTTGCAGGCCTCATGCATTTAGTGAAATAGATTTGAGAATCAGCAATGTGATAAGACCTGTGCCTTTGCTTCTGGCAGCAGGTGCTGCTCTGAAGAGTTACCTGTCAAGGAGATATTTTTGTTAGAGATATTTTGAGGGCAATTCTGAGAGATGAAAACAGAATTGAGAAGTCAGATGAAGTGTACACCTCCTGTCACTCAACCACAGACTGTGGTGGATGGGGTAGTCACCAGCTTTAGCGCTGCATCTTTCTGGATTCTCTGCTGGAAAGGTTCAGGTTTGGGCTAGTGCGTGTCTATGTAATTTAAGTGGAAGAGGACAAAGACTTATAGTACCATTCTACAGGGAAATCCTGGAAAAGAGTCATGACTACAATCAGCTGTTTAGGACAGAAATGGCTTGTTGGGACAGCCAAAGAACAGCAAGCACCATTATAATAATCTTTGTGATTTAATGCAATACCAGTTGGTAATGGTAGCTATGAGGTAGGGAATTAGTCCAAGGCTGAGGAAGTCAAGAGGAAGTCTTTAAAGGAGTTCTAGGCCCTGTTGTTTCATATAATTGTATTTCTACAAAGGAAAGGAGATTAGATTATTTCGGTAATGAAATACCTAGCAGGTTTCAGTGAAGTGTTTAGCACTGTGAAAGGACAAGTGGTAGCACTACTGAAAGTCAGCAAAAGCTACTTTTAATGCCTTTATTTACTCTGTGATAAAGCAACTAAAACAATGACGTTATGGTGTAATGTTATTCCAATGCTCCTTTTGATTTTCTTGTCTATTTTCTACTTCTCGTCATGGAGAAGGTAACTACAATTTTCATGTCTGCAGCATGCCTTTGAAATTGAATAACTGTAAGTTGCTGGGTTTTTTTACTTCTGATTGGAGATTGTTATCAAAGGAATGGGTTTAAAACACAGCAAAACCCTAACAAAACCAGAGACCCTCAAATACTCCAGTAAATTAAAATTGACTGATCTTGTGTTTTGTATAGTGTATATGTATATAAACACATATAAAATGTGTATGTATTAAAAAAAGAGCCCAAAACAACCCTTGCTAAACTATTTAAACTTTGTAGTTAGTGTAACAGGTTAAACTTTCTAGTTTATCATGTACATCTGAAGTGAAATAATTCTTAGGATTTTTATTTTTTTAATCAGAAATCTGGCATTTACTCCTGGATTTTTTAATTTTATTCCCCCCCCCCCCCTGCTTTGTATTGCCTCTGGCTGTTGAAGGGACTTTGGACAGTTAATGAACAAGTAATTTCCATATCTACTGGCTGGCAACCATGAGTTACTCACTGTTAGACTTAATCTGTCCAGATTTGTCTTGTCTTCTAACAATCATAGAATCATAAAATGGTTTTGGTTGGAAAAGACCTTTAAGATCATGGAGTCCAACTGTTAACTTAGCACTACCAAGTCCACCACTAAACCATGTCTATATGTCTGTTCCTCTTCTCTGGACATGCTTCAGCATCTCAATATCCTTGTAGTCAGAGGCCCAAAACTGAACACAGGATTCGAGGTGCAGTCTCACCAGTGCTGAGTACAGAAGGAAAATGAGGAATTATAATAATGAATGTCTTCCCTCAAATTCCTTCTCCTCTTTAGAAAATAGTTGGCTTTTGCATATGGAATCCTCAATGTATTATCACTTAATTGAGTCAAAAGACAGTCTTTTTTGTGTAGTTGTGTGCAATCTGTAGTTTTTGTCACTTAAGTGTATTTAAACCCTGTCAAAGCGGTATTAAAATAGTGGTAAGTGCTTGGCTTGAAATGTGGTGCTATTTATCTGTTTACATAGCCAAAATACTAGCCGAGAAAACATAATGAAAGTGCCATGCTGTGAAAAAACAGCTGAACTGTTACGTGTATTTGCATTATTTTTTGAACCAGAAAGAAAAGATAAATGACTGAGTGAAAGGAGTCCAGTGTTGAGAGAGGCATCTGAAATTTGGCCAGCTGGCTGAAGTCTTTCATAAATATGTACGGACTGTTATCTGCAATCTGTCCTACTAGCTATCTAGATGAGGGGAAGGCAATGTCTTACTCAAACCCTTAGCTTCATGTCATCCTAAGCCCATCAATTATTTGGATTTGCCCACTCCCCTGAAAACTTAGGGCCCTGTGAAGTTGTTGTGTTCAAAGTCCAGCATCTTGAGAAAGGCAGTATTCAGGGAAGTCTAAATTCATGTAGGAGAGGGAAGTCACCCTCTTTCCTTCCTGGAGCTGAGTCAATTGGTTCTTCATTCATGCCCCAGCTCCTCTCCACTTAACCTTTTGGGTTTTGGAGAACTTGGCATTCCTATCGGTAATTGCCTGTATTAAAAATACCACTTGTGTATTATAGTGGATATGCCCAGGCTCTTCATTAACAGTATAAATTCTCAATACTTGCAGAAGCATTTATGTTGCACATCTGTGTGGTTTTTTATGGTAGGAAAATGCTGACTATCAGGCCATTAGTGTAATTGTGGGATGTGCCCTTGAGTGTCAGGGTCTGGCTTCTTATTGAGTGTCTGTATGTTCCAAATTAATTTATTCCTCTCGTTTAGCTTTTTATGGATATAAATTAAGAGCATATTTTTACCATAGAGGTATTGTTTCAGATGTGTCTGCAGGAAGCCCAGTGACATGTGCGTGTCTTTTAAATGTCTGCAGTATTCAGTGTATTACTGTTGTCCTTACTTTGTAATATCCTTATGTCAACATAGTTCCAATAATATTACTGCTATAATAATTATTATTCAAGCTTTCTGGTAGTGATAAAATTCATCATGAGTAGCTAGGAGTCTAGGACAGTCAGAGAATTAGTAAGATAATTAAATTACACAAAGTATTTGGAAAGAAGCTATCCATCAATTTGGCCCAGTTTTTGTGTTCCTTTACGTCCGTTCTCTGTATCTGGTTAGAGTTTAAAATGACAGCTGACATCCTTTTTTTATCAACTTGCTGTTTAATTCTGAACAGTAATTTGTGTTGAAACATATGTAAAACTTAAGTGCTGTTTTGATAAAACAACTTTTGATGATTTTGAAGTGTTTATGCAAACCTTGTACGTAATTGCTGTAAAATTGTAAAGAGTGTGGGGATGGGTTCTTAGATAAAATGGGTGTTAGATTAAAATTTTTATCTTTCCCATTTACTTCTGTAATGGTTTTTCTCTCAAAAGGTCTTATTTTATTCTTCTGTTTTTAATATATATTTTAAAATACATAAAAAGGAAGAGTAAGGAATATATAAATTTATAATGCATCTCATTATAATAAATATAATATATATTGCTTACTGCATTGTATATATATACACGAATGTTGTAATATAGAACTGATCTTTATTTGTCAACAGATTGAAAAGCAGTAGCATTTCATTTTGCTTTGAAAAAGGTACAAAAAGGCTGTTAAGGACATGAAGGGATTTAAGAGATTATGCTTGTTTCTCTCACTTTCTGTAAAGTGGAGAGGGTAAATCCAGCTAATTTAATTTTGATTTTTTTTTTTCCCCCTCCTGAATATTTTCCCAGTGTATCCCATTTTCAATCTTTCCATTATCATATTTTCTAGATGTTGTTGTTGAAGGTATTCAGAAAGATTACATAAACAGCATTTCTGTGTTTTCTTTGAAGTATTTGCACTTCTTTATACTGATTCTGTTTGTAGCTTTGAAGGAAGTCTTGCGGCATTGGGTTTTAATATACAAAACATTAATCAGCCATTGATTGTATTACATTTGGATTGATTCTGATCATTCATTCTGAGCAAAGGATTTCTGTGGTTCTGAGAAGGATTTACAAATACAGAGAAAAAGGGAATGAAGTAAAAAAAGTAGGATGTGAAAATGATGGAATCTTATTCTGACACATTAAATAGACTGAAAAGCATCTCCAAAATGCAAGAAAATAATCTGTGATTTTGACTCCTTTAGCATTTGAACGACTGATGAGGAGAAAATAACTATTTGCAAGATCTAATTTTAAAATTTTTTTATTCCGTAAAAAAATGGGGATTCGTTTTTAGAAAAGTTGAGTCTAGACATGTCCTTCTATTGTGGTAAAAGTATTACTGTCATACCAAAGGATAAGGACAAAAATATTATACCTTGTCTGCTGACCAACATGCTCTTGAGCACAAGGTCTTTACAAACACACTTTGGTCACTTTCTGAAGACATGGTTTTGTACTGACACAGAATCTCTTGGATAAGAATCCATGTTTTTGGAAACAAAGTTCCAAAGTCTAATTTTCTCATTTGTCGGTAAAGCTTCAGCAGTGTGTTCTCTTAAAAATGAGAAAAAATATTTTCCTTTCAAATTATTGGTAATTGCACACTATTCTTGATACATTATCCAATGAACTGTGCTGGGATGACCATAGCTCTAAAATGCTTTCCCTTAATCAAGTTAGTGTCTTTGGGATTATTGAATGTCTTACAGTTTGCCCTTCTTATTTTTTACTTATGTTTTTTAAAAAGCCAGACAAAAGAAGCTTACAAAGCCCTTGTGCTTATCTGAGAATAATTGTGTTTTAATAGGTTTTTAGGCAAATTAACTATTTTGTATTAATGTTGGTGATGCTGCCAACAAAGCAATCTTTTGAAGATAAGTACCTAATAAATAGTTTGCTGTCTTATGATGAAGCGATTAGATCTTGCTGTCCAATCTGATGACTTCGAAGTGTGTAAATTTGGATTGGATTGAGTATGCTTTTGAACTCCATTTAACTTACAAAGATAGCATTTCAATACTAGATGTATCTATCAACACGATGGAGGGAAGGGATGCCATCAGAGGGACCTTGATGGGCTTGAGAGGTGAGGAGCTCATGCATGCAGGGGGGTTGGTACCAGAAGATCCTTTAAGGTCCCTTCCAACCCTAGCGCTTCTGTGATTTGATTTTTGGAGAATATTCTCGTCTACAAAATGACCTTTTGAAGTATGATAATTTACTAGGAATTGAATTTTACTGTCTTCCTACTTCTACTAAAAGAATTTTATTTTTTTATTACTAATGCGCTTCTCTCCCTTTGTTCCTGAGGCTGTTAATCCTAATGTGCTACTTGTGCAACTTCTGTTGATTTCAGAGAAGACTAAAGTTACAGCAGCTTCTGTGTTTAAGGTTTAAAGTTATCATCAACAAGAATGTACATCATGGTTTTGTTTGATCAAGGTGTAAAAAGAAAAAAAGCACAACATTTCTGGCATAGTGCTTGATTTATACTTCCAAATTTGGGCTTATCCTCTGTGTGTTTAATGTGTATGCAGTAGTCTGGGTGTTTTCTGCTGTGGGAAGTACTGGAATCCCTTTCTGGTAGGCTAGTAGTACTTACTCTAGTCTTTGAACTGTCTCACAGATGTGCTTTCTAAGCCAAAAGCAAAGGCTGAATGACCAGAAATACTTGTTTAAGCTTATGTTTAAACACAGCAGTGTTCATAACCTGTTATGTCTAATTGAAACTTGAGTTTTATTTTCAAAACTATTCGGTGACCAAAGTAACTTGGGCTACAAAAATTTTTTCCATGGATTTTAGTTGGAACATGTATTCCAAAGTTTTGAATTTTGACTAGAGATTTTGGAGTGGTTAATGAAGTAAGAGGGCTCAAGAAGTCACAAGGCCCAACAGATGAGCTGTCAAAGTTAGCAGTGGACACATAAAATGCTATTCCCCTAGAAGTATATGCAGCACTCCTGTGGGAGAGCATTGCCCCATTGCTAGTCAGGGTGGTAACCAGGGGTCTGTTCAAATCCTCCACCAACAGAGATCAGAACATGGAGCATGAAGTTAAAGCACTCTGTTTCAGTTTAGTTTAATGCTTTGTGCCTTAAGCTGCAGAGATGGCATGTGTTTGCTTCTGGACAGGGAAGGACAGCCACCCCTTCATTCAACCCAGAAAAAATTGGTAGAGGATATTTGTCAGGCTTTGTAGTTACTCATGAGGCATGTTAAATGCATTTGACCTAAAGGCAGATGTATCTTGTGAGTGTGTGATCTAGCTTAGAGGAGAATGTTAAAGATGAACTTTTGAAGAGGGGAAATGAGGAGTAGAAAGAGTATCTGTGAGAATCAGTGGAACTTCTGCATGTGAGAGGTATCCATAGTCTGTCAGATCCCAACAAAAAGGCAGAGATTATTGAGGAATACACTTATTTTCAATGCTGGCTTCATTCTGTCTTAACAGTCTGAAAATATACTTGCTTCTGATTCATATTGCTTTGTCATTTACCCTTTACAGTGCTATTAAAACCTCCTTTCGGATGTGAAAAACCAACATAAAACTGAGGTGGCGGTTTAGAGGAAAGAAATGATAAATCAAACAGTAAAACATGTATATGTGTCCTCTTCTGGTTTTCCTGTCTGTGCTTTCCAAACCATGCTCTGAAAAACATGGTCTTGCTAACATATTTGTGGGAGCATTTTTCTAAACATTTGTGGGAGCTTTTTCTAAATATTTGTGGTCACTGGCACAAGGCAAAGCATTGTTCCTAGTGATTTTTATGTGCCTACTTATGTGTGATTCAATAGTGCAGGTGGCAAGGTAGTCTTAAGATAATAATTAGGGAAGAGAAATTGATAGTAAGTTATGCACATATGAAGTGTAAAGAAAAAGCATGCAAGTGAAGGAGGAATTAAGATACTGAAAGAGCTTCATTGTTTTTTTTTTTCCTTGTTTTATGCCATAGAAAAAAGCCCTTAGAAACTGAATGACAATTTTTATATTTTTTAGGAGCGCTAGTGGTGATTATGTGTAAGTTTTAAATATGCATGCTTTTTGACTGGTGGAGTCTTGTCAAGGTTGCAGTTAAAAGCACGTATTGTTTTATGATAGATAATGGGATGTAATAATCTTAAATTTCTTAAAGTGGTGCTATAAAATTTACATACAAAATATTTGTTTTGCTGGAGATGATGAGAAAAGGTTTTAAGTGTTAACTGAGATTTAAATACTAGATTTTAAGAATGAATGTTGGAAAACAGGGTAAACTTTTTAGACTTGCTTCTTCTCATTGTTATATCAACTTAAAACAATACGGAAATAAAACTAGCATTTACATTGTGTTTTTTAAGCATGCAAAAACCTAGAAAATGTCTGACAGCATGACACTTAACCAGCAAAACCTGTCAAGTACTCATATAGCAGCAGGAACATTAAATATTGTGGTTGTTTCTACATCTCTTTTACTGTATCCAGTGTAATTAAGTATGTGCATGTAAATAAAACAATGAGGTGGGGAAAATGAGGAAATAACTAATATGCAAGAGAAACCTATATGAAAATCCTCTCAGATACTCAGGAGAAAACCCATTTGGATGGGTTTTCTGCCCCTGATGGAATTGTGTGGTTTTCTGCCTTTGATAGAATCATATATCTACAGACTCTCCACAAATTCTATTAATCCTTCAACCTTTGCTCTTTCAGGTTCCCCAGTTAAGTAGTGACCTAAATTGGCAAGAATATTTGCTTTCTCTATAGAAACATGACTGGATCCCACAAATACATATCAAGTAGAACTACAGCATAGTTTAAAGCTTTACCAACTGGTAAGGGTTAACCAAATACAAACATAAAATCCTAAAAAAGGATTGTTCTTTTTCTTTTGTTCAAAACCTTTGTTACAAGGAATCCATGGAGCTAAAAACCTTGTGATATGCAAGAATCGGAAATGCATTGATTTTGAACCTGACTAAACATGTTGTCTTGTGTAATCTCAGTAGCATCCTTCATAATTTTTCTGTGGTCTTTAGTATACAGCATTTTGTGGTGACAAGATTTTAAGGAACTGCAAGCTGGACAAGATAGGATATGGGAACATAGTTTATGCAATGGGTTGTGTATGTATCCTTGTTTTGACCCAGGGAGACCCTCATACAGGTTGTGAGTGTTTGATTTTGGAGCAAAGCATCCTTGTTTTAGGCAGTTTGTACACAGAAGGAACTTAATGATTTGAGGATTTTCTTAAGTTTATCACTGCTTCCCGTTTTATCTAAATGCAAGTTCAAAATGAGGTAAAAATATCTCAGCATTCCTTGAAAGTATGGCACTTCAATGATTACCAAATTCAAAGTTATTTGGAGGTGTATCATTCAAGAACTGTTAGCATATGTTAAAGAGTATGTGAGTTAGTTGCCAGAAGAATTCTTGGATAACGGTGGCTGGTTTTCTCTATAAATTTCTTTAGAAAACAAGTAACAGTTGGCACTTTTCCAAACTATGGCAGCGCTTACAACAATAATTACACATTTTAGTGCTATTGTTTTACTGTACTGTGCTGCCTTGACAGCAGTACTGATTTTATAAATGTGAAAATTAGTTAGCTTTTGTTCCTTTTTTTGTTAATAAAAGATAGTATGATCTAAAGCAATCTTCCCAAGTTGCACTAAAGTACTTGTTAAGCATTCTGTCACTGTAATCTCCAGTAAGCATCAAAGAATGCTAGTTAAATGAAGTAGTTGTGTTTCCAAGTTGGAACCAGAACCAATTTTATATAGGGTAGTAGTTAGAGCGTTATCTGGGTGCTTAGCATTCTAAATTTGTTTTTTGCATTTTTTTGTTTGTGTTATCTGCAGGTTTATTTCAGGTGAGTTTAGAGTGTTTTGGATTTACTATTTTTTTTTAAATAAAGGAATTGCTTTGATCAGAAGATTTCAATGTAACTTGTACTTCAGGATTTTGTGGTAAGCTCACATATGAACAATTATGGAGGTAGTCTTGTGACTATTACATTTTATTTTATAGTATTTTAAATAAAATTATGCAGTGATATTAGCTTTCATGATTGGTTGATAAAGAGCAAACCTCTGTTTTGGCATACAAGTAACTATCGGGGGTTTTTTTGTTTGTTTTTGTTTGGGTTTTTTTTTGGCGAGGGGAGGTAGTGGTGTGTGTTGTTTAGGTTTTTTAAAGTAAACATCCAAAAAGAACATTTACTAACGACAATTGCTGGAGTGGCATTTTCTAATGAAAATTTAAGATCTTTCTCCTCAAGTGGTCTAACTAGTGAATGAACAAAGTGCATTTGGCTTTCCTGGTTTATGTGTTTTGTGGAAATTTTCCCCTTTATGCTCTGTGAGCCTTGGCTACGATGTTAGAATTAATAACATTTTTTATTAAGGTTTTTGCCGTTTTACAGGTCACTTTGTGAACCACTGACTGAACAGAACAACTTTTACAGACTATAAAGTGCAGCTTTGTAACATGGAGTAACAATCTCATAAAACAGAGCTTGTTGGGGAAGATGATTTTCCCACATATTGTTAAGAGTCCATATATGAAGCAGGGGGAAGGTTGGGGCTCTGAGGGTCTTGTGATGATTCATAGCAATACCAAAGATAAAGGGATTGGAGAAGGTGAGTACTAATGGCTGTCGAGCATGGAAACATTCAGTAACACTTCTTGCCTCTGCTCCACCTATCTATGGAGTCCCAAGGATACTGCTGTTTAGTTTATATGATGGGGGGGGGGAATTAAAAAGGCTTGGTATTTCAGATGGAAAGTAGTTTTAAAAATATCCATAGGGGCCACACTAATACAGCAATGATACTCTCTATCTTTTTGATCCACAGGTGTATTGCAGGTTATGCGACATTATAAACTTGTATATGTACAAAACGCCACTGTTTGTGTTTACACTCAAGTTTAAACTTGGCATTTCTTCACACAAATTTGAGAACTGATACTATGGATAGAAAACCATATAGGTATCCTTGTGTCACTTGACGGGAGGCTGCTTAGTCTCCCTTACCCTGTGTAAATTCACATGAGTTAGGTTTGAATGAGCCAGTACATTTTCGTGGGCTGCTTCACCCTCTCCTGAAGATAGGAACTTGGTTTCTCTCTTTCTGCCCAGGTGTTTGTTCCACAGCACACTTGCATGTTTCTGAAGTATTGTGCTTATCATGTAGATATAAGCATTAATGAGTTCATGATGTGTGTTGGCCTGAGGATACTAATGGAGGTTTACAGGTCGTCTTTCTTTGCCATTTATTCCATTGTACATTGCACAGAATATAGAGCAATTTTTTTCTCCGGAATCCTGCACTCATCTTAGTGCTGAGAGAATCTTTATAGTTGGGGTTAGAGAATTCCCTGAAATATTTTTAGATTAATTGGCATTAAGCTCATTAATGTGCCAGAGAAGAGAATGTATATTTAGAAGATTGATAACTGTTTCAGGGACAGTATATAATTTCTGTGCAGTGCCTCATAATGAAATCATACTATTAAAGACCTTCCTATGTTTAATGTGTATATGGAGAAATACGTTATGCTTATTATTCTGTTCTTTAAATGAACACTAGTCTGTCAGCCTTGAGAGCTCACTGGCGATTTCCAGAATTTAACCTGCTTTGACACTTCCATAGTTTCTTCCTGTGAGCAGCCTGAATACCACTTACTCAGCAGTAAGTTAAATAAAATCAACTAAGGAGAACAGCATACTGTAAATGATGCTGGTAACTGAAAAGACATGTAAAATTGCTTGTAAGATGATAACATTTCATAACATTCTGGAAAACAACCTCTTGTGTATTGATTTTTCTGTTTCTTATTTTTATGCCCCCCCCCCATCTGCAAAGATGAAATGTAGTCTTATTCCTTCCTTGAAAACTTGCTGTATTGATCTGAAGCCACAGAGCTGAAACTGGTAATATTTTAACAGTGTTCCTTCTCTAATGACAATATATGGCCCCACTGTTAAAGTGGTAAACTTGCTACAGTATTTCTGTTACTGGAATTTGTGGAACAGTCAGTGAGGGACTTCTCTGAAAATCCTTTCTGAGATGATGCAAATGAATAATCTGTGTGACTGGATAGCAGACCACCACCTTGCTCCAGAATAAAGTAATGGAAGGTAAGA
Organism: Apus apus; assembly: GCF_020740795.1. Lineage (NCBI taxonomy): Eukaryota > Metazoa > Chordata > Aves > Apodiformes > Apodidae > Apus > Apus apus. Next base: position 16,302,015 of record NC_067288.1, on the reverse strand, counting down.
GATGTTGAGTAACCCGTATACGGATACAGATTTTTGTTTTTTTCTCTTTGGCCTGGTGCTTCACTTAGCACAGGCCAGCTAATCAGCACCCTTCTTAAAGTGCAAGTTTAGATTTCTCAGTTAGTGATAAGTGCAAGAAAACTTATAATTTCCCTCAGATCAAGGGACAAGACAATTTCTCCTTCTCTCCTACCCCCTTTGCCAGATGATGAATTTAAAGGCTGTTGCATGTTAATTATTCCCCACGATAACTGTGTTGGCTGTTGTTGCAAGGCCTTGCTGCTACTGTAAAAATATGGTAAGTTTAAAAAATACAGGACTTAGCATTAATGAGAGAGCTTTTCACTCTGAAAAAAAAAGGGGGGAAAATTGCTAAGAAAACATGCACAAAGACTTGTGGTGACTTTTTTGAAGTCTGGTTCTGCAAACAAAGGAAGAACAGAAGGACAGAATAGCAGTGTAGAATTTTAGGTACTTTCCAGCCTCACATATTGTTTCACCTCTGCTGTTGTAAGCCTATTGCTTCAGACGATGGCACTGTTTGTAATCTCTCTGTGGAACGAAGAATTAATTATTTGAGACTAACAAATATCATCTTGAGCTAATTTAGCTTGGCCATTCAAATTTACGGTGCTCTATGTATTTGCAATAATAGAATTACTATATTTTTAGACATAACAATCTGCAGGGCGAGGATAGACAACTGAAGGATGTCAGGAGTCTTGTGCAAGCTTGGCTTTTAGGGAAGAATAAGAGCCCAGTAGGCCTAGGTAACTTGAACTGAGCCTGGAAAATTTACAGTCTCTGAACAGATTCTTGTATTTTGGAAACCACATAATATAAATTTAACATTAAACCAACAGAAAAATTAACTGCATGTGTCTGCATGGACCATGTTTTTAAATCCTACTGTTGTGAATTTTATGCTGGAAATGGGCCTCAAATGAAACAAACCATTATAAAACACAGTTTGAAGTTTCAAAAACTTTAAATATCAGAAATATTTGTTCTTATCCAATGCACAGAAAAGCCAGTTGGTTAATAATGTCACAAATGGTTGGAAACAAAAATGAATTCAGGATGGTGCACTCTGGTGTAGTATAAACTCTTGTAGAAAGTGGTGTTATCAAGAGAATATAAAACACTAAGCAGATGTATTGTTGCACTGAAATTATAGAAGCAAGTAAGGTACAGATTTACTGAAATGAGAGGAGCTAGACAGCAAATTTGCTATTCCTTTCCTTCCCTGTTGCCATTGTGCTGTTCTTATGTTCATTGTGTCACTGGGTGGTTTCATAGCACTTTCACTTAGGGAGGACAGTATTACTTCAATGCTAACTGAAACTGTATGATCTCAACATTGTAACATTACTTTGCATATTAAATAATAAACATTTTTTAAGCTAAAGTTTCAACAGTGAATAAAAATTATTGCCCTGCCAGTTTTTAATAAAGCCACATGGCAGAGTTTGTTTAAATCTGGAGGCTTTGTCTTGAGAGGAGTACACAGTTTTTAGTAGTAAAAATTATTAATCTGGAGTGTCCTTCTGCAGTTAGGTTTTTTAAGTTTCTAGCATAGTCACACTGGATACAGTAGTACCCAGGGAATGTTTTTGCATTTTATTTATGATTACATGCATACATATGTTTAAAATTAAATTCTGAGAAAGTCTGATAAAAAAATAAACAAAAAAGCACTGTTACTCAGAAACTGCTTAAATGCATTTTGAAACAGTGGAATTTAAGTAATTGATGTTGGGGCGTGTGGGCTTTTAAAAAATAAACACATGGTGTGACCCCTGCAGGTGTCTCCTCTCTACATCTGATTCCTGCTCCTTCTAATGCTTTAAAGAGAGGGCTGAATAGTAGTCGAATGAGATTGGTAATGTTTTTTTAAAAGCCTTTCTGGCCTGTTGATTAGCTGGGAAAAAAGTCTGAATCTCTTGAGGATTGTGATTAGAATTGTTGCTTGTATTTTTTATTGAGCATTAATTCATGGTTTGAACTTGTGATATGCACTTTTCTGTTCCATTTAGAAATTACTGTGTATTGTGGGATGACAGTTTGATGATAACAAGCTATTCAAAGGGATGAATCTCAATACCAGGTGACTGGGTAATGGAAAGTGAAACTCAATTTTGTTGTATCTAAATGTATTTGGAGATAAATAATCCCAGAATTACATATGTTAGATTCTGAATTGGCTATGAAAACATCAGATCAATTCTCAACAGTGGTCAAAAATGCATGTGGCATGTTGGAATTCATTAAAAACAAATAAAGAGCCACAGGAGAGTTTCCCCCCCCCCCCCCCATTGGATACAGCAGTTCTGCTGTGTTGTCTTTTCTTGCTCTTAATCTCAGGAAAAGTCATATCAGAGTTGGAAAAGATAGATCAGTGGTGAGAATAATCAAAGGAACGAAGTGTCTCCCATATAAGGAATGAAGCTTAGCAAGGCTCATCAGACTTGGGAAAACATGTTACGCAATGAAAGGTGGGAGCCTGTAAAATCATGAGTAGTATGGAAAAAGTGAGCAAGGCATGCTTATTACACAGGTGTAGGTTATGATAAAAAATAAACTGTTGGTAGATAGCTTCAAAAGTATTGGCACAAACTGGTGAACTGAAGAACACACTGCCATAGCGAATAATGACCATTGAAATGCTGAGAAAAACTGGGAGTGGTAAAATTGTTGATCTAAAAATTCATTAAATGACTAAGTTGCATCCAGGTGGACAATGTACTTCAGGAAGATATAGTACTTTACCCGTTTTTCTGTCTTCTGGCATCTGTTGTCCTTTATCCAAAACAGGACATGGGAGCTTTGATCTGAACCAGTAAAGCCTGTTAGGTAATGTATGCACAGTGTCCCTTAATACATCCTATTCATCCTTTTCACACCAGGACTTGCCTGACAGTTACTCAACATTGCATAGATTCATAGATTTTGCCTCTTCAAAAGGCAAGTAAAGGCTTACGCTGACCTTTTGTTTGTCATTAGTCACTTAAATTTCAAGTGGTGCTTAGCAATATTTTTGCTAATCTGTTTCTTCCAGGAAGGGATCCAATCTTGCTTTGAAAAATATAATCAAGAAAGGGAGTGTTTCATTTGCTCATTTATGGAATTACCTTTGTAGCCTTTCACTATTTTGAAGTAAAGCCTCAATTTTTTAAAATCTGGACGTTGTTGGTCCCGCGTTACCCCTGCTGGGTTTCAGTGTGATGTTCTCTGTACTCCTTTTCGCTCCACCCTGTGGTATTTTTCTCTGTGAAAGCAATTATATCCTGTAACCATCTCACTTCTTTATCTCTCTGAAAAACTAAACACATTGAATTCCCTAAGCCTCTCATTGTAAGGTAGCTTTCTGATCCTTAAGTAATTTTTATGGCACTTCTGCACCCTCTCTAGTTTTCCACCAGCAACTTTAAAACGTGGACAGAAATGCTATGCAGTGTTTCAGTAGCCGCCTCTTCCCCACTATGCACTCAGTTGCTTTTCCTGCTCTGCCCTCCTGACCCATCTGTAGATGCAGTTTGTGTGTGGTTGATTGGCAGCATTACTCACCTGCAGATATGGCTGAAGTGGCTGGTTGTGGTAACCAGATGCCATGCTCCAACATTTCTCAATTTTTACTGTAATCAAATAGTAGATAGAACTCTGATAAAAACAGCATTATATGAAATTGAAAGCAGATAACTTATTTTACTATCTCCAAACTAAAATTGCAATAATTAATTTTCAATTTATTTGCTAGATAATGAGCAACGTAGTTTGTAAATCAAAATACAGAGCTTTTAATGTATGGAGATGGAGGTACAGCTAAAACTTCCCCAAACTCCTTTGAAGGCTTAATACTTGCTGTATTTAGTGATTAATTTTACTGATATGAAAATCTGTCATTTATTGTGAATATATGTAATGTGGAGTTTCTAGTTCCAGTCCAAAGCCACTACAGTTGAGCTTGTAATGGAGCCATATTTGTGCAACTGTGCTGCTTTTATTTTGAACTGTTTTCAAGTTTGCCCATGTGATACTCAGGGTTTCAGTAGGATTTCTTTATAGAAAGCAAATAAAGAAAAAAAAAACCCAGATCTTGATTTTAAAGGTCGGTGTAGCATTTGGAGAGTGTTTGAATGTCTGTGAATTTAGTGTTTATTTGAAACACTGCATACATTTTCAGTGTTTAACAGTATGAAACATGATAGAAGACATTTAAGGATGAGTGATTTATTATATTCTGAGTGTGTTGGTAGAATAAATAACAGATATTAAGATAACAAGTTTATTATTTTACTTCTGATAGTACAGTGAAAGAGAAAGCCAGCTTGCTTACACTTTTTGTTTTGTTTTTGTTTGGGGTTGTTTTGTTTGTTTTGTGTTGTGGTGTGTTTTTTTTTTTATTTCCTTAAGGAAAACCATTTCCCTGATTTTTCCTGGAGAAAGTAGTTTTTTTGGATTTTGTAATTGAGAAGTGCTACTTCTGATGTTTGACTACCTTAAATATTTGAAATTTAATTTCTTCTGCTTGAGAAGAGAGCAACAGTTACTTCCTGCCTGAGCCTGATTTCTGTCTGTGATGTGGATTAAGTGGTTTGTAGCTGATAATGTCACACAGTAGACACCCTTCTGGTAGTAGCTCTACATTGAGAACATGTTATTCATTGTAGCAGCTGCTTTACACTACATTTATATTTAAATAGGAGAAAGTGATCTGTTTGAATTTTAAGAGTTGTTCCCATGGCAAAGTAACTTGCTGTCTTGTCTCTTTCTTCACCATTGATTGATCCATTTGCTTACTTATCCCCAGGAGTGGGGAGGATGAAATCTAGAGTGAAAAAGCCTTCATTTAAGAGTATGCCAAATGCTTCCTTATAGCATTTGAGTTCAAAAGACTAAAGTCCTTTGGGTCCGGTTTATTTATGTAGCTTTCATTAGAACTGAGCTTCATTAATGAAAATATGCAAAATAAAACAAGGACATCTCTTCAAAGTTGAAATATATACATTATGAGAGTGGGATTTGTGCTTAATCTAGGAAGCTGTGAGTTAGCTGCAGTACAATGTTCAGCTGTTGCAAAGGGTCTTACCTGTACTGACCTTTAGTACTCAGCTGGTTCTCTGACTTCCTGATTTAGTTATTGTTTCTTTGGATGTAAACTTTTAGAATCATTGGTCAGGTGTCTATGTGCCTGGCTTCTGAAGTGAAGGGTTTGAATGCAGCTGAGAAAATGATTGCCAACTTGTTTATAAAGTGGTCTCTGTTTTATGAAGAAATATTGTTAGAGTTCTCTTTGCTTGGACTGATGTTGAGACTGTGTGAGCATCCTGAGGGATATGGCAGTGGGCACTCTTTGTTTCTCTGACTGCCTGTCCAGAGTTTCTGGATGATGAGAAGCTGTAATAGTTCTGCTCATTATTTTTAAAGCTGAAAATAAGGAAATATAGGCAAGCATGCTTGTAATGCCAAGTGTGCAGCCAGTTTATTTAATTATTTTTTAATTGCTAAGTAGTATTTTGCTGTCTTCATTTTTTTGGGTTTTATGTTGTTAACTTTTGTTTTTGTTACTGTTTTTCTGGAATCAAGACCATAGCTCAGACTTGTGTGTTGGTGGATATAGAGGGTATTTTTTTAGAAGAGCATGTGTATATGGTGCTTACTATAGCATCAGCATGCTGTCAGGCCAAGACTGTATTTACTGGGCCTCCTAAGATGCTGCAAAATATCGTGTGGGTCCCAGTTTGGAGAGAGACAGACAAACCAATTGGGATATCAAAGAGCTTGTTTTCTGCCCAGCAGTATTCCTTGTGTGATCGGTTTTGGAACCTCTCTGACATTGTTAATGCAGGAGTAATGCACAACAAGCAGCTTGCTGTGTTAATGAGAAAGCTTAAGCCCATCTCACAGTTATCATAAAAACAGAGACTTAATTTTTAAAGTGCAGTCTTGTCACAAATGAAACTGTTTGGGACTGAGGAAAAAACAGGAATCATGTAGTAGCTTAAATTTGTGATTATTCTGGATGGCAAGCAGGTTTCTCTACATTGAGGAGTACATTGTGTGCATTTATTTGGACTTTGGAATCATCTGTTTCTCTTGATTTCCTTGGTTTTAAAGAGGAGGAATGTGTAGAAAACTTAAATGCTTGCAACATATGGCTGAAATACTGCGTATACCAGAGATCTAAAAATCAAAGTTGCAGTTTCCATGACAACTGTAGCTGAGCCAAAGAGTTATTTTCCTAAAGACAGCAGCCATGCACAGCTAAAGTTCAGAGTCTGGGAATCTGATTGCTAGAATGCTTTAGGGTCCACATATAGATCTCCAGGGAGGTGCTATTTTTGTTTGTACCTACTTGTAACTTAGAGTGTCACTTGTTCCCAGCTACTGCCTACAAAACACTCTGATGGGAGTAGTGTTTTTATGATATCTAATTGATATGTCTGACATGTTGCAGATGGGAATAGCAAGCTAAGAATTAATGGCACTTTGGCAAAGAGGAGATTTAAATGGAAAATAGGGCCATTTCTATCTTTTAATTTTGAGTGTGGGGAATGATGAAGGCTTTGAACTGCAGCTTTCTCTAATCTGAAATCTTTAAATGAATACGCATAACCAGATTCTTTCTATGCAAAGACTCTCTGATCTTGATTACAGGAAAAATGAGGCTATTCAACTTTTCTGCTGTAGTGCCACTATGTTTCAGTCATATCAGGTGGAAATTTAACTTTTCTTCCTTCTATTGCTAATTGTTCATGTCTTCACAAAATATGAGAATTGAGTCTTGGCCACAGTTAGTCAAGATAATCATGTGGATGAACCAGTATTGTAAGTATGACCAGTTTTGTGTAACCATAGTGTTGCATGAATGTATTTATCGTGCGTAACTCCAGTTTAATTTGGATTTTAGAGTGTTACTGGAACAGAAATACGAGATTAGTTACTATTTACCCTTTTTTGAGTGTCCAGATAGAGAGAGGAATCGAGTGGATTAACCAAATCTGTCTGCAAGTCATTTTGTTCATCCAGGCTACCCAGCAGAGAAGCTTTATTTTACTCAACTGAAGCAAATATTTCAAGTAATTTTTTTGGCTAGTCTCCAATTTCATTTAAATATCTTTAAAATTATAAAACAGGTAATACAGACATTTTAATTTTGGTGAGCAAAAGCCCTATTACTTAAAAAGGGAAGAAATAATAATAATATACTGTCATTTTTTCCCAATTAAGAAGTAACACTTTTAATAATGAAAACTCTTAAAAGTGTAATTGAACTTTCAATAACCTCATTACTGTACCTGGTTGGCATTACTTTGATTTGAAGAGTTCAAACCTTTTCTACTGGGATAGCCTGCATAATAATACAATTGTTCCTTTTTTCTCTTCTGACTCCCCTGTATTGACATATCTCAGTGGCAGTATTCAGGTTTGATAATTGTTTCTGGAATATTAATTCAAGAAAATTTAATCCTCTGGTGATATGAGTTAGCCTTTCCGAATCTGCTCTTACATGTCCATGTGAAAACCAAGCTGGTAGTCATAGGCAATTGATGTTAGCACAGTAGATTGAAGCTAAGTGTTTAGAAATCCGGTGCCTCTCCTTCATAAAAGAGCTCTGATTCATGTTCCCAGATGTATTTTGCTATCTTGGCTTAAGTGATGCTCTGCCTCATGGGCCTGACCTTCCCCTCTGCCAAAGGTAGTGCTCCTTGACAGAGATGGTAGAAGGGACTTTGTGCCAACTCATATACCCATTTACACTGATATCCCTGATATTTTCTGTGATATGAAATGTCTTTCTAGGTTCACTGATCAGAAGTTTGCAAATACAATATGAACTAATGAATAAAGCTCTAGTAATAAAGAACAGAAAAAATATTAAAAATATTAGCAAATGCTTAGCAACAGATTATCTCCTGCTTTTCACAATTTGGAAAGGATTTGTGGACAATGCTACTTATGCCCATTCTCCTCAAGTCAGCACTTTGTGTCATCAGTGTGGACACCCTCTTGATTTAATGATACAAATGAAGATTGCAATAGAAGTTTTAAGTTGTTTTTTTAAGTGACACTGATTTTTGGGGACATATTTAGAAATTAATCTGTATTTCCTGAGAAATGGTTTTACAGTTGTTTGGGTTTTTTTTGTTATTCCATTAAATAACTAAATATGCTATAACTTTTGTCATTGAAGCCTTGGCTCATGCATCAGATTTTGAAATGAAATTTGTAGATGGCATTCTTGGAAAAAGTGCAACTGAAATGGAACATTTTTCTTTTGGTTCCTTGGGTACTGCAGATGTATCACAGACTTAACATGGATGTCACCGAACCAGAATTCTTAAGTACTATTTTCAGAACCAGTACACTAGAAAACAAGACCTTTCACTTCAATTTTTCTTTGCCTCCAAGCTTAGGTGATATCCCTCCATTTCTATAAATTACATGAGTCCACATCACAGCAAAATTGCAGATATTTTGAGCAATATAGGTTTATATGTGCAAGCTCTGTCATCTGACATGATTCTGCACATTACTTGTATGGAAGAACATAATTGTCTTTGTTTTAATTTAATAGCAAAAAATCGTTACATTTTGCTAGGTTTCAACATGGACTTTTCATTACTGGTCTTCAAGGCTTTTCTTAAAGAGTGATTTTTACTTTGGGGAGACTGTAAACGAGAATAGCTCTTAAACCTTGCACATCCTCATTCTGGGGGTTACTAAACACATGAGAAATCATTCTGTAATTCAGAGTCCGTATCGCTCTAATTAGTGTTAATAAAGTCTGGCCAAAATATTTAAAATCAAGCTATATTTTTGCTTCTTAGAGGTTTCATAGTGCATGATGTCTGGATTCCAAACTTGTCTTCTATTACTATAAACTGAAAGATAACTGGAATATGAAATCTTTCTGTTCCATAGTTTTAAATTGTAATACAAACATACTTGTTTAGCTAAGTAGTTGCAACTTAAAATTTTATTTGGAACTTAGATTACACAAGTTGCCGGTATTGACATAATCCTGCTGACCAGGACATTGTACAGTGGGGTACTTGGAAGTTTACTAGTAGGCATAGACTTTTTTTTATGTTTAGAACAGTTCTTTCAAAAAGTCCATCAAGCTTCAGTCCTGAGCAGATAATGTGATTGATTACTTTTAAAGCAAGACAAGGTTGGATGAATAACTGAAAAATAAATTACTAAAATACAGACTTAAATAGTGAATACTATATGTTGATGCAAGTTGGTGGAAAAAAAATAAATGGTTTTAATCTTTGTCTTTTTTCTACATAAAATTAGTTGTACAGATGTAGGTTATCTTCTTATTGTCTGGTATAATCGGTGTAAGCTTGTCAGTTGTATTTTAGAATTTGGAAGTCTGAATGGGGCAGATACTTAGAAATTTTTTAGAATTATTATATTACCCAGTGTTGGTTTTAAATAGCAATTTGATCTTGGCAAGATTAGCTTGTGGCTTTCTAGCTGAGGTTGAATAATGAAATATTTAATGCAGTGACGAGTTGTGAGGTTTCGAATAATGGTCTGGGTCTATCAAGATCAACTTTATGCTTTGTGAGTTTTTTTTAATGGTGATCAGCGTATAAATAATGTACTAGATTGTACCCTTAGCCAATCTGAGCTTATGTTGTAGTAGAGGTCACTGAGTGAAACTTCCTACTTTCTGAGCAAAGACTTCAAACTACTAGTTAAAACATTGTAACTAATTGCTCTATGTGTTGGGTTAGGATCATGTAAGAACACGCGGTACTGTGACTTATGACCAAGGAAAGGGATGAAGTGAAAACAATCATAATTCTGCTGAAAAGTGTTTAAGCATTCTCTGACTAGTCTAGTAAGTGGGTTTTAATTAGTTACTTGTGAGCAAAGAACAAATATTTATTAATGGCATTTGGAAAGGAGGATAGTGCAAAATAGTTACCCTGAAAACTCTCTGCCAGGTTATTTTCTTGTTTCTTTTAAGTGCAGAAATTGAAAATGTGAAGTGTGCTTTTTCAGATCCTTGAAAATACTTTGCTGTATTTCGTACTATTCTATGGTGTCTGACTTTGTGTTGTATATCTATTTTATTTTTGTTTTAGGACTTTACAAATCTCTGCTTTTAGAAGCAGAAAGATAGGGAAGATAGGCATTTAAGTCTGCCTGCAGACCAGACAGACTTACTAACAAAAAACAATTTATGTATTTCTTACTAGTAAAAAGCAACACCAAACACAAAAACCCAAGCCCCAACTCATCCTCTTGCCTCCACTTTTGTGGTCTTCCTTTGTTGTTATGTTTCTGACTATAAAGCTTACATATGACTTGTGAATTTCAACTTTTTATATACCATACACATAAATTAGAACAAGAATGATTTACTAAGAATGTAATGATAACTAGGAAGTAATGATCTAGACAGTTTTTCCTGTGTCACAGTCACATATATTTGCAATAATCTGCTATAGTAAGGCATTGAATATGCACTTACTCCCGTTTTTTTGGTGATACTTCCACTAAAGGTATATAAAAAAAGTGTAACTTGCAATACCTGTGGAATATTGCTTAACATTTGCATAAGCAGACATTTACCAAATTGTACCAAGAGGGAAAATGCAACATAATCATATCATAATTGCATAATCAATTCACTGTGATTATATTTTCTCCCTTGATGCAATTTAGTAAATGGGAGTTCTGGTGAATATGAAGCGGAGTTCCTCGCTTACAGTGATTTGTTTAGTTAGTTTTGGGTGGCTTTTTTACTTTAGAAATAGTAAGAAATATTTTTAAACATAATTAAATTCAGGATGTATTTCTCTAATGACCTTTCCACATTGCACAGGTTTTTTCATGGAGGTTAGACCTGTTTTTCATGGTTTAAATGTCTAGATTCTGTGTAGTCTAGATTTAAACCAGAATAACATGAAAAACTAATGCTTAATATGAAACTCTTTCCATTAGTATTCATTTGATTATTCAACATGTGTAACATTCTCTTACAGTAGTTAGGGATGTAGCAAGTCTTTGTGAGCAAAAAAAGGTGACAAAAGAAAAAGAGCTTGAGATGTGGAAACTACTTTTATTGTATGGAGGAAAACTATTTCCTAGTTAGAATAAATACAAGAAAATAAATATTGGGAGTGTTAGTATAACAGAAAGGCACTTGTCAGGTAAATTAGGTAAGTTTAGTTCAAAGCTTAGTGTAATTGTCTTATTTGTGCAAGGCATCACTCAATGGTAAGCAAAATGTGGAGTATTGCTGATATTTATTTATACGCATTGTACTGTATTTAAGACTTCATGGTGTGGTTGTATAGAGTGGAGCACATATTCTAGTTGCAGTTACTGAAACAGGGATAGATGTCTTTATGTGGGCAACTAGTCAAAAGTGGTTTTCCTGTTTTAATGAAGTGTAATGTTGTGGAGGCAGAGGAGAGAAAGCAATAGGAGATATATAGTTATGTGATCCTCACAAGTACCTTAGGCATATAAATTAAGCAGATGCTTTTACTTTAAACTGTATTGCTATTATAGGTTTTCCGCATTTTCACACAAGGTAAGAGTCCAGGGCTTTGTGTATGTCAGTGGGTGTCACTGGGAAGCTCTACCATTAAAAGTGAAATGCAAAGTCTGCTGGTATATGGAGTAAATCACAACATAGTCATAGCTTTATAACTCTGATTTAATAAAAAAAGGAATGTAAGCTCTGCTCTAAGAAAGGTAGTCACTAATACATACAATCAATAGTGATTCTTGGAAGGAATGGATGAGCATTGAAAAGATGCACTCTTTAAGCAAAGAGACACATTGCTTCATTTCTCTTCATGCACTTCAACAACCTGACAAACTTTTTTGTTGGTTCTGAGGCTTCCAGCCAGGACTTTTTGCAATGTAAAACTAAACAGGTTTGGCTGCTTATATTGCTAATGGAGAAGATATTGAAGGCCTAGGACAGAGGTCCTTCTCTGGATCTAGCTGTGCTTATAGAAGTTGCTGCTGCCCATCTGGAGGTTGCTGCCCTCACTGTTTCCCTCAATGAAAAAAGGGATTGTGTGCATGCTTCCTCATCTGCTTCAGGCTGGTAATTTAAACATATGATAAAGGCAGATATGATCTACATCACCTCACCTTGCCTGAGGTTGTTTTAGGAGAGCTCATTTTATCCTTAAACATGATTTTTCCAGAGGGAAGGAAGTAAGTAATAGCTGATAAAGGTGAGCAGTCAAGAATTGTAGGGTACAGAGTTTTTTGTCAGCGTCAGTCTATGACCTGGGAAGTACTTGCTTATTAGGATTGTGCAGATATAACTTAATGATTTCCTTAATTCGATATGAATTAAGTTACATGATTTCTCAAGTCTGAAATTACCTAAGCAATATTTATGACAGCAACTGGTGGTTTTGTTTGTTTTGAACAAGCACATCAAACATAAGTATCTACTTTGGTAGTGATGGACAACATCCTACTGATTTTGCAAGCAAAGTGTTCAACTATTTTACAGTATATTCACACAGATGGGTTAAAACAATTTTGAAGTTATTATGAAAAAATATTGCCATGTAAACAAGTGAAAAGAGCCCCAGATACAGGATCTCATAGATTTTAAATGTGACTAGTCCTATACCAGTGCATGGAAATACTCACATGCTTAATTATCTTGTTGAACTGGAAGCTGAGCTATTAGCAGTATCTTCAACCAGTACAGGATTAGATGTTTATCTCACTTACATGCAGAGGTCCAAGAATTAAACTCCTGAGGCAAGTTGTTGGTGAATGTGCTCTCTAACTAGGCTCTCCTCCCTTTCTGGAACACTGAGCAGAGCTTTTTCTATTAGGATAAATAAATGTAGCTTGCAAAATTGCTTTAGCGATGTGTTACTGGTTTAGAATTTCTAATTTTAGGAAGTAGTTCTACAAACATCTTGAAATACACAACTTATATTTGCTAACTTTTTCTTTCAAATTTGTATCCCTTATGTAATTAAATAGTTTTTAGGTTTTGGTAAGGCTTTTTCCTGAAAACTGAGTGTAGTTATACTAAAACGTAGAAATCTTGTTGGAAAATTGTGTGGCTTGTTTTATTTTGTTGTTTGTTTGTTTGTTTAAATTAGCTTTAAAAAAGACATCTTAAAAGATGAAAGGCAGTCTAGAGTCCAGACATTTATTCATTCCTCTATGTTCTAGATGTCTTAGGAATGTACTTTGAAATGCATTATTTCTGGCAGCAATGCTGACTTAGGCGTACTCCCACTCCTCTTTCCCTTGCTCCATATTTCAAATTCTGTGTAATCTTTGTGGGATACAGAGGGAAACTTATTCAGAGACTCAGTCTACCATTTAGCAGCTGTGGTATTGGGAGGCAGAAGGACAGAAAGAGCAGGGAAGAATGTGGATATATGCTTAAATATTGGTATATTGGGGGTGTGTGTTCTGCTTCTCTCCTTCATTTTTCTGAAAATAGATATTTTAACATAGAAGCTATCTTCTGAGGTATTGCTTCTAGACATTGGAACGGGAAATTACTAATTTGATTTCACAGTAGGGGTAGCAGGAAAAAGATTAAAAAATATACCCCCAAAATAACTTAGTTTTGTGCTCTGTAAGAATAGATTCCCCGTCACCACTGTGTACAATTAAACTATTAATGAAGGCATGGTTGAAGGTGTTTTATCCCATTGTATATGAGCTTTGAAGAAGAGTAAAGAATGATAGGTAAAGGGGACAGAAAAATGACAAGGATTGATGTTTATTTCTAGTTTGTCTTAAATTGGTGTGTTGGAAGTCACTGGAAGCAAGACTTCATAAAAGATGGAAGATTGCAGTTCAGGACTCAGGAAAGAGTCTTAATTGTTCTACAACACTTCCACTTCAGCATCAGATGTAGGTTATTCCATAGTCCCTGTTTTATCTACATCTTCCAGGGCAGCTGTTCCTTGAGAAGTCAGTAGAGATGTTGTACTAGTGCTTTTCTATCTATTCGTTGAACATTCTTTGTCTAAATCTAAAAGAGACAAGGAGTGAGAAAGCTAACTGACATGCATTTCAGTTTTGCTAAAGACAGTGATAGTTTTGGGCAGAAGATGCAGCGGTTTTAGAAATTAGCTGGATGGGTAAATGCAGTTTGATTTGAAGGCATAAGGCCTGCAGTTGTGAAGGTGAACTGCAGTCTGAGTTGCGAGAGATTTACTGCTTGTTCTTTGCATAGCCTGAATAGCCAGGAAAATATATTTGTCTCCAGCTGTCCAAGTCATTACAGCTTTTCTTTGAGGATTTGAACAAAACTACAGGTATCCATCTTAGTCATCTTCGGACTTGATTACTGTAGCACACATTTTCTTTACCTGCTTTATGCCTGATGTTCTGCTCTAATCAGCATTTCCAAGTGAAACTGCCTTGTAATTGGGCTTGCTAGTCTAACATTGCATTATTTACAAGTTTACTCTTGCAATTGCTTAGCATTTGATTATCCGACATTTCATATACCCAAAGACTGGCTTTATGGGGCATGTATTGATATATATATTTATATGGATGCACTTGCAGCCTGCTCAATTAAGACCATTCTGGTTTTCATGAGAGCCTGAATCTTACTATTTCGAAGTCTTGATACATTGATCTGAGCTGTCTGTGTGGATTATTAAATTTTTTTTAGCCTCCTTGCTTACTGAGTTCCCTTCCATCTTACATTTTTCTAGCTTGAACAGATTCTCTTTAGGTCTTGTTTTTTGCTTTATACAACTGGTAGCGTCTCTTGCAGTTACTATTAGAATAGCACTATTTTTAAGCCTCTGAAAATATTTGAAGTTCTGAACTTATTTATTAATAAGGCTTCACTTAGGACAGCAGTAAAATTAGAAGAGTATAGGGATTGTATCTGGAATTTGCAGCTGCGGAAAATGGTATTCATGGGTTCTTTATGCCCACTTGGTATCACACCCATACACCCCCAGACCCTCAAACCAAGTTATCAGTCTTTTTTCAGGCTTGAAAATTTGGAAGGTCTAACAATTACTGCAGAAAACAGCCAATTTAACTGTTGGTACTTCAAACAGAACTTCCTTACACATATAACCTGGAATACCTTTACAGATACAGCACTTAGAAGTAAATGCAACACTATAAATTGTGTCTGAAGAAATAAATAAATACCTTGCCAAATAGTCAGTTTTATTTATGGCCTGACATCTTACTTGTGCCGTTGGACATATAGACTTAGACAAGCGTATTTGAGAAGGTACTTTAGAAATATTTCTCAGCCCTAGCGCTAAAGAAAACCCATTGACCTGTAAAGGTACACTTCTGAGTGCTGTATGTTCATCTGGATAGCAAATGTACTTTGTTATTCATTATTGGTGCTAGTGATCCTGAAGATGTTCTAATGCATACTTAACTCAGGTTTTCCTCTGCACTTGCAATCAAATGTTATGCTCTTTTCATCAGATTTGGTGTAACAATAGCAAAGGATGGCACTCAACATTTAGTTACAAAAATAAAGATTAAAAAATTCAGGAAATAGCCTGATGCAAATAGTGTATATGTTTGTAGGACAAGGCTTTTGTTTTCTTCTTCACCCTTAATGTATAAGTAATGGGACTGTCCTTGACCTCAGGACACTTTACCTGCCTAGGAGGAAGATTGCATTTTTAAAAAAAATTATTTCTCTGCATTTCCTCTGGATACCATATTGCTGACTATTGTTTTTAATAACACATGAACTCTGATGCCCTCCATCTCCAGGAAAGTATTTTGAAGAAAGTCCTCTATCCCATCTTGCAATACAGGAATATCTCTGCTGCATATGTTCATAAAAAACAGTGTGACACAAGGGAAGCAAAACGACTCTTGAATGAAATAATTGAAGTTACTGCTGGGAAAACACCCAGTATAATGGAAAATAAGGAAGAGAGAAACAACTCCAATTAAGGCTATAAATACCATTTTATTGCAGTGGTGAACAGGAAGTCCTAGTAGGAAACTGGTTGGTCAGTGACAAAGTGCTTGAATTTGAATGTATTTATGAAACATACTCTAGATACTTGTTGCAAATAGATGAGTAGCCTATTACCCCTTACTTCCTGTCATTTTTTTTTCCACAGCTTATGTAAAATCTAGAATTTCTTTTAATTTAAAAGGTAGAGTATCAGTTTTTCCTCCTGACACCTTCACAATTGATTTGCCCAGGAAAAGTGCAAAAAATCAGTTATTTAAAAAATGTGTTATAGAATCTAAATGGAAATATTTACCCTGGTTTCCATTCATGTGAGGGAAGAAGAGATGAATAAGACCATTCAGATCATATTTGGTATGTTGTAACACTTAAATTCTTAATAGAGTTTCAGATTATAAAGTCAGATCAGGTGGTTATATTTTGTGCACAAAATGAGGCGAGAAGAGAGACTTCACTTTACTATAAATTTTAATTAAATTCCAGAATATGTTGACAGTCTCTTCAGTGCATCAGTAGGGCCGCACTAAAATGCTTGCAGTTTTCCTTAGGGAATCTTCCATTACTTTAAAATGTACAGCAAACTAGTCATAACAGTATTTTCTAGTGAAAATAGTGGTGAATTCAGGCCTGTTTTTTACATTGTTGTTACCAGCTCAGCTTATTTTTGCTTCCAGAAAAATTTGGTACAGTTTGTAGTGGTATTTCCAACTATATTAGATGTGCTGGCTTACGGGTATAGTGCATTATAAACACCATTAACTCCTTGATAAAAAAAAAAAGAATGTAAATAATGTCTGTAATATGCAGAAGTCAACTGGGGCTTATTTGCATAGACAGAGGTTGCGTGCTGATTGATGGCATCCATTACAGTAAGGCTGTATTTGTTTTAAACAACAAATGGGTAATTAAGTGCAGACTGCCAGGTATAGAGGGAAGTCTGGATAGAGAAATTATAGTTCTGATCTCATTGATTTGTTCTGCTGTGGGACTATTGATTCCTATTTGTAAATGTTTCTTATTAGGGCTGTAGAAAAAGCTGGTAATAAGGAAACTTGTCATAAACTTACACATTTCTCTAAGTGTTACTAAAAAGTCACTTTTAGGGAATTTAGTTTAAAAAAACTAATTTAGATTGCGTAGTTCTGAAAGCGGTAACTGGTCTAGGGAGCTGTAAGAGTTATACAGCTCTTCAGGCATTAAAGTAAATATGGAAGCTGGGAACAGGTGGAGTGGGTTATCTTCCTGAGGTTCTATCACTAGACTTTGGAATATCTTGAATGATAAAATATATTGTATGAGAGAGAGCATGTATTTCCAGAACCTTAAACATCTCAGGGTGCTGAGTCATCTCATATAAACTATAGTATTACCTAAAAAGGTTGGAGCAGATGATCCTTGAGGTCCCTTCCAACCTGGCGTTCTATGGTCTATGATCTAATTTTCTAAAGTCTAATTAGTTAATATTTATAATTCATTGGGTACATTAGGTTACGGATTGATGGTTGTTATTCTAGCCAGCAAGTGAAACCTACTGATTGAAGATAAACTGTGGTCAGTATTAGATATGCTTTGAAAATTTTATTTAAACTCTTAATTCAGTTTTTAATTGTGTGAAGGGTGAACATACCATTGTATGTACGGGGTTTTTTAATGAATCTAGTGATTAATGCTTAGAATATTAGTTTACCTAATGCCTCCAAGAAATCCAATGAGTATGTGTGATTGAAGTGACAGATAATAATACTGGTCATGGAAACTGCAAGGAGCAAATAATTGTTTTCACCTCCAGAAGCACAAAGAATTGATTGAAGTATTTCATGTCATGTACACTGTGGTTAATAATCTCTTTTAAAAAGTCATTACAACTTGTAGTGGGGGGGAAAGGGAACATGTATCTTGAATAAATCTGCCAGAACTTCTTTCACCTAGGTTTTAAGCAGCTCAACCACTCTACTAAATCATTACTGATAGAGAGCAAGCAACATCATATGGTACCAGACCTTGCTATAGCAGTAACTGTAAAGCTTGCAAGTCTCAAGAAACACTCAGAAAAATAAAGTACATAAATCTTGTGTGTGTGCAGCCACAACTGCATTTTTACTCTGTCCATGTGGAAACCATGTTGGTGGATCTAAAATACAAGGACAAATTCTGAAATAGTTTATTGGTAAACATCTAACTGCAATGTAATACTGTATCACTGATATCTTGGTCCTTACTCTCAGGGAAAAACACAAGATGTCTAGGTAAGATAAATCTGATAAATGAGATTTAAAATTTCATTGCGTAAACCTTGTACTTGATAGATACACTGTTTTTTATTGTTCCCCCCCAAGTCTTCACTAACAGATATGCAGCAATATTTCTGTCTTTCTATACAGGTACCAGCAACTTGGTCCCATGCTAATGGGGAACTTTGAAAACCATTTTCTCTCAGGGGACCTAATTAGTATAGTTAAGTTTAACTAAGCACAGTTCTCTAAAACTGTAACTAGTTCAGAAAGTGTCATTTTTGGTCAGACCTGGCACTTCAGAGACTGAACACTTGCCCACCTGTTGGTTTGTTTTTCTCCTCATGTAGATAATTTTGTGTGATTTAAAGTGCACCAGAGAAATTAGTAGGGAAAGGTAAACTTTTGATGACAAAACTTTTTTTCTGATAGTTGTTTGATGTCTATTGTCATTCTCAAAGGAACACAGTGATTTAACTTTTTTTATATAAGATACTGCACTGCATTCAAGAGCATGGTTGAATTATCTGCCCTGAGTGTCAGCTTCATTGCTATCTTGACAGTATCTCAGCAGTATGCAAGATTCAAACATTGCACAATTTGCCCTTTTAATCCAGGTACTTCAGTGTTAGGTGCCCAAACAGGTAATTTTATGCATATTAGAGAACTGCACTAATAGCAAAATAGGGCATAAGGTAATACTGCAGTAAAATAAATCCTATCTAGCTATTTGTCAAAACATTCTGGTGAAGAAGTAGAAAATAAAATATGCGTTCTGGTGTGCAGCTTAAGTTTCTTTTCAGAGAAACAAACTTGAATAAGATTTCAAGACACCTTCCTTGAAATATCAGCTGTTCTATTGGATGAGTCAGGGCTACAGAGAACCATGACAGGTCAAACTGATACTATGATTGAGGTTACACAGAATCACACAGAATTGTCACAGTCAGAAAAAGCCTCTAGGATCACAGAATCCAACCGTCAACCTGGTCTGAGCCCGCCCGGCATTTAAGCAGTCCGGCTTTACGTTCCCGTGTGCGTGTATGTGCCAACAGCTCCATTGAGCTATGCTTCTTCGTTTATCAAATGGGAAGATACATCTTCTGTTTTCAAAGGAGTTTTGAGAGGTTAAATCCATACATTCTGGAGGCACGTAGATTTCATGGCAGAGGTGGTCATTGAGGTCCTTTAGAAATTCCTAAGGTACAAAAAAGCACCACCTTGCACTGAAAGGCTCTAGACATAATGATCAAATTAAGGATAATTGTCTACCAGTTAGGTTACTTTTAGAAGAATTCCCTTTTTTCCCCTATACTTTTAAAAGTCTTTAATACAGAAGATCCTTCATTTTAGCAGTATACCTATTGGAATCAAATAGCTATAGATAAATGCAATTAAATTTTCTTGGCATCAGCTGTGTTATTCTTCCTCACTACTTCTATGAAAAAGTTCTTCTTTAATATTAAAAACGCTCTCCTTGCTAGGAATTTAAGCTTTGAGGCCAATATTAATGTAGTAAATAGTTGCACTCATTTATAAATTTGGTAATGACACTATGGTGGGTTGTTTCCCTCTCACCGGAAGTGAAAGAGAGGAAACTGGAGCAGGTTCCTGGGAGGAAAGAGCAGCTCCATTACAACACTACAGCTCTTTGTGACACTCCAAAGTGGGGTAAAAAAGAAATAAAAATAAATCATTGTAGGTTTGGAGGTGTGTTTTTAGAAACGGTGTTGGGCAGTCAAGCTCTGTGAGCTATCAGAAACTCAGATGGGAAATAGTTTTCCAAGGACTAAAGTTCTTGCCAGGTACATTCTCTCTGGCTACTCTTCCAGTTGTGGAATCTGGGATAGTAGCTGGAGGGAGGAGCAGGGAAGGACTTGGTTCTACATTTTGAGTCGACATGAGACTCAGCCAAATGTGACAACTTTGTGCCATCCTTGTGGAGCTGCATTTAAAAGCGTATTTGTAGGTTCTTTTCACGTGGTCAGTGGCTTCTCTGATCGTGCCCATGAAGATTTTTACAAGAAAAATCTTCCAACCAGAAACTGTTTACTTTTCTGTTACTTTGAAATACATGTTCTATGACTGGCAATGATTCTGTTCCTTTAATGTTCATTTAAAGCTATGAGAAAGCATATTGTCTGTTAATCTTTATAAGCTTATTCACTAGTTTTGATTTCTGTTTTCCAGTGCACTGTAAGCATCAGGCTAAAACTATTTGCAGCAACAGTAGGTTTATGGTTTATTGTATAAAAAATTTTATTTATCAAAATATGTTTTACAAACTTTTAACTACCTTAATAACACTCCTCAGGAAAAGCAAAAAAATTCAATCTAATATGGTGTTTAACAAAATGTAAATCAGACCAATCATGAGTTGTGAAACTTTATGTATTGCTATATTAAAGTTGATCTCAAAATCTGAGTTTTTCCAGCCTGCATTAAGCTTCAGATCTATGTTTATTTCTTGCTGTACAAATTTAATTTTGTTAATGTATTGTCTGACTCCTAATGAGTAATTTGCAAAAGAGTGGACTGACACTTTCTCAACATACTGCGTTTGCATCTTAATGAAAATTTTCTGCTTGGTCATGATCAAAATAGAAATACGTTTACATAATGTTAATCAAGCACTTGTTCTTAGCATTTGGAAAAGGGCAAAACTTATATTTAATTTTTAATGTGTGCATCTCTTCAACACTAATTTAACAACTAGTTTAAATTAAAAGTTGCTATGTCATTGAAAACTAATATTAACTATCCCTTCTACAAGCTCTGTATGAAATGTTCTTTTAAGATGCTTTATAGGTTGGTATTTTATAACTCATTCCTATATACATAAATATTATGTGAACTTACCTGAACTTTCCCTAATCTTTCTTAACATTTTAAATTTAGGTGATCACTTTCCATTTTTAGCTATTCATGGATTGATAATTCAGACTGTATGAAGCAGTTCTGTCCTTTATCTTCATTCTCACAGGTAGAAACCACAGTTTTCTTTCTGTCATCTTCTCACTAGATAAATAATCCATTATCACTGTTAAAATGCAGAGCTTCAAGCTGCGCCTTTTAATCTGGTAAGCTTGCACAGCTTGTTTTCTTCTGGAAAAACATCATGTCTGTGTACAGGTTTAGGACAATAGCAGGAAGAGGAAGTTAGGCTGGTAATGGCAAAACAAAGACAACTTACTTTTGCTGGGTAATATTTATCTATATATGGTGACTTTGTTCTTGTGAATTGTTTTATTAGAGCCATTAATTTACTGAGAATACTTCAAATTTTCTCTTGTTTGCCCTTATGGAAAACAAAGAGTGTTCTGGCTTTTGCCAGCCCAAACTTTTTGATAAAATGCTTTCCTGCCAGAACTTCCTCTTCACCCCTAGCAGTGCTTCCTAGATGAAGCAAAAATCGTAAGAGGATCAAACTGAGAAGTGTGCTTTGGTCCTGGTAGATCAATTTTACTGTATTTTGATAGAAGTTTATCTGTCCTCAGTTTCCTTCAGCTCTCTGCTGTGCCTTCATTGAAAGTTATGTCATCGTTCGTGGTTTATTGTACTGCCTTAAGCCACTGATGGAGATAGTTTGTGGTAAGAGGGTACAATGGGACGTAAGGCTGAGGAGGAGCAGATACATGGCTCATTCCTTGTATGAAATGGTACTTCCCAGCCTCTACTGTGTCTTTCTGAGCTGTTCTGGGCAATATTTGAGAGTCCAGAGGAGCTGACAAGTATTTTACTGACACCTGAAATTTTAGGAAAGCCAAACAAAAGCACGAAATGTCTGCCATCACCTTTACTACAAAAACTTTGATAGAAGCAGACACTCTGGTAGTAAATCACAAGTTTAATGATGAGCCTTGAAAAGACAATTACTGGTTTAGATTTCACAGGGAGTTTGACTGGTTTACAGAGTGTACATAGTAACTGAAGATGTATAATAAGAAGATGATGGTGTATAATTTGAAGATTTTGTTCCAATGAGGAACTGCAGTGTTTTAATAGTCCATGTTCCTTCTGAAAGGAAAAGTCAATTTGTAATAGCTGCTTCTAAAATAGATATTGGCAATGGACTCCCCTTGTGAGAGAAGTAAGAGTGACTGAGTATTTTCCCGGTGAAATCAGAAGTCTAATGTCTTTACCTCATTCTTTCAAAGATACATGGGCACTGTTTAATTTTTTTACTGTCATTAGATATTCCACTAGGTCTCTGCACTTCAAGGATGGAAAAATTGATCCCTTAGTGTAAGTTTCATTTGCATAAGTATGCTATATCTTTGCTGTATAATTTTAGTCCACCAGTATGAGTGGCAGATATTACATGTCTGGAACCTGAATAATTCTTTAATATATGACATTTGTCTATTTTTTGTCAGTCAAGGGTTAGTTTCATTTTACAGAATAGTTGAATAGGGAAACAATGATTAAAGTACCAGTTTCAAGCATCTAGCCTATGTATTAGTCATCAGCATGCTTGCTCTATCAATGTTTTAGTCTGTGTATGAATTTTGTTGGGTT
Source organism: Apus apus (assembly GCF_020740795.1). Taxonomy (NCBI): domain Eukaryota; kingdom Metazoa; phylum Chordata; class Aves; order Apodiformes; family Apodidae; genus Apus; species Apus apus. The sequence goes on along the minus strand of NC_067288.1, from coordinate 16,279,314 downwards.
TTTTGGTTGCTTGGTTTTGGCTTTTTTTTGTTGTTTGTTTGTTTGTTTTTTTGGTTGATTGGTTTTTGTTTGAGTTTGTTTTTTTTAATGAGGCATAAAAATGCATATAGCTAACTTGGATTGGGAGATAGAACTCTAAAAATATAGCATAGAGCAGAAATCAAAACCAACTGAAAAAACCCAAATAGTTCCTTTTGTCATAGTGTAGTTATGATCCAGATGTTGATATATGTAAGAAAACTTAAGAACAAACATTTCCAGGTGATTTTTTTTGTCTGCTGTTCACAGCTTCTTCAGGGTGAAGGTGAAATCTTTCCAGAAAGCATCCATATATTACCAAAGATAAATATCTAATGAAACATTTAAAAATTAAAGTTGAGGTAGCAAATGTTGGCTAAAGGATGGAATTTGTGAAATGAGCAAAATTCTTATTTTAACTGAAAAAGGCGTAATTTTTGTTTATTTCCCATAGGTTGTGTTTGTCCAGAGAGAGCTATCTTAAAGCTGCCATTAGCTTAATCTGGGGACTGCTTCTGCATCAATAAAATGTGGATTTTCTTGGATAAGAATAATCTGTCTAAGTATTTAGCTGTTTTATTTCTGTTGCTTTGTTTTTAATTGTAAATGAAAACTAGGCAACAGCAACTTAGATGCCAGCATCTTAACATTTGGAAGTATTTAAGACCGAGGAGTAGGGGCTTCAGTGTGCTGAATAAGAACCAGGATAGTTTAGGCAATACTAGGGAAATTTGATACTGGAATATGAAGAGTTGAAGGCTTGGTGTTTGAAATAAAGCCATTGAAGGGTGGCAGGGTATGTTTGAGAAGACACCGACAGCTGTGAAAATACAAATAGGGCTACGGTAGCTGAAAACTCATAGTTGTATTACAAAGTACCTGGCATAATTGTGTACTGCTAAGCAGTTTTTTATGTTGGTAGCAGAGAATTATTTTCCATGGGGTTTGTTTGTTTGTTTTGGCGTTTTTTTTTTCCTTTTTTTTTTTAGGAGGTACTATGAGTACTAGATCCTTTTTTTCCCCAAAAAGTAGTAAATGCTGTCTTCCCACTGGGCAGAACTTTGAGAAAAAAGGAGTTGAATGATGAATTCCTCTCCTTTAGTTTATGGGTCTGCAATCAAAAAACTAGTTTACTTTGGTCTGCCAGCACAAATACCAAGTGTGTTGAAAGATTCTCTGGTTCCTCACTTTGATGTATTGCTGAATACTAGTGTACTCTCTCTGAACAGATCAGTGGCTCTCTATACTTGGTTCTTTTTTTCAGTTTCTAATAAATGGACAAAGAAATGTCTTGATTATTTGTATAGAAATAGGTACATTCTGTAGAGGAGAAGTTTGTGCTTGGAGGGAGTTTAAGGGGAGCTGAAGTGATGTCCCCAGTGTTTTCAGCCTGCTTCATGAGCCTTTTGTATGTCATGTTATATTACCTCTGAGTTGGAAGATACTAAACCAAAATCCATTAAGACCTAATGTTATCTCAACTGTCTTACATATAAAAAGATAGATGAAGACTATAATTCTTCTGTATAGAGAAAGCCAAATGTCCATCCCCCCTCAAATTCCTGAGGCTTTATGAACAATTTGTGTTCATTCTTTGATAAAGCAACCACAGAAAAAAAGGCTCAGGCAGTTAATTGCATAAGCCTGGTGGTTAGAATATGGGATCCTTAGGCTTCTCACTGCTTCCTGACCTCAGACTGTTCTCATTTAAGCCTATTTAAAGTTATCTAAAAACATTTAAAGTTTCTGAAACTGCTGGGTTTTGGTTTTGCTTGTGTTGGCGTTTTATTTTGTGTAACTGGTACTATTTCTTTACTTCCAGTGCACCTGGTAAGACCTTAAGGGTTTCTGGTATTCTTTGTACCATACTGGGGTATATTTTTCTGCTCTCTGAGATTATTTCGCACCTTCTTAGTGGTCTTCTGTTGGTTTTTACTTTAACTTGCTGAAGTTGTGTGTTCATGATGGTTTTCAATGAAGCCTATGACTCCTTCTCTCCAGTTTGGGTTAACAGGAGAGTTGTTACTCAGCTGCATAATGTAAAACATTGTTAATTATAAATTACTACATTATTTTTTCTATCCAATTCCTTCCCTTCCTTCCCATTTTCAATGTACTTTGGCCTCCTGAATTTGCTGCATTGATTGGGGAATTAAAAATGTCATCTTGGATGTGCTTGAAGACCTAACTGTTGTTAGCTTGGAGTAATTAACAGTAAGGCCCTCTGTTACTGAAATCCTTTTGGAGGTCATCAGTGATCTTGAAGGTTGGTTTGTCTTTGTTAAGACCATTAAAACAGAAGGAGGTCTGTATGCTCCCTTAGTTGTATTGCATTTGTGCAGAAACATAATTGAAGAAAAAAAAGCTGAATTTATGAAAAAATAATGTTAAAAAACTTTCATTGGTGATTTTAGGAAGAAAACAGCGAATTCAGTCTATGTACAGAGTAAAAATTTACACTGCTGTTGACTTACATGCTAAAGGAGACGTTAATGTAAAACTGATGAAATAATAATTGGAGATTTGCTACTTTTCAGGTAGCTTTATCAATTTATCAATTGTGAAATACAACTTGGATGATTGATTTATCTTGAACAATAAACTGAACACAGTCCTATAATAAGATATGCTAAATATTTCAAGGAATGCCTTACCCATCATATCTGTATCTTACCTCCCTCATCCCCACATTCCTCTTGGATGCCGTGTTCAGCAACAGTTGGATTTTTACTATAACCTTTATATAATGATCTTCTGCTTTAATAGCATTAATATTTAGGGTTTTTTTTTTAAGTTCTGGCAGTGAAGCAAAAGGTTTTTATTAGGTGTAATACAAGGTAAGACTGTATTTCAAAAGGTTTGTATTGATTGCATCAGCTGATGCTATTTCGCATTAAATGAAGGGAGCAGTTTATTTTCATACTAAGCTGATGTTATGCGCCTTGATCTTTGCAGCTTGAGTAACTTTCATATCTGAATGCAGTAAACAATGGGTTTGCTATTCTAGCCAAGACAGTTCATTACAGCTTATAATGGAAAAGTTTAATATGTTTCTGGGCCATGATCTTATAATCAGCTCTTCTGACAAATCCGAAGCTCTGCAGAGCTTCGCTGACTTCCACTGAAGTTCAGCCAAAATGAAGTATTCAGACCTGAGAAGTCTTTGCCTGTAACTGAAATGCTTTTTCATGTGTACTTTTTGGTGGATAGTTTTTTTTGTTTTGATCCTGTATTTTGTGCTTAAAGGTGAAAATAAAGTCTTTTTTATGCCTGGCTTATATGCAAGGGACATGGAAAAATACGGATTAAAAATGTGTTGCTGCATCATAAGCATTACATGGATTCCTCTGATTTTTTTTTTCAGTGATTTGATGTTGGTTAATGGAAAATGTTGAGCATATTTCCTCCCTCTTCTTTTTATAAAAGTTTCTGACAGGAAATCTGTAGCTAAATATCATTTTATGATTTCCATCTGCTCATGTATAATAGTGGTATATAATGCAGTCCAGATTGCTGCCCAATAGAAATGTCCTATAGCAGGAGATAGGCTTTCAAGTGATTGTTGTACATGCTAATTAATTTGTAATGAGTGCTTCATTTAATTTTGCAGTAACTAATTTTAAAGACAACTTCCTTGATGCAAAAATTTCCACTAATTAACTAAGATACTGCCTCTATTTTCCAGTCCTAATGATTTTTTGAAATAAAGGTTTGAATAGCTGCACTATTGTGGTAAAATAAGAAAATATAAAGCATCCTGAGACTTAGAGGGAAAGAAAAAGTAGGCAGCAGAAACAAAAAACTGTTGCTGAAATGTTTCTTGGTAGCTGACTTTTGCGATCTCTGCAGTGTGCTGCCCAGTTGGTGAGGACTAGATTAAAGAGAATTTATGGTAAGAGATAGCATTGTAATTTTGTCAGCTCAGGTGACTTCCCAATTACTAAGAGTAATTGACAAAACTTTGAGCACCAGCTCTTGAAAGCTGTATGTCAACACATGTTTTAAAATTAAAGTTTCCATCCTTCACAGCTGGGAAGAAAGGCTTGGTAATGGGAACCAGGTGTATCTGTACAGTGGGAAAACGAGAAGGCAAAACCCCCCACAACTTAACTCTGTTATTAATGCTCTTCATCACATGTCAGTCTTGATTTTCATACAACTAACTGTAAATCTTTGGTACTTGGGATGTGCTGTGATAAATGACAAATTATTGTTGCTTTTCTTTATAAGCTTCATAATCGAGTTGCCTTTAAATATCTTTCCTGCCCAAGATTTTTCATCTTTCATATTTAATAATAATCTGAGCAGTAAAATTAAAATAATTCAATACTTGTTTTCTTAGGACTAAATTAGAGGCAACTGTATTGTGTGTTTAAATGAGCCAGGATGCTTTTTGTGACTTCCAAATTGGGCTCTGAGAGGGAGAGCTGTGCTTGCCCTAATGGGGATAAGCTTCATGATAGCCTAAATAATTATTTATGGATAGCTCTTGCTTGATAAAAAGAAAGGTGTTATTTGTCCATGTCAGATTGCCTTTCACCAAGGCAGTTTGTTGCAGACATTTTAATGCATGGATATGAATTTTTGTGGGATTTGCAGCTCAGTTGTTACCAATCCAAAAATAATCTCTAGATAAGCTAATTTCCCATGGTTTGTTTCCTGTGGCTGTGCTTTGCACAGGGTGACCCTTTGCAGAGGAGGAGGTAGCAATCTGTTGGAAGTTCAGTAGTTGGAACTCTGTATGTATGTAGTTATGAGGGAGTATAGATCTATCATTTTGTAAAAAGAAAACCATTGGATTCAACTGCTTTTTTGATGAATATATTGAATGAGTTAGTATCTGGGCTGAAAGCAGGGATTGTTCTCAAATGCTTATATCCACAACAGATGTGTGGAGACAGCTAGTCTGACTCCCACAGCTCTGTTGGGCTAGACAGCGCCATTAAACTTCTGTCAATTACCCCATTGCCAGTCACATCACAGCAGCTTGCGACATCTTTCCTCTGATACCAGGAGAGATGTCTGTTGTCTTCTGATGCAGAGTCATGTTTTCCTCCTCAGAGAAGCAGTGTGAAGCTCCTTTGGCTCAAAGATTTTGAGAGTCAAGATTTAAAAACAAAAGCAAAACCCCACAACACTTAAAACAACTTTTTTCCCCCCTCTGAGGAGACACAAAAGCAGAACAGAATTGTGGTAGCTCTTTTTTTTTTGCTTTTTTTTTTTTTTTGTTCAACAGGAACCTGCCATTTGGAAACGTTATATTTTGAAATAAACTTCACTGCGTACATTTGTACATTTAGTTTTCAGAAGTTAATATATCACAGAAATTGTAGCTGAGTTGAAGAACAGGTTAAAAACAGTTTATAAGGAATAAAAAAACCCCTGAAATTCCAGATATTTTTAAAGTGGCACATGTAAAGTGGAGTGAAACTTTTGCTGCCTATTGAATTTGCAGGCTTGTAACTGGCTACATAGAGGGGTCTTTTCTATAGTCCCTGGAAGAAACAGCTACTGTTTTAACAAGATTGTAATTAGGGTAATTTGACCATAGTTTGGAACATAGAGAGGAGGCCTCTTGGATAGAATAACCTCTTTTAAATTTAATATAATTTTGCTGAAAAAAGAAGATATACATATGTACCAAAGTACAGCTCTGTATCTTGCTTGAGAGTTCTCTTATCTTCTCAGTTGGCCATAGGCTAGGAGCATACAGAGATGTGAAATCCTGATCTATAACAATTTTGATAAAGAATTTTCTTTTGATGAAAAGTGACCCATTTTTTCATTGATATGGGGATGTTTGAAATATAGTGAGAATTTTACCCTAAGTCAACTTTAATCTTGCAAATTGATTGTTCTTCCTGAGAAGATAGCATGGTATCATAAGAGGTGTGAAAACATTTTGAGGAGAAAGTAAGAAAAGTTATTTTAATCTGGCAGCGCGAAAGTGGTAAATCTTAATTTTTTTTAGTATGAGCAACATAAATGCAGACAAAGCCTTTCCTCCTTTGGAAGGATAAATTTGATATTGAAATACAAAAAAAACCCAGCAAAACCCCCCAAAATAACAACAGCCAAATACTCCATGGTTGAATCAAAAGGCCAAGTCACTTTGCACTTTAAAAATGTACACTAGCAATGTGAGGTTAGTATACGTCTTTTAAAAGTGTTTGTAGATGTCAGGATTTGGGAGAAGTGCATTAACACAGGCTTCCACGGAGGCACTAGAAATGTCATCCTTGCTGTATCCTTAAGAGGTTGTGGTAAGTCTAAATGATTCATGGGAATCTGTGAGCAGAGGCGTATGATTATTAGCAGGGTGCTAGGAATGTATGAGGAGAGGCTATAGCTGTCTGAAAAGTTAACAGGAAGATGATGTAGCAAAAAACTGAAAGGTTGGAGAAGACATGAGGTAATTCAATGAAAGGAGAGTGGTGTGCAGATGCCATTCTGTAATGGGCATGCTGTACTACTAAATTGTTACCAAACAGTGTAGGTTTTTTCTATTACTCTTTTCTAAGTACCAATTTACAGATCTCCCTGTATGGGTGCTTTCATTCTCTTTCCCCTACACTGCTGTAGGTTCCTTTGCATTGCCATTTTAGAAGGGAAATTGCTGTTCCTTCCTTTAAGAAAAAGTCCAGTGAAGAAAAAGGGGCATGAAGAGATGAGAATTACCTTAGAACTTGACAAGAATTGTAGATGGGGTGGATCTAGAGGAGAGACTTTGAGGAGATGAAAGATGATGGTACGTGCATTCTCACTGTTGCTTATCCTGCAGCTTTGCTTGTACCATGTGTTACTATAAAAGAGTATTGCCTCTTTGCTTTTCTCCCTTTTTTCTGCCCCAAGTTGTCTCTGTATTGTTTCTACCGTGCTATGATGTCTTTAGAGCTCTGTTGGTCAGTGTGTAGACCCCTCTCTAACCACAGCACCTACATTTGCTGAAGATCATGACCCACAGTTTCTTGTATTTTGTTTTATTTATGTTTATTTTTATTTTTTGTTATTTTAAAATTTGTCCTTATTTTTTTCCTTCCCCCCCCCCCCGCCCTTTTATTCCTTAAGTAACAATGTTGCCAGGGAGTCTGTGTCACAGTAACAAAGTCCTCTCCATGTGTACCTCTGCTCACTCGGTCTGAAGAATAACTTCAGTGTATGTCATATTTCTGGAAGGTAATATGTCGTCTCCCTGGAAACAGAATTCACTAGTGATATTTTTTGCTTTGAAGTATCTCAGATAAATAAGCTATTTCTTAGAGAAAACTGTATCAGTTGGTATATCTTCCCACAGAAGTTTATCATAGTCCCAACCCCACAGAGTAATGGCTGGGATTTAAATATCTTTCTGTCTTAACACTCTGAAGAAATAACATCCACTCCATGTAGCAAAGAATAACTTGTGTGTTTTTCCATACATGCTTTCTATGAATTATCAACAGATATTAAAATATATGTATCAGTCTCCTTACATGGTTACAGCTTGTTTATATAAAAATGAACTTTTCAACTTTGCTATTCATATACACACAAAAAATAATGGAAACTGATGGAATCTGAGGATGGTGACTTAAAGCCAAAGCAAGGTAAATTTAAATTCTATACATGGAAATAATCTGAAGTCACTGGAGACTTAAACCAAAAGCAACTCAGGAAATTTGAGGTTCAGGTATGGAGATGTTAAGAACAGAGAATAAAAACTTGTTTTAATTGATACCGGTACCTTTAATACTGGCATCGAAAGGAGCTATTCAGCTTTTCTGGGGACAGCTGAGCTGAGACCAATACCTGCATCTCTGGCAAGAGCACATAATTCTCATCATCACACCTCCTTTCTTTTGGAACATGGTCCGTGAAGGTTCAACAAATCTTGGCTTCAAAAATCTTGGTTTAGTATTGCTACACTTACCTGTGCTGACCATGTAATATATTCTTTAAAATCAAGTTAAAACATCTTAAGTGTCTCGGTACTGGCATTTCAAAACACTGTCTCCGAATGAAAGTAAAAGGATTATTCCTTACAGAGACCTACAGGTTTTAGCCATATTAGAAATGGGTTAATGCTAGATTTTTAGGCTATTGATTATTGTTGGAAGCAGATTACTTTGCTTGTATAAAATAAAATCTGACAATTCAAAGTCTTAGTGTCTGCAAAAGATAATCTGACCAAATATGTGGCTGTTTCTGGTGGCTGGATTATATTTGTTTTGTTTTTTTCATTTTTGTTGGCTTGGTTTGGTTTGTTTTTTTTTTCCCAAGACTAGCCAGCTCTTTATATAACATGCAATTTTACATCAACTGCCAACAAAATGATATGTAAAGCCAAATAAACTTTCTCATTCTTCCAGCAGCCTTTATAAAATTAATGCTTTAATGAATTTGAAACACTGAAATGACAATCTTTTTTTTTTTTTTTCTGGTCTTACTGGAAGGTATCTGTAAGAATTCTTTTTTCTTTTTATTTCAGTGGTATTGCATTATTCAGCATAACATTCTGCAAATCTGACTTGCTGTAAGTTCAGTGATGATATACCTTCTGATAATGAATAATTATGGTTTATTTTAGTGAGGAAGTATTATTAGAGATTGATTAATGCAAATCTATTGTATCCCTTACAGCTGTAGGACCAAAGGTTTGAGCAAGGGGCTGGAGTTGTTTTTACCTTTTTGCAACAGCTCCCTAAGATGCAATCTGGGAATTTCTAGCCCTTTTGTTCTGGTCAAATTTTCATCAAATACTCCTCCTTGTTCAAAAAACAATGGATTTGGGGGAAGAACAAAGTATTTCTCATGCATGTAGGAAAAGAATTTTTTTAATTAAAAAGCTTAATCTAACCTAAATCAGGATTAACACCCAGAGGCTTTCACTGAGCACCTGCTTCTGCTACCAATGGCAAATTTCTTTGTACAAAACCACTATAGGGCACACCTCAGCAGTCACAGAATCATGGAATTGTCAGAGTTGGAAGGAACCTCTAGAGATCATCTAGTCCAACTCCCCTCCTAAAGCAGGATTGCTCAGAGCACATTATTCAGGACTGCATCCAGGCAGTCCTGAATGTCTCCAGAGAAGGAGACTCCACAACCTCCCTGGGCAGCCTGTTCCAGTGCTCTGTCACCCTCACTGTATAAAAATTTATCCTCATATTTAAATGAAACTTTTGCTGGGAGCTACTGAAAAGAGTCTGGCTCCATCCTCCTTGCACCCACCCACTTAGATGCATTAACAAGGTCTCCCCTCAGCCTTCTCTTCTCCAGGCTAAAGAGTCCCAGCTCTCTCAGCCTTTTCTCATAAAGGAGATGCTCCAATCCCCCAAACATCTTTGTTGCCCTCCGCTGGACTCTCTCTAGTAATTCCCTGTCTCTCTTGAACTGGGGAGCCCAGAACTGGGCCCAGTTCTCCAGATGTGGCCTCACCAGGGCAGAGTAGTGGGGGAGAATGACCTCTATCAACCTATTGCCCACACTTTTCCTTATATACCCAAGGATTCCATTGGCCCTCTTGGTGGCAAGGGCACACAGTAATTACATTACTGAAATGTAATTTTTGAGTGGTCTGTGTGTTATTACATTTTATTCATGCTCATCGTTTTTGTCTCCATCTCAGATTAGGTCTTTAGGCTGCAAGCCTAAGGTTGGAATAAAAGAGAAGGCAGTATTTTAATATATGTGGATATTTAAGCTACATGAGCTAGCAAATCTCTCAATTAACAATTTTGAATTTGTTTGTTTGTTTGAATTTGTATTATAGAATGATAGAATGGCTAGGGTGGAAGGGACCTTAAAGATCATCAGGTTCCAATCTCCCTGCTATGAGCAGGGACACTTCCCACTAGACCAGGCTGCACAAAGCCTCATCCAGCCTGGCCTTATATACCTCCAGGGAGGGGACATCCATAACCCTCCTAGGCAACCTATTCCAGCACCTTACTACCCTCAGAGTGAAGAATTTCTTCCTGATGTCTGACCTAAATCTCCTCTCTTTCAATTTAAAACCCATTACCCCTTGTCCTATCATTGCCTTCTCTGGTGAAAGGCCCCTCCCCAGCTTTCCTGTAGGCCTCCTTCAGGTACTGTAAGGCCACTATAAGGTCTCCCCAGAGCCTTCCCTTCTTCAGGCTGAACAGCCCCAACTCTCTCAGCCTATCTTCATAGCAGAGGTTCTTCAGCCCTTTGATCATCTTTGTGGCCCTTCTCTGGACCACCTCCAACAGCTCCATGTCTTTCCTGTGCTGATAGTTCCAGAGCTGTATACAGTACTCCAGGTGCTACATACTTTTGATTTATATACAAAGCAGCCTGGGTATAGTATTAAAGTTCTTAAAATTAAGCTAAGACCAAGGTGAATGGTTTTCACAAAGAAAATACAATCAAGAGCTTATCTAGTCAGTGTTTAAAAATATAATAACAAATAATTGTTATGACTTAACAACACTGGGGCTCATTCAGCATGCAGACTGGTTTCTGTTTTTTAAAGGACCTTACACAAACTTCTGTAATTATTTTAAGGTTAGAAATAATGTTTATAACTGTAAATGCTTAGTCTGTACACACTCAATGTTCGTTAAGCAAATACCATTCTCTACCTGTTGGTACTACGTAAGTTATCATAAGCTTATTCCTGCTACTCTAACTTCCAAAGATTCCTTCTAAAATATTCACACCTTCTATCTTAACCATGTCACTTGCCATTCTGATCACAAGGCAATGCTGTTTCCTATTTTCCTTTTTTTTGGTTGCTAGACCAACTGGCAATACTTTGATTTTTAGATTAGTTAGTTTAGCCAGGAAGTATAAAGACAAGCTGGGGTCTAAGTGTAACATGTTGGAAATAGCAGTGTATTTTACCAATTATTTTTATTAAATGTGAGGGTGACTTACTGTAAAACAACATTGCTATACATAATAATCTTTCAATCATTTTAACAGTTTAGAGATCCTTTTTGCTTTTGTGCTAGCCAGTATGCTTTTAGAAAAAGTAAATGATTGTATGTCTGGAGAAGGCTTGTATAAAGTAACAAAACAGTCTCCAGACTGCCTTACTAAATGGAGTCAGATGATCTCTATTGATCTTGCTTTCTTTCACTATTTGGATTGGATTTTGCTTGAAGGAGTGACATGCACATTTCTATAGTGAAACGCTTGCGACAAACGTATCCGAGTATAAAGCAGTTCCATTAACTTTTCTTCATAACACTGAGGACCTGCATTACAATATTAAGGCACTAGAAATAAGAGCAAGCCCTGCTATTACATACTTAACTGGGGTTTACTATTTTGAGAACAAATCACTAATTTGCAAGCATTTTTCATTGCAGTTATCATAGTCACAGTGCTTCATAACAGTTTACTGACAGTTTGGGGTTTCTGAAAAAACACAAGCCTTTTTTTGTGTGTGATTATATAGAATGGCTAGGGCTGGAAGGGACCTTAAAGAACGTTAGGTTCCAACCTCCCTGCTAGAAGCACGAACACCTCTCTCTGGACCAGGTTTCACAAAGCCTCATTCAACCTGGCCTTAAATGTCTCCGGGGAGGAGACATTTGTGCATCCACAACCTCCCTAGGCAACCTGTTCCAGCACCTTACTACCTTCAGGATGAAGAATTTCTTCCTGATATCTAATCTAAATCTCCCATCTTTCAGTTTAAAATCATCACCCCTTGTCCTATCACTGTCCTCTCTGGTGAAAGCCCCTCCTCAGCTTTTCTGTAGGCCCCTTCGGGTACCTTCAGGTACTGGAAGGCCACTATAAGGTCTCCTGAAGCCTTCCCTACTCTAGGCTGGTTTCCTTGTCCTAAAGATACATGAAATGGAAGTGACTGGGAGGATAAAAAGATAAATGGTGTCAATTGTGTTTGCTCTCTTGCTAATTCATTAAGTTGAAGTCAACATTTCTGTCAAGCAAGGCAGTTCAGTCTGAAGCTGGAGAGTTTATGGAGCTGCTTGACATATGCTTATTTTGAAATCTTACTACTATACTGTATATACTACCTAAAATATTTATGTAAATTGTTATGCAACTTCATAATTAGTATTACTTGCAATATTCAGTAGTCATAGTAGTGATACTGTAGTTACAGCTGAAGATGTATTTTTACTTTTATTTTCAAGTATTTACAGGTTGTTGTTTGTGGTTTTTTTTTATTTCCTATTTGATGGAATGAAACATCCTTTTTTCTGTTTTATTGGAAGTTATTACTCAAAAATGCCTGCTATAAGCCGTATTTTTTTCTGTGAGTATTGGTGTGTAGATTAGTTCATCTGATCTCTGACTTCTCATGGATTTTTGTTCAGTTTTGCCCTTCCTGAGGCAGCTTTACATGTATGCCCTTACGTGTCTGATGTATTATTTACCTAAAAACAGATGAACTTTATATAGATCATTATACCTCTGGTCTTGTATCAAAAGAAGAGCTATAACATGGTCTTTCATTAAAATATTCTGCCCAACAAAATGCTGGGAGAAAAATGTGTAAGGCTGTATATTAACTGTACTGATTTTCTTACAAATACAGTTGATTGACTAAAAAATTTGCAGAAAAATGAGTAATGCAGGCTGTGATTGTAAAACCAGCTTGGATGTATATGCAAGATAGTGATTTTACTGTTGGGTAAACATTTTTTTCTAGTTTAATCACAAACCTTTAACAATATCACAAACTAATCAATATGCTTATACTTGTTCAAACTAAGCCCTGGCAAAAATGCTAGCTTGAAATTAAATGACAACTATCAAATGCTAGTGAAGCTAGCAGATTTTTCAGCATCACTACTTCTAATTTTGAGACAGCTACTGCATTCAATTTTAGTTAATGGACTTGGTGCCTAGCTAGAGGTGCCTCCTTGCTAGTCTGTGTTGGAGTTTTTTGGGGGTTGTTTTTGCTTTTGACAGATTCCAGTGTGCATTTTTAAAGTTTGGAGTTTGAAAACAGTTCTGTTCTCTGGACTGTTCTTTTCCATTATGAAAACACATTAGCCACTATTAAGGAAGATGTTTGGTAATTTTAGTGACTTTTGACTGTTCACTAAAGTACAGATATTTATTACAGAAGATATTTTTTACCTATTTCTTTTCGTTCCTCAATGGAAAAAAACAAGCTGGAATGAAATTTCTAAAATTAGCCATTAGAATCTCTAGACATTAAGGCAACTGAATTTTTAGAAGGGGAAGGAAAAGGTGTGGGGTTTTTATCTGACTGAAAACACTTAAAATAACTTTTCTGGCATTATTTTGAGTTTTGTACTCTGTTTCTGCCCTTGTGTGTGCTTTGCACATGATCTTTAAGTCAGAACTGGACTCAGTGCACATATGTGCTGAGGCTGTGCTGGAATTTGAGGACTTTTTACAGACAAATTAAAAGTTTTAGTTTATATCCCATAGGCTGATGAAAGATAACTAGTTTTGCAAATGAAACCAACAATATCTTTTGACTAAAATTCAAATACTTAGAATAACTCTTCTGGCTTTGGCTCAGGTAGAGTTAATTTTCTTCATAGTAGCTGTATGGGTCTATGTTTTGGGTTTGTGCTGCAAACAGCCTTGATAACACAGATGTTTTTGTTACTGCTGAGCAGTGCTCACACAGCCCCAATGCCTTTTCTACTTCTCACACCAACCCACCAGCAAGTGGGCTGGGGGTGCACGACATAGCTGAGACAGCTGACCCCAAATGACCAAAGGGATATTCCATACCCTATGAAGTCATGCTCAGCAATAAACTAGGGAGAAGACTGGCTGCTTGAGGCCTGGCTGGGCATGCATTGGTTGGTGGTGAGAATCTGAAGTCCCCTGGACTGGTTGGTGGTAAGAATCTGGACTGTAGTTAACCAGAGCAGGAAGGAAGTGTTTGCTGCATTTAAGTGACACTCCCCTCTCTGCCCAATGGCTCAACCAGAATTGCCTGAGAGAGTAGTAAGCTTTCATTAAATAGCAATAAACAGGCAGCAGTCTTCACGGAATACCTTTACAGAGCAAAGAAACTAGCAGAAACCAAAGGCTTGCTCTGAATACGTGTATTTTAAGTCATGAAGTTGCTAAAAACCAATGTTGTGGTTCTGCTGTTAATAAGACTTAAAAGTATGGCAGAATAGAGTTGTTATTCTTAAAGGTCCTTGAAAGAGTTGATGTGTTAATGCTAATACTTTGAACAAATTTAACTTTAGCTATTTTTTTATTAACTCAATCTGTATTTTTCTTGCAGTTTTAATTGGGTATACTGACACAAATCCTCCATGGCCATAAATTGTCATAGCACCATTGATTCTTTCTCTCCTCTCTATCCCCTAAGTATTGATATCCACACACAGCAATACTGCTCTGGTTTATAAGTAATATGCTGTTAAACAGCTCCCTGAGGAGGCTGCATTTCAGTGAAGGATGAAGGCTACATGTATATGGTGGGTGTATATAATTTGAAAATTAATCAGGACATTAACTTTGCTACATAATTATAGTTCATTTTTAGGCTGCTGTTCAGTTATCATTCTTCGTCAGAGGAGAGAATCAAGTCAATAGTGAGTAGGTTTTCAGTCCTGCTCTCGTTCAGTATTTAGGCCAGTTGTGTTTAATGCAGCTTTTGGGCAGGGAAACAGCTTGAGAGCTGCTTAGTGCCTCAGGCTACCAGCTGCTTGTCTAATTGGCCTCGGCACACAGTGGAAAGAAAGCTAGACACCGAGTCAGCTGGCTTCAATATTGTTCCCAACTGGAAGAAGCCTGCTTATTGGTTTGAAGTGGCATCCTGTCTCGCAGATAGACAGCAACTGTTTGCTCAGAGATGGTGCTATCAATACTAACTGCCCAGTTTCTTCCCATCAAGTCACTGTGAGCGAATTTTGAATCTATATATTTTTCCTCTGTTGGGCAACACTTGAAGGCTACTGAGCTAAAATGTAAGACTTGAGCCTTTTCTCATCTGAGTGGGAGGTTTCACAAGGAAGCATGCCAGGTGCACAAGGCACATCAAAGAGAAAGCCTGGATAATATCTGTAGATATATAGAGAAGAAGAATAGATGTAGAGGACAAAGAGCATAGTTTGAGGAAACAGAGTGGTATGCTCTGAATTACTTTACCATATATTCCGTTAACTTGACTTTTACAGCCAGTGAGGCTCAAAATATATCCTTCTTAGAGAGTGGTAAGTGCTAAGCTATAGGGGAAAGAAGAATTTTCTGATTTTGATCGATTTTCTTGTTAAGTTCCAGGAGGTTCTTGTGCTTTTGTGAAGCGTGAGAAATTTGAAATGTTGATTTTGTTAACCATTAAGTTGTTAAAATCTATGCCACTCCATTTTGTTTGGGAAGATAATAGCTTGTGTTCAGTTAACAGTTGGATTTGAAGTAAATACTAAAAAAAATGTTTTACCTAAGACATTCACCTGTTTGAATGTACAAGGGATGTAGACAAACATAATCACAGTCATTTGTTTCTAGAATTATGCAAATATTGTTCATATAGGTGTTCAAGTATTTTTATAGGAATGTGTGGATCTAGTACATTTCACATGTGGTTTTCTTAGTTGAGATCCTAACAAAACAGGGCTAAGCAATCCAACTTGGCCTGACTCTTAAGTCCTGATGAAAAATAGTTATCCCAAAGACTACTGTCATTTGCATGTTACCATTACTGGACCTCTTTCCACTCCCCAAGCAAGCAAACAAACACAAAAAAAAATAAATTCATATGGATCAAATAATGTACCATTTCAAGAGTTAAACTGACTTTTCAGAAAGTAATAAAAAAGCTTACTGACTTAACATTAAAAAATGCAGACTGTGACTGAGAACAAACATACACTTTTACAGAACTTTAGGTTTCCTTCTGGTGTTGTTAATGGACAACAATCAAATAGGCCATTAGGATGGCTGACCAAGTAATACACTTTTAAGTGCTTCATTTGCTTCTCACTAGCTTTAGCTTCAGCCATTTATATCCTGCTCTTCATCTCAGTTTTTTGTTTTTAGCTATTATAGTTATTTCAAAAAGGTGATTTTGGTTCCTCATCATAAAGGTTAGTTTTCAATGTAATTTGAAATTCAAACCCTGCTTATTCTTTGATCATAGAACTTTGTGCACTTTGTACTTCTGAAGGTTCTCCTCCTTGCATGGGTTCTTGCTTTCTCCTCTCAGCATACAAAGTTAAAGGCAATTGTATGCAATAGCCTTTCTGCTACTTGCATCTGATCGTACATATTTTATAACTTCTGCATAGCCTTTAAAGTGCACTTATATCTCTGATTCTTGAATCATCATGATTTCAAATACCTCATTAGAGGAGCACTTCTCATCACGCCCCTTGCAAATCACATCTGTTTTTCACAAATGTTTACTTCTTAAATGTAGAAGGGGAAGCTTCCATCTGCATCAGCCAGCCTCATCAGCCCTGGAGTTCTGTGCAGTTATTATTCGAGTCTAGCCGAGATCTACTACTCTGGTGTTGAAAATTCAAATTAAATTTGTTTCATTTCAGCCTCTCTAGGTGGTTTTCATTATCCGTGTAGCCTTGGGCAGCCATGTGGTTAACTATGTCCCCTACCTAATGCTTCCCTCTAATCTGTTACTGGTAGGGAGAGTTACTAGTCCCTTTTTGTGTAGCCATCTTCAGCTAGATGAAACCTGAGTCTGTTGCCTCATCTCTTTCCAAAGTAGGATGTTTGCCAGCAGTGATGGGAGAGGTAGCAAATGAGAAAGGAAAGAGCAAAAACTGTGACTGATGTAGTGGGGAGCAACAGATGTCATGTGGAAAATTGAGATATACTCAATCAGCATTTTCTACAAACATTTTCATACTGATGTAACTTAGTTATGGGGTGTGAGATACGAGCATATGAGAGACTGAATGAGCGAGTTTAAGCTTTGAAGCATTTCAAGCAGATGGAGGTTTGCGGTTGAAGACAATTTATGTGGAATTACAGGTTAGTGGTGTTCACAGCTTAATGATTCTGCTTTAAAAGTGATTTTATATTGTAATTAAAGAGATGTGGTGAAATAAAATAGAAGGAGTTGGGTTGTAGGAAGCAAGAGAGGTTAAGGCCATAATGCAGAGAATTACAGGTTCTCTCGTGGTACTGACTTCAGCATGCACTGGTGGCCAACAAGGATTTCTTTGAGTACGTTGTTAAAGGCGATGTCACAAATTATTCAGAAAAGATGCTTTTATATCTGTATTACAAATCATATTAAAGTATATACTTACCTATAATCGATCAAAGCTGTGTTTGAATCAGCACTAAGTATTTGGAATTCAGCAGCAGCAACAGTGAAAAGCTGTCATATGGTGATTTTTATTTTCCAAATAGGCTTTTAGCACTTGAAGGAGAGGTCAGTTACTGAAGAGTATTGCCCTTTGTATAAAAGGATAAATGGTTTATTTGCAATGTACTTGCCAAAATATCTTGTTCATACTTGCTTTTCCATGTTTCTTTGTTTTTGATGTATTTGATGTATTTCAGTACTCTGAGATCACTCTTTACCTTAGTGTTTACTGTTTCATAAGCCCATTTTGCTTCTATTCTTGTCAAACTTGAAATTAATAAATCTAATTGAATTTTTGCAAACCCATTTATTGTAATGCATTTTACACTTGGGGCTTGTATCAATTGAAATAACAAAACAATTATTTCATCTGAATTCCAGTGCCTCTCTGCAGTTAATTGGCTAAATCTCTAGTGTTAGTATTTCTGCTGTTTTCAGCAAATTCATGTTCTTAAAATGCTTGAGTCATTACTTCTATTATAATTTTTACATAGGTGTTTTATAGAAATTATTTGGGATATTTTGGGGATAGCACGTTATAGACATTTTTCTTTAGCGATTATGGCTTTCAATAACACTAGTGTGAGTCATGGAATACTGGATGTGTTCCCTAAGCATCTTGTTTTCTAGTCTTCATGTTCTGTGTCAGACTAATCTAGAGAATGTATGAATGATAAAAAGGTGATTTGAGTTTTGTTTCAGATTTGTCAGATGTGTGACAGCAGGTGTTTCCTTTATTGCTGAGTAGTTACTGCTTTTCATCAGGTTATTTGCATCCTATGGTTTAAACTCAAAAACATTATATTTATGTGGAAATTTTGTATTTATCATCCTTAACAGAAAGGGCTATTGCAAGACATGAAGTCAGAGAAATTGAGCAACGTCATACAGTAGATGGCCCCCGGCAAGATGTGACACTGGATGAAGAAGATGATGTGGTGATTATTTACAACAGAGTACCTAAGACTGCCAGCACATCCTTCACAAATATTGCCTATGATCTTTGTGCGAAGAACAAATATCATGTTCTACATATCAATACAACCAAAAATAATCCTGTTATGTCTCTGCAAGATCAGGTAAGCTGCTGCGTTTGGGATATGTATTAAACAAGGGGAAAATGCAGAAAACTTTTTTGCTATTGCAGACCTATATGGTCTCATGGAATTGGCTTTTATGGCATGTTTTCAAAAATAAATTAATTCTAATGTGTTTATATTTTCTATGTAGAGAATTACTGTTATTTATTAAACATTAGGTTTAGTTTTTTGCTGGGCTACTGGAGGTGGTAAATCTCTGTTTATCAGACAAAAACAAAGCTAAAAAGGGACACAGCTAAGGAAGAAGTTATCTTTGTTGTTATAATAGTAAAACTTTATTGTAATGTCAACTCTCTGCCTTTTGGCTGTGTAATAATATTTGCCTGTCATCTCCATCTGCAGTGAAGGCAGTTTTACTTGGTTTCCTCTCTTGAGTAGTGCAGGCACTGTGCCGTGCCATCAGGGCTGTACTTCTGTCTTTTGTACTAGGTCTCATCAAGTCTCAGGTGATAAAGTTATCAGGTGATAAAAAACAGGTGGAAAGAAGTAATTTTAAATAACTTGCACTCTAAAGGATGGGTCACTTTTCGTCTGCTTAAAGCTCTCACTAAAATCAGTGTAGTCCCAAGCTAGAAATTAGCATGGTTACCACTGCATCAGATGAGGCATTAGAAAAAGTTAATGAAGGATCAATGTCTGTTTTTCTTGTGGTGGGGTGTCATGAGGGAGGAGATTTTTTTAAATAATGTTTCTGTGTTAATTGTGAGTAAACATGCAGGGAACCCAGGCCAGAGGTCTGAAACATTGCTATGTTCTCATCCCTATAAAATAAATGTTTTTAAACTCTCAGTTATTTACTACTGGTTGTATGCTGATCATCATAAGTTGATCCGCAGCAGAGGCAGGAGCCGTTCTGCTTTGCATCTTGTCAGCACTGGGACTTACAGCTCCGTTAAGTGTGTGTCTACAGCAGCTCTGCACAGCTGCCTGGAGTGGGGCGAAGGGAAGCAGATGATAACAGGTCCTCCACTCTTAGTTCTGCGTGTGGGAGAAAGGCTGAGGTAGGGATTTCAGTGCAGGGGACATAGATTGTACTGTGGGTGGGACTGGGGACCTATTTTGTGATAGTGGGGTTGCTTTACTGATGGGTTTTTGCTATTGTGAAATCTTTTCCTAATTATGAAGGTAATATTGTCATATGTGATTACTGAGATTACTAAGAGCAAATCTGGTAGCCATCCCTGTAGTCCGGTCTGCTGCATAGAACAAATATTGAAGACCTGTGCACCAACAGCAGAGTGATTTTTTTCAAAAGATTTAACAAGCCTGTCTCTGTTAATTAAACATACTGCTCAAGTCAATCATACATAGTGCTGCACTTCCAACTATGGATTCTGTTTCTCTTAAGGTGTCTCTTTGAATTGTAGTGGTTTGTCCTGAAGGATAGGAGAGCTAGTCATTGATGGTGTAAATTAAACATAGACAACCTTGCATTCAATTTCGAGTTTTGTTTGAATTTCATTCAGATAAAATTTTTCTTTACTGGCTTAGTTTTGTCTAAGAGAACCTCTCCTCATCTTCCCTCTAATAATTACCTGTTGAAACATGAAAACTCATCAGTGCAGGCCATGTGTACAATGCTGCCAGTCCTACCTTCATTTAATACTATACTGTTGTCCAAGGTAGCCTATTAAACAATTATGTTGTTTAATTAGACAATTGATACTTTCTGTCATTATTTACTTGGGAGAAGAGGACAACACCCACCTCCGTACAGCATCCTTTCAGGTAGTTGTAAAGGGCAATGAGGTCTCCCCTCAGCCTCCTTTTCTCCAGACTAAACATCCCTAGTTCCCTCAGTTGCTCCTCATATGACTTGTTCTCAAGACCCTTCACCAGTTTGGTAGCTCTTCACTGGACACGTTAGCTCTTCTCTGGACATGGTGCTTACATATATTGCATAGTTGTTCAAAGAATAAGTAATGTCTTTAGCATATCAAGATTGCAACTTGCCGTTGTAAGTCGTAACACAATTCTGGAGATGGCAAGAGTGCTGTATAGTGGATGATGTGGGTTTATTCTTCATGGATTGGATGTGCATGAAATACTCACATGTCACCTTCATCAGTACAGCAGACTTGAGTGCATTAGAAGTATATGCAGCCATAGTAAAATACATAAACACATCATAGGCAAAATTGTTTATCAGTGATACTGTTTGTTAAAACAAATCTCCCTAAGCAAGGTGAAGGTGACATAACTTTGTAAAACAGTGAGTCCTCTGTTGCACACTATTTCTGCTGTATTTCTTCCAAACTACTCAAATTCTGTAACAGATTTTAAGTTCTCTGCCCGTATGTGAAACTATTTCTTGAATGCAATATGAAAAAACCCAACTATTTAAAATCCACTCCAAATATAATCTGTATCTGATTTGAGATAATCCAATCAGACTCCCTAACACATTCATTTCAGTTTCAGATGGAACTTGTCCCAGGAACCAATCCATTCTTTTGCAGCTTCTCTCACAGCAGGATCCTGGGAACTTCCCCTCTTTTCACAGGTTGGGTCTTTTCTTTGCAGGAAGCTGAATGCCATGTAATCCATGTCACATTTCTGACCTGCGTGGTCCATAATAAAAACACTTGCTTTCATTAAATCAGAGTAGTCGTTTGGTTGGATTTTATTTGTTGCTTGCATGCCTCAGTACTGATATTTTCTTGTCTGTACAAGTATGCCTTTGTAGTTGCTAGTTGGATGGTGTGTCAGCCACGCAAACCTTAGCTTTTTTGTCACATGGTGAAATAGTAATCTAAAACATTTAAAATTACTGCTCTGTCTTGCAGCATGTATTCATTGATATTATTAGAAAAAAGGGTGTGAGCACATGTTCTCTGTACTGTTGTGAATTCAGAAAAGCCATGGTACAATTATCTAGCATTTCACTCTCAGTTTGCAGCTTTCTGTTCCTTGTTCTTTTTTCTCCCACAGTTTCTCTTTCAATTTTTCTCTAAAGGGCAACCTGAAAACATATAATCTTGCTTCCAAATGTATTTAAGAATAGTAGCCTCTGAGAGGACAGCACACTCATACTGACTTTAGTAGCTCTTATTTCCTCTGCTGGTGAATCTTTCAATGGCTATCAGAAGTGGAGCAAGTAAAAGGTTGCAGCAACTCTGTTAGAAATAGAAGTCATGTACTCCTAAACATTTAAGATTTTTTTCTCTTGGAGTTAGATGGCCTAGTGAATACTAGTGTCCACTGCTGTATGTGTGCCAGTTGTATGAGGGTTGTGGTATAGGTGGTGGATGAGGGAAAGGCTGTGGATGTAGTCTACCTGGACTTCAGTAAAGCCTTTGATACTGTTTCCCACAGCATTCTCATGGAAAAACTGGATGCTCTAGGCCTGGACAGGTATATGCTCTGCTGGATCAAACACTGGCTGGCTGACTGGGCCCAGACAGTGAATGGAGTTAAACCCAGTTGATCACAAGTGGTATTCCCCAGGGCTTAGTGCTGGAGCCACTCCTGTTTTATACCAACAACCTGGACAAGGAGATTAAGAGCACCCTCTGTAAGTTTGCAGATAACACCAAGTTAGGTGGGAGTGTTGATCTGCTTTAGGGTAGGAACACTCTTCAGAGGGACCTGGACAGGCTGGATTGATGGACTGAGGCTAATCATATGGGCTTCAAAAAGGCCGAGTGCTGACTGCTGCAACTGGGCCACAACAACCCTGTGCAATGCTAGAGACCTGGGGAAGAGTGTCTGGAAAGCTGCTTGGCAGAAGGAGACCTGGAGGTGTTGATTGACAGCTGTCTGAATATTAGCCAGCAGTGTGACCAAGTGGCCAAGAAGACCACTAGCATCCTGGCCTGCATCAGGAATAGTGTGGCCAGCAGGTATGGAGGGAAGGAGGCTGAGGTGAGACCTTTATTGCTCTTTACAACTACCTAAAAGAAGGTTTATAGAGAGGCGAGTGCTGGTCTCTTCTCACAAGTGACAAGCAATAGGATGAGAGGAAAAAGCCTTAAGTTGTATGAGGGGAGGTTTAGGCTGAGTATTAGGAAAAAAATGTTCACAGAAAGGGTTGTCAAGCACTGGAGTAGGCTGTGCAAGGAAGTGATAGTCACCATCCCTGGACATGTTTAGAAGTTGTATAGATGTGCTGCCTAGGGGCATGGTTTAGCAATGGATTTGGCAGAGTTTGGTGAGTGGTTGAACTTGATGATCTCAAAGGTCTTCTCCAACCTAAATGATTCTATGATTCTTTGTATTTTTCTTTCTGAGAAACAACTGTACATGCAAGACGGGTATCCTGGTTGTACCATGGCTCAGCTGGTGAACTCTGTCTTTTCACTTTCTCACAAAATTACTTCCTACCTGCCCTTCTCATGAGCTTACTTGTGGTTTCTCACGACATGCAGCCAAAGGTGTACGCTAGCCTGTTTCCAGCATTCACTAGAAGTTATTAGCTTGTATGACAATTTGGATACCTAAGCTACTAGTGCCTTCCTGCAGAGGGATTCAGTCATCCCATCATGCTTGGTCTTTAAATCTAAATCTGGTATTTCCTTAAATGGGAACACTCTGGTCTTTAGTCTTACTTGAGAGCTCTTTTTTTTTTTTGTTTGTAGTTCAAATGGAAAATCCTCATGTGTCCTCACCAGACTGTGCTTGTGGTATGCAGCACCCCAGTTATTTGTAATTTTAACTCAGTTATTCAGCGATTGACAAACAAAAGTAGAATATAATGATGTGAAAAGCTTGGGCTCTTTTGGTATCCAAAAATCCATGTGATACCAGGCCACAGGATAATGACCATATCACCTTTTGGGGGCAGAGGATGTGTATGTGTGTGGTCAGACTGCAGAGAAGAGGGATTGATGGAAACAGTGGACACAGGTGACAGCTTACAAGATCACTTTGGTTTGAACACACAGATTTCCCCAGGGCTTTTTGCTCAGACCAAGTATGCTGTTTTGGTTTGTTTTTTGTTTTTTTTTTTCCTTTTGCCTCACTGGGATTTGTTTTAAATTCTTATCATCCTAGAAACTGAATGTATTTAACTTACCTTTCAGGACATCTTAGCCCCCAGAGCATGTTTGATCTGGCTTTTTAATTCAGTAAAGTACAGCTGATTTCTCACTTACTAAAGGCTGTGAAGCAACTTTGTAGCTGATTATATAAAAGCACCATAAAACAACTTCACAGGAATTCCATCCATGTCTATGTGAACTTTTAAAGCAACCTCAAATTTTATTGAATTGGGTTCAGATGGGGAAGTTTGGTTGTTCTCTTGAAGGCTCCAGTATCTGCTAAGCCCTGAGAAGAAAGGTAAAACTGATCATATTTAACAGTAGGAAGCGCAAAGCAGGCTGAATCCAGGCTGATTAGGCTGTGACCTGAAACAGTTCTGATTCTTGGAATGCTGCAGACTGCGGGTTAAAAAAAAACCAACACCTCATGCCTGCAGGCTGGTTATAGGTGTTAAAAACTTCTCAGCTTCACAGTGTCTTGTTGATCAATCATAAGCCAGATGCAAGTATCACAGTCATCTTATGAAACCTTCCTGGCCTCCTCTAGCTTGCCTGGTGTTAAAGTTAATAAAAAACTAGGATGTCCATCCTATGTTGATAAAAATTATTTCCTTAGCAGGCAATGACATATAAGGCAAAGACAATAAAAGATTTTTTAACTGCTACTGGAACATCTAAGATTTGATGCCAGATGGTGTCATGGTGCTCTAAGACATAACTGACCCTTGGAATTTTGTACTTCAGGTTTCTCTGTGTCTAGCCCATGTCTATTAGAAACTGAAATCTAGCTAGTGCTAGATTTCAGAAAGCTTGTTAATAGAAACATAGCTGAAATGTATGCTTTAATATGCATGGTACACTATGCACAATAGGTAGCATAACTGGTTTATTTATGCAGTTGTATCAACCAACTGTGACATTCTGGGTTTGGGAGTGAAGGAATGGAGGATAATAAATACTTTGCATTTAGGAAACTTTTTTCCCAGGTATAGAAATATTCACAGCTGAGGCTCTCCACTGAAAATACCTTGTGATTAATTTGAAAAAATACAGCCAATGGAATTGTGGTTTGTTTCGGTAGCAGTAAAGGTAGCTCAACTGAATTAAAAGTCTCAAGTTACCAGTTTGTGCTGTGGACAAAACCAGACAGAAAGCCAATGCAGTTTATAAGACACCATTGTAAAACATTGTGCATATTTTCATGTGCAATATGTAGCTTGCATTGTGAAATGCCACAGACTGTGTAACTTGTACACAAGAAAATGAATGCTGCCTGTTAGTAAAAAGATATCTGTTTATTTTGCCTGAGAGTTCAAGAGCCAGTGTTTGAACAAATAAGTACAGGTTATCAACCTCTCAAACCCTAGGTGAGTTTTGCACTTGTGAAGAAACAGCAGCAGGCCAGGTTTGCCTCTTATCCTAGATTTGTTTGTTATAATAAATAATAAATGTAATTTTTCAGGACACTCTCAATCCATTAGGCATTACAGAATGTTAGTGTGTTGTGTTGAGCTTTCAAACCTTCCTTTCTTGACTCTTTTGTCTCACCTCAGTATCTTTGTGGTTATTTATGTCACTGAATAACAGAAAAAATATTGTAAATTTGCAGGGAACACTGTCTTCTAATTTTCAGCTTCAGAAATGGCAGTACAAATTTATCAACTTTTCTTTGCTATCCAATTCACTGGTTTTGAAATTACTTTCAGAGTTAAATGCTTTGATGTTAAAATATTCTGTTCGTCTAATATAGCCAAGCTATATCAGGATTTGCATGTCCCACTTAATTTCATTATATTTTCTGGTTTGGGCATGTATCTTATTTTGTTTTGATCTTTGAAATGTAAAGCTATCCCTATTTTTGTGAAGTTTGCTGATAACTGCTTTATCAGCATTTGTTTACAGACTACTTCAAATTCTAACATGGAAGTTTCACTGAAATGTTTGGCTTAAGGTAACTATTCAAAATTGTAAACAATACCTCTAATTTATACTGTATGTATATGTTTATAAAATTTCTGGATTATTAATGCATTGCATTATGAGATGGGGGAGCAGATGAACATCAGATTTGTTCTTTATGTGCCAGTAAAATAGGTCTAAGAACACGCTCGTAAATCTGGTACACTTTTATTTGAGAGACTAAATATAGATCAGACAATTCCATCAAAGGTGTACTTAAATTTCTACTTATTGTTGAGGGAATTCTTCATTCCTTTCACATTACAAATAAAATGGACGGCTGAATTCTGCTTTTGTTTAGTTTCTGATCATTAAATTGTGATGATCTAAAATGAGTCACCTGTATGCTTGTGGAAGTGTCTATTTTAGCTGGCACAAATTTTTCAGTAATATTAAACATCTTTCCTCGTGCATTCTAAGAGTTTACTCAAGAACCAGAAAACACCATGTGTGAGGAATTTGTGTGTTCCAGCTGTACAGAAACACTTTCTGCTGTCTACTTTTACAGGTCCGATTCGTGAAGAATGTGACTTCCTGGAAAGAAATGAAACCAGGATTTTACCATGGACATGTATCTTATTTGGACTTTGCAAAGTATGTTACCCTTGGACTTCCCTCTTTCAGTAACGCCGTATTGGAAGTTGCCTGGCTCCGGCTGGGCTATTAGTGCCCTCTTGTGATGAAAGTCTGACAACTGCGGTTTTGAAAAATTCCATTTTCTGGCCTGTAGTAATTTGACTTGCTGTAAAAGGCATTGAAATAATTCTTGTGGCATTGAATCCTGCTGCTGCTAAAATTAATTTAAAAGAAAATGGGGTAAAAATCCCTCCAGTGACTTCAAAGTTTCAGGATCATATCTGTATTCCTGCTTCTTTTTTTTTGCTTCTGGATCTAAAGCAGTGATCCTCAGTAGTTCAGTCTTGTGAAACCTCCCCTTGAACTGACAAGTCAGTTTTCCCTAAGATGCTTACTAGGCAGTGCTTCATCATGCACTTGCAGCATGCAGAAAATGGTATAAAATTGGAAGTGGATTTTTCAGGTCTCAGCATGTTCAGTTGCACAAACAATAGTAACTGCTACTTTTACCTCTTGCTGCTGGTCAGTCCTCAGTAATGTTCTGTTCCTGTTATTAGAACATTTTTTAGTGGAATTAGTTTTTTGTATGTAGGAATTTGATTTTTTAGTAATTGCTTTTAATTATTCATTCTGTCATGTACAAAGACTTTTAATTCTAGCTTTTAATTACAAAAAATGAGAAGGGGAAATGTGAGCTTAATAGATTCCCAGTACAGTGTATTACAAAATAGAAAATGCTAAAAAAATTCACTAGTAGCTGAATTGTCAGTAGTAATTGCCAGTAGCACCAAGGAAAAGTTTGAAGTTTACAAAAAGTAACAGGCAAGAAGTCTTAATTGTAAATCAATCAATAAAACAAAATATATAAAATTTCCTTAGCTTCCTTTCTGCCTTTTTAAAGTTAAAATTCTGTGGCAGTAAAAAACTCTTAAACTGAGTAACAACTTTATGAAACAGCAAAGGTGAATGTTACTTTATACATTACTTGTTTCATAAAGCTGAAAACATTTTCAGCTACTGAAACTTTTTTAAAAAAAATAATTATTTTACATCTAGAAAGCATCTATGTAATTTCACAGATTTCTTTCATCTGCATCTTCCCTTCAGGTCTATGTTATCCTTGTGTTTCTGTTTGTTATCCTTTCACCTAAATTATTTATTTTTTTCCCCACAACAGAGTGCTTTCATATACTTTGGGTTTTCATTATTAAAACAGTATCTTGAATACTCTGGTTGTGCTTGGCAAGACCCACACTTTTGAGGCTGTGAGGTACGTTCTTGTAGTGAATATTCTTATAGTTGAGAAGTGTACTATATTTCAGAAAAGTCTATGCTGCCTGATACGCAGAAATCGGACTTAGGTCCACTGTCAACTATCAGAAGTACCTCTGAAATTATTCTGAAGCTTCAAGGGCTGGATTCAATGGGTGACTAACAATATTGAGGACAAGTTTATCATAATCCATCCATGTAGAAATTATAGTATTACAGAATCACAGAATTACCAAGGCTGGAAAAGACCTTTAAGATCAAGTCCAGCCTATGACCCAACACCACCACGCCAGCTAGCCCATGGCACTAAGTGCTACATCCAGCCTTTCCTTGAACACATCCAGGGACGGTGCCTCCACCACTTCCCTGGGAAGTCCATTCCAATGTCTAATCACCCTCTCTGTGAGGAAGTACTTCCTAATATCTAACCTAAACCTCCCCTGGAGCAGCTTGAGGCCATTCCCTCTTGTCTTGTTGCTAGTTGCCTGGAAAAAGAGCCCAGGCCCCACCTGACTACAATCTCCCTTCAGGTAGTTGAAGAGAATGATAAGGTCCCCCCTGAGTCTCCTCGAGGCTAAACAATCACAGCTCCCTCAGCCTATCCCTATAAGATTTTCCCTCTAGTCTTTTCACCAGCCTTGTTGCTTTCCTCTGGACCTGCTCCAATACCTCAGTATCCTTCTTGAAGTGAGGGGCCCAGAACTGGACACAGTACTCTAGGTGAGTCCTCACCAGTGCTGTGTACAGGGGGAGAATTACATCCCTACTCCTGCTGGCCACAGTATTCCTGATACAAGCCAGGATGCCATTGGCCTTCCGGGCCAGCTGGGCACACTGCTGGCTCATGTTTAACTGGCTGTCAACCAGTGCTCCC
This sequence comes from Apus apus, assembly GCF_020740795.1. Classification (NCBI taxonomy): domain Eukaryota; kingdom Metazoa; phylum Chordata; class Aves; order Apodiformes; family Apodidae; genus Apus; species Apus apus. The sequence goes on along the minus strand of NC_067288.1, from coordinate 16,251,282 downwards.
AGGTCTCTCTCTGCTGGGCTGCTCTCTGTTTTAAATTTTTTCCCATTTTGGTTTTTTGTTTGTTGGTTTTTTTTAGATTTCTGATCCTCTCTTTTTCCCCTCTTTTCTCTGGTAAATGGTTGGAAAAAATTTCTTTAACGTCGCAATTGCCAAATCATTATCATTATTAATAAAGTTACAGTAGTAAGTAGCTTATGTTTTCATAGCAGAATCTAGTTTTGCAGGGTCATGTGCAAGTCCGTATGAATGTACAATCCGGCACTAAGATTTCAAAGGGCTTTGACACCTGCTTTTAACAACAGATACATATTATTGGTTGAGGCTGCTACTATATCACAGTGTTTGTTACAGCCTTACACAGCACTTGCAGTACAGTATGTGGAAGGGAACACACATGTCTCAGGCATTTCAGTGGACTTGAAAGAGTGTGCAGTTTGATGTCTGTGCTTTGCATCAAAATGGTTGAAACATTCACACACTCCCATTTTGCAGACCTCAAGGAGTAAGAGCTGGCATACAGACAGATGTCATCAATGCCACCTTTAACTGCTACGTTCTGATTTGTTGGTATTCTTTTGGCAATGTCTGAAGAGTCAGTTGCTCCTTCTGTAGCCTTTAACAATTTCTGTATCTGTAGTCCAGATCTTTTGCCAAAGTGATGCCTTTTAATTAATTTTTTTCTAACTTCATCTTTTCTGCTGCTTGTTTTATATTTCTGTTCTTCAGCTTTCAATTTAAGATTCCTCATATGAACAGTCTCCTGTATGATAATTTACGGAGTCCCACTTTAACATTAATGGTATTGCATCTTAAAACTAAGAGCACTCTCTGTTTTAACCAAGCTAGGAGGCTTGATTGGCCCTCTCGATGCAGAACACTTTTCCAATTTGCCTGGGAGGAGAAAACACTTTCTTTCCCAGCTTCCCCTAGCCTTGCTTCAGGGCACTTGACACGCTTGCCATTTCCATTGGGTTATAACCTCTTTAATGTCCGGATACCACATTCATTTGCCACAGTAATGTCTCAAATGGGAAAGAAAATTAAGAAATGTATCGTAAAAGTTGTCTTGAATGTATATCATTGAAAGGTAGCATTTGCACAAAACAGTTTTAAATCTTTCTTGTGTGTCCCATGGACTGGCCACCTCATTTAATCAAGCTTCCTGTTTGTACCACAGTAAATGAAAATTTTCTTAGGGTAAATATGGAAGAAAAAAATTTATATCTTTAGATAGAGAAGTTAACATGGTCACAGATACTATCATAGTCTTATATTTAATAAGCATAGTCATATAGATTGAACCCAGGTAATGGATGGGCTCTGAGCTCTGTCTTCCTTCTGTTAGGAGTTCATGTCTCTGACAATTGGAGACCTGCCAGGAAAACCACTTGCAGCATTGCATAGCACAGCTCAGGAGGGCAGGAAATCAACATGGCTGCTAAACTAATTAAGGCATTTCGAGAGTCAGAATGGTTGTATAAACATTTGTATTGTCTGTTGTGTGAGAATATTTCAGATTTGTTTATTTCTCTAATTAAAAAAACTAAAACAACCTGAATTCACACTCCTAGGAAAACTTAAATTGAACTCACATTCATGTAACGCACTGGATAGGGGAATGGAAGGAAATTATTAAAATTCCTATCACCATGATCTTCTCTTTATATAGATTTCAGCTGTATCATAAAATCATCAAGGTTGGAAAAGACCTTCAAGATCTTCAAGTCCAACTGTCCGCCCTATAACCCCTAAACCATCTCCTAAAACACCACATCTACCTGTTTTTTAACAACTCTGGGGATGGTGCCTCCATCACCTCCCTGAGCAGACTGTTCCACTGCCTTGAGACAGACTTTTAAGTATCTGATGAGAAGCTTTGATTTGGCCTTTAAGAGACTTTTTTTCCTCTTTTACTTTAGATTTGGTGTTAAAAAGAAACCAATTTACATAAATGTCATAAGAGATCCTATAGAAAGACTGGTTTCTTATTATTACTTTCTGCGCTTTGGAGATGATTACAGACCAGGGCTACGGAGGCGAAAACAGGGGGATAAAAAGGTAAAGTACACTTTATTATATATATTCTTCTTACTAAAGGTAATGTTCTGCTGAATAGTTCTTGTGTGAGCCTTGTGATCATGGTGGCTTTGTAGGTTATATTCTCCCCTTTGTGTCTGTACTGGACCAGTATGTTTTCCCTTATAAATTCACGCTATGTTGCAATTTGTTAAAAAAAAAAAAAAAAATTTTTTTTTTCAGGCATTTGGAATTTTAAGTATCAAGTTAAACCTACCCTCCTGCATAAGAAATCAACATCTCCTCTTGACTAAGATAGCTATTTTTCACCAAAAGCTGTAGAACTATGATGCTTTGGCTTTGATGTTTATTTTTTTGTATAATTAGTAACCCTTTTTTTAAATGTAAATATTGCAGTGAAATTCTACAAAGAGTCTACTTGAAACTATGGAGTATGATTCATACATTTCTAGACTTCCTCCATCTGTCTTAGGTGGCTCTAGGAGTTTTTCAGTTTAGCATATTCAAACCTTGATTACTAGTACATTTTCAGAATGGCAGCATAATTAGGCTTCATAATATATTTATTCCAGAAAGAATTTATACATCCACAGTCATGGTTTGCAGTAAGACATTTGTTGGAGTATGTTGCTTTGGACTTTCTTAAATCAGGAAGAAAAGTAGGGTATTAAGTATATGAATGTAGTTTATAAAACTATAGCTAGGAAAGTGTGGAAGCTTTTATAAAATGTAAAGATATTTCATACTTTACAGAGCCAGGCACTTTTGAAGGTTTGCTGGGCAGTATTTTCTTAAACTGATAAAATTTTTCTGTTACGTTGACAATTCAGTGTAGCACTGTACGAATACCAAGAGACACTGAATACAGCTAAACACCATAACAAGTCATAAATGTGACTAATACTTTTGTGTGCTCAAACCAGGACACCCCCTATACAAGTAGTTTTTTAAATACTGGGAACAGACCGTTCTTCTTTTCTTTGCAGTTGATAACTCCTTCTGTTGTTTAGGTTTTGGCGCCATCTTCTGCTACTGCATTTCAGTTTGTCCAGACATTCTACAGCATAGGTAGAGGAAAGCTTCAAGCAGAATAAATTGAAATTAAACTTAAAAAATGCACCTTCATAGAAGTGGCTACAGAGATAATTTGGTGATACAGTATCATAAAGGCATTTTTTAAAGAGAGAATCTCATCTTTTGTAACTTTCTCTGTTCCTTTTCATGAGGAGCATGGTTTGGCTAGTGGAATTCCTTCCTGGTAGAGATTGGAAAGCTGAGCATGCTACCATGTCCAAACTCTTTATAGGACTTAATATTTGTTAAAAAGATTGAAATGTTACAGTGTTGGTTTAGTGTTGAATTATAATATGAATAGCCTTGTTAGGTAGTTGCTGGGAAACATTAAACCAAAATCCCTCAATCTACTGTTTGATAGACTGCTGCACAGTGAGCTCTGATTTGCTCCTAGTTATAATATTTGTAATGTATTGCATTATTATTTTGTGTTTTTCTATTAAGGATGCTTTTTTTCATTTTGTCACTAACCTACCACTTTATTTAGGTCTGAGACTTAGTGTCACCATACAGATGTCCTCTAAACATTTCTAGTTCATTTGAAGTGAAATTGATTTGCTGTGCCAAGTTTTAGGGTTTCTTTCATTTAAATCAGATAATACTGTTTTTCCATGGTGTTTCCAAGAAAACTGTACACATAGAGATGGTGTCAGGTTTACATACATTAGACATGAATTTCAGTAAACTCAACGATGGATTGACCCAATCACAGTGTCTATAACACTGGCATCTGTTCTAATCAGTGTTACAGTAGATTGACTAAGAGCTCTTCAAATGAAAAGTAGGGGAGGAAAAAATGCAATCTTTCTAATGGAAGTCAATTGTGCCTTTATTAAGTGGAAAGGAATCTCATCATACTTTACACCCACATCCCCCTCTCAGTCCATACTACAGCATTTGTATGGAAGAGTTCTTCATTAATTTTGTTTCTATATCCCTGAGCTTCCACAGTTATAGCTATTTTGCCTCCAAGAATAGTCAGTAAATACAAGTGTTTCTTATGATAAAATCTCTGAATGGAGTAGTCAAGGTAAGCATATGAGAGGATGTGAGGAAGAAGGCCTGTCCTATTTAATATACTTAGAAAATTGCTTGCTTGCTTTTGTGTAATAGCCATAAAAGAACCTGCAGGTATAAGCAAAAAAGTCTTTCTTTAGACAGATGCCAGTTCATGCTGAGTATATACATTCATAAGTTAAGAGATGCATTTGAACAATTTAGTTCTTAGGTAATGTTGATGTTATGAAGTACTCATGATAGATCAGTGCAGAATTCTCTAGAGAGCTATGCCTAAGAAAGCATACCAATGTCTTGTTTTCCTAGTTAGGCTGCATTTTTATCTATGATATGTAACATGTACGAAGTATTCCAAACTCAGAGTACAATGTGGACCAAGACATCACAAGTTAATCCCTGCTTTGGCCTGATATCAGTAAGTTTTTCAGATTATCTCAGGAACTTGACATCAGAATAGAAGCAAAGGACGTTGTCCTTCTTCTAAAACTGAATAATTAAGCAAATGTTTATTTACGTAGTTGTTTAGAACAGAAGCTTTTAATTACACAGAAGAGTGTAAAAAGTGTGATCACTTATCTGTCCTAGATACATGGCTTATATATTGTTTAGAAATATAATAAATGCTTAATTTGTAGTGACTGGGTCATATATTTACAAGTTATTTCCAGTGCTAATGGAGTTCTTGCTGTAACTGTGTTCCTGCATTTGAAACTGTGTTGCTACAGCTTTCTGTCCACATAGAGCCATGTTGTATAGAATATTCTGTTATGCGGTGAGCAACGTGCTTTCACTTCTGACTGCCAAAAACAAATTAGCCTCTGAAATGGCAGTTATTTGTCATAATATTTAATGTAATAGAACATTGTTCAATCTAAAATATAAAATGCACAGTGTTCTATGTTATAAAGATCAAGTTGTTCCAGTATTACACAAATCCTGGTGGTATTTGGCATTTTATCTTTAGTCACTTCTTTTGTAAGGGAAAAATAATTACACCAACAATTATTGACTGTTCCTTGTTTTGACACATACAGCCTTTATCAAGGTTATATCAAAGGTATATCAAATGTATCAGGTAAGATCAAATTGCTTGTTAGTCCTAATCATAAAAGACTCTCCGAGCACTATTTTAATTAAGACAAGTTGAAGTCCTCCTAATAACACTGTGAAAGCAAGGCTTGAAAAAATTGTTTTTTTTTTCTTGCACATCATACTTCATGGTTTTCTCTCCCCACTACAGTTAGCAACTAACCAGGCTGAGATGGTTGTTACATATACTAGATTTTGTCTTTGTTCCAGACCTTTGATGAATGTGTGGCAGCTGGAGGTTCGGACTGTGCTCCAGAGAAACTTTGGCTTCAAATTCCTTTCTTCTGTGGCCACAGCTCTGAATGCTGGTAGGGATTTAAATGTAGCTTACATTGTTAGTCATTTATATCAGTGCTGAAACTTAACAAATTTGAATATGTAGCACAGTTGGGGAAAGTGTGAGGGGCTTGACAGAGTGAAGCAGCAGGTACTTTAGTAATGTATTTTCTTTTGAAGAGGCATTTTAGTGAAACAGTCTTCCAGTTCTTTAAACAAGCAGTGTGTTAGGATACTGTATCAGGAGTGCTATGAGAGAAAACAGATGTTTTCAATTGTAAAAATAATTTTTGTACATTTGGAGTCTTGACATTTTTCTGTCAAGCTACAATATCCATCTTTCTGAATGGAGATACTTTGTTCAAGCTCCTAGAGTTTCTGGGAAAATAAAATAATTGAGACCAAAATAAATTTATCTTCCTAAACCTTTACCAGACATCCAGTAGTCAATGCTAATTGGTAGAAACTGAAACAAGAGCAATAGTGTCCCTCTGTCAGTGCATTGTTTCATAACCATGGCACAGACTTTTAAAAACTCAGTAAAAGGACATAGATGATTTGAAGGATTATGACTGAAATCACAGGCAATTATTTCTCAAAGGTACTGTTCATCTAAACATAAGGAAAGGAAATGCCCACTTGGGAGCTCTCCTTTCCGTGCCTGTTGGTCAGACCTATCTACACCTGGGCTAGGTGGGAGAAGCAGAGGAGCAAAGGACTCTGAACCTGTACTTTCACCTTGTCTAGAGCTATAATAAGGAGGAAAAAATGTGTGATTTCTGTCTGTTCAGTAGGGAAGTCCTCCCATTAAGTGCAGTTACTTTCTAGTTCACAATTATGTTTCTGGGATGCAAAAGAGAAGTTGCCATTTCTGGTATCTAGTGTGAGAGTGAAGATTGAGTATCGAGGTTGAGAAAATGTAAATCCTCCGAAAATTGCATGAACGGAGGCAGTAGTCATCTACACACATGGATTTTTTTTTTTTTTTAATTTTTTTGGTGGGTGAGTTATTAAAATAACTAGTGAAATGAAATTTTTAGATAAGAACACAGATGAGAGAAACTGGAAAGGGAAATGAAGTTAGGAATGTTTATAACTTTAAATGAGTCTTGCCTTTCCAATACAAATGTTCTATTATGAAATAATCTCCATCTAGGGACCAAGGATTGTTGGCTGACATCAGAACTTGCTGTAATTGTTCTCTGTCATTTTAGGAATGTGGGAAGCAGATGGGCTTTGGAACAAGCCAAGTACAATCTGATTAATGAGTACTTCCTAGTGGGAGTTACTGAAGAGCTTGAAGACTTTATCATGTTACTGGAGGCAGCTTTGCCCCGGTTCTTCAGGGGTGCCACAGAACTGTACCGGACAGGTATTTCAGTGTTTGATTTCCATGGATTTTTCATCCACTTGTTTTAATGTGAATTCTTTAAACCTTGAGGAAGAGGTCTCTGCCTGGTTTGCCTCTCAGTTGGCTGATATTCTACACAAGAGACAAGCTCCTTTAAAAGACTGTCAGTAAAAATTTTTGAGGGCAGCCCACGTATCTTCCTGCCTTGCACAAACTGTAAATACTTAAGGCTGCACTAAAGGCAGTTGTGTAGGTATACCACACTTAAAAAATTGTGACAGGTGTTTGTCAGAGCATTTTTGAAACATCTTGCAGGAGCTTTGGTTTTGTAAAGATTCCATTTCCTCAGAAGCCCTGCTGAAATTTACTGTACTTGACGCCAGCTGGTTAGTTGTGCTAAAAGGTCCAAGGGATACAAAGGCCCAAGGATAACGTTATCTTCCTGGGGCTTTAATAAGATGTTTGTTATATAGCTAGTAGCTACATATCTAGGAGCCAGCCATGCAACTTTCAGTGAAGAAAATCTTACAATCTTAGCAAACAGAGGGAGAAGAGGGTCTAATGTATAGAGCTTAAATGTATAGTATTAACAAGTTTATTATAAGGCAACAGACAGCACTTCTTAGGAAAAATGATATAATTATTTTGTTAATCTTCTCATGAAAGAAGCCTCTTGCTCTGCAGTTTTTAAATTTCTTAACATTTGATACCAGATTAACATCTAAATATTTAATTTTTGAAAGACCAGTCTTACTTCAAGTACATTACGTGGCATAATCTTGTTCCTTAAATTAAGTGTTCATTCCCTGGGTTTATTAGAATAAGAAGGAAGAACTGAAAGAACTGATGCAAAATTCATTAAGATTTAGTGAGAGAGACTACAATTTTCCAACCCCAGGTATTGTGATAATAAATTCTGGATTAAATTCTGTCACTTCTAATGCAGTTTATCAACATGCTGAAAATATAAAACTCTGTAAATAAGAGGACAGTAAACATTTTTTAATCACATTGACTTTAAAGTTAAGTTATTGCTTTCATTTTGCATTTAGGAAAGAAGTCTCATCTTAGGAAAACAACTGAGAAAAAACTTCCCACAAAAGAAACTATTGCCAAGCTACAACAGTCTGAAATCTGGAAAATGGAGAATGAGTTCTATGAATTTGCATTGGAGCAATTTCAGTTTGTCAGAGCACATGCAGTTCGGGAAAAAGATGGAGAATTGTATATTCTGGCCCAACACTTTTTCTATGAAAAGATTTACCCTAAATCAAACTAAGAACACTATACTGTTAGATTGATGGACCTAAATCTTTGATCACATCATCATCTTAGTCCTCAACCATGGAAATGAGATTGCTTGTAGACCTCCAAGACATTTCTTTATAGATCTGAGAAAAGTGGGCTGTGGATCACCTCCAGGGCACTGGATACTGGCTGTGTTGGTAATCCAAAAACAAAGGTGTAATTTCTTGTATCTAACTAATAGTTTCAGTGGGAGTTAATACCTTTACCTGAAGAAATCTACACGTTAATTGGGAGCAATTAATACACAGCAGTTCTAGTTGGAAATATAAACAACAAAAAATGCTTCTGTTGATGCTTTTTTTAATTTTCAGAACAATTTATTTTCATTTCTACTTCTGTGAAGAGGAAATAATTTTTCCCAGCTTTCAACATGGAAATTTTGGTTGTATACAAGATGAGTAGTCTTGATAACTGGTTGACCTCTGTGCTTTGTTTTTGTGAATCATGTCACATGATATTAATTGGGATGGTTAATCATGTTCTGCTAAGAAATGCTGCTGCAGCTGGAATTGCCCATATTTATATATGTGGTTTTATTTAAAAATTACAATTAATCATTACTGTTAGAACATAATTTCCACATTAATAATGTAAAAAGTTAAAGAATCAGAGCGGTGCGAGTTTTGTTTTTTTTTATCCCCACCACCACTGACTGAGGCTGGGAAAACTGCAAAGAAAGTTGATAGTGTCTGCGGTTCCAGTTGATCCTTACAGTGTGGTATAAAAGTCATCAACTCAGTATTAAGTTTCTCCATGGATTCTTTGTAATAATTGTAAACTGAGGTATTGGTGAATCCATATTATGACTCCATTAGTGAGCTGTGGTATGGTTAGGGTTTTCCTACTACTTCGATACTTTTACCTGTAGAATATTTTTACTAAGGTGCTTTATAATGTGTTTTAAAGCATTGCATTTACAACAGAAGTAAAATGCTGTAAATACTGCTGATTTTATGTATTTGGACCAAAAGGTTTAAAGTAACTAGTTTAAAGTAACTAGTTTAAAGTGGGTTTTTTTGCACCAGTTCTGTTACATGTGAAGTGAAAAACATCACATCTGCTTCCTGGTTGAGTTAACTGGACATTGCTGAAACGCACTTCAGTGACCTCTCTGACTTCAATACCAGAATGCTGTCCAGGGATTCTCTTTACAGAAATGTTTTCTTCAACCTTCTTATTATGGTAAGAGGAAAAGAAGAATGTCATGTGTAGTCTGGTTGAGAAAGATGCAGTGACTTTGATTGACATAGTTATATTTACATAACTGCCTTATGTGTCTATTGTAAATTTGTGAGTTGCCATCTTTAACAATGTGAAACACCTGGTAGATAAGTAAATTTAAATTTGAGAGCAGATATTTGGGGCCAATGCATTATAGCAAATGACAGTGGACAACTACAATAATTTTTCCTATTGAATTTTCTTAAAGATCTGAGTATTTACACATCTTACACCTGCCTTTACTAGAAGTGCTTTTCACAGGATTTGGCTGGGGAAGGCACTTAGGAGACAAAGTAAGGAATGGTGGTAAAGGTTTAAATTCCTAAGGGATGATGCTGAAGTCTTAAGTCTAAAATTACCAAGTGGAGTTTCTTTAACTAACTTGTTCTTGTAATGAAAACAAAGGAAATGGAAAATGGTCTGTGAACTGGATGTCTGCAGCCAAAAGCAACAGTCCAATTACAGAGAGAGTAATCAGAGACCATCAAGTACATCTTGCATTTTCTTTGTTTTCTTTGATTTTTCCCTTTGAATTTTAAAAATAGACCTCTGTTCTTCCCAAATAATCAGGGAAGTTCCTTCTGATAGCTTACAATTTATATAGAATGAACTATGCATAAGATTTCCTGTTCTAATTCTTGTCTATTGACGTCATTCATAATGCCAACACATTTGGGAATAGGATGTGGTAGTTCATGCATGAAGAAATGTTTCCTAACTAAAGAAATTCAGGAGTCACACATAAGGAATGGCTAATGGAGATCTAAAATTGTTTGTAACAAATCCCTAGCTTTTTTGAAACAAGATGTGTATTTATAATCCCAGGCAAGATTATCTGTTCAGTGATAGTTTTAGGTTAGGCATTATTTTGACTATGTTGTTTTCCTTCAGAATTATTTGGATCAGTTTACCTTCTTAAGTCTCTTTCAGAATTTTCAGAAGAGCACCTCTAAGAGAGCAGAGAAGTTTCCTAAGTGTAAACATATAATATTCATCTAAGTAACAAAATAGGTATGTAGACAAATGCTTCTTTTTTAACAAGAAGAAATAGGAAAAACTTCTACTGATTTCAGTAGAGTCTACAGAAACCTTTTCTATAAGCAATTTTAGAAGTCATGTTTTTTTTTTTTTTCCATCCAGGGTTTAGAATTTCTTTATTATTAGTCTTCAGTAAGAAAAACAGTAGAACAATTCCATTTAAAAAAAAATAAATAAATTTTAAAAGGGCAATATATTTTTCACAGCTCATATGAGAAAACACAATTTGTTTAATCAAATATAACTTACTGTTCTCTGCTGTGAACTGACAGCACTGACACATTTTAGCAATTATTTTTTTTTAATGCTAGCTACAATTGCAGAGGGATTCATTCCAAATGCACTCTGAAAATGTTATTGTCTGTAGAACACAGAAATAACCAAGACCATTTACTTGTGTAGTTAGTGCAACCATTAAGTCAACTATGAACTTCTTAGAATCCTTTGAATTCAGAACTATCAAACTTGGATTTACCAAAAGACAGTTTACGAAAAGGAGCTTTACAGATTTTTAATAAGCTGCTCTCTATTAATATATTTAGAAATGGAAAAAAACCAAATTTTTGGTATTAAAAGTATTTTACAGTATGTAGACAGAATGTATTTTGTGTATTTTCCTTTAATGAGTTATAGTGAAAAGCAGCAATACATGGATTTTTTGTTGTTGCAGGTTGTTTAATGAGTAAACTTACTATTTAGCCTCCTGAACATGGATCTTTTAACTGAAGTCACTGTAGCCTCTGCACAGGAGTGAGATTGGATTTCTGCAGAGCTAAGTTCATTTGAAAGGTGCTGAAACGCTCATATACATATATATATATAGTTAAGAGTAGATGTTGTTACACTGTTCTGTACTTTTTTGTACAAAATTAACACCCAGATTTTGTGCAAAACTGTAGCCCTGGGGAAGCTCTCAGTGTCAGCATAATGGCAGTTGGTCCAGCTGTGCTGGTAGGGACACAGTCATGACTACAGCATGCCTGGAGCACTTGGGATATGCTGGGCAGTGTTGGCAGGAGAGCAACAGTGGTTTTAGCTCCTTTCTGTCATCATTCTGCAGCTGTGCAACAAGAATTTCTTTCTTATTTTGTTAGTGCATCTATAAGCAGACACAAGGCTACGGTGCAGAATGTTCTGTGTGCTCATTCCTACTTGTTCGGGGTTGATTTTCAAGCTCTCTTGATTTTCTCTCTATTAATGGTACGCTGATGATAGCTTCATTTTCCAATAGGCATGAAAAGTTATAGCTCTACAATACAGGAAAGGAAGAAGCAGCCCATCCTTTTTGTTTGAAATGTCTTCTCTGGATACTTAGTTTTTCTGAAGATACTGTTTTTACTTTCCAGAAATAAGCATTTGCATATTTATGGTCTCAGAGCAATTCTATTTTATATCAGGGAAAATTCCATTATTTTGTGTTACAATTCTTTTCAAATTTTCCATTAAGCTTACCTGGTGTTGCTAAACATGAATGAAAAGGTATACAGATGATGCTGTCTGAACTGTGCTGCTTAAGCAGTCAGTGGAAAATCCTGATTCAAGTACACTGCCAATTTAGCTCTTCAAAATTAGAGCATATTTTATGACTACTAGAGATTAAACTTAAGGAAACTGTAAGGCTGCTTAGTTGCATGGATGCTTTCTTTCCTGTAAGCCTGTGCAACCATGTAACCTTTGCAGCAGTACTTACAGAAAAAGAGCCCTCTTCCTGAGACTTTTCTGAAGTACAGTTATAAATGTTCAAACACTTGTACTGTCTGATACTTACATCAGCAGCTTTCTGTAGCTTCTATAAAAAGAGACAGGTTTGTGAGCATTTCGAAGGCAGTAGTGAATGTAATTTTTTTAAAACATGGATTGTGCTTCATGACGTTTTTCTTCTTAAACACACACACAGCTAAATAGTGCCTTTTTTCCTCACAATCCATGTTGAAGATTCTCACTCCCACTCACCCTCTGTAAATTGATTTGTTTGTGCAATACTGTTCCAACTTAAAACCATTTTGTCACAGCTGTTTCAGAAATAATCTCCATTTTTCCTTACTATGCTGCCAGCTTTCTGTTGTTGAAGTGTTTCAGTTGATTACCTAATGCAAATGCTATAAAATAAAACACCCAGTGGGAAGGGGAAGGAAAAGTCTGGTGTCCTGTCTTAATATTTGCATGTCACATTCACATTAAATGCTTTTTTTCTAGAGGATGTTGTTATGTAGTATTGTGAACTTTGCAGCTGTTGTGATTTTGGAAGGGAGGGGCGAGCTGGAGTGTATAGCTTGTCTGTAATAATTTTGTGTAGCTATAACCAAATATATAGGCCTTTAGAATTTTCATTGGGCTTTCTGGCAAGAAATGTAATAAATTTGCAGAGGGCATACACTGTGCTGGAAGTGTCAATGAAAAGTTCCTCATGTTAAAACTGATATTTGTAAGAATAGACAGCTGGCATTAGAACAATGCATTGATACATACATGTTTCCCTGCCTGAGGGAAATGACCTGAACAAATGACCTGACTGATGACTGTGGCACTGTAAGACACTCCGTTACTCCACTGATGAGTGTGGTATAGTGCTTCAGTAGAATAGAAATGTCATTTGCCAAGTGCAAGCAAGCACTTAAAAAAAATACAGTGAGCATGGGTATGCTTCTCTGTTTAGGATTTCTGACAGGTAGTGTAACCATTGCCCTGTAAACATTCCTAGCTGCCTGCACTATGCAGGTAAGCAGTCAGCTGCCCTGGCCAACTTCCTTAATGCAATAGTTCCTAAATATTTAGTTGTCAGCCTTGACGATTAAGAACCATCATGGAGTTACTCAGCAACTTCTACTTGAGGGTTTTGATGACTTTTAAATCCTTCTTTTGTTGCAAGTAGACTTTTCCTTACTTCCATCGGTGGAAGTGATAGGTGTAATTGGGCACAGGAAAGAAAGTCTCTCTGCTTATATCAGCCAAGGGGGAGTGGAGGAAAAATTGCCTGTATAAAGATACAGGAGTTCCTAAGGTCACTGCACCTCTTTCTGAAATGATAAATGATAGTAGTGAAGTTACAATAGAGAAAACACTTTTAAAACAATGACAGTAGGTTCTCCTGTGAATTACTCTAATACTACAGACGTGTTAAATACTGCTTGAACTTTTTTTTTTTAACTGATGCTGCCAATTGCACTGGTAATTAGTCTCAGTTGGAATTCATGGGAGGGGAGTTAAAGAAGGGAAAGGGGGCTTCAAAGCTAGATATTTTTTTTCAGGTCCTGTATTTTCATTTTATTCATTGTTTGAATCTTGCATTTGATTTCAGTATAATTTCCTTACTTCTTAATAAAATACAAGAAGTTGCTAGTGAATGTCAAAGCAATGTCCAGATGTTTTCTTCCAGCACAAGTCCCCTGCTATGACCTCCCCTGGCTTCATTACCACATAAAGCAGATGTGGTAACTTTCAATAAGAGCTAATTTAAAGGACTAATAATGCTCTTTATTAAAAAAAGCCTCTACAAAGAACACCTGTGGGCTAAAAATGAAGGCTTTGAGACCTTTCACCTTGTCATAATAACCAACTGCATCCTCATAAAAATGGAAAATACTGTGATAAATATTCTCTCCCCTTTTTCTCCATGTTTACAAGGCTGCTTCAGAATCCACTCTCAGATTTGCTGCACACAGAGATTAACTTCTCATAATAAACATGATGTCAAAATAATTGCACAAAGAACAACTACCCATCCTTCTACTGAAAAAAATAATAATCTTGGAACAAAACAGATTAAAATGTTGATTCATGGGAACTGTGGTTATAGTTCAACTAAGCAGGTATTGTATTCCTCCGATGCTTTAAGAAATGGTTCACTACCTTACTGTATACGTGCATGTGTTCACACTGCTATTGATATTAACTTATCTGTGGTTTTCAACTGAAAAAGTACTGTACTTCAAACATAAATTCCATATTAATAAGGAAAAACAGTGCTCTATTTTTAGAGAGAAACGTACCTAATTTGGTATGATAATTTAAATGTTTTAACTCAACCAGAACTCCGGGTCTGATGCAGCAGTTACTGGAAAATATTACGAACTGTCTCTTTACCAAAAAAAGAAAAAAATTAGTCTAGAGAATAGGGGTCTTCTTGCCCTAAAGACATTATTGTCTTGACAAATATTGATTGCCATTTTTAGCACAGAATAGACTTTGGCATCCTTAAATCTCCTTTATTTAGAATTTAATAACTTTTAAAATGTTGCGTGACTTGGAGAATTGGCAAGGGTGAAAGGAATGCTGAACTGCTAGAGACTTGTGCAGTTCCAGGCTGGCTTTGTCAAGACTGCCTCAGTGCAGTGTGTAATGATGACTGAATTTAAGAGCAAATGTTGCATAAAGCAGTTGATTTGGTAATAAAGGGTATATATGCATCTGTGAAGGCAATATGTAAAGAACAGAGGAAATTGCAGGCAGAAATATAAACCACTATATGAGTCTGCAGTAATTCCTTAACAGCTACCATGGCTTTCTTTTGGCCTAATTATCTGCTTTGGATCTTCAGTGCCTTCCCTTGACTGAATTAATTAAAAGTTGCAGCTATTATAAGCAAGGCCTGTACACTGACAAATGAAATCTCTCCTATTTTTAACCCCAGACCAAATACCTACTTCCAGTACTACTTATAGCTAAGCTATAGATTTGGAAAAGCAGATTACATTGACTGGGAGCCTTATCAGTTCTGCATTTGAGATCCTTACTACTAGAAGATAAAATAGTCAGTAGTTGCATGACCAGAGTCAAATCCATGAAGTCTGGGAGAAAGTGTCTTATGCTCAGATTATGTGGAGCAAAAATTGTGCACTTTTTTTGGTGTCCATTCAGAATGAGTTCACTGGGCTCAGGCAGATTCCAAGAAGACATCTGTTAATACTAAAGGCTACTTTGGAGAGATGGTTGAAAACCTGAGGTTTGCTTTTAGCAAAAATTGCTGTGAATGTTTTTCAGCAAAACTTTTCAACAAAGATTTTGGGCAAATTAGGATATTTTTTTTTTTCCCCTTAAAAGCAGAGCAAAACAGGAAGACATCTCTGCCCTTCTGCCACCCCAGCAAACATTCTTTGTCTGTGCTCTTTTTTTTTTTCCCCAAGTGGATGGAAAAATGTGTGAGAGTGTATGACATCTGTGTTCAGCCTCTCCCTTTTCTCAGCTGGCTCTGTGAGATAGCGTAGTAAGTTTCATTCCTTCACGAGCCTTCCAAAGGAAAAGTCTTATCTTGCAGGTTGTAGGACATCAGATCACACTCTGCAATGGAGTTTATGAAATTGGCTGTTTATTCAGGATCACCTTTCAGAGTCTGGTGGCACTAGAGGTCCTTGTCCTGTGTGTTGGAGGTGGTGCTTGCATATCGTGCTGAATTAGCTTGTGCATGCTGGTGACTGTGTGTACAACAGTCTGGATGTGCTTACCCAATGTATCTGACAGTCACTTAATCCAGAAAGAATATATAGCTTGGGTATGTATTTTTCAAAAATCTTTGTGCAGGACAAGTGCATGACAAGATGAGTATCAGGCTGCAATCAACAAGTTTTATTAACAAAAGCTTTGCAGCCAGCTCATCTGTAACTTTGGTTCCATAGCCCCTCCTTCCCAATTCACCCATCAAGGAATGTCCTCTTACATATATATATATATACGTTTGTGTGTCTACACATGTATAGTTCTCATCACTTGATCATACTAAGATAAATGGAGAGTGAGTTACAAAGCCAGAATGTCAGATTCAAAGATGGCTTTGGAAGCCAAGTTTGAAAACCTTGTCAGTAGTTGAAGGGAGTGAAGCATGCTTAGGCAGGCACTCAAATGCACTTTCAAAACCCAGTTTCTTTGTGTATCTGAAATGGCCTCTCGGCATCTGCTGAGCAGTCCAGTTTGGGTTTTACTCAGTTCTAGTACCTAGGAAACAAATTGAAGAGAGCTTTCTGCCATGAAAGATTGTGGTATTCAAGCTTATTGATCCTTTAACAGCAGTGTTTTCCAAGACAGTCACGTTCCTTGTGATTGAGGGAGAAGGGAAAAACCCTGATAACTCAGTCTCATGGACATTGAGATGATTTTTCAGATGTATGTCATCATTTTATGTTCTACTTATTCATGTTGATTTAAACTAATTCTTTTTCTTGTGTTTTCTCATCTGCATGAAAAACAGTTTGTTCAATATCCAAAAGAACTTTCTTTTCTCCATATGCTGCATTGGTAGATTCTTCCCCCATGCCAAATTCAAATAATGATTGACAACTGGAGACCTTATTTTCTAGTTCCAAATATACTGCAAAGACTAGGAAATAGGGATCTGGGTATCATAGCCACACAAGATATTAAAAAATGTATTAAAGTCTGTGATATTCCATAGCTAAAAGCAATGCTAAGTTAGTGTTGTGATAACACTATTTGTCAGTCTTTCGAATGTGGAGCCTGAACTTAGCTATTTATGTTCATATGTAATTATTTAATACATTGTTCATGATTTGTTTTTTACCAGGTTGAGCAAGTATCAATAACTTTCTAGAAAAGCAAAATAGCTAGTTTTGGTGCCAAAGTATTAACGCTGTCAACAGTTTGGCATCTAAGTTTGTAATTGTTGACTCTGTTCTTATAAAACCATCCAGAAAATTGTTTTCTTTTGCTCCTCATTATGAAAATACATTTCTAAGATCTATTTTTTTTATAATTTCCTCTTCATACTCTCTTCTGTAATCACATCTGCAAGAAAAATATAAGTTAGGAACATTAATCATTTGGGAGTCTTGTGTCTAAGTCTTTGCAGACAAAGTGCTGCTTCTGCTGACTGTAGACTTTTTGCCCAGAGTGGTTTCCTCTTTCCATATAAATTTAAAAAAAACAACAAACCCAAACTGCTGTTCTGCCCAAATCGGGGTCGGGGGGGGGGGAAATAGGGAACCCTCAAGGAATAAATAGATTTTATGTCACTGCCATAAAAAACAGGACAGGAACAAAGTCTGTAAAGATTTTTGAGAAGCAATGTTTAAGCAACATCAATGAAAAACAAAGCCAAATTCTCCACCTGCCCAAAGCTGCAGCAAAATCCACCCATGTCATTTCAAAAGTGATAGGGTTCCACTTGGAACTTCCCTTTAGACTAGGAGTGTCTCTTAGGGTTCTGCAGATGAATTTCTAGACTTCAACTGCTGATGCATCAGCTGTCTATAAATGCATCAAATAAGAAGATTTATTAGCAAGATTTGTTCATATCTCAAATTTCTGTAAGGAATGTGCACGTGATGGGCAAAACTGACTGCTGGGTGAAGACTTGCCTATTGAAAGCAGGAGAAAGGTTAGTTGTGGAATATTGGTGTCTGGTTTTAGGAATGATGATTTTCTAGTCTTGTCAGATGACACAGAGCAAGTTTCTTCCTCTCAGTTACTCATCAGAGACCGATATTTCACCCTGCACGTGTAAAGCAAGTAGACTAACGTGGTTGGAGGAGGTGAATTCCTGCATCTTGCACTACTTGTCTTTCTACTCATCTCTGAGCATCTGTCGTCGTTATCATCATCAATCCCGTAAAGTCTCTCCATCAGGTAAGAGCTTTCTTTTCCTACTTGGGAGAAGTATGGATGCTTGTTCTTTCCAGATAACTTGGTGTAAGAGCTGTGTTAGTAGTGTTGCACAGAAGTATTTTAATTGGCACATAAACCAGAAGTGCTGCAGATCAAAAGGAAGCCTGTGTTGGGAAGCAGTTTTGGCATGTGGCTGCCATAATATCTGATTATTACCAGATAGTATTGAATAGAGTCCTTTTATCCTTTGTAATGTTTTTGTTAGAAAATCTGGTACTATTATCCTGTATCAGAGGTAAGGCACTGAAACACAGGTGGGATTTACCTGTTCTGAGAAACTGTAGCTTCTGATCCTCCCAGCTGCCTGTTTGCAGGCTCACCCCTTGCCCAGCTATGGCATGGGCCCACTGGTGCTTTGTCAGGGAATGCCCCATGCAGAGGAGGGAATGGCCCAGCTGGATTCCTATTTCTGCCAGCAGCAAGAACACTGCTGCCAGCTGTCAAGTGCAGCAAACAGGAACAATTTTAAGGAATGGAGCCTTCACCTGGTGAATATGCCTGCTGAGGTGTTTTGATGCTTATTCACATTGGTAACAGCAAGTTCGGGCTTTTCATTGCACTCCTAAGCCAGGAGTGTGGTGGCTGCAAATAATGTAGGAACGTTGGTATAGGTGAATTGCCTAAAGCTATGCAAGAATGTTTTGGAGGAGCCAGGAATTCAGCTGAGACCTCCTGAGCCCTGCAAGGGCTCCTGTGTGTCTTCTCTAATCTTCTTCTCATATAACTTTCTATCATGGCATGACTAATGCTCCCAATTAGTGTGTACTGACCTCTAACATTTTGATATAATAAAATAGTAATTTATGTCTCAATACAGTATTTACTTGCCTGTCATGTTTCAGGCACTGGGGAGGGTCAAAGAACAGGTGTG
Organism: Apus apus; assembly: GCF_020740795.1. Lineage (NCBI taxonomy): Eukaryota > Metazoa > Chordata > Aves > Apodiformes > Apodidae > Apus > Apus apus. The sequence continues at coordinate 16,232,386 of NC_067288.1, read as the reverse complement.
GGTGTCTGGGGAACGCTGTATTTGCAGCAGTGATCTTGAGTTATTAATTCCTTGAGCTTGTTGTTGGCTGAAGCCATGTCAGGGTACAAAATCTTGTTCTCTGAGAGTCCAAACTGAATCCTAGCCCCTGAAGTGGGAAATAAAGCAACACACAACTTTCTGAAAGCTGGAACTAACTCCTTTGACTCATTTGGAAAGGGGTCAGAACAGGAACAGCTGTCTGTGCTGGCAGGGTTAGGGGGTTAGAGTGCAGCAATTGCACCTACTTTTCTCCGTGTAAGTTTGATTCTTGCTTCTGAGGTTTTGTGTGATTAAACAAATGTCACGATTACCTTCTTTGTTTGTGCACTATATTAACCACTTTAAAAACCAAGGAGAAGATCAGGGAAGGTGATCTGATCCATTTAGACATCTGTAGCCACTGAGAAGAGCAGTGTTTCAGAGTTCTGTCTAGTGAATGCTTCAGATAGCCTTGCAGTCAAGTGTGCAGCTGATGGGAAAAATCAGGGTAACTTAGAGAACATTGTATTATATAGAACCTCCCCACTTGTGTTTCCAGACCAACATGTTTAACAGGGTAAAGACAGATTATTTTTGCTTCATTTTAAAAAGAAATCAAGCATCTTGCCCTGCTATAATGAGAACTAGTCATTCAGAATGAAAGCACGGGGATATTGGACTGAGATAATGCCAAAAACCCTTTAATTTTTTCCTGTACATTCAGGCTTATGTTCAACTAAAAACATACCCGAGAGCACCTATGCCCTTGCCATGTGGTATCACTGTCTAAAGGAGTATTACCTTCCCCTGCCTTCTAAAGAAATACTGTCATGCCATAAACGTGTGGCTGTGCAAGTTGAGCACTGTAGCATCACATCTGCTGTAGAAACTGTTGCTCCCAGGGCTTTCCATGCCTGCAGGATCACCACACGTCTTTCAGGGCTCTGGGCAAGCACCTGATTTAAACTCTGCCCAACCATTGCTGCAAAGGCCATTGTGCTGACCTCCCCCGCCCTGATCAACCACTCTGCCGTTTGTTCTTTGAAGGGGAGACTTGCTCTCACAGCCTCTTGAAAGCTCTCCCCATCTTCAGAGGATTGGGGGTAGGTGCCCTTCACAGGGCAAAAACAAGTTTAAAACAACTTTGCACCTGCTGTAATTGTTTAGAAACCTACATGCCAAATAACCCACATTAAGTCAAAGAGCATATTACTAGGGGTGTACTACCAGCACGCTAAACCACAACTGACAGCCTGACCCAGTGCTGTGCTTTAAAAAGGCAGGGCTGCAGCGTTGGAGTTGGAATTCTTTAATTAGGCCATTACCTGACCTTCAAAGCTGTATTTTCCTCCTCCTCTGTATGCTGTGCTAGAGGAAGGGCTGCTGGAGAAGACAGGAAGAGCCCTATCTGATGGTTATCAGGAGCGGACGAAAGCCATGCGTTGCCTTTTCCTTTTGACGTGTGCAATTAGTTTGCCTTGTGTGGAAGAAACATGTCACTGTAAATGGCTGTCTCTGTCTTCCCCCTTGCTGATCCCTAGCAAGGTCCATCATTTGCTTCTTATGTGAAAAGCTATTAAATTACCTGTTGACAACGGTATCCCTCTCATAAAACTTGCAGCGCCTCCTGATTACACACCATCATGAGATACCTTTGCCCAGGCAGCACATCAGGCAGGCGGTGGCCTGCCACTGCCGCTGGGCTGTTTTACAGGCTTAGTGCACTCCAGCTCTCATAAAACTTTGTTTGAACCCAGGAGTTTCTGTGTTTCTTTGCTCTCCCCCTTCAAAAGCTTTTTTGTTTTTATGGGGGTACAGGGATCTTTCTGTCCAGGACAGGTTACATCTGTGGTGCTGATCAGGAGCATGCCACCACTGGCCCCACTTCTGAGCAGTCCCTGCTGTCCCAGCAGCGTCCGTCAGCTTTGCTGCCTCTTTTGGCCTCCTGCTCAGAGGCATTGTCTGTCTCCTGTGTTTGCTCTGACTCCTCAGTGTGCTCAGCTGGGAATATGTGCTAATGCACCTACCTTGAAAAAACAGGTGAAATAATTTGCTGCCTGGAAGTGCTGCTGGCTGCTGCCAGCACTCGCCACTCACCAGGGACAGACCCTGTGTGGCTTTATGTCACAGGTGACTCTCATGGAAAGCAAAAGACCTGTTTTGTGGGTTTTTTTAATGAATAGATACATCAATTTTTTTTTTTTCTTTTCAAAGCTCAAATAACTGGATTTAAGTAATGCTCTGTCTGTGAGAAACAAAGTCAAAAGCAAAGAAATCCAATGCAGGTGCTGAGAGGGAGTTCATTTTTAATTTGCCGTTTAGGCCAGTTACTGATAGGTTATGCTGAGGAAAGGCATTAAGCTCACTCTGTATTTGTAAGTTGGAAGAGTGTGCCCTTCCACCACTGCTGAGGGGCTGGCCCCACTCTGCTCCTAGTGTGAGCCATGGTCACAAGTCTCCAGTCATACCCTCTCTCACTGCAGACTTCCTGTGTGGCCACGGAAAAGTCATTTTAAACTCGCACAGTCTCCTTTGCTTTGTCCAGAAGTGCTGCTAATCCTTTTCCTCCTTGTGAAGTTGAATGTGCGTGAATACTGATGGCATGTTGGCCCATCAGCTGTGAGAGCTCTGCCTGCCCCAGGGCTCTGCAGACAGTTTGTATTTGTCCCCATTCAGGTGCTGTGGTGATGCCAGTTGCTCCCTGGTGTCACTTAAGACACAGTGAAGAATGTTCCAGGGAAAGGTTTGCAAAAAGCTTCTTTCTTTGTTTGATCACAGACTTTTTTTTTCTCTCTAAGCAATATGTGAAAGGTGATGGAGTAGCAGTTGAGCCCATCAGGGAACAGAAATCAGGTAACATGTTAGAACAGGAGGGATATTCAGAGATGAGGGTAATGGAAACAGCACTGGATTTTTATGGAGCTATTATACAGGTAAAAAAGTACTTAGTTCTCTTTTATAAAGGGGGAAAATTGAGGTATGACAAAACCAGTGGCTTTCCCAAGGGCATACAGTAATTATTTTTTTTTTGTTGGCACTAACATATGGAATGCTCTGGCCATCAAATAACTGAAGTCCTGTGCGGCTGGAGAGCCGTGGGAGTGTGGTATCTGAGTGGGACACGACCCTGTCCTCACCTGCTCTTTGCCAAGACCCTGCTCTGGGGCCAGGGACTTGTCCAAGTCCAGCCAGGGGTGGCAATGGGACCTCTGTTCATGCCAAGCTGCCATGGGATCTTGGCGGGGTGTGTGGAGGGAGAGGAGGCTGTGAGCACCTGCCTGTGGCTGGGTTTGTGTGCAGGACCCCTGCATGGGAGCTGCCTGCCTTGATCCCATTCCCTTTATACATGGCAATTGTACAGTTACAGTGCCAGGGCCAGTAATCAGAGATTGTGCTTTTTATCATTCTAACTATTGCCAAAGGGTCTGACCTTTAACCTGATGGCATTCAGCACTGAACCTGGGGGTAGATAAACCATTAGCTGCTAAACTCAGTCTTTCTCAGGCTCTGAACAATTCGTGGGAGGCAGCTACAAGAGTGGAAGCTCAGGAACCAGGAAAGCTCAGCAGCGAGAAATTAATTGCTTTTGCCCCACACCTGTTGCCCCTGCTGCACTGCCCTTCAGCCTTCCCTTCCGGGTGCACGCTGAAACGCGGAGGAAACGAAAAGTTTAATCTCAATCGTTCCGTTTCCTTTAGAAGCTTCTGCACAGCAAAATCTGCACCAAGCCCCGGGAGCTGGGGGGGTTGGAACGGAGCCCCTGGTCGGTACCGGCGGGGAGGGGCGGGACGGGCGCGGGGCCGCTGCCGAGACGCGGGGCGGCCACGAGATGGCGCCCAAGGAGCGGCGCCGCGCGGCCGCCCCGCACCCCGCGGAGCCCCCGCACCCCCGGCGGACTCTCCGCACCCTCTGCCTGCCGCCCAGACTCCGCGTCCCCCGGCAGCCCCCGCAGCCCGCGGAGCCCCCGCACTCCGTGCCGTCTCGCGGTCCCTCCGCACCCCCCCCGCCCCGCACTCCCGGCCAGCGGCTTTCGGCAGCAGCCGAGGTGCGAGGAGCTGGAGGGAACTGCCTCCGGGATAAATACGGGAGCTAATTTTTTCCTTCCAGGCTTAGCCCTTATTTTAAGTAAGGTGGCTTTTTGCCGGCTGTTTTCAGACCTTAACTGAACCTAGTGATTATAGTGTAACGAAGGGCTGTTTTACGTTAAATAATGACCTTTGCTTTGTATTTATATGAATGAAGAATTAACCTTAAAAGGTTGCCCTTCTCAGAAAATGGATTGCACGCTCGGTTCTCTCTATTGAATAGTTTAGGTATTTAAAGTGCTGCATTTTATCTCATCAGCCGCCCAGTAAATTTGTCATGATGATACTTAAAGGAGCAAATTGATGTTGTTTATTTTCCCAAACCTTTTTGGAATAGTTCTTGGCTTCTTATTGCACCTTTGAGCTACATAGGATTGTATGAAGGAACAGTGATAACCCTTCTGCTTAAATAGGCATGACAGTATAACATCTCTGTTCAGCTGAAACACTGATGAAAGGGATGCTGCAGTGCAAAATGTATATTACATTGCAGCTGAAGGAGTGTGGTTAGCAATCCTGAAGAGGTTTTCAAGAGGACTGGAGTCTTCCTGTGTTAAATGAATGATAGGAGGTTTGTCAGAATTTCTGTTCTCTCAAAAAATTGGAGTTTGTTTCTCCTTAGTGCTGCCAGATAATGGGAGCAATCCTACTAATTGCAAAGTACTTCACGACTGGATAGTGTTTGGGATTTTGAATATGATGTGCAACTAAGCAAAAAGTGACAGGACACATGCATGCAGTTCTGTATAACAGATTTCTGAGGAAGTAATAGGATGATGTAAAGTTTTTAAGTTAAATATGGGCAGCTGGTTTTCCTACTGAAGTTTTTAAAGCTTTTTAATTTTCCCAAAAATGTATTGGGGAATGAGGAGAATTTTGTACCCTAATGCTAACTAAAACCAGCTGAAAATCAGTCCTCTGCACGCTGCTGCAGGAAGCACCATTAGCTCTGGTTGTGACCCCAGAGATGGGGCGTTTCCCACAGGCTCCGAGGGAGCAGCCTTGGCACTGCTTGCCACAGGTTCCCATTGGGGGGGGGGTGGGTGAAGGTTGTGCCGTGGTGCAGTGTCCCCTGCAGGCTGACCCAAACAGTTTCTCCCGTGGGGGGCCAGGAAGTGGGGGTGTGGGTGCCCAGTGTTGGGGAGTGGAAGTTTACAGACATCTACTGTGGGTAAGCCACAGCAGTGTCCCACCTCCCAACACTGGCCTGGGGTCCAGCCACCCCCATCAGGCTGCACTGCCCAACACGTGTGAGGGGCATTGAGCCTTCGCCAAGGTGTCTGTTTCCACAGCTGTCGGTCTCTAGGGGGGTCCTTCAGTTACTCTCTCTGGTTTCTCAAGTTTACAGATCTCCTTTTGGTCTGAGTGAGCAATTGCCACCTCTTTTCTAACCCCATATCCCAGCCAGCGATAGGAATAATCACAGTGCTTAAATTCCCCCCAAAAAATAAAAATGGAAAGTCTTCAGTTGAAAGTTGAAAAGAACAGCGAATTCTGCTCGCCATCTGTAATGCAATTAGCGTTATTTGACTTGGCAGCCTTCAGAGTGCCTGCGTGGGCTGCAGGCTGTGAGGGCCTGGAGTCAGCCTCTGTCTAGGAAGCAGGACTTGGGAGGAACTCTCTGTAATTTTTATATCTGAAGTCTCTCAGTAGTTTTTCTCCCTCATCTCCTCTTCCCCCACCCTTGGCATTCAGATGCTGCAGCTGGTCCTTCTTCCCAGCTGGGAAGGGGTGAAGTCAGCCTGTCCTCCAGCCCCTGCCCTGCTCTGTGCCCCTGGCAGCCCCACGGGTGTCTGTGTCCCCCCGCCCACCTGGCCAAGGGAAAATAATTCTGGGTAAGAACTCACTGAGTCATCTGTGTTTCTGAGACTAAATTAATTTTTGCAAGGGAAATAGCATTAGGTTGGTGTATCTGGCCTGCTAATTGCTTTAACTGGCTGAAAATATTTCAGTCTGTTCCTGAACTGTTTGTGCAAACTTAACAGTTACCTTCAGATCATGCCCTGTCCATAGCCAGAATGTATAAACAAGTTTTTTGGTAAGACAAGCAGTACAAAGTTTCAAGGTACGCTAGCAGAGGTTACGAGAGACAGGAAGTTATGGGAAAATTGATTTCACCACTGAGAAACTAGGGATTCCACACTCCCCCTGAAGTAATGACTATAAAGCATGCTAATGCTATTCAATGTTAGTGCATTAAAGTGTGGCCTTATTAATTCAAGACATAAAGGCAACAAAATAAGCTGTTAAATTTAAAATATAATACATATATAATGAGAAAAAAATGTGTGAAAGCTTTATTCAAATGAAAATGCAGAATTGTTTGAGCTAGTGGAGTATCTTTTGTGCTGAGTTATGAGCATATGTAATAGATTTAATTATTAATTTCTCCATTGTTCTGTGCACACAGACAGGGTTCAAGGCACAGTCATTCTCTGGCTCTCATGGATCTAATTTGTATAATTATTGCCTGAATAAAGAATTGCCCCGATTTCTAGCTCACTTTTTTCCTCTCCTAAGTACTACCTCACGGCTGCTTCCTGAAAGGATAGCACCTGCCAGTTCTTCAGGAATCAGCTGATTACTTCCAGTGATAAGGCATGCTCCCAGTGATGTTCCTTTTCAAGCCTTTTTGTCTAAATGAATTATTGTGCACCCTTTTTAATTTTATTGAACAAATTACATTTGTCAAGGTCTAGCTTTGTAAATAAATAGCTAGAGACACATGGATGCATATTGCTGCTGTTCAAGGTCTCTTGTTCTATTTATGGAAGCCAGATGAATGTGAAACAAAAGAGAAACTTTTCTCTAAAAGCAATTATCTTTCTGCATTCCCATCAGTATAATTATATTGCAGGAATTTTAAGAAGTCATACAAGTAGAATTGAAATCATGGCTGAATCATTATGCAAAAGTTGAGCAGAGAATGTCTTGCCTTACCCTAACAAAACACTGTGGCTGACTGTTGCCTTACACACCTACACCTGAAATGTATGTGTGTATTCATCATAAAATAAAGACCTGAGATCCAAGAGTACATTATACAAATGAAAAGTATTTGTGGGAATAATTACTGAATTCCTTTCAATTTTGAAGTGCTAGTATTAATGGGCTGAAACATTTCATCACTCAGGCATTTTGAACAGCATGGCTCTGCTCCATCAGTGTCTTTAATAATTAGTATTTTCTTTGATTTTGAAGACGTATTGTGTTACTAAAACAGGGCATCTTCTTTGTTAATGGAACTTTCTACATGGTAAAAGGAATAAGGCTCAAGAACACATAGCTGGTAGAGGAGTCTGGTAAAATTCATTATGCTGCCCATGCTCGAAGAAAAACAGTTATGACTTCTTAGGAAGCTGCAGTACCAGCATGCTTTGTGAAAAGTCATGTCATTCTGAGGAGGAGTAGAGAAATTCTGCCAGGAGAGTAAATTCTTTTTGCCCATTGTCCTATCAATTTTTATGAGCTTTTGTTGAAAATACAGTTATCTCTTCCCTTTAACTTGTTGGGAAGATGCTGTCAAACCACCAAAATAAAAATTATGGGGATGTTCTATGCATGCTTTTATACTCCCAGCAGTGCAGAAAGCTCAGCAAAAGTAGCTGCAGGGATACTTCTTGAGGAGAAGCAGGACCAGGCTTGGCTTAAAGCCTTCTTCGAAAGCAAAGGAAACAGTGGTTCTGTAGCAGGGAGCAGGTAAATCTCAGCTACCAGCTTCCTTTGCAAGGCAGTGCTATGGAAAGGTGAGATAGTGCAAATAAAAACTATTAAACCATCCTTGTATAAGGAAGTGAAGTGAAAGTGGCACACGATAAGTGTATGACATTTCCAGATTTGAATTTGTAACCTGTATTTTTAAGTGTGTACTAGCATTGAATACTAGAAGTAGTAGTTGGATATATTCTTTCCAGCTAGATTTTTCCTCTCACCTCTGCACTCCTGTTAAGGCCAGGGTTGCTGTATTTTTCCTTTGCTCTACTGCCCCTTTTTCCATATTCCAGTCTTTATCATGTCAAACAGGACCATATAAATCAAGCATTTCAAGCCCAGCTATGAAGAAATGAGGTATTTAGCCCAATCCTGGCCAACAGCTTCAGCCAGTCAGGAAATGTTTGTAGCTTCTTATGCCATGGCAGACGGCTGCACATTGCTGCACACTGAGGGATGCCCGTCCCACATGGGACCAACTCCATGCTGCACACCTACAGCAGCTCCAGCCCTATGTTTTCTGTGAAAGCCATTTTGAATGCCATGTGTTTGCATTTATTTCCTTTCCGGCTCTATACATGACTCATGACTCATCCACAGCAGGACAGAGGAGCCAGGGCAGAGCTGGGCTGCCTGGGAGCTCCTTCCCTGCTTCCCAGCCCTGCTTTGGGCAGCTTTCTGGAAGGCAGTCCCATGGTGAGGAGCCATTTGCCAGGCTGCAGGAAATAACCTGCCATGCTCATGGCAGCTGGGCTCAGTGTCACTTTGCAGGGCAGGCACACAGAGTCTGTCCTCTTCCTGTGCCTTGATAGAAGCGACTGAGAGGCTTCTCCTTCTGTAAAGTGATAGAGACAACTTTTATTTGCTCTGGCTTTGAACCTTGCCATTCCCTATAGGTTACTTAGAAAGCATTCTGCCACAGGTCTGCCGCTTCTAGGTTTTAGTTCAATCCAAACCTCATCTTTTCTTCTTTTTCCAGAAGTCCCATTGGCGCCAGAGTTTTCTTGTGTTCAGCCATGAGCAGAATTACAGTGAACGGTTTCCTCTTGCTTCCTTTTGGGATCCTGTGCCAGGGCAGGAGGTATGTTTCCGTCTGAGGATCCTCCTTGGGAAAGGCTCTTATTTCATGGGGGGTTATGCCTGAACTATAATGGGATTTTAACCAACTTTTGTTTTTTAGTAAAATCTCCTCCCCCCTCCAATAATCTGCAAATCTGTTACCAATCAGAATTTGATACGTATCCTCAGCCAGTTTCAATGGGGCTTATTTCTATTACATCTGGCAGTGTGTCCAGTGGGGGAGAAAAAAACCTCAACCAGAATTAGCTGCATTGAAATCAGCTAAATTTTGGATGCGTTCAACCTTTCTGGCCAGACTGATTCTGGTTCATAAGAAGTAATTATCTCTTGAGCATCACATTAATATTAAAGATCCATAGGCATTAGTGTTTAGGCAATATACCTTCTTCCCAGCTCCAGAAAAAAGATGTGGGATAATTGATCTGAACAAGCTCCAAATGTGCATATGTCTTTATTTATGAATTCCAGTGTGGATTGTTTGGGAGGATAAGGTGGAATAAGGAAAAGCAGGCAAAAAATGTTGAGACCTCTCATCTCCCTGGCCATTTCTGCTAGGAATAGCTATAATACCCTGCAAATGAGTTGTGAAAGCTAACAGGATGTTAATAGCATATGTCAAAAACACTAAATCCCTTCCACTGGTATTTCTGATTTACACCTTTCCCTATTTCTTAGATCAGGGAATTTGTGGTAGCTGGAGCTTGCAGCTGCCTGCAGTGAGGCTGGTTGCTGGAGAGCCATGTTTGGGCACTGGTGGCTCCTCTTCCTAAGGTCAGTGTGAAATTGCACCCCAGCTTCTGCCTGTTGAAGGAGAAATTGCCCTTGGAGCATTCAAAATGCTGTCTCCTGCAGGGTGTCCATCAGCTGGTGTGCATCTGCTGCTGGGATGCTGGGGTGACCTGTCCCAGACATGGAGGTGACAATGGCTGTGCTGTGTTTCAGAACATGGTGGCTGTATGCACAGGAAGCTGTGGTCCCAGGTGTTGGGGTTGCCAGCCAAAGTGTGGCAGTACCTGTCCAGACTTTCCATCATGACTGTGACACTTGTGCCTGTGCTCAGGTATGCCTATGGATATGTAGGTGGCATTGCATCGCTCATCCTTCCACTGGCAGGAAATTCAATGAATTTTCACTAGCCAGCAACATCATTACATTAAACAGAAGGGGGACCTTTTCCTTACTGAATTTTTTATTGTGTTCAGCTTTACTCAGGAGGGGAAAACAAGTCTATAAAAGTACAACTAGCTTATTTCAACTTCTGCACATGCACCCACGTCATTGTCACACCCTGGCGAGGGGTGTCAGACACAGCCCAAGTGGCCGTGGACTGGCCCAGTTTCCTGCAGAGTGCAGCAAAGGCCATAGATATCAACTTTAAAGGTAAACAATTACCTTTTATTATCACACATAGCTTTAGCTCTTCCAGTTTCAAATAGCACATAATCACAAGTCTGTGATAACATTTACTCCTGATGAGAGAAAATTTACCAAGTACTAAATTGCTGCAGAGATGACGGGAACATGAGCCAGGCAGGAATTAACTTGGATGATGAGTCAGCAGACATTAATGTCTTGCACCATGCTGGAGACATCTGCTGAGCCGTCCACTGTTGAATCATCTTAAATATTACTGTGTTATTACCCCTCCAGGAACAAGCATTGGAGAACTTTTGTGTCTCTGTGTTGTATATGCATAAGCTATTTTAAAATAAATATATGCAGGCATATAACAAGTGTATGCGTTTAGGTATGTAGGTAATTTTCAGCTACGGGAAGGAAGAGCAACCAGCAACTATTTAAAGTAAAACATGCATGGAAATGCTAATAGCAATTGCCTACATTTGGTGCTTGGAAAGTGATAGCTTTGCTCATTCATGGATCTGATGAGCCTGGGAGGGTGACCTCACTTCCATACCGTATGCTCTGAACCTCCATGCACACCAGCCTGACCAAGTGCTTGGAGCAGGAGCTAAAAGTTCAGTAAAGGTTCCCCATGTTTTGAAAGTTATTCCCTCCAGAACAGCTGCAGGGTGCTCTGTTCAAGTGTATCATAATTTTGGCTTTTTCCTTTTTTTTCCCAATTTTTTTCCCATGTGCCCAGAATGTCCATATGTGGTTAGATAGATGTGGTATCTGGGTGCAATCAAGAGTTTCAGATTAATTCAGTGGAGAGGGACAAATGACTTCTTGAATGAGATCTTTTTGCACTGAAGGTCCTGCAACTGTGAGATGACACAACATCCTCCTGCAGTGGATCTTCAGCAGGTGCTAAGACAATAGGCTGTACCTGGGGGTGCCAAAGGCTTTCACTCTGGACAGCATGACCATTGCACAAAAGAAGAGGCTGAGCTTTTAGTTAGTAAATTCTTTTTGCATTCGGCTTAACTGACTGCAGCAAAACAACTCAGATTGTTTTAAAGTACATTCTCTGTTCTGACCTTAATTAACTTAAACTTTTGCATACATAATTACCCAATTGTATGCATATAAGAACTGCAGTAATTCATTGCACATTGTGCAAAGCTGCATTTTTCAAAACTCTGACTCTGTGAGGTCTGGAGGTCAAAAGTTAATTCTCGTGAGATATGTGAGAGTTGTTTATGTTTGCCAAAAAAAATTGTTGTTTCAGGCATTCTGCAGTCTGAGTGTCACTGCTCCAACTTGTGTTTTTAAGGTTCGCCCACCTCCTGAATTTTCACATGAAACTTAAAAAACCGCCACCCAACCTACCCAATGTTTTGGAAAGAAGGGTGAGAGTAGGCTTGTCTGTTGCAGAGAGGACGTGGGAAGAACAACAGTTGAGCTGGTGCCCTGCAGGTGTGCCCGTGGGGTGATGGGACTGGACAGCCTCATGGTGCCCATTCTCCCTCTCCTTCTGTTCTCTTCCTTGCTGCCACTGATCCTGGGCTTAGCCTTCGCTCAGGGGAGGTGCCATCTGATGGAGGGGCTCTGAACCTGTCTCTCCCTCTTCCTGGGGCCTGGGGTGGGCACAGGTTCCCAGTGGTCCCTACTCACGGGCCTGAGGACCTCAGGGCTTCTGAAGAGTTGAATGCTAGGTGCTTAAAATATCTCAAAGGAAATGATGTGAATATCCCTTGCATGCTGGGTTTTGCACTCAAACAGTGTTTTTCCCAAAAATTAGCTCTAGCAACTCATCTTGAGGTGCCCTAAAATAACAACTTAGTATTTAATGAACATTAAGGGGAAATGAAATTAATCTAAACAGTAGTTTGGTTTCAGACTTCTCAGTAGTAGCTGCACTAAAGTAAGGCAGTGTTTTTAGACCAAATAAGAAATCCATCCTTTGAGGATTGTTTTACAGTCCTCCAGAATTTTCCATGAGGTTAATAACCAAGTGAAACATCCTGGTGGGAACAATCATGTTCCTGCTACTGCCCAGTCATTAGAGTGGTCTGTCAGGAGGTTTTGAGTAAGTCACAGTGTTTTTCTTCTGCTGTGGGAGACAGTGCATCTCCATATTTCTTTGAAAAGCTTTCTCCCATTTTCCTTTGCATGCTGAATTTCTTGGGCACAGTGCATTAACTCTTCTTGAAGCAGAAAATGGAGAATACAAGTGCCAGAGTATTTTTGTCACTAGTTTCCAAAAACTATGGAATTTCCTGCCCAGCTACAACAGATCAGCCAACAACTTTGTAATTGCTAAAAACAGCCTGTTGATTTTCCTCCCAAGTGTTTCAGCTGGCCTGGCTGAGCTTTCTCTTTTCCACTGTCTTGAGATGTTTCTCTCATTGTGCACTGTGCTGTATTTTTATGGTCAACATATTCTATAGCAAACAATTTTGGGCTGATGGCAGAAGGGAGATTTGGTTCAGGTTAGAGATTTGAGCCCAGGATGGGGAGCCAGGAATGCCTTAGTTACTAAATCAGGTATCCACATAAAGTAAAGCCACATGATGAGCAATTGTAGAGTGATTTGATTTTCTGTGTAGAGGAGGAAGTGAGTGTTTGAAAGCGGTTCTCTCCTTGGCATGCCCACTGCAACTGAAGCCGTGGCTACAGGTGGGCTGTGAGCGGGGGCAGGAACCAGGCTCCCTCCAAGGGGAGGCTGAGATCTGGGAGGCTACTGTCTAATTGGAGACCAGGAGTTTTCATCAGAGTGGTACGTGGACTGACGACTCAGTGGTAAATGCAAGTAAATTAGTTAAGTAGGCCTGTAAGAAATTTTCCTGCTGAAAAATTCATTCTATAAAAACATTTATACTGTATTCTTTATTGTCAGCTAATCCTGCCCAAACTCATTAAATGGCAGTGTGTGGGTTACTCGCTGTCAGTGAAATTATCAAAGGCATTTTTCAGCTGGTGCACCAGGAAAGCATGTGCTTCAATGCCAACTAAAACAATAACGAGGAAATGTTATGATCAGACTTGACCAAATGACCTTTCCCATTTTAGATTAGTTCTTAATTTCAGCACAAGGGTCATCCTGTGAGAATACTTACAATAAGTCACTGCTCACCTCTCACATGAAAAAGAAGTGACTTATTAGAAATCTCACTGTACTCATTGCAGTTAATGAGATGTGGAAAGCTTTGTAATTTGATTTGCTGGACCATATGCTGTAAAGGGATACTGCTGATTTCATTCCTCCACATTTAATTTAAGCAGTATTGCAATGGCTTCTTCGTATGGCTACTTATATAATAAAAATTAAGTTGAAGTATAAAAAAAATACACCATTGTGGGGTTTATTACTCTATGTGGTTGAGTTTCAAGTGTTTTTCATTGAAACATCTGTAAGTAATGTGTAGGTCTAATTTTAAATCCTGGCAAATATTTTCCATTTAACATTTGGTTTTACTGACAGGCTTGGAGCGGTGGTTTTCAGAGCTTGTCAGTAACAGATATGTATTTTCAAAGATAAACATTTTTATAAATCGAAGATAACTGTAATTCAATACCTAGTTTTCCTATCCCTCCTGTATTTTGGTGGTTGCAGGCGGTGATGCAGACAGCTGTCCCGTCTCCCTGCAGACCCCGGCAGCAAGTGGTGCCCTGGGCGTGGGGCTATGAGGGGCAGGCGCCTGGCCTCACAGAACTCAGCAGAGCCAGGGCAGGCCCCTGCACAGGCTCATCGCCACAAAGGAATAAGGTGAGAGTGTCAGAAAACCCTTCAAGGATGTTCCTTCGGATGGTTTGCAGGGAACAGTTACCTCTGGAGGGTGGATTTGGGCCTCAGCCCCGGGCGGAGCTTGGCCGAGCACAGTGACTCAGCAGCATGTGCTGCACTCTCAGGGCCAAGTGAAAACTCGCTTGTACCACTGCAACTCACCATCAAGGCTTTATTTCAGGTTATTTGATTTTCGGCTGCAGAGAAAATGAAACAGCTCGAACAAGCAGGCTGGCCTGCATAGGCCATAAAAGTGAAAACCAAGCTGACTTGCCCAGCGAGGTCTTGCACTCTCTTCTGGTTGTGGTGCTTCGTGTGAGAGCCTGAGCCAAGGCTGGGATAAAGGCAGTGCCAGAAATACCCAGTGTGAGGCAGTGGAAGGTGAGTTTTGAAGCCTAATATTAAAAGTTTTTTCAAAAATGTCCTGGAAAACTGTAATAGTGGGTAACTCACTTGTTTCACCTGAAAGAAATCCCACAGCATTATTTGCAATTAATGGCAGTGTTCAAAAGCTCTAAATATGAGACCTGTGTGTTTTAATCTAACTCGCTGGTTAAATTTGAGATCAGGCCAAGAAATCTTGTTAAGTGAAGTTGCCACTGGTGGAGGAGCATGGTGAGGGAGATCCCGGCCTCATGCCACAGCGGGGCTGCAGCAGCTCCAGAAGCTTTGTGAGGTTTTGTGAGGTGCCCCTCAAGGGGACGGCGCTTGTGTGTGCCCCCCGCGCTCCCTCTCCCCCTCCCTCCACGCTTTACTGTCTCCTCAGCGCAGTTTTTAAAACAAGTTTAATTCTGCCTTCAGTGAGAAATAGTACGTTATTTCCCTTAGATCCAGACTGTCATCTGGTTGAACCCTGAACTGCAGCAGCAGAAAATTGGGTTTCGGATTATCCCTGAGCGGCGGGGCGGGAGGGAGGGAGGCCTGTGCAGGGCGTGGCGGGGGCTGGCGGGAGCACAGGGACCTCTGCTCTCCCACAGCACTGTGCCGCACACCCAGGAAAATGTGTCAGTGTTATTCAAATTTAAAGGCTTTACATTTAGAGGCAAACACGTCTTTGCAACCAGAGACAACTCGTTTCTTTTTAATTTGGAAGCTGCCTTTAATGCTTTCTAATGGGCTGTGGTGAGTGTTCAGCGGCCAGAGCGAAGGTGTGGGCTGGAGCCCTTCCTCTGCACTTCTCGGGTCTGAGTCCTCCTTGGTGGGGGCTCTGCCAGGGATCAAAAAACAAACCCTTCATGTGTGGACCTCAGAATTAAAAAAATAATAACAAAATCCATTTTCAGTTTTCTTTCCTCAGAAGTTTTTAAATGCTTCTGAGGAGGCTGGTGATAATAATAATTTCAGCTTCAGTGGCTTATCATAAACACTGAGAGAAACTGCAGCTTTACTGAATATAGCGTTTGTTTTAAATGGCTGGTAGTTCACTTGTTTTTAATATGAGTACAAGCACAGAGGCAAGTAAAATCTAATGAAAGTGCTTACAAGATTTTGTTTTGATACCCCACAGCAGCCCTGCTTTATACTGAATGGGGAAAAGATTTCTTTATAGCTAGGCCTACAGAAGACAGAAATTTAATCTTGCTCCACAACTTACTTTATTGCATTTTTAATTTTCTCTTGCATTACCCTGACCCTTTTCTATAGCTTTTGACGCCTGGTGCTTAATTACTTATCATTAGCAATGTACATGGGGGCCTTCCTGCATATTTATAAATGTGATCATTAGTACATAGGAAGACAAAGACTTCTTTAAGACCATCATTAGTTATTCTGTTTTCATAGAAATGTTCATTAGAGAAACTACCCACCTGGTTAAATAATTATAATTAAGAATTGGTAATCTCCTTTGCATTTTTAACTTGATCTTCAGGATGTGTGTGCATAACTAAAGGAGTCTTGTTTGGCCATCTTACTATCTTTTTTATTTTAATTGTCAAGCAGATTTAAATGCTGTGTTTTGGAATCTTATACCCTAAAAATTATTTATGGAAAGATAGGTTATTAAAAAAGGAAAGGAAAGAGAGAAAGGAAGAAAGAGAGAAAGAGAGAGAGAAGGAAATCAGCCCAGCAATTATCTCTGAATTCATTAACTACATATTGGCAGCAAGAGGTTATATAAGCTACTTACTGTAATGCATGGTATGGAGTTGAAACAAAATGTCACTGGAGCCTGATTTCTCTGCCCTACCTGTGATACTCACGCCAGACACCTAGACTGGGGAGAACACTTGCAGAAAAGTATCATTTCCACATCACAGTATGGTATTACTTGGAAATGCTGACAACAAAAGTGATAGTGCCAGTACTCCTGCTTCCAGCCATCATGGGGAGCTGGTGGGAAATGCATCTGAATGGTGTGCATGAGCCTGTCTGCTGCGAGGCTATGGGGAAGGGAGAGCATCACTCTCTGTGCCCACAGGGACAGCTCACCTCTGATATACCACAGCAATGGGAAGAGCTTGTCACTGGCGTAAATATAATCTGTAAACAATTAAGCAGCTTCTGCTCACTCAGGGCAGTTTTGAGAAGCAAAGGAAGTCTGCAATCAGTTATATCTCCAATTACCATAAAAATATATTAGCCATTCATTCATTTATTAATGATTCATCAGTTAACCACACATAATGAGCAAATAATTAGCAATGCTGTACGGTTGCCAAAATTGAAGAAGTGTTGGCATTTTAAAGATGAAAGGTTGCATTTATGTAAAAAGTCGTGTGGTGATAAAGTTAATACAGAAGATAATTATAAAAGTGGCTGTCCTATTTTAGAGGCTGAGGTCCCACAAAACTTGCCTAATTGAGCTGAAATTAATATTCTTCAAAAGCATGCCTGTTACTGCATACTAGCTGCTGCGTTTACTCAGAGATCTCCCTTCAGTAAGGTACGTCTCACAATACAAGTTAATAAAATGCCAGACAGCAAGACTGCATTCTTTGTTTGCTCAGTTCAGGGCCTTTAGGAAAACAATAAATTGCATTCATGTCAGCCGAGGCCCATCCCTTTGCTAATTACCATTTGGTGCTGAAATGACTTCTGTGAAATTGGGAGCATGAAGAAACACACAGCCATACAAGGGAGGCTTTTCAGACTACTGCAGTAAATGTGAGATAGGCCTTAGGCACACAGATGTTAGAACAGTGAATTCCCCTACAGATTACACTAATGGAAACCCTGTTGGGGTAAGTCAAATCCGGGGTCTGTGGTCAAAATCTAACTAATGTTCCTGTACTTAAAAAGAATATGAATGCCTGGAGGTGACGAAGAACGTATAAGAAACTTGCTTGTTCGTAAAATTGCTCATGTGGATGGCAAGCGCCACTGCACCTTTCCTTACAAGGTAACACCTGCTGGAGGGTCTGCTTACACCATGGGTGCTGTGCTGCAGGCACTGGGCTCAACCCCCCCTTGCAAGTCCTGCATGAAAACAGCTGTTTGCGCCCAGGCCACCTCCCCAGTGGACCATCATTACTGTCATTAAACACCCCCTCTTCATTCAGTGTGACCAGGCTGTGTCGGCATTGCTGCTTAGGAAGTACTTGTAGCTGAAGATGTAAGAAAGGGCCAACTCCTCTTTGTGCAAAAACAAAGGCTTGCCCATCTAGGTTGAGCTTGAGGACACTGTTGGGGCTCTTACAGTGCTTCCACAGCTGTGCTGTGCATGGCCTGTGCAATAACAAAGGAAATGAATTTATAATGCAACAATCTCTTCATTTTCACAAGCACAAAAATTCCTCTAAATACTTAAAATAACACTCAGAGTGGGACAGATCTTAAATTTTGAATAAATGAAACCCTAATCCAGTGTGTTGCTGAAACAAGCTTGTTATTAAAGAAATAAATTTGAAACAGCGAGTGGTTTGAGAATTTTGGATTTAATTATTTAAATCTACTTAAGATAACTCTTTAGCACTGTGTTTGGGTTTCCTGTTGAGAGAATGTTTTCCAGGAAAGATGTCCCACCCAGTGCCATGGAAATACTAACTTTCCCATGTAACAGTGGTTTAAGCAGTAGAGTAGAATAATTATTAATTACAATAAAGCAAGTTATTGAATGGGAACTTGCTGATATTTCCTGGGTGTATCTTGTAATGAAAACTGCAAAGAGCCATTTGGGGTTTTGGAGAGACCACAGGTCTCCTTGGATAAATGGCACACATAATGCACCTCCCAATTGCTCTTCAGGTAAGAGAGGGTAGTTCCCATAGTATTGTTACAGAACCAGCTTCAACCAATAGTACCTGAACAAGCAGGCAGACAGTTGTGAGCTAATTTGAGGTATTATGTGTTATTTAATAGATAAATATTGGGAATTGAACTTTGTTCATTGCTGATTGCCATACTTAAAATCTACCATTTAGACTTTAGAATGTAAGATTGACTCCTAATGCAGCATAGGTCAGGAAGGCAATAAAACTGTCTTTTCTTTTGTAGGGCTCTAACAGGAGCTTCCTGGATCCTGGGTCAGCATTTAGGGTAAGAATCAGACAAATTATTCAAGATGTCTGTAGTCTGCACAAAACCCAGGAGGGGGACAAGAACCAGGGAGGCATCCCTTGTCTCCAGCCATGACCTAGGCATAGGGGAAGTTGACTTCCCCCTCAGCCAGGAGTGAGCAAGGAAGAAAACTCCAGCTCTGAGTCACGTTTCCTTCCCTTGGGCCCATGCTGGGACAGAGGGACATGCTGTGCTGCATGTCCAGCTCTGCTTCACTGCTTGGCTTGGCTCCTGCAGGGCAAGCATGCTGTACGTATGCTGTAAATAATGGGGATGGTGTTTTGGTGTTTTAATATCCTCACAAGTAAACATGTCTTCAAGGCAGTATCTCATCTAAACTATTTTCTTTCAATATGTTCTCTCTGCTTTGTCTGTTTTTCAAATACCGATCTTGCAGGGGAGTTACATGCTAGTTTGGGGGCCAGACTCTGTTGCTGAGTATTGCCAGCACTCACACTGTCAGTTGTGTTGGCCACTGTGGCTCAAGTGCCACTCTCTATGACGAGGATGAAGCTTTTCAGCTTTCTTGATGTTAACTGAAGTAGCATTGATGTAACTGAAGTCCCTTGTGCCATGCATAAGGATGGGATCTTAGGGAGGGTTCTGTTTTTTAGCCAAAGTTTGTGGGGAAAAAAAAAGCGCCAATTCAGACTTCCCATTGATCTAGCTAAACAGGTTCAATTACTACTCACAGGTGTAATGGTCAACACAGCTGTGTCATCTTCTGAATCCAACAACATCAACTGACTGAAGAGCTGGTCCTCAGTTCAGCACTGTGCTCTCTAAAATTCACATCACGTAAGGATGTTCTTCAACTAAAAACCAAAAGATTTGCTTGATTGTCCTCATTGGAATGTGCTCACTGACATATCTTGTGAGTATCAGTAGTATTTCCTTTTAGAAATATATTTTTTATTTTCAAGAAAAGGTAGTCCTGCAAATACTTTTTTAAGATACAGTGTCTACGTGTTACATGAAGCAGATGTTGGTTTAAAACTTAGTTCTTGCTTAAGATGTATCTTTCAATCCACTGAAAGGGGTTGATTAGTGTCCCCTAGCTGAACCATTTTTTCCCTCTGTGGCTTTGACCCATTGATTTAATTAAGGTCTAATAAAGAGAGGGCTGAAAGATTGTTAAAAATCCTTTTTTTGTTGTTCACAGGTCTGACCTATGCTGGTCTGTCAATGCATTTTTGACTCACTCATGCCCTCTTTAATATGTAAGCACACTGCTACAGAAAGCGTCTTCCGTAAAACCAGTTGGTTTTTTCCCTCATTGGTAGACCAGATTTAATTTTGGTTTTAATCAAAACAAATGCTTTTCTGGAGACCTTTTATTTAAGTGGAAATAAGTAATGAAAAAATAACCAAAGCAAGTCACAGTATCAAAAGAAAAGACCTTAAAAAGCTTAGTGGTGACCCTTTCTTTCTCTGTTTCCTTTCCCATCCTCCTCTTGCCAGTGGAGAAAGAGGAAGAGAAATGAAAACTCTGGGTTTGCTTTCCAGTTAAGTAACAAGAATTAATGGAAGTTTATGAAACATGGAGGGTTTTTCATTGAAAATGCTTGTTATTTTTCAAGTTTGTGTCTTGCCTAGGTCAATGTTAATGCTTAAAAAAAATACTTTACTTGTCATATTGCCAGCCTCTCCTTTATCTTTCCCTTCTACCACCAGCTCTGCAGTTTGCTACTCTAGGGTGGTAAGAGCTTTTCTCAGCATGTTAATTTTGCCATGGAGCAGACTCATCTGTATCTTGTAAAAGGGGGATTATCACAAGTGTGTGCCTTTTCCACACTCTGCTTCTGCAGTAGGAGAGGTCTTCTGGTGCTGAGGCTCCTGGTGCTATCCCAGCTGTTCCAGGACCATGAAGGCAGTCTTAAAAAGAATTAAAAAAAGGCAAAAAGCCCCAGCTGCAATCTCAAGGAATGGTTCTAAAGTGCTATTTGTGGCTTGAAAGAACAGCACTGCAATCTGCAGTGGCAGTTTGTGACTATGAACCTTCATGTGAGCTCCCATGGTCAGATTTCCATGCTGCAGCTCATTAGCAGGAGAGCTGCTTGCAGGGCTGTGGCAGGCTTGCAGTATGACAGGATGTGCATTAAAATAAAAATCTGGTTAGTGATGATGTAATCTCAGTGCTGGCTGGGTGCTGGCAGTTAAACCTGGATGAGAATAAGCCACCTGGATTTTGGGACTCCTGGGATGTGACATACTACTTGCTGAGGGCCATCCCTGCCCAAGAAAACACTAAAGCAGGTGTATAAATCCTACTGTGTTCAGTGGGATTTAAGCACCTGCTTAAAGTTAAGCACTTGTTTAGAGAGTTTCCTGAATGAAAGCCTGACAATTGTGCCCAAGAGTAACTTTGAAATTAGTTTTAATTTGCTCATCATAACCAGCTGTCTTGAGTCTGTGTAAAAAGGGCTTGGTTTTGGAAGGATTAAAGACTTCTCACGCCCTTGGCTTTTGTGTAAGCACCCTTCCTGCATGTCCAGCACCATGCTGAGCTGAAGCAGCCCTGCTTTTATTCTGGGTTGCTCCGTGGTCTCCCTGGGACTGCAGTGCCAGCCCAGCACGCTGCAGAGCGAACTGCCCTGCCAGCAGCTGAAATTGCCCAGCTGCACACTGCCAGCCATATCCCAATGGAGGCGTCTCTGCAGGCTACAACAGAGGAAGACAAAGTCCATAGTATGTTTAGTAGGTGAGAGCAAAGGAAAGTTAGGAGGAGAGAGGAGGTTTGTGTCCAAGTGGAAGTCAGCTGGACCTTCCACTCGGAAACCAAGATGACGCCTCTTGTGTCACAGGAGCCAGAAAGCTTTAAGAGCTTTTTCTTCTAGGATTTTTTTCCCCTGTATAACCCCTTCTCTTTTTTTCAACAGAGTTTGAGGGTAAACTTGAAAATAAATCTAATGTTACATTTACAGCAACCAAAGGAAAAACAAAATCCAACAAATTCAAATTCCTACTTAATTCTGTATGTGCATGTTTACATGCATCATCTACTTAAGGCAAGCAGGCCTGTGTCCATGTAGCCCAGAGTTATTTTATTTTTTTGCTTAAATACATTGTTAATTAGGCAATGGTTGATACCACTGTTGTATAATTCTTGGAAAGACTAAATTTACAATTAAAACGTTCCAAAGGCTTTCTTTTGTAGAGTCCTTAGGAAATTAAGCTGAAGTGAATGCACATGTACTGGAGCAGTGGTAGCTGATTTAGTAGTTAAGGTCAGGTAGAAACCAGCCTTGCATTTAGAGTCTTTTTTCCAGTACCTCACTCAAAACCTCCCTAAATCTAAATTAATCTTCCAGAAATGTATGGGAAATTTGGCTTATGAGGGGGGAAAAAAAAGGTCTTGCATTATTACCATAGTCTTATCAGTCTTCCCTCAGCATAACTCCATTCATTGTGCAATGCTTTGCTTTTCAGCATTGCCATGAACTGAACTTCAAAAGGCTTTTGCTTGAATAAAGCATATCACAGGAACAGTCATGTTTGGGTTCCCCCACCAAGGACCTGCATGCTTGCAGCCTGGTGGGCTGGGGGCAGATGTAGGGGAAGCCTTTGCCTGACTCACAAGAAGGGACTAAGAGACAGCACAGTGCTCAAGGTGAGTGTCACAAACCTGGGAGCAAACGTGGCTCTGCTGCTGTGTCCTGCTGCAGTGCTGGTGTGGCCTGCCCCAACTCCTTGAAAACCCCTGCTCCAGGCTGCAGCTTCCCTCTCTGCCTCCCAAAGCCATTCCCTCAGTTGCAGTCTTGGTTCCTCTCCTCCTTGCCAAGTACACTGACTCCAGCCTGATCTGAAAGTTAATTTTAACAAATAACATCTTGGGCTGAGCCAAGTTAGGATCTGGAGATAGGACACGCTGTGGGAAGGGAGTGGGGGTGGTGGTGTAAGAGAGCATGAACGCTCAGCCTTGTAATATGTGTGAGAGCTGATGCTCTCTGAGCAATTGAGTGCTTATTATTATTTCTCTTGGATAGGTCACCTGGGAGTGGAGGAATTTTTCATTTTAAATTAAAAAGAAATATTTTATAATGCTCATTTCTGAAAGGGGAAAAAACCCCACCTCATCATGGAAGCAATTAGATGGAGGACACATTGAAAGGAGTGATTAGTTGTTAATTTTTGAGCTGTTGGCCCTGACAGAGGTTTTTTTTGTCAAGGATATATATATTTTAATGGGTCTTTCATACGCCTATAGTCCAAGGTTACTTCTCATTCAATAGCAATTACCATATGTCCATTACATGCTAGAGTCTGCTTGAGGTGGATACAGTGGTCCCTATCAGAGCATGTGCCAAGTTGAAATGCCAGCAGCTGTTTGAGCCATGGGACTGTTCCTATCTGCTGCTTCTCTTTTCCAAGTCCCAGTAAATGTTCTAGGGAGTAACTTCCCCATTCCTTGATGCAACCAGAAAGTACAGCCCTCCGGGTTGCATTTCAGGTTCCAAGTCAGCCGTGTCAAAATTTGAGAAAGAATCGAGGATAATGGGTCAGATGTAATTAAGACATAGGACTACTGGTGAAATAGCTGCACATTTCAGCTTGCTTGCTTTCTGCCCATCAGATTACAAACCTCAGTCCCACCACCACTTAAAATATCTAATCTGTAACTGCAAACCTGGTATAACTGCTCTATTGTATCAGATGGACACCAAATAATCAGAAAACGCAATACCAAAAAAAAAAAAAAATCTGGGGCTGAAAACCTAGAAAAAAATGCAGTCGTGTTAAATTATGGACATGTCCGGTAATGGAATGAGTAGGGAAACTTGAATGGATCAGAGTCAAAAACCACTCTGCTTAATTCTTGGGGATTTTTATTCTCCATTCAGCTTACATCAGTGTTAACATCTACTGAGAAATGCAGCCATTTACAATTTGCAGTTCAATGTGTTACTTTAATTAGTATGAAAATTAAAGGGCAACGATAGGCCAATGTGAATGATTATGGAAATGCATGTGCATCACATGCAGTGCTCTCATTTAATTAATCGACTTGTAAACTATATCAAGCACTTTAAGTCAGTTGCTGAGTATAACAACTCTATTTTGAATAACCACTTAATACTTAACAGGATGTGGAGAAAACACTAGAGCACACGACTGCTTCTCAAGTTTCAGTGTCTGAGATTTTTTTAAAGCTGACCCAAGTCAACCCAAAGAATGTTTAACACTCCATGTCTGAACACAAGAAACTCTGTGATGTAGAGACATTCAATTACATTTTTTAAAAAGTGAGAAACATTTTATAAAACAGTGACTTAAGAAAGCTAATTGGTAGCAGCAAACTTAAGAGTGAAGACTGAAGCTAGAGGGGATCTTTTACTACAGTAAGGCTAGTCAAGAAAAATGAAAATAAAGGCACCTTTGTTTCTCTGTCAAATTAGCTGATTAAGAAATAAAACATTTTAACATGCTTTATATGCAGCATTAATTATTTATATGAAAAAAATTAAAGCCAGGTTCCATGAATTACACTTTGTGTGCGTGAATTGAACGTTACGGGAATAGTAATCCTTTTACATTCATGCCTTACTTCATTAGGCAAAACTAAATATTAAGGGCTCTATTCATTCAAAAAATTCTTATGCATTCAGGTCACACCATTTCTATGGTCTTTTTTTTTTTTTTTTTTAAGAGTACAATTTACAGCACTGATTTTTAAATACGATTCAGAAGAAGCAATCTACTTCTGCAGGATGGGCTTTAGGAAACAGCTATGTTCAGAAAAGGACAAAGATACAGTGGTGGTTCTTGCTTGTCTTCAGTGAAAAGGCCCAGAGTGAGTCACATTGTATGGTCCCCAAGCTCGTGTAATAACAGAAAATCAGGCGCATTACCAGCAGGGAAGCTCTGAACTCTATGAACCCTTTTTCCTATAGATTGAGTAGTAAATAATTCCCTCTCCCTCGTTGATTGTTTCCAGTGCTTTAGTCAGTTGAATGAAGAACAAAGGTTATTTACTCAGGCAACTATGTTCAGGGATGTATGTTTTTATTTTCATATATGCCCGTTTTAGCAATGGTGTGTCCGATGCTTGGCTCCCTGGGAGGAGAGTCCATCTGCTGAAGCTGCACTGCTCTGTGGGATGTGGTTAAACATCTGCTGGGACTGAGTCTGGGAACATCGGTCACCTGTCTGCTCTTCTGTGAATGCAGACCCACGAGGTAAGGAGCTGGTGAATTAATTAATTGTTTTGCTAACACATTTCTGAAAAGAAATAAGAATTGAACTCTGCTTTGTTTCAGCTTCTTTCCTTGGGTGTTTTGTTGTTGATTTACTGACTGAAGAGAGGAAGAGCTAGATCTGTGCAATTATGATCATCTCTAACTTTCAAAATAATTAAAAAGATTCACTTAAGATTAAAATAATAACTTTAAAGGAGAGAGAGAGATAAGAGAGGAAAAAAAAAAGCCAGTACAAAACACCCAAGCAAGGAATTACAAAAAAGGCGTTATCCAGAAGCTTGCAAATTGTCAGCTGGCTGAATTTAAATAAACTTTTGGGAAACAAAATATTGGGAAATGGGACAAGGCGTCAGATGGTTGGGTAAGATTGATGTATTTAATAGTTTCGTTAATATGGATCAACATCTGCCTTTAGTTACATCTGCAAAACCCCTGACTTCAGCAGAGTTGTACTTTTGGAACCAAGTTTGGACCAATGTTTTTAAATAGGCCCCAGTGCAGAATATCTGCAGAGAGCCTGCATTGCTCCATGCTGGTGTAACCAGGCAGCTCAGGAGAGAATGGGTAATAGAATATGTTACTGTTTCTTGTGTAATTTTTAAAATACATTGAAGAGTAATATATTTTTTTATAATAGGGTGCTCCCTGTCTCTTTAAGTAACCATCAGATGTAGGATGTCCTTGTGCCAAAATGCTACGGTCTGCTCCCTCTGTGCAATTGTTAATTAAATCCATCCCTTATTGTAGAGCCTGCCTACTCTCTTACCCATTCTGCTTATCTGTGATACCAGATGATGCTCAGTAATTCATAGCCAACCTGCTCCCACCTTCAATAGGGCCTCTTGTGCACTGACCTTAACCAGCTTCACCTTTTTGTTATTCCCAAGGAGAAGAGAGTCCCGGAGGCAACAGTTTTATCAACTTTTCCTGTTGACCAGATGATGGCTCAGTGATAAATAAATGAAGTGTGCTTGAGCTGGAGGCCTCCCACACACTGTCCCTCCTTGCCCCTCTCTGGCTCCCACTGCCTGCATAGATGCAGAGCTGTGCAAGGAGAAGGGTGTCCTCAAAGGACACTGTAGGCTGCACCACAGCTGGTGGCAAGAACCACTTTTGCCTGCCCAGGTGATGTTACTCTGCCAGTCATCATGTCAGCTGAAAACTTTCTATTCTTGGTACTGAGCTATGCCACCCGCAAATCTCTTCACCTCACTGGTAAGGCTGTTAAACAGGAGCTGGTAGGAATATTTTCATAGCTGACAAGCTGTTTCCCATGAATGGTGTCAAGGATTTAAAAGCCACTTCTGCAAATGGGACTTTCTGGCAAATACAGATGAAGCAAATCTTTTATTATTACCATATGGCTAGAAATACTCCAAGAGTTCTCCTGGAAATGGGTACTGTACCAGCAGAAAGCAATATTCTCTTGGCCTGTGCATTGCCGCAAGGGTATTTACTATGGTAATAAGATCAGTAATTCATCTCCTAAAATCACTGGGAGTACAAATGCTTATTTAAGTAGATGGTATCTTGATTGCAACTGAGTCAGAAGAGCTGCTTGTTTAGGCTACAGATCTTCTGTTGAAGGCAAAAGGCTGGTGGTTCTTGGTAAACACAAGAACATCATGTTTCACAGCTACCTTACATTTTCAGCAATTCATAGTAGATGCACAGCAGATGCCTTGGCAGAACGGGTGTGTACAAATATGTCCAGAAATTATGCTTGTTGGGGTTTTTTTGCTCTTTGTTTTTCATAGCAATGTAGTGGAAAGAAATATAAATCTCTCTCCATCTCTAAGTAGTTGATTAGAGCAGAAAAGACAGAGATAAAGCCATACTCCAGCAGAGTTATCTGAACCCTGTTATCCTGAGGGATTCAGCACCAACATAAATTAAGAGACAGCCTCGGCCCAGAAAAATGGAAGATCTAGGGATGAAAAGATTTGCTTTATCACAGAGTAGGCCAGTGTCAGAGAAGCATGCTATGTTCTTGAGGCTCTTGCAGCCTCTCGCATCTGCTAGCTTGCAACTCAGTGGGCCTCTTCTCTGGCAGTCCTGGGGGCAGAAGCCTCCAGTCTTGCTCAACTGCTTTTTGTTGTTTACAAGCTGATCAAGAGAAACCATGTTTTATGGCAAAGGCATCAAAATAGTAGTTTAAGGGCCTAGTTTCTAATCCCAAACTCTGCTGCGAGGAGTCTTTCCAGAAAGGACAATACAATCTAGAAATACAGATTAGTAAAATTGTTTTATTTGAGAAGTGCCTCTAGCTCTGTGCCATGGAAGTCTCAGGTGGTCTGTAGTGATTCAGATTGGTGATGTGGCATTGAAGGTGAATCACAGGAAAACTGAGCTAGAACTGCCTAAAACAGATGTTCTCTGGTTTGCCAAGCAGCCAGAGCCCTTAATAAGGACGTGGCTGAAAACGAAAGCATTAGCAGTTTTCCTGTAGAATGTTGTTCTCAACTTTAACTTCATCAATACTGTTCCTTCTTTGCACGGTTATTAAGCTAAATATCAGTGAGGCATGTGCAAATTTGATGAGAGAAGTATTTGTTTGTGCTCTCTATATATTTAAAAAATTAAAGATTTTTCAGCAGGCACAATTCTGCATTGTGAGCCAGAATTTTCACTCCAATTTTTTTCTGCAGTCAGGGAGCATAACAGATATCTGAAATAGCTTTCACCAGCTTGATCACTGTTGTCAGACAGAGTATATATGCAAATAAAATTAATACATTTTGCTGAAGTTCTCTGGATTCCACCAGAATGTATGGAATTGTCTTTCATTAGTTAACAGTGCTTAACTCTTATGTAGCAATTTCCATCCTCAGTGACAAGCTTATTAATCAATGCAACACCTCTGAAAGGAGCATTGCTATGTATTAGAGTGTGAAATTTAAAATGTATGGATGTGCTCTGAAGTGTTGGTCAAATAGCTAAAGAAGGTTGGGTTTCAAATTTGGGGGTTTGTGATTTCTCTCCCATGATTAGGCCAGACTCCTTTGACACACAGACCTCTTTATGTATTTAATAGATCAAGCTCTGCTGGGTTTAGACCCACACATCAGTGTGGTCATGCTCTGACTTTGAAATGTGGTGATAACACAACTGTTTTTTATAATTGCTGCCTAGAGGACCTGAGATGGGGATATGGCACACTGCTGTGATTTGCTCTTTGCAGCTTTGTTAAGACTCAAAGGAGCTGGAAGGTGTGTTTCCAGTTCACAGTAAATAGGGTTGTGTTAAATGACCCCTGCCTTTTTTCATGCTAATAGGTGTGACAGTGTCGGGTTAACAAAGAAATCAATCCTAACACAGTGATGATAATTTTATCTAGAGCGAAATTCATTGAGTTCCCTCACCTCTTTTCTGTGCATGATATTTTAGGACACTAATGGTACCACTGATGACTCCTTGTCGCCAACCAAGTGTCAGATGAGAGTGTTTTTTGCCAGCTACATCCCAGGAAAGGAAAACAACAAACCAAAACTAAACCGCTATATTCTGTCTAAGAAGCTTGATCTGGGAAATGAGTTTTGTTCACTGTTGCCAGTTCTGCAGAAGCCACCAGGAAAGTGCAGTGAAAAAGGCCTCATACAAAGGGTGTAATGAAGAGAAACCATTTCAGTTGGTGACTGGAAGGATATCAATAAAGATCACCTCCTGCATATATCAAGTGACTGATAGCAAGTTTTAAAGCTTTTCCAGTTCTCTGGTAGTGCCGTGCAGCTGCAATAAACATGGATTTCTCTGATACCCTCCCAGATCAAAGCCTCTCATGCTGCATGTAAGAAGAGCAAGAATTTAAAAAAAAACAACATACAGGGAGTTACTACTTTTAAAGTACCTCAGTTCATTGTTTGTAAGGGTGACAATACCTAAACTATAGCAGGAGGGGAAATGTTAAATATCTTGTCTCTTTGCTCTGTTGGTAGGCAGCCTCTGAGGCTTTGTCAGCAGCCTGACATAAATCAGTCTGATAGGGGGTAAGAGCCCAGGACATGGTCTGTGAGCCAGGAGAGGAGATTTTTGGGATACCTGGAGGAGAGGGTTTAGATTACAACAGCTACCTAAAAATTCACACCCCTCTGGCACACTCAGCAAGTGTAGTCCCTGTGCTGGGTACCTTGGTGGGAAAGACCAGAGCCATGGGCCAAACAGCGATGGCCCCCACATAACTGCCTGCAGGGCACAGGCTGCAGTCCTGTTCTCACTGCCTTTCTCCTCAACAGCTAAGTTGCTGATACTGCCCATGGTTTGGGATGGGAGCTTGTAGCTGCTCATGTCCCCAGTGGATGCTGAGTCTGGCCCTCAGTGCATCCAGTCTTGTGCTGTAAATAGGAACTGATTGCTCATGTTGAAAAGAACTCTGTGTTTCAAGGATTTGTGCTTCCAGACATTGTGAAACATTCATACCTAAAAGCTATGTGAGCATTATATTATTTTTTATGACCAAATCTGTATCTACTTCATTGCCTTATGCTTATGGAAGGCTGTGGGAGCCCACAAATCTTGGATAAGACAAGGGGCTTCTGAGAAATCCTTCTGATATGAATTTTATGGTTGGATGCTGTTCCTTCTCACCCGAGAAGAAATCCAGGTTCAAGAGCCTCCGAAGACCTGGGAAAGCACTTTGAAAATAGCAAGGTTGATCTGCTTCGTTCACAGCCTGTTTAGAAGTTGGTTCCAACTATAAGGCCTGGGTTTGGATCTGGGTCCAAAAATTCCTTAATTTAAAGGTGAGATCTTTATCCTGCTGATGTCAATGTGATTTCTATCACTGGCTTAACTGGATGAGCCTACACTGTGTTTTAAACCAGAGTTTTACTTTGACCTATATGTAATGTAAAGATGATATTAACAGGGAAGTGTAAACTTCTGGAAGTATCTCTCCCAGTAGTTCTTTATAAATTCACTATTCCAGCATAATGTAGCTTTCTGTTCTAATCATAGCACTGCTGTAGTTGGGCATAGCACATCAAAGGGGTTACCTTGCTCTCATAGCAGAATCTTCCCTACGTTCACTCACTCTGGGGACCCACACCAGATTTCCCTGGTTCCGTGTACAGGCCAGATTTTCAGCTCCCTTTTAATCTTTGGCAATTTGAATTTATATGGAAAACTTACAGGTGACAGTCTGGCTACATTGAGAGGAGTAGGATAGAAATCATGTCAGAACAGTCCCTGAAAGTCCTACGATGTGCTTAAAGCATTTCAAGAGAACCCTTGATCCAAAGTATCAAAGGTTTACAGTAAGATCAAGAAGAATTAAAATTGATGGTGTGCCAGAAATCACGTGCAGCACAAGGTCATTACTCACCCTCGTTAAAGCGGTCTCAGAACTGTGGCCTGATCTGAAGCTTAATTGAAAAATTTCAAGTGATGCATTATAACGAAGACAAGACAGCCACAGCCCATTCCACGACCTCTGCTAAAAAAGGCAGATCAGTAATAGGGCAGAAAGCTAAGCAATTGCTTGAGGATAACCAAGGTCTAATGAGGTATCCACTTCAGTCTTTCAAAGGCAGAGGAACCTCTCACTGAAGCTGGAGAGAAAGGTAAGGGTTGAGGTGAGCAGATTCCTACATCCAGGGAACAGACCACCTGACCAGGATAGTCGTGGTGGTAGAGGGAATGCAAAGGGCAACACTGGATCTGTATCGAGGGTTTTCAGTTGTAGGAAAGGTTAGTGCCCTGGCCTAGGGCAGCCTCTTCACTGTTGCCTTCTGTTGCAATCATCTTCTGTTTCCCCAGTCCCTGATCCAAAATGATCATAAGGAGACCATCAGGTTTGAATTATTAGTTGTGTTAGGAACCAAGACAGTGGCAGCAGGAGATAGCTGACTGTTGATGTTATCAATTTTCCCTAAAAATTCACAAAAAATGCATGTTTCACTTGAGCATGATAACAAACGGCAAGTCACAATTACCCAGAGAAATCAAGAATCTCTGTGGCATCTTCCTCTTTTTTTGTTTTATTATCTGTTCTAGCAGAGAGGTCAGTGCCCATATCCACATGATTATCTCCACATCCAGCTGCCAAATTGTGAAAGCTGCTCTTCCTAGGCTCTGCTTGGGCAGCCGTATCAAAGAGTAAGTGTGTGCCCCTGCCTGAAGAACGGTTAGTATGGAATCACCTTTCAGCCTGCAGAAGCCAAAGGGTTTTTCATCTTTTGAAACAGTCAGCTTGCCTTTTTTAACCTGTATCTGTAGGCTCTGCTTTTGTGACTGAAGGGTGTCTCTGCAGATTTGTATCTGCTTGCTAAGCAGGTTTGCTTGCTGTTCCTAATCCCTCCTGTTCGGTATGATGATACACTAGCCACTAGCTGTGGGAAGCTAGCCAGACAGAAACATTGTGTAGGGTTTCAGGTTGGGTGACAGAGTACAGCCTTCAGTGATGGACTTGCTTAAAGGCATTGTGCACGATGGCAAGTAACTGAAATGGTTTAGCAGCGTGGTCTGTTTTCTTTGGCCTTCAAGATCCTCCCTTATTTTAAGTACAGTTAAAATCAAAGTACCTGCTTTCTATGCTATGATTACTAATTTAATTATATTTTGCTTTTTCAGGTAATTTCCTTCACCTTTAAATACAGAGACTGAAAAAAGAGGTTAATATAAAGAGAAAGTTATAGTGTATTAGCTAAAACCCCATTTGTGCAGCTCTTCAGGTAGTTGTCTTGAAGAGCATGAGAGGTGCAACTGGCTTCGCTGCGACACTCTTGGACTTAGCATTAAACCATGTGTTTTGCTGAAGTAAGACCTTTAATACATGACATATGGCACCAGCTCTACAATATATTACTGTTTGGCTGACAGCCCTGCTTCTGTCCGTTGCTTGCAAATTAGTGCTGTAAGTCTGAGTGGGTAAATAGGTTGTCATCACCAATGCCATGGGCATTGCAGGCTGCACGCACAAGCCTAAGGTCTGTGTCCATCCCTTGAGAGGGATTTATTTGTTAAGCTGCTGGTGCTGCACCCATGAAAGCAGTCCTGCCACTGTGTTTGCAGGTCTCCGAGGAGCTTTGGGACGCACGGGAGGACGGGGCACTGCCAGCTGCTGCAGGAGAGCTGCCACGGCAGCCAGCTGGGATCTATGAGCTGGAGCCTGCCACAGCACCAGCGAGGCAAGCAGAGAGAAACGGGCTCCCTGTACCAGCCTGAAGGTACAGTGTCTAAAGACATTTATTGATATACTGTTTCTTGTTAAGAATCATTGAGTAATTTAGCCAGTTACAGGATTTTTTAAATCATTTTAGTTGCATATGAACAAGGACAAAATACAAATGGAGGGATGTCTAGCATGCCTCAGGACGGGGTACCAGATGGCTCTTCTAAGGTGTCTGCAAATCTCAACTAGGGCTGATCTTTTTTACTTCCTGGTTGCATTTTCCTCATCCATTGCAGGGAGTACAATTGCTCACACGTTCCCTGGGTTATTGTATCATTCAGATGACTCACTGGGTCCCTGTGCTCACTTTACAGTGTCTTGGGCTAGGAAAAGTTAAGGCTATCCTTCCTTTGTCTCTTCTACAGATGTTGTGTGCATGTGGCTGTGGGGTTGGCCGCTGCTGGTTTGACTAAGAAGGATAAGAAAAACTTCCACAGAGCTTAAATGTGGTATTAGTGTGGGCAGGGAGGGAACGAGAGTGGCTAGTGAGATAATGTTCTACTTATACGCAACCCAATAACTTTGCTGAGTTTTAAGTAATGAGTGGGGAAAAAATGTCTGACATTTAAGATGAAAAGTCACCAAAGAGAACCCAGTGCGTTATCTCAGGGGACAAAACAGTTTCTATTACATGCGTAGAACTATCAGTTTGTTAGCTTAGCAGCGAGCCCTGGACACTTACGGAAATTCATAACATTTCCATATATCCTAGTCCAGGTTGGAATTAAAGTGTTGTAAAGCTTCCCTGGAAGCCAACATTTATCTAATATGTAAGCATATTTAGATTTCATTTTAAATGGTTGTTAAAGGCTATCCTTTGGCTGCACTCTATTCTTCATTCTAACGGGTTTTTTGAATTGTTGAACTCTGAGATTTTTTTTATACCAAGAAAAATGTACTTTCGGAACCAGAAATGCCTGAATGACCAGTTACAGCATGTACTAACCCTGAGAGATATCCACTGAATCTGCTCTCCTCCTCCAATTTACTTGCTGTTTTTCCAAACATGCCTTGCATTAATGTTCTACACTTAGCTAAACTGTGTGTGTTATATTTTAGATCTGTTTTTGTTTTGTCTAAAAAATTTCCAAATTGGCATTAAGTATTCAAGATGTAATCTCTGTAGCAGGAAACTAGTTATCAGATTCATATAAAATAACTGGGCAGTAGAAATAACTCTGAGCAGAATGCCTTAATGTTTTTTTTTTCTTAGAATAAATTTAGAGGGAATTTAATGCCTGTGAAAGGTACTGGATTGCAACATCAGAGAACTGAAGCGTCTATTTAACCACAGAACGGTTACAGGATGGGAGATGGCTTTACAAAATTACCCATGAGGTTTGACAAAATATTTGTCTCAGGTTTGGTGCCTTTAATCTAGCTGGAACAACCAAGCATTCATGTGTCAGTCACTCTCAGGTTGTTAGCATTCTCCCGGGTGATGGAGAAAGCCCTTCCGTAAAAAGAAAGGATTTTGCTTTTGTGATTACTGGCTAACATTTATAATATGGTTAAACCTATAAAAGTAGATTTACTAGACCTGAATTGGTACATCACTGTAAGGCACAGTCCTGGGTCAGAAATTCAAAGCACAGGGTGTGTCCATGCTGTCCCTGCCCCATGCCACAGAAGCAGGTAGAGCTGGAAGGGAAGGTAGGAGGAGACATTGTGACCTGCACCCCACCGCTTGCTCTGCCACCACCTTTGCAATGATCCCAGGCACGGTGCTGCTGTGTTTGGACCCCTTTACAATGGCTTTCAGGCCCAAGGTTTGCATCTTTCACTTTATATTGCCACCTGTTTATTAGAAGAAAGATGAGGTGGCAGGCTGTAAGATGCCATTATGGGAGTTATACCAGGTTCAATGTGCAATTCCCTTCTTTTCCCTTTTTTTCCCCAATGTTTCCAGAATAGTTATCTCTGAAGGACACGTATGGTCTGCATGGTTTGAGTCTCAGGTCTCAGGAGTCAGGTTTCTATTAGGCAGGTACAGACAATATCCTGTGTGCTAACTGGTAGTCTTGCCAGCTGCAGGCAACACTGAAAAGCATTTTTCATGATACATGTTAAGCTTCGATTTATATTTGCTGGGTTTTTTTGCAAATATGTTTGGTGTCAGTGATTTTTACTTTTACAGCAGGCTGTCCCTCTGTGGCTCTGCTGCAATCACAGAAAAGCCAGCAGAAATACATCCATGACTGAATAGATCGATAGGCTTGTTACTGTAATGCAAAGTAGACTTATGGATGAGACCACTAGGAGCCGGTTAAAAGTATTTTCCTCTGAAGCCACATTCTTCTGCTGGTTGTGGTATGTTGGACAGAGGCTGCATTCCCTCACACTGGAATTTCCTGTATTAGCACTGCACAGGAGTGGATTTATTTTGTAGTCCTTTAGATTTCTGAGCTTCATGGATTTCACAGCCTTTATGCACCATGAAAAAAAGATTTGGTTTCTACTGAGGCATTGCAGAAGGATGAGTATCTGCTGACTTTTTGGTCTTCCAAAGATTGATGTTCCCTCATGCCAGAGGTGACTCAGTCTGAACTTATCTCACTGAAGACCAACATGGCTCTGATATAGCTCACATATGCCTTTTTCAGTGATTTTTGGAGCTAAAATAAATGTTTTGTTCTTGTCAATTTGCACCCTTAATGAGCTGAGGGAGCCCGTGTTGCTTCTGTTGTAGCAGAAGATGGTGGCTACAATCTGTAAAACACTAAACTAGGCCAGACATCCTGCTTCAAAACCTCCCACTCTAAAAAAGTCTGTTGTCATTTGGGATTATGGCTTCAGTACCATCATAAAGGCAATGTTATAGGTTTGTTTTGTGTTGAGGGCTTATAGAGAGGCCTGTGGACTCTTTCTCTTTTCTCAGACTTGCCTGACTTCAGCCCAGCTGTGTCTTTCCCACCTCTTAACTTAATCAAAATTGCATTTCAGATATCCGACCCTCAAATTTACAGCTTCATTGAAATGGAGACAGGTTATATATGACTTTCTCCATAGAAATGTGTAATATATTATACTATATTGAGTTTTGTGGAAGAGTGGAAAATATCTGTTTGGTTTTCAAAATACATTATAGACATTACTTGGATGCCAAGTTTTTCATTGTTCTACTAATGTCTTCCTGATCTGCAAGTTTTTGAAAGTAAATCATTAGACTGTTACAAATTTTAAAATTATATATCTAAGAAATTTTGCACTGTGGTATTGAGCCAGGTCTCAGACCTTCTCAGGAAATGAAGTGGCAGCTGTGATTCTGTGGAACAGGTTTTCCAGAATTACCCTGGCCCATCTATTCACCTCCTCTCCTTTTCAAAAGATGACTGTTGTGCTTCCCAGCAGGCCAAGACAAATTTTCAGGCTTGTCATAGAGCTCAGTAATAAATATTTCCCAAACACATGGAGTGTCTTAGGTGGGAAATTTCATGAGTCCCATTTAGAGGAACACTGCTGTCATGTCCCTGCTGCAGCTTCTGCTTGCCTGTGCAAGAGCACAGTCAGAGGACTGGCTGGTTTCACCTCTCCCAAGCACTAATTTCATTTGCAAAATGTTGTGTTTTTTTCTAAAGTGTGTGAACTTTCCTTACTCTGTGTTCTTGAAAAATAATGTAGTGCTCTGTTCCAATTTGTATAGCCTTGATATGTATCCTGCCTTTGCACAGAAGCCTGCAAAGCTGTGTGTCAAGGATAGTATGAAAACAAGTAACTTCTACAGCAGTGAACTTAAATTTTCTGTGAGTCCCACTGATAAAAAGTTTGCAGCAGTCCTTGCCAGTGACACCCTTATTGATGCTCAGCTAATGGCCAAGCCACCACACTTGGGTAGATATGTCTCAAAGCTCGAACTTGATCACTGAAAACTAAGTGAAAGTGAAGGAGAGTAGCAGGAAACAGCTGAACCAAGGAGCACCCATACCTACAGATGCAGAGTCAGGCCATGTAGTGTGTGCTCAGGCTGTGTGCTGGTGAGGTCCTGTTATGTAAATACAAATATGACCATGGCAAAATTTCTAATTTTTATTGAATTCTTAGTTTTTCCTCTCCAAACTTCCTTCTTCCAATGTATATTTTAGCCATCTGGCCTTTAAATCAAGAGTTAGTTTTGCTCTATGCAGTATTCTGGCTGAGCTCGAGTTTGAATTACCTCTTTAAAATTGCCCTTGTTTTAAAATTTCAGCCAAATAGTTTTAATCACTTCTTCTTGTGAGCTGTGGTGCTGGATAGTGGGATGCACATCGCTGAGAAGCTTCAGTCTAGAGGTAGTTGCACTTCAGTGCCAAGGGAAATAATAACTGGGTGGATGGAAAGCATCTGGGATTGATGTGGTTTAAAGGTGCTGTTCATGCAAGCTATTATCACGGAAGGAGTTAGGGAAGAGATTCACTCTTAAAATGCAGGTGCTCTCGTTCTCTCTCTGAGAGATGTGTTCCAACAGTGTTTTGAATTCTGTTTAAAATTTGAAAGAGCTAAACCTCCAGGCTCTTCTCTTCCTTTCTTAAATTCATTTCCCTGTTTAGATGAAAAAGAAACATTTTGCAACTTACTTTAAACTTTCTTCAAAAGAACTGCTGGAAAAGGAATGTTCATGTGAAGCATATAAACTGTAAGCGAATGTTTAAGCACAGCAGACAGAGTGATTTGAAATGTGATAATGGACAGATACTAGGAATTTACTTAAGAAAAAACCTCGGATGTGGAGGGACTTCCAGGCAGGGATAAAACCCCAGTGAATCAGCCAAATGATAGAAAAGTGTTACCAGATTAAAGAGCCACACATGTGAAATAAATACTGAAATGGGGAAATAGCACCAGCAAAGATAATGAAAGATAGAGAACATTTTGTTTAAGTAACTGATGCTGGAGCATGTACATGCAGCCTGTACTGGAAATGCAAGCTCCTAGGGTGGATCTCTCTGTCTCTGGTTTTTCTCTCTCCACCCCTCATTTTGGCATTTTTTCCCCTGATAATGACAGTAGCTTAACCGAGTTAACAGCATTAACAGGCAAAGCTCCTTCAATCTAAGTGCACAACAGACTTTTTTTGCAGCACTCTGTCAAATGTTTTCAGGTGTGTACTTGCTTCCAAATCTCCAACAATCTGTTTTCATCTGATAATTTTTTTTTTTATTATTATTTTATTTTTTTATTATTTTTTTTATTTTGTTAGGCCTCCTGGCTGGTGGCTAGTTTCTCTGGCAGCGTGGAAATAACCAAGCAAGCTGGTTGAGGTTGGCATGATTTGTGAATATGAAGGGGGAAAAAAAGAACAGCCAAAAAAAACAAAACAAAAAAAACCCACAGGAAAGAAATAATGGGCAATATGTTTCCTTTTGAACTTTTTCAAATCAACCTCTGGAAAAGGTGTCATAAAGCCCCCAGAAATGAGTAACAGCACAGGGACAAAGAAAACTCTGTTACAGATGTCCCTGCAAGTCTATGAGCAAATTGTTTCTTTCTAAATAACTCCAGAACATTACATGGTCTTAACAAGTTTCCCAGGACAGGAACTCCTAGTTTATTACTTGCTCACATTGTCATCAGAAATTAATTTTGTCCCTGAAAGACAAATTGGCTGGTAGCTTATGAAGTTAAATGGAAAGAACAAGTGAGCATCTGTTTCTTCTGCATTTTGTCTCCTTGGTGTCTTACATATAAATGAATCAGAGTGTTCAAACTTAAATTAAGATCTTTGGCTAGATAAACAGTTAAAACTGGTTCCCATAGCTACCTCTCACACATAGCTGTGATTGCATTATAATCCCCTAGTAATCAGGTCTAAATGAAAGAAAGATGATAAGGGTGCTATTTTCAGTTTTCAGTACTGATTTTTATTAGCTCTCAATCAGATCAGGACTGCTTTGCCTTTCATCACATTGTGGCAGTGTTTGTAGAATCATTAGAGTAATAAAGTGTAAATCTTACCAAGGTGCATTTTTCTTGAGGTGTTTTATATAACGAAAACTCTGAAGATTACATTGGCAGGTACAGGAAAGATTTGTTTCTGCAACTAAAGTGAGGATGTAATGTATGCTATATTCATTTATTCTTTACCCAGGCGAATACCTAATGAATTACCTTGCCGAGGTAAAAGAAAAAAAAAACGTCCAAAGAATCAGCCTGTCTGAACATGGTCCTAATATACTGTATATTGCAAGTACTGGGTTTAGTATTTTTTTTAATTTGCCTTGTTATCTTGTATCATATCTCTCCCTGTGCATTACCATGCACAAATGAATTACAGGCAGAACCACAAGCACTGCTATTACCAGCCTGCTGTTTTTAGTAAACTAGTGCAGCCCAATAAAACATCATGTTGCAGCAATATATAAGTATTTATTGTAGAGTAAATTTCAGCTAAACAAAAGCACACAGGGAGGCCTGATCCTGCTTGTAGGAAAGGCAGTGGCAAAGCTTGATTTTGGCTCATACATCATTTTCAGCTCACCTGCATCCTTGGTTTGCAGTATTCTTTGAGGTAAATTTTACTTAATAGCTCTACTTCTA
Organism: Apus apus; assembly: GCF_020740795.1. Taxonomy (NCBI): domain Eukaryota; kingdom Metazoa; phylum Chordata; class Aves; order Apodiformes; family Apodidae; genus Apus; species Apus apus. Next base: position 16,194,007 of record NC_067288.1, on the reverse strand, counting down.
AAAGGTTCCTGACTACCAAATTTAAAGGAGACTTCACCCAACCCTCAGAGGTGTTCCTGGGTGTTTCTGCAGGCAGAGCTGTCCTTTAGCACAGAAATCACCCTCTGTAGTGTTGCAGGATTGTTCACAGAGTTTGCAGGTGTGCACCACATTTGCAATTAACTCCCAGTTTAATACTGGAGTGATTCTACTTTCCCATAGACTTTTTTTTTTAATATCTGGTGATTGTTACAAGGTATCGTTCTAAAGCATAGCTATTAAAATGCCTTCCCATGTAAAATATTTTAATTTTATGTATTTTATATTTAAATGAGGAGTAAGCTGTCCCAGTAATTCAGTGTTAAATATTTACAGTCATCCATGCAACTGCAGGAGTATTAGCTAGCAACAGTAATTAGTCGAAAAGTTGAAAAACCAAACAAACACCTTGCTGATTTTCTGTTTGATTTTAATGTACTTGATGTTGCAACTGTGCCTGATACTAACAAGTTATACTTACTTTCTGCTCTATATAAGATGAATCTGTTCAGCCATCAAATAGTGGTGTTTGCATAGTATGTAAAGTCTAAGACACCATATGATATTAGGACATGAAATACTTTAGGTCAGGGACCATTTAATGTGCACAAATTTATACCTGAGATAATTAGCTATTGGTATTCACATCAGGGAAAAAAAAAAAAAGTAAATTAGTTCATATGATGTTATAATAAGAAAACAAAAATTATGTTTCAACTTTTAATCTATTAAGACCTCTAAGATACAGAGAGTTTCTCGGTGTAAAGTTATTGCTACTGATATTTTAGACTACAAAAAGCTCAAATTCAAATGTTTCAAGGCAAACAGGCAAAGAGAGTATTTTGGTCAGAAAGGTTTTTTGTATGTTTTGTATGTTGATGCACAGATGTAGTATGTCTGGAAGATGTTGCTATGTCTAATGACACAAAAGAGAGTAAATTGTAGAGCCTGATTATCAACAGATAACAAGACATACTGTATATAAATAAATGTTCAGCATCAAAACCCATTATTGGATTAGCTATATAATCATGTTTCAGGCTGTAAGTCTGTGCTGACAAATGAACACTTTTCATTTGGCTCAAGGTCCTCATCAGCAACGGAACTAATTTTACATTCTCACCCATTAAGTGAATAAGATGTGGAAAAAGCTGTCTGCTTTTTGAAGTGTAAATTTGCTGCTACAGGCTGTGCAGACCAAAGCTCTTTTGAAGCAGTGAAATGAGATCATCTCTAGGGACATGTGAACCTGACAAAGTTTAGGTCATTTGTGTGGAAGGTATGATGGGGGGGAAGCCATTTGGGTATGGTTTCAGTAGTGACTTATATGGGGCACTTTGGAAGATGCTGAACTTTACAAGCTTTTTGTTCAAATTTGTGAGAGAACTTGAACTGGAAGCACAGATGCAAGCTTTCAGCCCTCGGAAAGAAACCTCCATAAACAACTGAAATGGGTACTTGGCCAGCACAGTTGGGGAGTGCTTAGCAGGCTGTGGGCTGAGCCTCTTCTGCTCAGCAGGACTTAACAAAGTCATTTTTAGGGGCTGGATACTTCCCCCACTTGCCCCTCCATACATGCACGCACACATGCACACGGAGATCCAGGAACTAACCTCAGACCTTTTTCTGGAAAAGGTTCTGGAGGTGGAGGAACTGAGCTATCACATCTCACTTTCCACCCTTGTGAAGTCCCCCAGGAGAGAGGAAAGTCACAGCTCTGTACCTCATCTGGCTGCCAGCCCCTTAAATTGCAGCATAGCACCAGCTTTTGCTTGCCATCTGGAAGACCCTGTCTGCAGGGGCGTACATCCTTCCTATGCCTGTGGGAGAGAGGCACAGTGGGCATGGAGAGCAGCATGGACAGAAGGGGAAGGGGAGAGGACCCCTCAGGGGGCTCAGTAAGGATCTCCTCAGCTAGTGGAGGGGGTAGGATTAATAAACTGTAGGCCTTCTGTGCTAGGGAGCAGTGTTGTGATGCACCACAGGTCAAGCAAGGGTGATGAAGATGTTGCTGACATCAGCTTAGAAGAAAGGAGCCTCATGAAAATAATTTAATTTTTAGATTTCTAAACACACAAAGCAGTGTTTAACCACTGTTTACGATAATGAAAAAAATATCCCCAGGCTGTTGTGTGCCTAACAACAATGCTCTTCATTTGCAAACCAACTAAAAAGACAGGCTTGTTCATTTGTTAATTTGATTTGTCTCTGGAACATGCTTTTACAGCTTAGGCTTTTGGTCTTCCTTGGAAAATGTGCAGTTGTTTCATCCACTACTTCCTCATGTCATGTAGTCCTCCAGTAGTCCATGGTCCACGAGCTAAGAAACACTGTGAGAATCCTATGTGGGTAAAATGAAACCAAAGAAAAATTCAGGAGGCCCAGACAGACCTATTTGCATGAGGATGTGCACCTGAGATATACCCCTATGTAAACAGGGCTACTTAAATCTTAGTTCAAGCACCTTAAGCATATGGTTTCAGAATTGTTTTTCAAAGAGTAATGGCTATAAAAGAGTAAAGATGTTTGTCAGGCCTTTGTATAAAGTGACAACAGGTTTCAAAAAAATATCATCTAGGCAAACAATTGCACTACTCTCTCCCACAGCATTTTAAACCAGATGTATTAATTCCATGTAGGAACATCTTGACTGTCAGAACAGAGCAGAAACCTAGGTGGGTAACCTCTGTGGAGTCTTCACCCAAAAAATAAACTGAAATAAAGGCAGCTGAAAGAGAGGTTTTGCATTCCCTTCCCTGAGCTCAGCTTTCCAACTTAGCTGCTTCTCATGTTGTGCCCACTAGCAGGCTTAGCTTTCTGCTTCCCTGAGCACATGGATGGGGTTTTTGGCCCTTGGAGCAGCCTCTCTGCAGTCATCATCGATTATTCAGGACCTCCCTTTCACTTTCCTTGTCAAAATAAAGCTGTTAATAATACTTCTCTACCTCACCGGCACGTTATGAAAGTTAATGAGTTGATGTCTGCAAAACACTTTGAAAGTATAAAATGGTGTGGAAGTTGTAAGCTCTGTGTTGTGAACGTCTCCTTTTTCCCAGCTTAAGGCAGAAGGAGTTAAAGTTAGCCAAAGGGGATAAGAGAAACAAGAGAGACCTTATGAATGTATCAGGGGAAAAGGAAATACTGGAGAGAAAATAGACCCATTAGCAAATGAGGAAGGAGATGAAGTTAATTATGATTTTAAAACGGATGAGCAATAGAACTGCTTTTTTTTTTTTTTTAAGAAAAAATTGGGCTTTAACAAAAATAATGACTGACAATAACGTAGAAGCAAAGGCCTTTTGATAATAGGTGTTTTATTAAAAAGCAAGGGGGAGACAACTTGTAAAACATGAATATATGTAAATGAGCAAGTCTAGATGAAACTTGTCTTAAGAGCAATGCAAAACTAATGCATTTTCCAAATATTTACAAGTAGTTTGGAAAAACCATGGCAGGTGTGGGAAAGCTCATGTCAGAAAAGAAAAGGCAACAACAGCCATAAAAAAAGCTAATGTTTAGAAAAATGCTAGTAGTGGTTACTGCCCAGTAAGTATTTATTTGTACTAAAAGTGAGAAGTACAACTGGAGTGAGCAGGCAAGCTCTCTTGGGTTATGAAGCCATGTTACACAAATGAGGTTTTGTTACAGAGTTACAAAATACAGCAATGAGAAACCAAATACATGTTGGGTCAGATCCAGAGTTGCTGCTCTACCTCTTTACACCAGCAGATCTATTTGTAACATCTGAACTCGAGTAAATCATTTGACAAAAATACCTTGCAAACTTATGTCTGAGAAAAGAAATCCAAATTGACTTTGATAGGAAGGGTGTCATTTGGGTTGGAAATGGCAGTATGAGGCCACACAGAAAGTGATCTGAAGACAAAAATTAAAATAGAGTCTGGTTGTAAATATGTTATGATTATTTCAGCATAAAGAATGATTAAGACATAATTATAAAGAGAAAAACAAGTTACTGTGTGAGCAGCAAAACTAGGGCATCCTGGCGCTCAGTGTTTAGATGCTGTGGTTGAATCCTCTGGTGTCTTAATAGGTTTCCTCAGTGACAGCCCCTCCGAGGTGATGGGGGCTGGTACTTTGATGGGGGCATTGGTAGGAGTGAGCTTTGTGATACCTGTGGTAGCCCTGTGTGTTTGAGACCTTCACAACCTCCAAATGCAATTGGGGTCAAAATGGCCAACCTTTCGAAAAGTTGCAAGGAAGAGACTCAGCTTGATCACATTTCCCACATCCATTTATTGCAAACTCAAATCTAAAATCTTGTGAAGGGTAAATTCTGAGTGAAAAGTGGAATGTCACAAATTAACAAAATGCTCTGAATTTCGAGATTCTGTCCTTCTCCCTTCTCTTGTTTTCAAAACACTGTGTCTATATGGATGTACTGCATACAGATAATGGCTGTAATGATCTTATTTTCATACCTGCTTTTAAGTTACTATTTAAGAAGCTTCTCCTCTCACCAGAAGGACAAAGTATTTTTCCCAGGAGCTATTTGTTCCCTTTTAGTGGAAGGGATTAAGGAAATAGGGAAGTTCTATACTAATTATTTTTGAGATTTTTTTTTTTTTTAGAATCCCCGTTCTGAGACTCTGTTTAACATGTACACCCAGCTACAATCAATAACATTGCTTCTTGCATACAGAACTTCAGACAGGTTAGATTTGTCTATTACAGAGAGTAGATCAAAGCTAACTTACAGTTTATGATATTCAACCTACAGTATAAAGCTAAATCTGCAGAATCTGCTGAATATCAGGGCTATTTCTCCATTGCTGTACTGGGAAATGAAGTGATGACAAGGGCACTATTTTTTGACTGTAGTCAAGAAATATCACTGGGTTACATGGGACATAGGAGTAATGGTACAGTGCTTCCTTTTCATGTCCAATAGCTATTCCTCTCTACTCATTAATATCCGAATTTATAAAAGCTTCCAATCCTATGACATTTCACATTAAAAAAAAGAAAGTATCCAACATGGTTTCACACCAATAGAGATGTCACAGCACACATGGGCTGAGAAGCAGAAATCCCCTTAAACAGCAAGAACTGTGTAAGTAACACCTCAAATATGGTTTTGAGAAAAGTGACTTAGCAATTTTCATAGCTGTAATGCTGGCTCACATATGTGTGGAAATCTATTTAGAAATATACTGCTCTGTTTACCATCAGGATTGCAAAACCCAGAATGGAAAATGTAGAAGGAATGGTATGAAAACGCACCCAGCATATGTTTTGTAAGAACACCAAGGCTCAGAGAGCCCAGCTACCCTCTGTAAGCACTCCTCTTCCCATGACTGCAGCACACAGAGCCCTCCTCCTTCCCTTCTCTCTTCAGGTCACATATCTGGGGAGCACCCATGCACCTTTGCCAGCTGCTGGGGTAGTGTTGAGAGCAAGGATGTGATTTACATGCTCCAATTCCTTCTGCTTTTCTTAGGGTCCTGGTTCCCCTCTTCCCCTGGTTTCTCTTTTGGATTAGTTTATTTCTTAATAGTGCAACATAGTATATTGTGCATTCGCTGAGAGCCTAAAAAAGGAAGACAGATTTTATCATTTGGACTGTAGATATCTAATGCCCATTATGGGCTGACTAAATTTAGTAGAATGGCAATTCACCAGACTACTAAATTTAGTTAGGCCATCCGGTCATATCATTTTACTTAGCTTAATATTGGATATCGTAAGATAGGGCCTATCAAACAGTATGGCTCCAGCTTCCCTAGCTGCAGATTTTATTATCATTATAGCTTTTAAAAAAAAATCATGTTGACTTTTTTTTTAACGTTGACATTTTTTAGTTTGTGTATTTTGTTACAAGTTTGTAAAGACGGTAAAAATTCATTTGCTTTTCACTGGAAAGATCACTGTGGAAAAAAAGATGCTGCTGTTTTCATTTTAAGCAAAACCTTTGACTTTTCCTGTTAAACTTTAACTCCAATTACAATAACTTTATTATCAAAGCTAGGTAGGCAAGGTGCAGTCCAATTTGGAGAGAAATTTGCACAATGTTTCTCATTGTCTTAATAAATTTCCAGTCCCCATTGAATCTCAGTTCTATTCCAGAGAGGAAAAAAAAGCTTTATGAGAATCCAGACAACCTGGACTGTGACAGCCGGAAGGAGTTCTTGGTGCTGTAATTTCAAACTTGTCCTTTGCAGAGTAAATGGGAAAGAGATCTTGGTAAGGATCCCATGTGCAGCAGCTGAAGTTATGGCAATGGGATCAAATATGACTAACAGAATGGCATGTACAAACTCATCAGCCCTGCTATAATTCTTCCATAGTATATGGAAAGAAAATCGCAGTGGCAATATTCTGGGAGTCTGTAGACAAAATCTTTTTTGCTAGGCCTTGAAAGGAAGCCAGTGTCTCTCCATCCTGAGTCAATCGTTCCCTATCCAAGTAAACTGAACTGAGATCATCTAGATGCTGGTCTTCGTTTCTAATGAGCTTTCACAGTAAAACAGGAAATAATAATCTTGAAAGGGGAAAAAAATGGTCAAAAATCAGCCAGAGAACATTTAAAGGTTTGTTCTGAACAAGCAGGGCTAAGAAAAAGGCCTGAGAAAAGTATGTCCTGGGATCACTCACAGTTAAAGCACTGATTAATTAAGCAGAGGGTCATTCTTCAGAAAGACTCAAGGGCAGTTTTGGCCCTGGGGCTGTAATTTGGACACTTCTGGAGTTCTAGATACACTGAGCTATTCTGTGCTGGGCCTGTGAATATGTGCATTCTTCTGACTGAACAATGGCATCTTTATTCAAATGGGAGCGACTAAGTAAGTGGCTGTCTCCTAATATGGGTGGTATTTCTTCCTGCTCTGCCTCAATCTCTGCTGCTTTCCCGTTGCCTTATCAGTGCTTTGTAGCACAACTTACAAAATGAAATCTATTCATAATGCTAAAAATCCTCCGTCTTCTATAGACACAGGAAAAAAAGCCCCGAACGCTTACATATCCTCCAATTCTATGGCAGGGTGTTTACTTTCTTAAATGCAATTCTGCTTATCTGACACTGGTTTGGAAATTAATAAAATGGTGCCTGGCTTTTATTGTTTTGACTATGGGAAGGAAATTAATCCACAACTATTACAAGTGTTTGATCCAAACAAGCAGAGATAAAGCTACAGTTTTAAGAAATGTCGTTCCCTGTTTGTCAGGTGTCCTAGTGCACCTGACATGTCTGATTTATTCTCCCATGTTTAGCAGCAACGCTGCCCAGGTAGGTGATGCCCATTCATCTTGCTTTGTGCAGGTATTTCTTCAGAATGGCTTTATTTATTATGCCTTAACTACTGTTTCTTCTTACTCACTAGGTTTAGCCCTGTCAGAGATTAGAAAATGGTTGTTTGTCTGAAGAGACAAGGGTGTGGTGAAAATACTCTGTGCCAGCCAAGTACCAGATTCAAGTACCTGAATTACAAAGTAAGCTGGAAGATAAAATTTAACTGACAGAAGATCTGGACCCCACCTGTGCTGAGAGACAGAGAGAAAAGGAGCACTGGGAATTCATCATGTACAGCTTCCTGAAGGTAGGCCTGGAGAGGGAGACTGTACCCCTCCTCCAGATCCTCTCAGCAGCTCACAGTTGCAGAGCAGGATTTATAGCATTTCTGCATGGGGAAAACTAATGTCAATGTTTATGCAATATTCCTTGGTATTGTTAATAGTTAATTCAGTGAGTGCAGGCTCTCTGTGAAACTGTACTGCAGAAATCTGTGACTTCGCTTGTCATGAGGACTGGGCTGTGGCATCACACATGCCAGACCTGTTTCAAAGCCCGTTGCAACCACCTGACAGCTGCCAGAGTTGCAGGGACTGGTGAGCTGGGGCAGACACATGATTTATTGCCACCAAAGACAGAGCCCAGCCACCTTCCAGCTGCATGTACCTCCACAAACAGTGCTGCATGAAGTACTTCTGAGCATCCTAGACGTGTATAACCACCAAAGACACTGGAAAGAGAACTGATTTGGTATTTTGTACAAGCACAGTATAAAATGGACCATCCTTAGAGTGAAGACTGGCTTCTTTTTCCTCTGTGAGAGCCCAGACAGGAGTGTAGACATCCAGTGTCCCTCTTCCTGGAGGCTTTTGCTTCTCTCCACCACCCTGTGAGTGCCAGACAGACCAGCAGCTGGGCTGGAGGTGCCCCCACACCAGTGCCCAGTGTAGCCTGGCAGCTGTGGCCCTTGGTGGAGGCATCAGTTTTCACAAACCATGTAGCTATCATCTAAACGTCTCCTGAAATACCTTGCAGTCTTTGTAATGGAGACAAAATGGAAGGAAAAATTGCTGCCAATATTCTTACTGGTGGCTGTGAGGTCCCTCTAACCTACTAAACAGTGCATATCACAGGAGAGCACACCAAGTGGACCTGCCCCCCCATGCCTGTGTGGGAAATGAAGCCAAAAGCACAGCCCTGAAGGAGTCCAGAGAACAGAAGTTTTGCATTAGTGATGAGCCAGAGCCAGTTACTTGTATTTAAACAATACCAGGCTCTGGGGAAATTCAGATGCAGACCTGAAATACATGGCTTGCCAAAAGACTGTTGTTGTTGTCATGTGCCTGACCTCTTGAAAATAACATTAATTCAAAAGTTAAACGTGTTCAGCTGACAGTGATGGAGTATTTGTGTTAAGGAGGAGATTTTTCAAAGGCGCAAAATCAACTTAGCGGTGAGTTACAGTTGCCTCACTGACGTCCTACAGAAGGCCTGAGTGCAGCAGGTTTTAGGGGGCTTTCAGCTGCAGTGAGGCCCTCGTTGCTCTGAGGGGGGTAGTTGGGAGCCCCCACTAAAATTCTGTTTTTCCGAATGGGGTTCTGAAGATTCATTACCTTACTGGACACTTAAGATACAATTACTTAGGAAATTATTTCTCCTGGTTTAGCCTCCAAGTAGCCAGTTAGACCTGGTGACCACAGACATAGATCTTGTAACTGGCTTTGATGCGAGAAATCAGCATTGCCATAATTCTGGAGGTATTTCTTTCTTTTCTGAACCACATTGGCAGCTCATGATACCAGCATGTCAAAGTGACATTCACTCTGTATTGCACAGAGCATATAAAAGCTTGTGTTTACATTTTGTCTCCTTTGCCTTTTTCAATTTTGCTTTATTTTTTATAGTTATGTAATTTAAGCAGTACATAGTTGGAGATGTTTTTTCCATGCCTTGTCTAGCTTTATGGCTTGTTCTGGCTGAGACATCCTTCCATGATTTGATTTTACAAGAAATATAGGCGAGCACATATGTATGTAATTGCTCCACAGTGAACCAATCTGTCTGGAGCACCAGGGGAAGATACACATTAATACTTTCTTTCATGCTATTTACAAACTAAATTGCTAGGTGTTTCAAATGATGCAAAATATTAGGAGCTGCAACAGTAAGGCTTGCCCTAGTTAGCAGGAAGCATAGAAGTATGGGGAAGCCTGAGAAACACTCAGCAGAGTAGTGTTTTCATCAGAAACAGAATGCATTGTAACCAAGGGAGATAAGCATGAGTAGGCAAAACTGACTGTGCTTAGAGCCAGCATGCAGTAGCAGCTACAAATGACACACTACTGGGTGAAATCTGAAAAATCAAAGTCTGATTCTTCTACCAGGAAGGGCCACTCCCTGCTCTGAGGAGGTGTGGAGCCAGGGGCAGGTAGCATGGACTGCCAAAGTGTGCCAAAATGCATCAGTACCAAAAGCACAGTGTGGCCTGTGACTCTAGCTGGGAAGAGAGGCTGAGCTGTGCCCAGGCACTGGGGACCTGCTGCTTTACTCCTTATGTAGGTGGTAAGTGGCCCTCTGATACCAGATTGTGTAAGGAAACAGTACAAATAGTTTACTTTTACTTTGGTCAGCGAGACCTAGACAGGCTGGAGAGTTGGGTGGGGAGAAACTTGATGATATTCAACAAAGGGTAAGTCTTGCATCTGGGGAAGAACAACCCCATGTACCAGTACAGGTTGGGGGCTGACCTGCTGGAGAGCAGAGTAGGAGAAAGGGACCTGGGGTTCTGGTGGACAGGATGACCATGAGCCAGCAATGTGCCCTTGTGGCCAAGAAGGCCAGTGGCATCCTGGGGTGTATTAGAAGGGGTGTGGTTAGTAGGTCAAGGGAGGTTCTCCTCCCCCTCTATTCTGCCTTGGTGAGGCCGCATCTGGAATATTGTGTCCAGTTCTGGGCTCCTCAGTTCAAGAAGAACAGGGAACTGCTTGAAAGAGTCCAGCACAGAGCCACAAAGATGATTAAGGGAGTGGAATATCTCCCTGATGAGGAGAGGCTGAGGGAGCTGGGTCTCTTGAGCTTGGAGGAGACTGAGGGGTGACCTCATCCATGTTTACAAATGTGTTAAGGGTGAGTGTCAGGAGGATAGAGCCAGGCTTTTTTCAGTGATGTCCAGTGATAGGACAAGGAGCAATGGGTGCAAAATGGAACATAGGAGGTTCCACGTAAACATCAGAAAAAACTTCTTTCCTGTGAGAGTGACAGAGCCCTGGAACAGGCTGCCCAGAAGAGGTCCTGGTGTCTCCTTTGCTGGAGACATTCAAAACCCGCCTGGACAAGTTCCTGTGTGATGTACTCTAGGTGATCCTGCTCTGGCAGGGGGGTTGGACTAGATGATCTTTCGAGGTCCCTTCCAACCCCTAAGATTCTGTGATTCTGTGAAAGTGAAGTGGACTGAGAGCACAGACCCATTGTGGAGGAGTTCATTAGCCTTTGCCACACAAAGAAATCTTGGGGAGCTTTGGTGTTTCCAAGGAGGAGAGTAGTGAAGAAAACAGCCAAGTATTGATGCTGAGGTAGACCAGCAAACCTTGTTTGATACAGGGTGCATTGCAGTGGTATCAGCCATGTGGAGTTAGCACTGCAAGTGCTGCATGCTAGGACTTACTTAAAGAGCCTATTCTAAAAGTCTTCGAGCTAGTTAATTACCAGTTTTTGTTATGTCAGGAACTCCTTGAGTTAAAGCAGAAAGAAACTATTCATGAATATGTTCCAGTTCTGTAGTTTAATAGGACAAGTTTTAAAAAAAAAAAAAAAAAAAGGACAGAAAGAAAGAGAGACAAACTGATAAAACGATCCAGTTCATGGAAGGATCAAAAACCCTCACCAAAAAAGCTGAAATTACATATTGTGCCCCTTCTCCTCTTGCATAAGCCATTGAAATTGCTGGAGACTTAATTGGACTAATCATCCATTGCAGTTATGCATGAGCCTTAGAGAGCACACAGGGTGCATACGGGCCAAAGCATCAGCCTATGAAAGAGAGATAAATTATCCAATAGCATTTTTTAAAAAGTAGATGTCCAGGTATGAAAAGCCAAGAGGCTTGGCTTGCATTTAAAAAAGTATTAAGGGCAAGTGAGGAATTTAATTTAATTTATTCATCAAGTGGTCTTGAAGAGGTGAAAAAAAAGGACAGAAGTGACTTTAGGTAAGAGAAAACATTCAGTGGAAAACAGAAATCCATAGAGGACAATAATGTAGACTCATTCCCTTCCTGCATACATCAGTTTTTTTCCTCTGCACCCCCATTGCTATGAAGTTACTGATAGACCATGGTTATTGCAAGGAGATTCAGGCCTAGAAATTCCATCTGAGCAGAATAAAATTCATATTACATGCTGCATATTGACTCAAACTGCTGGAGTAAATGACAGTTTAGAGCCTGACTCTTACTGTAAGTATTCTTCAGACATTTACTTTGCTGCCTTCCACTGTTCAGAACACCCTGCAAATCACCACATTTTTATGGAATTGAAGTTTAAAAGCAACACAGAAACAGAAACAAATCATAGTTCTGAGCTCTGCTGAAGGTTAGAAGAATACTGTTGCTGTGGGGGTGCTTCTTGTGTGCATCTGAGTACCTCCAATATGGCCTGTCATGTATACATGTGTCCTAGTTTGTTAAGAATTAGACCCTAACTCTTGGGAATAAAAACCAAGAATACCCATCTTTTTACTTCTTACCATGCCACAGACTGAAATCCCAGACCTGCTCATATATTGTGAAGCATCTCGAAAAAAGCTTTTATGATTTTGTGCCTATAAATGCAATAATCTCTAGGGTTTTAGAGACAGTACAGAGGATATCAAACACAGTCTGATAGATCTTTTTCCTTTGTATTGCTTGCATCTTCTCATCCCTGGTAAAATTCTCTGTGCTTGGTGCTTCAGAAGTCCCCCAAAGTCCTACACCAAACAACTTAGGTGATGATGCTACTGCAACTTAGGGGCTGACCATGCTGTAGAGGTTGTCAGCCTTTCAATGGTGCCCCACTTCCCAAGACTGGTTTCCCATTTGGCATAGTCCTTCCCACTTCCTCCCTGCTCCCAGTCCCCTCACTTATCTAAGGGCTTTTCTACAGGTGTGAGAGCCCTTCTGCTGCATGCTGAACTCCCACAGTTCAAGGTGTGAGGCTTCTGCTATGTTGTTCTTTAAAGTGCTGGCTTGGCCTTACTAATATATTTTCAATAGTTGGGATTAGCAGAGCTTGTAAGAACATATCAGACCTGTCAGGTTTACAAGTCCGCTCGCCACCTCCACCCTCTTACATATATTTTTAAATAGCTAATTAGGAGATAATGCCAGCGGAACAAAATACTGGCACAAGATAATGATCTCGCACCGCTATAGAAATTGTAAGTGAAAATGTTTATTTTCAAAAGGAAGAAACACTGATCATGTGCCTAATCCTATAATTCTTAAACAAGTAAAATTCCTGTAGATTTCAGTAGAGCCTGAGGTGACAACAACCCATTACTGTGGTAGTATTTCTGGATACCAAACAGCCATAAGTGATGTAGTCATTTTCTCCAAATTATACCGGTGCAGTGTTGGAACAGATGTTTCCCTTACCTTTATTAGCCTGTTGTAGCTTCTAACTTGGAGGACAAATTTTACATGTGCTTCATTGCACCAGCTTAGATGATTTTTTTTTTTTCAGTGTGCTTTAGGAAGCAGTGAGCTGTGGTTTGGAAGAAGTTATGCTTATTTTTAACTTCCTGACAGTTCATAATGGTGATACACAAGTCTGTGTTGCTACTGCAGGCTCCCTTTGCTACACTAAGGATCATCTCTGCTTACATCAAAGACGGACTTTCCTGTGTCCTTCAGGAATTTTGGAAACAAGAGTTGCCTTAAATTCACTTTTCAGGAATAAACCACCTTATGTTTTTAGCAGGGTGAAGCGCAACAGGTGCAAGTTCTTTTATCTGCTCTGCCCCTCCACTGCTCTTCCTCAGTAACAGATGTGAGACAATTTGGGGCAGTTTTACCCCTTGTTCAGGGTCATTCTTGTATTTGTATCTCCACCAGCAGTGTTGTGAGGGACTGTGTTGTGAAAATCCTCCTCCAGTTCACCTGCCAGGGAGCCTCTCGCTTTGTTGTGAGGCAGTGTTAATGGGATGGGTACATTCACCTTTATTGCCTCCCCTCAAGGAAGCCCTCTTTTTACTGCAGCTCTGGAGTCGCTTTAGATGCAGGGTTGTCTTACAGACAGGTGAATACTGCAGTGGAAATTGAAGGCAGATGCTGAGCTGCTTCCAGAGAAAAGCCTTCCAGAGAAAGCATGAAGGTTTATCCTAGTCAGAATTAACTTGCATGTGTTTTTAGTGCTTCACCATGGAAGGTGGCCAGTGGTTTTAGAAATTACTGCTGCATTCACGATTAATGAAGATTCATCATTCCATTAGATCATCTCTAACCTGCTGTAATTGTTCTGATTTTTATTTTTACCTTGTTCGCCAGTTCATGTCTAAATACAAGATGTTTATATTGCATACGTTCAGCTTTAATTGGCCCTTAAAAGAAGGTGTTGATTAGAATCTTCTCAACATCAACAGCTCGCTCGCACAACATTCTCTAATTACTGTTTATTAATTTAGTTCAAGTGGCATAGTTGAAAGCCCTGCTCAGATGGGAGAAGTAAATTGTCACTGGTATTGAATATGTAAATTATGTGCTGTGTAAGTTTCCATGAAGAATGTTTAAAGTTAAATGCTGTGTACATAAAGGCTTCCAGTTTCATCTAACACAGCCATATGACAGCTTTGCAAAAAGTGTTGTGAAAATTTCCCAGCCTTTTCAAAAAACTACTTGCCTATCTTTACTTTTTCTATTAACATAATCATGATTATAATAATAATTTATTTTCCAGTAAAAAAACACAAAACACAAAAAAACACAATAGTAATAATAATAATAACAACAACAATAATAATAACAACCCAAGATTCATGCTGGCTGGAGATCTGCGAGGCTGCCAATTGAATCTGAACTATGTATTGCTCTGGTGTAAGCATTCAGCAGCCTGGATTTGTTGCCCTAGTGCAGTAACCCTTCCTTCTCTTTAATTAGCTTATAAAGTTAGAATTTCTTAAACAAAGTACTCATTAAACATTGCCTTGTTACATTACTTAAAAATGCAATTAAAAGTTTTAAGAGTGCCATGGAGTTTGTGTGCCATTGTCAGTATCCATGTCACTCACTATCAATTTCCACCCACTCACCTAGATCAGAGGCCTCCTGTTAAATATAGGTGGCACTTCACAGCTTTTGTGTATACACTAGGTATAAAACAATATACTGATGAGGATGAGCTCCTTCTAATTCAAGGAAGAAGAGAGAAATGGAGGGGAGGATATTCTGAGGAAGAAGGACCCAGGAGTTTTTGTTGTCCTTCCACCTCTGCAGTTGTCTCTGTGACCTTTTGTATGGGAGTAGCTGTGTGTTGCTGCTGTCTGTGCTGCTTGAAAGTCTTCCCAGATAAAGCTGCATGGGAATAGCACATGGTTATTGAAACAATGAGACCAGACATTGCATTAAAACAGAAAGAAAAATAACGCCTGAATGCTGCCTGGGCCTTCACCCAGTCCTCACACTCTCGCTGGCTGCTGTTATCATGAATGGCACTAATCAATTCCAGGAAATCTCTACACCAAGTATTATGTCACATGTGGTTACATCATTCCCTCTAACCTCTAGGGCTTCCTGTTGATATCTTTGGAGCTCTTCTACTACCAACTGGTATTAGAAGAAATGCCAAACAGTATTTTTAGCCATTTCTGTATGCCAAAAGGAATCCAAATGTTTCCATTTTGCAGCTTTCACCTGCTGGATCTCATCTTTGCTCCTTAAAACAAGCAAATCTTCGTGGGTCTGCTCAGGGTCTCGCCAGGTGTTTGCATAAAGGGTGGTGGGAGTGTGTGAGGGCTTTATTGAGACAGAAGGGGCTAATGCCTCTGCAGAATTTATTTATTCTTAATGTATACCAGATTTCTAATCCAGCCTGTCAGTTGTGTAATTTCTGTTATAACTTCCAACCTAGGAGGCTGTTTCTCTTCTCTCTGAATTCTTTCCTAGGAGCCCAGCACGGGCTATGTTTCACCTCATGGTTGTTTTCCAAGCATCATCCTGCAGGGCATTCTCCTTTCCCCTTGCAGGGCCACACCCACAGGTATGTAGGAGCCATTTCTGTCTTGGAACGGACAGTGACACCTCATCAGCTTCTTCTTGCAACCTTCACTTTTCCAGCTGCTAAGCTGAAAGGAGGACTCAAAGTCTTTCCAGATCTAACTTGCAAAATTATTCCCTCTTTAAACCACTAAGTTTCTTAGTTTGAGTCTTCTTTAATTGTCATTATTTATCTGGTTTATACCTTCCTTTCATTCTAATGGTTTTATTTTTGTGGCTGTTTCCATGTTTGTTCGCTGCTGCAGTAGATATCAACAAGATGATTTAATTCCAGCTCTGACTATTGCCACATAAGCACTCTGCCTTCATTATCCACAGTGCCTAAAACTATTTGATCTCTAATAAGTTTGCCTGCAAGTGTGCCTCATTTGCATGATGAGGCTAACTGGTGCAGCCTGGTTGCATATTGGTCTATGATTTCAGTTTCTCTTCAATCAGATACATCAAACAGAAGGAACTATTAGAATTGCCAGGAACTGTATTTTTTCCTGTTAATCATGCCAGAGTAGTAGAAGTTCCAGGCAGCCCAACTAGGCTGGAGAAACCCACGATAAAAGGCATGGGAGTGCTTCTCGTGTATGTTCACATGCAAACCAGTGCTGTGCTAGGGATAGCTAGTCTGGTTTGATGCCACAAACTCTTAAGATCACATCCAGCTCCTGAGCTTGTGTCTCTGGTTTAACTGCCGATCCTAAGTCAAGCTGTGACAACTTGGCTGTTCAGTAGCCTTCTTTGGTGAGCTGCACTTCCTGTTGCCACCAGCCCCAAGTCTGCAAGGGAGCTGTGCCACCCAGCAAGAACCATTATGCTGACCCATCAGGCTCAGAGCTGCAGGTGTCGTTAATCCTCTCTGATGATCTCTGTCTGACTCTGCTCCCAGCTCCCTGGTCCTGCAATAAGACCCAGCTGACATTCATTCGGCAGTAGTGCTTTCTTTGCAGGAAGAGAAGATGTGTTTTCTTACACTAAGCTTTTAGGAACCTGAACCTTTCTTTGTGTCTGAAATGGAAACAGCAATCTTCAAAGCTAAGTGTAAGTAGAGAACAGCAACTCAGTAATTATGAGATTCACAGCAATCGTGCTGAAAATGTGTCAAGTTGCCTCTTTATTTTCTGGATCACGCTCAGGATAGACTTGTGGGGTTTTCTGTATTCTATGATTTTAAGAAATATTATTTGTCGCACTGCACCGTCTCTTCCCTGATTTCAGAATTCAGTTTCTTACATTGTAATGTGTACCAAGTATCTGCATTTTCATTTGAGACCATTTTTAATTGAGCTAAATGACCTCTGAAAATATGGAAGTGTCTCTCACTGATTCAGGTGGGTCCTAGACTGAGTTATCATTGCTTGTACAAAACCTACTGTTTTCTTTTGTTCTCAGACTCAAACAGAAACTAAAAAACTAAACCAACCAGAACCAAACAAAAGAACTCTGAGGATCTCATCAGCAATATTTGCTTTGCACATGAACAGTAATTTTTTCCTAGCACATACTTCCAAGAATTTTTTAAAATGTCATTCATACATCATCTGCCTTAGCAGACAATAGTTGTTCCAGAGGAGCTGTTGCTCTCTATTAGGTCAATGATCAGTGAACTAAACATTTTCTACTTAGGCCTTCATATGATAAAAGCCTAAGAGCTTTGAAGGAGCCATTACAGACTATTGCCTAGGAGAAATATCCATTTGAAAATTCAGCAATTATGTACTTCTGTAATAGCGTGTAAAAGGAGCTCTGGACCCATTATGGGTTATTGAGTAAATAATGTATTTTTAAAAGTGTCTAAGTAATTTATATGATAGCCTGTATTGGCAGCAAAGAGTGATTGTAGACTAAACATTCTGTCTTTCTTTCTTTTTTAAAATCTCATCTAAATCCCTAAATAGCAATTAAAAACAGAAATCCCTGATGCAGTTTCAGTATTTCTATAATAGTCAATAGCTAATGGCTCTGACTTTACTCCCAACAAGGCTGCCATTTTGTGCTGAGCCAGTTTCCTCTGGTCTGACTTACTTTTTTTTTTCTTGATTGGATAAGACAGGAGGCTTCATTATCAAATATAATATAGAAGTGTCCAGAGGCCTCCTGGAGGTCAGACTCACAGTGATCAGACCTACCCATAATCAGGAACTGCTACTAGCCAAAAAAGCCACAAGTCCAGAGAGAGAAGACAGGAAGCTGTCAGTCCCTATTTCAGGGGAAAATTGAGGCTTGAAGAGAGGAAGTATGTTGTCTGAGATCATGCAGGGGACAAAGAACCTCTGCCTCCCAAGACCAAGTTCAGTTTTCCTGGTTTATGTTTGGATCTTCTATGGAAAGGGACAGTCTGAGATCTTGCTGCTATGGCTCCTCAGTGCTAATGTAGATAGCTCCATTATCAGATGCTCAGAGCAGTCTTCCTTCAGGCCACTGCACTCAGCCCTTTCAAGCATGGACCCTGGTCAAGAAGATCAGAAAATACTGCAGTTCAAAAAATGTACATTGCAGCAACAACGTGCTGAAAAATAGATGTGCTGGAAAACAAACTTGTTTTCTCCTCTTCAGTGTGGAGCAAGCTTTCCTTAATCCTCCCCTTTATTTATCATACTGCTTCCTGCCTTAGCAGGGGTCTTTTAGATAATTTTCTGTCAAAAATTGAAAGAATAGGTTGAAACTGTTGGTTTTTAAGAAACACTGGTGTTTGAGCTGCACCAAATTTTCTTTATTTTGACATCTCCTAATACCTGTTAGTCCAAGCAGCCTGGAGTGCCACGGGGAGACTTATGTATTACATGTACATTAAAATAATACAATAAAAATGTGTTCACTCACAGGTCAAGAACATCACCTTTAGACCTGATTTTGAATACGTCTGTATACTTTCCCATTGTTTAAGAAAGGCGTGTCAAACACAGAAATAGTATGGTAGTAGGGGGAAAGATGAAGTAAAAAAACTACGAAGGAGAGGTAACTGAGACAGAAATGAATGGAGAAGAAACAAGGGGAAAGGCATAAATAGATTTAAGTTGCATTTGAGCAAAACATAAAAGGTCTAAGAAAGCAATCAGTCCCTCTCACTGTTAGACTGTACTTGTCACTTAAGAAAGGACAGTTGGGCTAATTGACTGGAATGTTGATGAAGTCTCCATCACTGGAGGGTTTCTATGACAATGTAGTAAAAAATCTGGGAAATACTGCCAGGTACTGGACTTTTTGTGATCCCTTGCAGCTCTGTTTTTCATCTCAAGATGTAGGAGCAGGAGCAGTGCCTCAGTTGTGTTGTTATGGGAGACCTGTTTCTGGCTTGATTACCTGCTGGCTGAAATTCGGTAAGATCTTACAGAATAAACAAGGCCACAACCCTACAATCTTACTTCTCAAATTGAAGAGCAACAAATGCTGCAACAAAACACAAAGTTTGGCTTAGATGCAAAACCAAAGCCCTCTCAATTTGAGATCATTGATCTTGGCACCTTTCTTCCAAGAACAAAATTATTAATTACTCTGCTGTGCTTCAACCCTAAATAATTCTATTGTCCCTTTCAAAGAAAATTACCCCTAATTTCAGCCAAAATAATTCTTCCTTTCCTGGCTTCTCTTGAGTGGTGGGTTATGAGAGGACACAGGTATGGAATGGTCTGGGATTCTTCCAGACTGATGATTTTTTTCCGTGCGAACCACCAGTTGCCACTTCAGTAAAAAAACAAGTGTAAAACCAGCTTTTAAAAGAAACGTCTGGATAGACATCACTTTGAGATATGCGAAAGCTTCATTCCCCATCTTGTTTGGTCTTCCTAAGAGATCTAGCAAAGCCCAGTGTGATAATGTCACTGATCCTCCCCTGAAAGTAGGCAGTTCGTATTACTCTATTACTGCCATAGGAAGGCACAAGACTTTAAAGTGACCACTCCTTCCTGATGCAGATCTCCATTTTTCCATTCTGGGCCACCGAGTACGATGCTAATAACTACAGGAAACTATGTTGTAGTGTTTTTTTCCCCCTGAAATTACTTTAGAGACTTCAGATTCATTACTTGAGGGTGTGTATGAAATTCTGGAAGTACAATTTAAGTCTGCTATGCTGTGAGATTTCTGGTATGATATTGACTCATTCATTGGCACCTGAGAGAGGTTTGGGAAATTCAGCAGGCTTTCAATAATCCAGTTTGAGGGATTAAACAGAATTATGGCTCGCTCAGGTTTGTCCTAATTTTATTAGATTTTCACCATTTCTAATTGCATAAACATATGCAGCCAAGTATGCAGATGGGGACTTAGTCAGCTAATTGGTGGACTAAGGAATAGGACACTTGGAAAGATTGCTGATTTTTTTCAGAATGTTTCAGGGTAAAGTCCTTTCCCCATTAAAACTGAAGCAATCAAGAGAAGAAAGATTTTAGTAATAGATTTTTTTTTTTAACTGAAGAAAGAGACAAGAGGAACTATGTGATGCAGAAAGTATCCAGAATAAAGGATGTTGTTTAGGAGAAGATTCACTACTTATTTGTGTTAGCCACAGGGAAAAAGATAGAATGTCTCAAAAATATAAACCAGCATCCCTGATCCATATGGTAACATCAGAAGGCTTTTGATCAGGGCTAAACACAAGATAAACAACAGTTAACATTTTCAGATATTGCAGGGGAAAATGAGAAGTCATTTTGTGTGAACATTGATATTGGTAGCAAATGCCAAGCTGTAATGTTTTCAGAAAGATTTTTAATTTTCTTTTGGAAAATAAATCTGGTTCTGCTATGGTGTAGGAGAGCTCTTGGGCCACAAGTCAAAGTATGCTAGGGCTCTTTCTGGTCAGATGATCCCAGCTGAGGTACTGGCATGTCTGTTGATCAGTACTTTCGCATGAAATTACATTGCTGTCCATATTTGTTAAGTAAATGCTGCTGTTGACTTATTTTCCACAATCAAGGCAGAAGGATGCAGGAAGGAGAAGTCTACACTCAGGTTTTTCCTACTGGACTTGTTTTATCCCGGTGCAGATGTATGGCATCTGCACTATGAAATTCACCCTGAATGAAGAGGCATTCAGGTGTCTTCACCTCCAGGAAACAGGACACAACTTTCAGGCTGATTTCACCCCAGTTGGATTTTATTTTTTTAAATCTCCATGGGCAACAGACCTGAAAGACTTATCTCTCATGCTGGCCTGGCCTGAACACATAGTGGGTGAGTAAAATACTGTTATTTTTTTCTTATGAAAAGCAGAATAAACCAAACAAGTTGGTCACATATTTGGACCTGGACTTCTCAGCACAGTTTTGCAAAGTGCTCTAAAAAGGCAGAATATTTAGTAAATAGATAATGAAATATTTTCCAACAAAAAAAAATACAATAGGGATTTAATAATGCTGGGATGTCGTTTTCTGTTAATTACTTGTTTTCTTCTTCCTCCTGTTCAGTAACAGTAACATGTGAACTCTGACCACATCACCGGTGTGAAATTGCTGATTAACCTTTTGACTCTAGCAATTGGGACTTCTCTCAACACCAACTGGCAATGCAAAAGACCATCAGTAGTTAATATTGGGACATCCCAGCTCCAGATGTCAAAAGGTTAATGAAAAATCAAGTGTCTTGCTTTGACTGGGTGACTTGGAAACCTTCCCCCCAGACATTTCTTTTTTTTTGTGATAAATATGCCAGACTGCTTGAGCTGAGAAAGATGGGTGTTTTGCTAATGTGTACAGCTGTTAATTGAAAAATATTTTGTTATGCTTATTCTTCTGGACATAGATAAAAGAGAGATTTGTTGGTGAACTTTAGTTGGTCTTCAACACCCCTTTGTCCAAATACACTACATAATAATAATGCTTTGTTCTTTCTGTAACAGCCGTGGAGGGACTTTAAGTGGAATACTCGTTTTCTTTAAGTCATATCTGCCAGTAATCATTCCTGGCTTAAGACCAGCTGCCATTTATGTGTTTTATGAAAATATAACACCAGTTTTACACTCAAAACTATTCTCTTTTAGGTAAAAGCTTCAGCACAAGCTGGTTCCCCATATCTGCCATAAATGCTATTTATCACGGATTTTGGTCTTTAAAACAGAAAGATAATGTTAAAACATTTTGATTACCCTTTCCTTACTGCTATCATTCACAAACCATCCATTCTAATTGTGGTATTAGGACATTTACATAACTGGGAAAAGGGTCCTTTAACTACATTTCTATTATGTTTGGCACTTGTGTGAAAGGATATTATATTCGTGTGCATTAGAGATTGCTTATAAAAGATCAAGACAATAATAGCCGATCAGACGATAAAGGTTCCCTTTTCTCCTCCCAGACAGGCTGTCTCTGACAGAAGAATACAGTTCATCAAAAGTGTCTGCAGGTTGTCAAACTCAGTGAGATTTGGGGACACTCGGAGGCTGTCATGGCCAACAAGAAGATTTTCTGTAGGGTTCTGCCATCATTCACCCTCAGGAAATAATCACTCACTACATTCTGCATGCTCTCATGATAGAGCTCTATTTGAGAGAAAAGAGCCATTTTATCAAAGGACAATATATCCCTTCTCTTGGTCCATGCAGGTTCCATTATCAGACCATAATAAATCATATTTATGTTCTCAGTTAATAAGACTGATTACAATGCAGGTTACAGGCATGGGAAAAGCAAAGCAGGTGAAAAGATGTTTTAATGAAAATATGATAAGCAAACAGCTTCTTGTGAACATTTCAGGCTGTTATTTGTAATGATCACAGGCAATTTTTGATACATCTTCTTTAGCAATGGTTTAAGCTGCATAAATTGGCTTGCCACTTTATGTGTTGAAATAGGAAGAATCCCAGTGTCCTTCTTATGTTGTCTAGAATCATTATATACATTATAAGCATAAAATGAGTTTAATGTATGTGCTTTGAAAAGAAGGGGAAAACAGAAAATCAGGGAAGACTGATTTTAATGCTGCTCAAAATGATTTTGAAATTTTCTACTCATCTTTGTTACTAACAGTGCATTTTCCATGAAATTTAGGAATGACATGTACTGCTTTCATCTCCTTAAAATTAATATACTGCTCTCTCTGTTTTTCTCAATTTCTTCAAAGTTCTTTTCAGAGCACTGTGCAAGGAGACAGAAAGAAATCCTGCACTCAATATTTGAGCATATCTGCTATTAATGCTGAGGGAGGTAAGTGCGTGCTTCTAGAGGAGAATGTGCTCCAGTGTTCAGTACTGAAAGGGACACAATTAAAAAGGCACAAGCATGTTTAGCTCCAGCACATGGGATGCATTCAAGGGCCAACTTCTTTAGAATTTTTTAAAGTTATTAAGATCTTTTTTAAGGTAAAAGTTCTGATATGCTTTCAGCATATAACTGTGTGGAGGGAAGTGGCTGATGGACTCTCTTGCTGTCATCTAGTGAAAAGTTTTCTATTGTTATTGTTGTGTTCAGCATCATACTTTCAAGATGAAGTTAGAGAGATAAGGAATAACTCTCCTGCTGATAAAGAATTTTGGCCAAGTCTCTGAAATTCTATAGCACTTGCACAATCCTGGTGATAAAGACTCCTTGGTGTTCTGTGTCTGTTGGACCTATTCTGGTCACTGATATTTCCCTAAAATCACTCTTAAACAAATTTTAAAGCTTTGTAATTGGCCCTGGAGAATGACCAGAGAATTCCCTTAACCCTTTTAAAACACTTCAACAAGAGAAGTGCCCACACAAGAAACAGCAAACTGTTCTTCAAAGGCAATATCCTGATATAACAACAGATGTAGATAATGTCCTTCGGGGTGGAACTGTGTGATACAGAGGAAAACATGTTGTAACTGCCTTCATGGTGAAGGGGGTTTAAAAATGCTGCCTGCCAACTCCACAAAACCCAGAGCTGCTCTTTCAGTTAAAGGCCAGGGGATTGTATTTTTCACGTCAGTTTTCACTAACCTCAAACATTGCTGTTATGACAGACTGTCATCCAACCAAACCAGTGCTCTGGTGCCATTCAATGAGGCAGGAAGAAAGCAAAAATGAAGGAAACTTAGAAGTGCAATGAGTAAGTGATGGGGTGCATGTGAGTGAACTACTTTCGTGTAATGATACTGATTACTGAAAAGGAAACACTTAAAAGAAAATAAACAAAAAACAGTGCTTTCTGAGCCAGTGGTGTTTTCTTGGCTGGCAATTTCTCTTTGTTCTGTTTCATGACACCAGCCTCAGTGGTTGAAGGGGTGTTCTGGGCCAGATGTCAATCATAATGTCTGACATAAACAAAAATAGCTAAAAAGGCACACCAGCATCTTCCTTTTGTTTTCCCATTAGCTCCATTTTTCCTTTCATAGGCTGATAAAAAATTACTGCCTCCAAGTGAATTCAGTTATGTCACTACATATCTAATATCTAGGAGACCTTTTGTTTTAGCTTTACTGGGCTTAACAACAAAAGACACTTGACATTGACAAAGAATCTGTCAAACATACAATGATCAGTGCAATGAAACCTCTCATGACAGAAGGGCACTATTCTGCCTCCCTTCCTCCAGCAGCAGCCTTTCTGAACAAAATTTTCTGAAGCACATGCAGCAGCTGAACCATTACAGAGCAGGCCAGAAGCTGAGATGTGTCTTGTTTAAATTGCCATAGCATATTAATATAATTTGAACCACCAAAAGAGTAGAAAAGATAGAGGGAAATGTTGCATTACATGTTTCTAGAGATTAACCTCGAGCCAGAACTGAAATAGAGAAACACATTTTGGATTTCTCAGAGCTCTGATATGGAAGAAAACAAGCCTGAATGTACGTCTCTCGAAGTGTGAGACATGAAGTCATAGTTCCTGTATTTACACAATAAAGCAGAATAGTGTTTCAGACAGACACACTGTTTTCTCTGTGATTACAGCTCCTGTTGTGGCTGTACTCGGCAAAGCAGTTGGATCATCTCTCTCAGCTACCTCCTTTTCACTTTATCTTGCCGTGCTAGCAAGGTCTTCACAACCCTTGGGTCTGCTGATCAGCTGGAGTCACTGCTCTCCATCTGTGAGCCTGGCTGGTGCTCCAGGTGCCCAGCCCTGAATCAGTGCATGCTGTGCTGGCTGGTGGCTGCAGAGGCCATGGCTTGGGCTCCAGGGCTCAGCAATGCACAGCAGCTATGGTCAGGAAGTCCTCCTGCACACGCGTCATCCCCTGGGTGTGCCTGAGCCTGGGGAAGAGAAAAAAACACAGGTAGAGCAGCTCAGAGACTGCTCTGGAATGGCACAGGGAAGCCAGAGAGGGAGCTGGGAGACAGACTGTTTTTACCTAGGCTGTTTCTACTTCTCTTTGCAAAGGAAGATGTTTGAACAATAGCTTCAGTTTAAAATCTGACCTTTCGTATGCTGAGCTCCATGTTTGCTGTGTGTTGAATGTACAGATTAAAATGTGGATTTCTAACCTTGACAATTATGTTCTCTTCATTGCATGAGACGTTTTTCTTCCCATGCATCACTATCTCTCGTAAATATTCAGGAATAACTAGTTATTATACCAATTTCTAATTATGCCCTGAGTTATATCTGGTGGTGAAAAACCCATGGAGAACCTTCTGTGGATCTTTTCAGTTGTAGAGTTTGGAACCTGATTTATCCAGAAGCTGGGGGGGACCTGAACTGGCTCCAGCAGTTCTGAAAGACAGCAAAAGCAGCACGGTTTTCCTCTAACAGAAGTGGTACATTCAAGAATATTCAGGAATCAGGTAGGTCTCATGTTTGTTTCATCTAGTGTAAATGAACTTCACAGCCTCGCCCCATTTGCTGATTTGCTTGAAGTAGAGAGATGTTAAATGTGGGCCTTAAATTCTAGGTTTCTCCATATTTCCTGAATTTAAATTTCAGTTAATGACTTCTCCATGTAGTGCTTCTCTTAAATTTCTGTCAGGGCCTGTAAATGTGCATAACTAGTAAAAAATATGTTATCTGCATTTAGCATTGGCTTTTTGAACCCTCACTGCCAAGTCACCTCACCACTGCATCTCACCTCACATGCGTTTCTGTGTAGTGCCAGGAGAATGGAAAATAGCTGTGAAGTAAAAACAGATTCTGCTCCCATTAGAGGCAATGAAAACTATGCTTTTGCTTCTACTTACTCATCATAGTGGGGAAAAACTAAGTGGAAATAAGCACAACAAAACAGCCCTGCCAGCTATCTACAAGCTAACCAAGGCTTCCACTAATGAGGTGCTCTGGCATTTTGAGAGAGACAGGTTCTTCCAGAAATGGAAAAAAAACGCTGAGTTTTTCCTTCAGCTCTCAAAGGCTAGTGAGAGAGTAACAAACTGTATTTCAAAAAAGGGATAGCAGTCAAACTTTTAATGGTGTATGTACTTTTAAATACCTACAGATGCTAGTATAGTTTCTTGTCAATGCAATGCTTTTACATATATGTTTGGCAGATTGTTATATACTGATTCTTGTATACTTCACCTAAATATCTGCTGTATTTAGTGGTTCATCTCAGTGACCATAAAGTTCTTGAGAAAGTTATCAATTTCAAATCACAATAACAGAGTAACTTCCAGGTCAGATTTTCTAAAAGACAACTCAAACCCACTGACAATCACATAGTCTATTGAACAGAACAGTACAGTTTGTGGAAAAGATAATTGTCCAAATCACAAGATAGCACCAGATTTTACATGATGATCTCCAGATGTCTTTGGGAACTTAATGCATCCAGCATTGGTTCAAGTTTAATCTGCATGGCAGAAATGCAAGTTGTTCCAATTTTCTCCTCTCTGGGGCTGTGTGGAGAAACTGTCTCCCTGAGAGCTACAGGCTGGGGTAGTTTGGCTGTGCTTTGGTAAGAATATTCCTGGAGTGTCCAGTGGTATTATGTACAGAAAAAAAAAAGTTTCATCTTTACATATGCCCATCAAGGCTGGCTCAAATGTATTGTGGCCTCACAGCCTGCTTCATCTGTGCTTCCAGAGTGCTGGAGAAGCAGCCTGGCATTGTCTTGCTTCTTTGAAGATGGGAGACTGCCTGGAGGACAAGGGAAAGTACCACCTAGCAGTGCCCACGTTCCCATCTGGATGCAGAAAGCTGGTGAGTCTGCCCCTGATCACCAGTTTCCATCTCAGCTGCCCTTCCCCTGCACACTTAGCTCCACACGGACAGAACAGGCCTCCCTGTCCCCTTTTGCTTATAATGCCGAAAAGCCCTGAGTTACAGCAGTCTGTCACAACCTGTTCTGTTGTATCATTTTAAACAGAGTGTGTTGATTTACTGGAGAGAGGGTGGACTTTACCAAATTGACATTGTTTACTTGGTCAGAAGCTCCTGAAGTATCTGCAATGGCAAGGTAGCTCCACTGCTGTTTGCAAGGTGCAGCTTTGGAGTTCAGTACATTCCTCTGAGTGTCCACTGTAAAAACACTGTATTGGATCAATTCCTTGAACCTTGAACTTGGTGAAATCCACAGTTATAGTGGTGTTGAGTGAGGGATAAAATCCTTCCACTTGGCAGCCTGGGGGATTTACAGCCCTTTGCAAGGCAGCCCAATACCCTCCTGTGCCCGGAAGGGCCACTGATGTCCAGGAGCTTCTGGTGTGTCACATGTATCTATAAGCATGATGCAGTGTTTGCTCAGTTACATTCCTGGTGAAGAGCAGTTTGTACCAGTACGGGTAGATGGTGGTGGGTAACAGTGCAAAGACCTGCCCATGCATTTGCTTTTCAATTTCAGCACCACTGGACCAGAAAGGAAAGAAGTGCTCCCCAAACTGAACAAGTGTCTGACATGACACCGCAACACAAAAAAAGCTCATGGCGACTTTTCCTCCATGGAAATCTGTACAAAAAATGTCAGTTTGGGACTTTGTACGGTTCTCTCTGGAGTAAAAAATTCAGTGTGAGTGTATAAAGATTGCAAGGAGAGAGAATTTTGACTCATTCAACCTCATGCACAAACCCTCTCAGGGTTTCAGATAGGACTTTAGCATTTTTTGCAGTCTTCAAATGTTGTGCTGTGCAAGGATGTGCTTATACATAATTTTGTAATTGAAATGGCATGTTTACTGTTCTATTTCATGCTTGATTGTGTTTTTTAAACACCTTTACTCACGCTGTTAGAAGTGGGATTATAATTAAAATGTCCTGTTGAACACCTTGTTCAGTTCAATGAAGGCGTAATAGAAGTATAAATACTTGTTCTCATTGACTCTATGATGTCAGAATAACAAACACAGTAAATGTCATAAAACAAATCTCTCTTTCACCAAAGCATCCCTCAGGAGAGAAGGGGAAACAGAATAATCTGCTGGGCAAAGAGGAGACCTCTTCTTTTGTAAACAGAAATATTTTGAGGTGTTGCAATACCGGTGATATAGACGTGTTAACTAAGACATAGAATGATTGACTGAGTTAGCCAGTTATGAGCAAAAATCAGAGTTTTATTCCTTCCTCTATTTACAGTCCCTTGCCCTAAAGACTAGGCAGTACTTTCTCCTTCTACAGTTGCCATTAGGAAATGCCAAGCCTGGTTTTAAAGCGTGAAAGGGCAACTTAGATTTCTTATTGTTCCTGCTTCCTTGAAATGTGTACAGATACAGACTTCATGTCTTTAAGGTGGGGCTGAACTACAACACCGAGTCCAAATGTTTCTAAGTCAGTGTCCAGTGCTATGCTATTGCAGAGCAATAATGGTTTAATTTTCTCCATGGTTTCTCTTGTACTCTAAGTTACCACCAATGATGAGATGCCTGCCCATCCTGCCAGGCAATTGTTCAGTTTTAAGGAGCTTTAAATTACTTCACAGCTTGAAATTCCAGGTAAGTAGGGTGTTCCAAAATTTAGCCTAATGTTTGATGCTTATTTGGATACTTTGGCTCAGTTTCCTCCTCTAAAAATGGGGAGAAAACGTCTGTGTTTCTGGTGCTCTTTGACCAGTGCAATAGTATTTTTAATATACAAAGTACTAGGCTCTACAATGCACCTAAACCATGATGGTTTAGGTGTGTGCCCTTTCACTAGCCGAAAGAAGGCTTTCAAAACCAATCCCAGAATGGATAATATTTCTGGGCCAGAGCAGGACTCCCCAGTCAGTAACTGCCTTATAGGGAAAGCCCATACGATCTTTATGAAGCAGGCAAATAAGCAGACCAGAAGTGTGTGCAGATTGCCTTCTGTGCCCTGTTTCGGTTCTCGCAACTTTATGCTCAGCAGAAGTTGTGCACGCAGATGGTTCCCAGGATTTGGTCTTTAGAACAAAAGTGAGGAAGTGACGAAAGCAGGAGATTTTCTTTCTGGGAGGAGGGAATAAGATGGGTACACAGGGCAGTCCAGCCAAGTCCAGAGACAGATACAACAACAGGGATAGGCTATGGAGCATACGGGACAAAATGTGCTAGAGAATTGTCAAGTGTGATTGCAACAAAACTTAGTGGGTTTCTTTGAATGTCTCATTATATGTACAGGTGCAGCTCTACACACCCACACACACTGCATTGATTTCACTGTACGATCTTATAAATACCTGCAGGTGCAACACTGAAGAGATACCCATTCTGAGGCATGAATATGGAGTTCCACATCTGTATTTACTGCCTGGTTCACACAAACTAGTGCAGTCAATGGGTTTACTTCCCATTCCCACATGCACTTTAAAACTAACACCAAAGGAAATTCTGCCCTGGCAACTACATTTAGCAGGATGTCAAGGCACAGAACCAAAATACCTGAAGTGGGAGGAGGATGGAACAGCCGTCATTACTTCACTGTGCTGCACATGTATATACAAAATTGGGAAGAAAGTAATTTTAGATAAAGATGGCCATATCAGTTTAGTGTATGGTAATAAACCCATGAAGCTGGAATTTAATGTGCCTTTTGGGGCACCTGAAACTTCAGCTGGCCTTAACAGTGGCTGGTTTTTCTCTTCTGCCACACATAGAGGTGTCTACAATACTGTCAGATAACCTATAATACGTGAGGTGCAAACCATGGCTGGTGCATAAACTATGGTTTTGAATTCGGTGACATATGTGCACGTCATTTACATACATGTAAAAATCTCAGTCACAGCATTGCACTCATGCAGCTGATTGTATTAAATATTAACCTGATGCTAACTACTTGGCTACAGATGCCCTCCTTCCAGTGTAAAAAATGTAAACTAGCTAAAGGGTATAAACTAGGGACAACATTTTGCACATACTAGTTGCCTGTAGAGACTCAAGGTTGTCAAAGTTTCTAACTTTTTATAAGGTCTTTAGTGATAACTTTTGTTTTCCAAAGAGAAAAATAAACCTACCAAAGTTCCTTTCAACATTTCAGCAGCCTTTCATAGTGTTAGCTGTGAAAGTAATGGTGTCACATTCCTAATAAGTATGTATGGGAACTGTGTTTTAAGAGTCCCTGCTGCTTTCTTTGTGGAAACTATCTCAGATGCTTTGGGATTATTTAGCAGTATCTTCTTTTTGCACCATGATTTCACAGGGATCTTCTCTGTTATCTTCCTTTCAATATATTCCTTTGAAGATCTAGGGAGAAAATGTGGAACTCAAGAGCATTAAGTGAGACCCTCTTTAAATCTCTATCTAGCTAAAGACAGGAAATGAGTTCTGTGACAGAAAATGTGGAGAAATCATAGTGTCCAAAATTGAGCAAAAAATGTAGGTAGCGCTGTTCGGGTAAATGAACAATAAGAATATGATCAGTGGAGATTTCATAGAAAGCAAAGGAGGAAAGAAAGCCCACATTTTTGTTTCTAATCTAAATGTCACTGCTTAGTCCAGAGGGACCATGGCTGCCATCCATGGCTCACAATAGTGAACGTACATTCTGCAGTACCCCTGAGAAAGGAACCAGAATGGCTGGAGTAGTGGAAGAAGTAACACTGTGCTAAGGAAGAGTTTCTTCCAGGCAAATTTACCTCCCTCAAGATTACCCTGGGTATGTCTGTCCATGACACATTTATTTTAGAATCACAGCATGTTGCAATTATTAGTCTCTGGCAGGCTCCTAGGAACTGTGTCCAGTACCCTTTCTTTCATCTGCTCTGATTGAGAAGAGTGTGGCAGTTTCTTTTGGTTGAATCTTTGCTGTAACGATCAGAGCTTTAGTCACTGTAAGACTAGCCTACTGCAAAGCATTCAGTTGGGGTTACAACCAGAGACAACTGAGCTCCTAGAGTGCAGATTGTGTCTACTTATCAAGTAAAGGGGGCACGTGGAGAGCCCATTACTCAGTAATTGGTGCTAGCTGCCAGTTAGCATTCAGCAGGATTTGCAGCATTTGTATAGACCTTGGAGTCCAGAATGACCTGGGGTTGTTGTTGCCTTATTTACTGCCACTATAATCAGATGGCGGCCCTCTGCTTTGCAGATCTACCAAAAGCAGCTTTACTGGACTGAAAGGCACCTGGAAGTACAAGATGTCCCCAAGGAATTCAGCCAGAGGGATTCGCAGGTCCAAGAGACTTTGTGGCTAAGGTAGTGTTCCAGTGACTGCTACTTTTGTGGGCTTGCAGGTTTCTTTCCTTGTCATGGGATAAGAAAATGATGCCTGAAATTTGTGGTAGATGACACAAATGACTGCCTGATTGCATATAGCCTTAAATAGATCTTTAAAGATGAGGCCCTCAAGTGTTGTGTTGACTCTATGGATCACGCAAAGAGCACTTACTTAGGTATTGGGAGTCTGGAGAGACACTGTGGGAAGTCTTTCAAAAAAGCCTGCACAGGCGTTTAGAAAAAAATACCGCTGTGTGAGGTATCTACCACTTGCAGCTTTAACCTGGGCAAAGCTCTTTTTCTCTTGCTGCCAACTGCTTCTGTTGTTCTCAGGGGTGCAAAACCACAAGCAGGCCGTTCAGTGGGGCTCAGATGGGTGGACGCAGACCCCCGAGGGGTCAGCAGGCCCAAGCAGTGGCAGCAGCCAGCTCTCCTGCCTGGGGAGCAGGTCGGACGCAGGGTACACAATACTGTATTCCTTGCAACGTGGTGTTTTTTTAACAAATTTACAGCATGGGGCAGCACTAGCCCAGAATGTTAAAGGTAGGCAGACGAGGTGCTCCCTCCGAGCAGGCAGGCTTTGATAACACCCACCGGCTTCAAGTCCTGCCTTTTCACGGTACTTTGAGAAAGCAAGTATCGCTGTATGGCTGCAGAAGTGACACCACAGCCCCGCCACCCACCCTTCGGTGGGGCTGGGACAGCCACATCCGCAGCCCCCAGCGCCGGCAGGGCCCCTGGAGCTGGGGGGGGGGGGGTCCCCGTCATCCCGAGCTGCAGCAGAGCCCACCCTGCCGGGCAGCTGCCCCGCCAGCCCCGCGCCGGGCGCGGTTCGCCGCGGTGCCCGGCAGGTGGCGCCCTTGATCGCCGAGTGGCGGGCGGGCGGGCCCGAGAAACGCGTCGTGTCCCCCCGCCCTGTAATTTAGGAAGTATTATAACTAAAGTGTTTTCAGCTTCTTATTATGCATGAGTAAAAAATTCCATGAATGTGTAACATTTTCGCCTGAATGTCCCTCTTTTATAACATCATTTAAATTCCTCATTAATAATTTAGCAGCGCTCTGGGTTTTAATCACTGTTCTCATCACGCCGGCGTCGAGCCGAGGGAGCTCTCCTCCCTGCCTGGAGGTGACGTGGAGGAAGGGCCTGGCACGCCAGGGGCAGGGCAAAGAGCAGGTGCTGCCGTGCCCCGGCTGCCCCCGGGCTGCACTGTGGTTCCTTCGTTAATTAAATACCCCAAGTTTACCAAACCTGAGGTGTGAGTAGGTCGCCATTAATTTTTTTCTTTTTATTTTTTTATTTTTTTTATTTTTTTTGCATCTGAGTTTAATTATGGTGGTATTTGTTTG
Source organism: Apus apus (assembly GCF_020740795.1). Taxonomy (NCBI): domain Eukaryota; kingdom Metazoa; phylum Chordata; class Aves; order Apodiformes; family Apodidae; genus Apus; species Apus apus. Next base: position 16,161,713 of record NC_067288.1, on the reverse strand, counting down.
ATAGCTTGTTACTGTAAATAAAAGAGATAAAAGCAGCCCTTCACTTGAGTAGCTCTAGAGCTGTGAAATATGTACCTAATTAAAACTATTGGTGTAAGAGGCTAATAAAGTACGTGTGCCTACTAGATGTCTTATTCTAATGAATCTCGGCTAATTTGCTTTGAGTGATGAATTTCAGTGTTGGTAGTAAGGGCTGAATAATTATGAAATTTATCACGAGGTGCAGGAACTCATGAAGGACCACGGGGATTTGGGAATTGAGAGGGCAGGGAAGGACCTGTGGCCATGGCAGGTGGGGACCCTGCCCCGGTGGGTGCGGGAGGAGCAGAGGCCAGGCTCCAGCCCAAACGTGGGGGCTGCCAGGGACAAGTCTGTGACCCCAGGGGCCAAGGAGCCCCCGAGGAGGGGCAGGCAGGCCTGGGGCAGCCCAGAGGGCTCCCTGTGAGGCGTTGGTCTGTGGTCCCAGGGTATGGAGGTGAGGGCTCCTAAGACCATGGGGGCCAGGGAGTGCACCTCCCTGCCCAGCTCCTCACCCCTTTCTTTCCCCCTTGTTCTCTCCTGGCAGCGGGCAGGGGGCCACAGCATGCGCTCCTCAGACCCCCAAACCGAGCGCAGATGGGTTGTCTAAAGCATTTCAGATGGAGTTTTGGTCTTGCGCCAGCAGCTAATCAAAGTCTTAATTCTGGAGAATAAAAAGGCCAGGCTTTCCAAGCTTCCTCCGGCTGGTCTCTGCTGGAGATGAGGACAGCCAGCACTCGGAAAACCTTTTTGCCCCATGTGCTTCCAGCACAACAGGCGGGGCCACAGGGATGGTGTAGCTCAGGGCCTGACAGCCGGTCTGTGCACAGGGTGACCCAACCCAGCTAAAGGCGTCCACTGTGTGCAGGCCTGTGGATGGACACTCTCCAATCCATGCTGGCTTGTGCTGCAGTAGAAAGAAGGCAGACAAGTGACACAGTGTGCATGGATGACCCCTGCCTGAGACCTGAGCTTTGTCCTTCAGATCGGTCCAGACTTACTGTGAGAAAGGGTATATTATGAGAGAAGCTGGATAATAATAAAGGGGCTGGTTAAGCAGAGAAAGAGCCCTCAGAGTAGCACATATTTGTATTGCTTTTTTGCAACAGAGTAGAGAAAACATCCCAAGGCGAAATATCTATTGTAGGCTTTCCTGTAGTCCCCAGCGATGAGTATTTAAACGCTTGCACGTGTGTATGTCCTGTCAGCGTCCTCCATTTACCGACACCCCGGGAGGGCCAGTGGGGCTGAGGCCCTGGCCTGCCCCGTCTTAACCTGGGGCCTGCACAAATCTGCAGGGCCCCAGCCTCGCGCTGCCTCACCCCCCGTGCGGCACGAGGGCTTTATTTACAACCAAGCCATCTGGGCTGCTTTGCTGTCTATCCCAGAGTCAGATCTGATTAGTTCAAATGACTCTCTGGAAGTGTGTGGTAGTTGCAGCTGTTGAAAGCACACCGGCAATTTCTGATCTGCACATGAATTTGGAGTTTTTTTACAAGTGCTGCATCGGCAGTTTTTCTGCAGAATGAAATTTTCACTATTGCTAATATCAGCTGGAGAGACAGGTGAAACTTGTTATTTTCCTCACAAAACCTACCTCTTCACAGGGAAGAGATCATTTTTCATGGCTGCACAATCTGTTACTGTGCTAGATTGAGAATAAGAATGGGGAGAACTAGACTGTTTCTGTCTTTGCCCCTGACTTACTGTTTGACCTTAGGAAAGTCTCTTAAGTCGTTCCGGAAATCTGGTTTCTCTATCTGTAAAAAAAAAAGCAATAATAGCTGTATCAAAAGAAACAGTCATCAACATCCAGAAGTGGCTTTAAAATTTCAGGTGGAAGTGTTAAGTATTGTCACAGAAATGGCATATTTTGCTTTCTCAGGGACCTGCAAAAATCTGTTTTTTCCTGCTGAGAGAATTATTTCCATGTTGCTCAATCAATGATCATTTTAATCTATTTTTCTGCGTCTCAGTTACATCTCAAATATTTGTGTCTGTGCAATTTTCATGGTCTCATATCTTGTCTCTTTCTGTATAAAATGTATGTTGTCAGCATGAGGGAATGCTTTTCCTTTCAGCTTCTTTATAATTACCAAAGATAGTTTTAACCTGTTAAAACATTTCTGAGTTGTCAACAAGGCATGGTATGGTATTAAAACCTTGTTACTCCACAGCAAACCTTCATGTGCGTTGCGTTTACCTGCTGATTATGTTTCTAATAAGAAGCCAAACACCAGTGGAATGAAGGGGATACTTGCACCATTGGGTCCAGTGGGACTTTGCATAATGAAAATGTGCAAAAATTAATGACTTTCCCATATAGCTAAGAGAGAGAAAGAAACATAATCAAATTCTTTCTGCTGGCTTTTCTTCTAGGAGGAAAACCTCTGTATTTGTTTTCTGGACAAGCTTTATTTATACTATGATCTAGGACCTGACAGCAGGGATTCCTGTGCAAAGTTCTTTTGATTTCAGCATGACTTCACCAAGAGACCCCAGCATGGAAGGCTCACCCCTTTTATAGGATAGTATGCTGGGGCCCTTGGCAAAGCCTAGATTTGAGGTACTCTGAACTAGAATCATGGATAGAGCACAAGCTTAAGAGCTAAACTTGGTTACTATAACAAAGCCTGAGGCTGCAAGGAAACATTCCACCCAAAGTATGTTTCCTAAATGTTGATAGCAGATGGCCCTCCCATCCCATGGGGTGGGGATGTGCTGACTTCTCACTCTCAGAGTACCTTGATCTTACATCACAGGACTTCTAATTTTTTATTTTTTAATAAGCTTGATCTGATAAGCTAAGCTAAACACACTTTTAAAATAAATTTCAAGTGTAAAAATCATTACTAATTCTGTTGTTCAGATTCACAGAGATTGTTAATGTAATTTCCTTTTCCTTTGGCACCTAAGCAAAATCTGGCCTAGATGTAATTCTTCTGGTAGTAAATAGGGAAGAGTCTAATTAGAGGTGACCAGTAGCAGTGCTAGCTGAATATGTCTTGTAATCTCTGCTTTTGTAGTGAATGGTGAATTAATGTTCCAGCAGCATTTTCTTTTTCTATCCCCTACCCCTATTCATTACCTTAATTCTGCTTTTTCCCAGCTTCACCTCAACCTCCTCTGTGAAGCCAAAAACACCTGGCATTGGTAGTCATGTTTCTGAAATTCTGTGCTCAAGAACACCTGCCCAAGGAAGTCTGCTTTCACTGTTTTGCACAACTGAAACAACAATTTGGAATTTGATGTGCTGCTGCCTGCATAAGTATGTGAAGAGAATTGGTTTAGACTAGTTCAGCGGAAGGCAGCTGTTTATGAATGGACTCAGACACATGGAGGTCTGAGAATGATAAGTGCACGGCTTCATCCCCCTGGGTCAATGGTCTTTGGGACAAGGCAAAGAAGAGACAGAAGTTGAAGAGACACTGCTGTTTTGGAGTCTGTATTTCAGGTCACAGTCTAGTCAGATCAACAGAAGTCAAGCAATGTGAATGGTTCCAAAGCACACTTGATGGTTGTGCATGAATATTTATCCTCTGTTTTTTCTATTATCAACTTCATTTTGCATTCTGACAGACTTGTCATTACACACCTTCTTTGAAGACCTACTAAACAAAACCTCCAAATGTGCTTTCTTTTGTAGTACATGAGGCAATGAGCCAAAACGTAGGTCTGAGGAAGCTTGTGTGTCACTCGCTTCTTGGAGCTTTCTTCCAGGAGGTTGTCTGTGTTGTACTGCATTTTCTTCTAACTCAGGGAAGGGGTTGGAAAGCCCTTCCAGCTAAGCAGTGATGACCATGGATGTTATGCTGGGTCATATTCTGGGGCTGATGTCTGGGCTGTGGTGCTACTTGGAGCAGCACATGCATTTCTTTGACTGATCATGAGTTGAAGGGCATGGATGGCACTTGACTCCTAAGCTCTGGCTCACACCCTTTTTCTAGACCCTGGTGTTAACTGGTGGGCCAGACTGCCTTTCCCTCCTCATTTCAGCTTGCAGATAGTTCTTTGGCATGCATCCAAACCAAATGCAGTATAGAAGGAAAGGTCTTCACGTTCCCAGAGTGTATATACACATGTGGTCAGATCCCCAGCTCATTAAATTAGTATGTGCAGTGGAGACCAGCTACTGATTTATGTTTTCATCTATGCAAGGTAAATTGGATTGAAACTTCACACTACTCAAAAAGGAGAGCTGAGATTCTTGCTTACATTTGAGTTCTAAATTAGCAGGCACATGACTAAGCTTCATGGACCTGACAAAGCTGGGTCTGAGCTAGTATGATGCCTATACCATTGATTTCACTGGAGCCTTCTGTATCAGAACAACATGTACACAGCCTCACATTGTGAAGCAAGATTAATTTAGCTGTTAGCAAATTATGTGCTGTATAGAATGTTCTGTGAATGACTTGGATTGCAAATTCTACTTCTTAATATTCTTAATATTTGCAATGCAAAGTACCAGTAACATGAACAGGGCACTACTGGTTTCAGCTGAACATTGCAGAAATGTGAATGACAGGCACCCAAAATAAGCAGATAAATGGTGTAGAGCTAAGCAGCATAAGGCCTGCTGAGACAGATATTAAAAGCCTCAGTCTAACTGATAACATAGAAAATAGATAAGTAATTCCAAATGTTTTAGAGCTTCAGTCCCTCTAAAAACACAAAAGTGGTGGCCTTTTTCTTAAAAAAACCCTTGATTTATAACTGTTCTCAGCTATAATTACAGGAGGCTATCAAGAATATTTCCATGTTTCAGTTAAAGACGTTAATATTTCTAAAATGTATCCACATCTGGAACCAAAATCCTTGTGCCATCTCTGAATTGTTATGGCAATAGCTGAAGAAAAGCAAACTTCCCATGATCTAACTACCTTGGAGAACGGAACCACTCTGGGTAATAGAAGTAAATTAATGGTATGCAAGCTCAGTTCTTGATGTGCTTCCTAACAGTACCCATTCATTTGATGCAAGTCCCTAAAGGAACACGGGTTTTAAGCTATTACCCTGAAGTGAAAGCCACTGCATATTGTCCTAGTGATCCCTTATGTGCAGTTGCTCTTCAACTTTGCTTGCTTTTACGTTGGTAAAAATTTTGATTACTTGGCATTTGCAAATGCTGAGTATATGAAGCTTAAGTGGCATAGATTACAGTTTTCTATTGGACCAGAGACAGTAAAATCATGAGTCTCTTCTGTTACTGTTCCTGTTAGTAACTAACCAACCAGTAACTGTTATTTCTCCCAAGCACATAGCTACACCTCTGCAGAGATTATCCTTGCACCAGTAGCAAAGATATTAAAAGTGTTCCTTAATCACATCAGTGAGATGTAGAAAAATGAACTTTTCTTGCACTCTATATTGCTGCTGATAACTTTTTCTTTGAGTCTTATTCAACCTTAAGAAATCCTTCCACATGTCTGGATTGGTTCCAGTCTTACATGTTCATGGGTTCTCCCAGACCAAACAAATTTCCTCCCCAGTGCTTAGCTGCCATTTACCAGCTGAAAACTACACCAGGTTTTGCTCCTTGCCACTGGTTCCCTCCCCACAGCTCTGCCATCAGAAGAGGTCAAGCAAGCATTTCCTAATGACTACAAGTAAAGCGAGCCTGGTTAGCTCATATCCATGTTTATCACCAGGTGAAATGAATCCGGCTGACTGACTTTAAGCAGACTAGGAGGTAATTTGTGATCCCTTTCACTACTGGAGCAGTATGTTGGGTACTTGGAAGGCAGCAATAAGCACTAGAGGCGAAGCTGTTATCTCTCAGGAGAGCTTCTCTGCAGTCTGAGGTTTTCTCAGCACTCCCACAATTGAACCCGATCTTGCACCCCTCTGCTTTCAGGATTTGCTACATACCTTGTTTTTGGTTTTTACCTTGGAGTCCACAACTGAAGATATATTTTGACATTTTTAATGAGTCCTCTCTGTTTGGCTTGTTCTGCCTGTCTTTATTAATTAAACTTGTGTCTTCATATTATGTTCCTTCAGCTCATTGCTTTCCATTGCAGCTCTTACTTTCCGTTTGCCATCATTATACTTTGCCGTCCTTGAAATGCCCTGACCTCTTCCTCATTTCACATCTTCCCGTACAATATTCATATCTGGTATTTCTCTGCCTAATTTTACCATGGCTGACGTGAAAATCTTTGCTACAGAAACAGCAGTGAGGAGACAGACATTTCTTCTCTTTGCTACATTCCTTCTCACTCTTACATAAAATACCAGATGAAAAAGGGCATTCTCTTCTGTGCTTGTAACTTCACATTCCTTTTTTTCTTGCTACACTTTCGTTTGGGTTACATTTTAATACGTCGTCATCCATGGAAATTGCACTGTTTATGTCTGCAGTTTTTCAGTGTACTTGGAGTTGGGGTTTTCCAGATGAGTGGTGTATTAAGATTTAATCTGAACCTAGTCAGAATATTGACCTGCAATGAAAAAGCTGTATGAATGAGATAGCAGCAGACAGCTTAAAGTGCTGAGTGCCAAGTGCTGACTGAAAAAAGATACCCCAGAAGTTTGGTGGTGGAGAGCAGATGGGACATTTATGAATGGAAAAGCTTTCTGATTATTTAAATATTGTGATATATTTTTTTAATTTTTCTCAATTTTTTTAACATTTGCCAGAATTTGCCTTCTCGTGTAGGATGGTACAGCAGGGAGCTTCCAGGATCTGCTTATCCTTCTGTAAGCTACCACATCTTGATATCAACTTTAAGGCCTCTCTGTTTTGCCACAGTAGACTTCCCCAAAATTAAAACAAATAAGAAATGAACCCAAGACTTGGGATTCCTGATGCTTCTCTGTATGCTCATATCAGCTATACTTCCTACATTTCAGTGTTAGCAGTCATCAGGAAACATGTGTTTTGTTTCCAAAACTAGGGTCTCCTGAAACAAATCCTGATGTATTGTAGTATTGCCACAGCTTGCACTGGCATTGCATTAGGGCCACAAACAATGAGTTGGCCCTTGCCCAAGGCAGCTTTTAATCCAGGTCATGTATATGGAAGATAGGCAAGGGAAGCTGTTTCTGCATCTGCCTGAGTTGCCTGAGTTAAATGTGGTTTTTCAGCAAATATATTTCAAACCTTCCCCTTCAGATTTTCACAAGTTCCAAATTTGGATGCTGTTCTAAATGAAAAGGAACAATTCAAATGCCTTTCTGAATGCATTTGAAATGAAATAAGTTGCTATAATTTCCCTGGGCAAGCCAGCTCTTTGGAGGGGGCAAAAGTTGCAAATGGAAAAACAAGCAAACAAATGTGTGAGTAACTGTGGGAGGTGCTGCCACAGAATCAGAAACAAGCCTGGATAGAAGGGGGAGGGAAAGGCTCTTGTCTGCCTCGGGACAATTTGTAGAAAGCAAAATGTAGGAGAGAGTTGAAATGAACAGGAGGGAAAAAAAATCCACTGTCTCCTTTTTAATTTTTTTTTTCAAATCCAGTTAATCAGTGTACTGGGACCCATGATACTGCTCATAAAGAGGACTGACTTCCAGGTCTTTCAGAAAGAAAATAGAAGTTTCCATCTTGGTTGTTCAGTTTCTTTTGTTGTTGTTCAGTATCTTTTACTGCTACACGACTAGGAGGTGAGTCTCTTGGTCTCAGCTGTGAAGGGGAATACTGAATGAGGTTGCTAGATGCACCAAGTTAATAGTCAGTGAGCTGAGAAAAGCATGGCTACCACCTACCTTTCTGCTTTCCAAATCCTGGACCAGTGAGAAATCCAAACACAGTTTAGGTCAAGCTGCAGGTATAGAGTATGCTTCACCTCCCATGAACTGAGGAAGTGAAGGGAAGAGTGCTGCAGAGCCTCTGGTTGTCTGCTCTCCAAAGACTTCCTGTTAAGGGGAATCCTCAGTTGTCCATTTAGGGTAGTATTATAGCTGCACTGAGCTGCTGAGGCATGCAAAGAAGCTGCAGATGGGGCTGAGAGTACAGCTCGATACTTTTCTGTTGAGCCACCCAGTCATAGCATTATAAAATGCCTGCTAAAGGAGGGTACTGAGACTGCTGGTAATGGCTAAAGGCAAAGCAGGGGGTCTGGTTTTAATAAAAAGGTAGTTTACTAACAGCATTTTTCTTATTATAATGATAAAATGGATATGAAACAGTTACACTCCAAACCCTTATTTTTCAGTGCTATTTATTTTTTTCAGGATGTTGAAAACAAAACAAGCAGAAGAAGGCAGGCGGGGGGGGGGGGAGAAGGGGAAAAGAAAACTCCCTTCAGACAACAATCACCTTTTGAGTTAAATTCTCATGCTTGGTCTTAGCCCAGAGGGATTTGTCTTGAATGAAGTTCGAAGAAAATCCTTTCAGCAGTTTCTGAGTTATTTAAATGTAACCATGGAGGTTTGGATTCAGATACTTTTTTGCACTTGTATAACTCAAAAATAGCTTTGCTTTAAAACTTCTAAATTAACCCTCCTTAACTTTTCAACTTGTCACCTATCCTACTGTATGGCTTATAAAATTTTAAAGCTAATAGTATAACAAACTCAAATAATGATACTGCAGATGTTCAAATGAATCTTGGGAGGAATAAATTATAAGAGTCACAGTAGGTTGTTACTGAAGAAGGAGTGGCTGCTTGCCTTAAACCATGTGTTTTTACTGGTGTGAAATAGGTCCAGTCTTTTCTACTGTTATAAATGTAAGTGTGCTTGGGTGTGGATTTTAATACTCAGTTACATGTATGAAATGAAGCACCTAATTCCTGTTCCTTTTTTTCCCCTCCTGATAGCAGTGCTTCAGACTTGTTAGAGCATTCTCTTAAATTTTCCTGATACAGGTCTGATCAACAGGACACTTAAATGCCTCTAAATATTTATGGACTTCAAAGTCACTGAAATGCTCTATGATTGTCTTACTGCTACTGTTTTATTGCCAGAAGACTGAGGCAATGCAAGGTGAAGTGTCTCGGTCAGTCATGGTTTTTCCTTTTCCTTTGTCCAATCCTCCTGTTGCTTTCTTATGTTTCTTCCTCTTTGTCTTCTTTCCAACACTTTTGCCTCACTTACTAGTCCTGTTTTCATTGTCTCCTGTTGGTCTTTCAACCATCTTTCTCCATTTATTCTTTTCTAACAATTGCACTGAAAAAGACCCATGATAGAGATAAATGATTTTTACTTTGGCAGCAGCTTTTTACTTTTATCTCTTCCCTAAATGTCTGGGATGGGTCCAGGCAGCTTTCCCCACTTTCATCATCTCTCTTCACATCCCTCATGACCCCGAACTCTAGTCAGCAATCTGATGTCTGCCATGAGAGCACCTCCCATGATCCAGAGCCACGATCAGACTAAGGTGTTGCAACACTGTGCGTTGCTTTACTGACTTACCTCGCTTGCTCTGCCTCTTTCCAGGAACTGGACACTCGCGCCAGGTTTTTCTCACAGAATAATGACAGATAGTGCTGCTGCCTTCTGCACGTCTCTCCTTGCTCCTCTGCCTTTCCTCTCCTAAGCTTTTGTGGTTCAGTCTCCTGGCTGGTGCAATTTAGCCAAGATATGGGAGACTTGTATTCAGCCTCTGCCTAAGGCAATTTGAACTTGAATCTCTTGCCCCCTAAATTAGCACCCTACCCAAGAGCTTAGCACTGATCTGTAAGGAGTGTGACCTGAGTCCTTTCTTCAAGTGGGAAAGCTTGCGTTTGACTTAGCCCTGTAGTGGAGACACTCAGCTGGGTGGGGAAACCACGTCTGCCAGGGCCTGCCCCAATAAATAATACAGAGTAGGGAAGTATTCCCTGGAAAGGGGTAACAAAACCCAGGTTTCTTGCTTTCAGCAGTGCTTTGAGAACGAGCACACATGGCAATCCAGTTAATATTTAATTATTCCACACAAACTGGAACAGCTCCAGCAGGATGGATTGGAGAGAGCCTCTGTTCCACAAGATCCTTTTAGACTGTGCTGTTCTCACCTGGCTGCTGGGCATTGCTCCCTTTGTAGCCCAGAGCAGCAGTGGCAGCTGCCTCAGCACCACTGACACATTATGGGAATAGGTAGTGAGGACATACATGGAGGCTGGAAGGAAGGAAAAGGTGCTCCTGCACATACTCTGTTATCCATGGCAACAGGTCAGTATCCTTAGTTGAAATAAGCACCTGCCACTGCTGCCTCAGTTCCCATTCTGGACTGGAATCACAATGAATATGTGGTAGAGGGAAAAGAAATCTATTAAAAGACAGGGCAGCAGGCTGGGGCACTATAAGGGAAATTGCTTTTAAAGGTGGAAATGCAACAAAAATAGACCAAAGCATCTTAAAAGACAAAATCAATGCCAAAGCAGAGGAAGCCAGAATGACTTCCAGAGCTCAGCTATAGGCAGTTGTCCTCCAACATAAGCCAGACACTGTCAGTATGTGGGAGACATCCAGGAATTTTCTCTTTTACAAAAATATTAAGGACGTTATATGTTTTAACTGTAATGAAAAAACTGGAGCTCTAGTGCTCAGTTCCAAGGAGAACACTAACAATTGGAAGCAATGTGGTTAAGGGGGCTCTGTGTGTGTGTGTGTGCACGCGTGCATGGCTGCTCCCTTTTCTCCTAGGGATTCTATAGCTTCCTTCATTCTTCGCTTCTCTCATATTACAGAAAGAAGGTAATTTTTCCTGGCCATTTACTAAAGCTCATTAAAGACCGAAGAGAACAAACAATGCTACTCCTTAGAGACTACCATTCAAAGTCATTCTACAATTCTCTGTTCTAATACTTGAGACAAATTAATTATTCCTTAGTGAAAAGTCTATAATTCCTATTCTTCATTTTTGGGGTGGAGATTGGGGAATAATAATAGGAAGTTTATATCTGAGTTGAAAGCTGTCTGTGCTGAAGGGAAATGAGAAAAAATGCGTGTTCCAAGAAGAGTAAAAGCAATTATTCTAATAATAATTCTAGGGATATTAATGTCTTTTTAAAGTAGATTGCTTTCAAATAAACACCGAAGTTGAACGGATAGGAAAGGCTGGTTTATTTATTAATCATTTCCAAAAGTGCATTTTTCTAAATGAACAAGTGCATGAGCAACTTCGCTGGCACATATTAAATTTAGTTAAACAGCAACTTGTAAATGTCTAAAAACTTCTGTAACCAGAGACTAATTTGTTTAACGTGTTGAAAATGTTATGTGGATGTGAGGAACTACATATTAAACTTCAAAGCAAAATGCTCCAGAGATTACACCATCTTAAAGACTGCATATTGGAAAGGCCTTTATACATTAAACATAAAGGATTTTTAATTATCTTCTATTTTGAATACTTGTCAATCTGTGTGACTCATGCTTAGGATTGTAAACTGTCATTTAAGGAGTGATGTCCAAGTTGAGGCCTGGACCATGATTTGCAAGGGGCTAGTTTTTCTCTTTCATCTCTATTAATTAATCCTGTCTCAGTTTGCCCAGCGAACACTTCTGTTGACATCACCTTTTCCATATACTTTAAAGAGTCCCCAGAGAGATCTACTGCAGAACAAAAACTGGACAGAGAATACATTTGGAAACCATTTTATTTCTCAATTACCAACCAAAACGTATGGAAAAGATTTACACTCTATCTGATTCACACAATAATTATACTTTGAAAGCTTAGAAATAAATGGCTTGATCCCTGAAATCATTAGTTACTATACCAAATGTAATTGGTGTAAACTAATGAGTTTACTGGATGGCTGACCCTTAATTACTGATTATAGTTAAACTCTAGCCAATCAAAAATGGGTTTACTTATAAAAATAGAGTATAGTATTTACAAGTATTACATTTCCAAGTAAGCAGCTTTATGATTAGTTGTAGCACACAACTCAACCCTGTTCAGGGCTACCGAAAGCAGCTTTTTAATAATAGTGTACTAAACAACCACCACTCTCTTACCTCAGCGTCTATCAGACAAACAGAAAGAAACCACATAATTAATCATCTCATGCAATAGAAATAAAGCATCTGGGCCAGATCCAGGTGGGATATACATAGCTCCCTTAGTCAAAAGAGCAGCAAGGGGCTGGGGATTCACTTTAAGATAGGATAACTGACATGGGAAATTCTGACCCTCTGTGGGAGCAACATGTGGTAAGGAAGTTAAATACCGATATTGTGTGCGGTCCTGTGCAATATGGAGAATCCTATTGACAAAATAGGTTTAATAATTCTTTGGATTGAGGAGGATTCCTTGAGCAGATTCAATATGTGATGATGGGAGGTTACCATAATGGCAATCCCAAAAATTCAGTAATCACAACTCCTCACTATTTATTAGATCAAATAAAGACTAAATCAGAAGAAATTATTTGTATTTGTTTCTGGTTGATCTTCAAGAGTTAATGTTTTTACCTAACCAGCAAGACTCAAAATTCCTTTTAAAAATATTGAAACTGATTTGTATAAAGACCATGATTCCAGAGTTGGGACTTTAAATGGATACACCAAGTATTTTGATAAAGTCATAGGACTTTACAATACTTAGAGTCACAAGTGAGTCCAGTGTTTTAATTATTTAATTCTCAATCTCCTAGAACTTTCCTGTGAACCCCAGATTTCATATAGGAGACAGATCCTGGAAGGAACAAGTATTAGAAGATTAAGTCTGATACATTGCTGCTATGGAGATCTAGTTGGAAGAGTATGTATTTGGTGGAGCTCTGTAGCCTGTGTGCTCTTTAGGTGACCTGACGGACCTCGCAGCTGCCAGGATTCATTTTGTCAGGATTACAGGTCTGTCCCTTTTCTGCTTTTCCCTATGATGGTGTCTCTGGTACTTTCATAAAGAGCTCAGCTCAGCAGAGAACCATCCTTAATCTGATGTCTCATTGACACAAGTGCTGTAACACTTGCCCATTTATTAGTATAAAAAAATTTGTATAACTAAGAAAATGAAGAGTGAATTCATTTTTAGAATGTTTGCACATGGGTTATGGTGAAATGGATGCATTTTTTTAAACTCCTATTTGTGAGGTGTATCTGGGGTCAAGAAAAGGTTGAAGTTGTTTGCTGCCGTCTAGCTCTGGCCTTAAAAGTTAATTCAGAGCTGTGCTATGAGCAGCTACAGAGACAAAGTCCTTGGCATAGTGAATTGCTGGTTTGATATCAAGGTCCTCGGGCCTTAATAATGAAATTAGTTTGTTTCTTAAGGAAGTCCTAGCAGGGGCTTTATGGTCATATAAAGTCATTATGCTGTTTTACAAAATAACTTTGGAATTATCAGTTTGTGGGAAGGGATAGTATTTTTTATTATTTGTGGAATATCCTTAAGCTGTCGTAGTTACAACACTGCCACTTGGAATATCTGCTCTACAAGTCCAAAGAAAAGACAAGATATCTGTTGAGGCCTAAGTCAGGCAACAGGGGTGTACCTGTCCGGAGAAAGCTGGTTGAATTGAATGGATCCCAGGGTGCACTTCCTGACAATCAGCTGCCCATTGTAAGAGCTGGATACTTGGGGCAATTAAGGTGTGTTGCTGCAATTCCACAAGAGCAGATATGCAGCCTAAGAAGGTTTACGAGCTCTCTTTTCACAGTTCTTTGTCAGAGGGTTGAGGGGTGAGCAATTTTAAAGGTAGTGGAAAAGGAAGAAGGCATATTTTCCAAAACTTCAAGATCCCGTGACCTAAAAGACAGAGGAAACAGTAAACTAGTCAGAACCTTTCCTCTGCACCCCCTCCTCAGCACTGCTAGTAAGAACAATGTTGCTATTTCTGCTCTGCTCATGCTGAGGCAATACTCTCCAATGCAGAAAAAGGGAGACAAGGAACCATTGATTCGGGAGGAGGGAAACATGCTCCGGACAGGTTCGCCCTTCCCAGCCTGCTGTCCCTGTGGCACAGAGGAAATGGGGGCTTCTGGACAGACCAGCAGAACAAGCATTGTAGAACCTCACTTTTCTCCTTTTTTGTGAACTATGCCTAACTGCTTCTGTGAAAGAAAGCATCAAGCCCCATATTTTAAACATATTTTAAAGCTGTAGTTAATAGATAAACTGTTTTCTGATTGGATGAGCTGCACAATAAATCCTTGCCTGAGCCAAGTGCAATGCAGCTTATTCAGTAACAGTGAAATGAGCCACTGTCACTTTGCTGCACTTGCATACATCAGACAAAATGCTTCCATCTTCATCAGTCTTTTAGTGAAACAGAAATAAAACAATTGTAACAGAATGGTGTCACTGGATCTGTGGCACCTGCTTTAAAAATAAATCTCTTACTTTTGTCTTCTCTATTACTTTCAATAAATGTTCTAGCATTGCTACAGCATTTATCTAGCAGCAGGAAACCATTATCCTATGACAACAATCTATTCCATTAACATTAGCTCTTAATTGTAAGATTGTTTATATGACAGCAAAAGCTACTGAATCATAGGAGAATGATAGAAAGAGTTATGGTCATGGAGTACAGTAGTCACTGCAGTTCTGAAAAACAACTTAAGAAAAGTAGAGGGCTATATTTTTGTATGAAAAATAATGTAATATTCTTATGCAAGAAAAGATTTTAAAATAATGGATTCCATCAGCAAAGCAACTATTAAAGAGTTAATACTAAAAACTGTTACTGAGAAACTGTTGCTTTGATAAATGGTATGACTGAAAAACAGAACAGAAAGCTTAGAAACTTCTGAAAGCAAGGCTGGGCCGAGTCACAGAAATCATAATAACAGAAGCACATTTGTCTGGTGGAGCAAACAGAAGGAGTGTTGCAGAATTTAGATATTAAGAACCTCACTGCAGAACAGAAAAACTGTCATTCTGATTGTTTGTCACTATTGTTTCATGTCCAGTCAAGTGAACTTAGAGTGGCAGTTATGTCATAACTACAGGCATCTATGTAAATTGCACATCAAATACGATAGAGGCATTTCTTCCAGACACAAGTCACCAGGCTGCTCTTCCTCTTTATTTTTCTAACCCTCCATTTTCTTATCCTGTGCTGTTAGCCCTTAAATTAAAAAGACAAATTCAACTGGAGATCCCTGTAATGTGCGTTTCAGTTCTCAGGCCATACCTTGCTTTCTCTCAGCTCTTTGAAACAAAGGCTAATGTCAAATTTCTATCAGAAACAGTCACCTCAAACATGTACATGAATTAGCTGAAACTAGTTCTTCCCATCAGTGTTGTGTCATACAACAAAATAATCTGAAATGCTAGGTTGTGGACATCCCCTGAAGCCCTACAGAGAAAATGGCTTGAGCACGTGTTCCTCCATTGGTTTCCTACAGCCCAAGCCAGATTTCACAAGGGTCTTCTCTGTGGATAGGTGCAAAATAGGTGGAAGAGATAGTCATGGACCTCTGTAAATTACAACATTGTTTACAGGTTATGGGAACTTCACAAGGGTATCAAACGTGCTCCTCCACAGCAGTGAATTACAGTAAATAACTAATTTCCTGGATACACTCATAACAGGCAGATATTCTAATGACAGAGGTTTTGCTACTGGACACATGCTTGAAAATAATTTCAATGCAACTATAAAGGTATTATCTGTGGACCACACCATCAAAAAATATTAAACATGCTGCTTACTCACTCAGGAATAATACTAATTTCTTTTGCATACATAAACTTACGTGACAAATCAATTAAACAATATAGGCTAGTTTTAAGTTCTCATTGTAACACATTACTCCAGAACAATTTATTTAATAAATTCTGCTCAGGACTCTTTTCTGAAGTCCTATCAAAGTGCAGTTACATTCTTCAAAAAATATTCCTTTGACTAAGGAAATTTTTAAAATGGCTACAGGAAAAAAAAAGTCAGCTCTGAGTAGAAAACATTTAATATGTTTCAATGATTTCTTATCTCAGAGGGAAAAGAAAAAAAACCTTAACTTTCTCTGCTGAAATTTTTTAAAGTGAATTCTAATGGAAAAGATGTAGCAGTGATTTAACAAAAACATACTGTTATAAATATTATGTATGTTCAGAAAAATAAATGATAGCATTATGAACAGGCACCTCTGCATCAGATAAGAGCATTTTGGTCAGTTGAATTAGCAATTTATATTTATTTTAAATTCCTTTCCAGTTGATATTTTCTTTTCTGTGAATTTAAAGTAGCTCAGTAGCTGTAATATGGGTCTTCAAACAGGACAAAATTGTGCTGTCCCATCCTCTAATATGAGCATTTGTTATGGTGAATAGTGAATAGAAGCAACAAATTAATGCAATTTCTATAAAAATATCTGTATATAAAACCTATTTTTACTTTAAAGGGTAAGTTCCATATGAGTTTATATTTTTAAGTGTTGTCAAAGGTGTTGTTTTTCTTGTTAAAGATTGTGACATCTGAATCATAAAAATATTCATGTGTATATTTGTGACAAAATATCACTCTACAGATGTCATCACAAAAATCAATTTTCAGTACATGTTTAAGATTATAAAAATAATTTTAGTGGATTTGCTTAAAATGCACCTTGTTGTATTAGACTGTGGAATGTAAAGCCCTCTTTCAAAATTCATACAGTGTTTCCAATTGTAAGATTGTTTTATGTAGTGGACTTATTATTACATAGGCACATTCTAGTGGCCCCTAGAGATTTTTAATTTTAAACATAAATTTCATATGATTTCAAACTTTGGTATCTTTGAGTTTAGTTACAGAACTTACTTCCAGGACCTTCTGCTACTGATGGCTTGTGGTAATACATCTATTCTCCAACAGGAATGTGCACGGGACAATTTAGTGAATGTAATTTTAGCCATATGAGGTCATTACAAATATAGCCTTAGCTCTTCCTAAAGTGGACTTCATTGTTAATATAAATATATATCTATAATTACTGACATTTATATGATTTGGCTCCTGTCCTAAGTTATGGATACAGTGATGATGAAAGAATCTTGCAGGCCCTTACCTAAGTGAACCATGCTTACTAATTACCTTCCATGGTTCTGGGTTCCTGTAAATAAAGTTACTCATGTATTTATAAGCAAGTCAAAATCTATACACATATTTCTAAAAGTGAATTATCTTGCTCTTTAGGGCAAACAGTACAGTCTACTGCTTGGAAGAGAATGCTGAGAGTAAAGCCATCCAGGATTCTTCCCAGCTTCTGCCAAGGACGCATACTCTCCTGTATCATTGGATATCCAACTTAAATACTTAATCCAGTCACATTTTTTAATTGTTGGAGGCCCTAAACCAGAAGATCCTGTCCAAATAGAAGAATGCATTACTTTAAAGCAACAAATGGCTGTTGGTTTTTCACCACTGCTTCTAAAGAGACTGGGGTCAGCAGGATAGCTTTAAAACTCTGTTCAAAAGGTGTAGCTGTCAGGATGCAAGGACGCCAGCACACTAGCGAAGTGCAGCATGGAAGATCTCAAGACAAAACAGCAGCTTCAATATTTCTCTCTAATGAGAAAAGGAAAAGACAGTCAAGGTCCCATAGGAATGCAGTATTTAGGGAGAGAACCAAGACTCCTTTCATGAATTGAGAGATAACCCTGACGAATTCTGGACTACCTGCTATCTTAGAGGCACGTCTATGTTTAAGAGTGATTTGGATCACAGGCTGTAACGTTTTCCAGACATTCAGATTGCAACTACTAAGCCAGCAATTTTATGCTTTCCTTTCCCTGACTCCAACAGTACTGCGATATAAGCAGCCAGATTTTCTTTTGCATTGTGTTTTTTATCCATTCAGCCAAAATTAACAGTCTTCAAGGATAACGTATGCCAAGTGAATTTAAATCTTGCGGACTCAAATCGACCTAAAGTTGATGGATACATTCATGCCTACTGCTGAAATCTACCAATTACACAGAACTACGTTAGCTTACCATAGAAACATCTCATCTAATAGCACAGATGATGTTGAACTAACTAATTACATTATGGCACATAGACAATGAAAAACATAACGAAGATGACAGCACAGCAACAGCAGATGCTGCACAAAAGAAAAATTAGAAAAATATCGCTCTGCAAAATGCTCTCAGTTAAGGTTTTCTCTGTTAAAATTAATTAGAAAAATTAGTGAAGATCGGATTTCAGAAAAAGATATGAACATTGTAATGGTATTTGGAAGACATCATTAAGCCATTTAAAACTCTGCTCCTCGAGAAGGTAATTCCCATTTTTCGTATCACAATCAGTTTTAAGACTAGTAAACATTTTAGTGCCTATGGCAGAATTTCTTGGGAGAGTATCTTTTCCAATAAGGAGAGGTCGTGACGGCTCTTCCAGAGTCTGAGTTTGGTAGCTTCCAGCCATTACAGGCTTAGGTAATTAGACAACTTAGGTTTTATTTTAGCTTGGCATTTGTTCTATTGTTGTGCTCTTAGCTGTCAGAGAGCTAGAATAATAGTGACTTGATTATCTGTAGCATGCCTTGTTACTTTATATATTTTAAATTATACCAGATCCTAAATAACAAATCTAAAACTGCTGAGTATGTTTAAATGCAATATGTATGTGGAGATTACATCAGATTATATATTTCATAGACCTATGCTAAAAAAGACCCCAACACATTACTTTTAACAAGAACACTGGTCATCTGTCCCCTTTCCTTGCGGAAGCTTTCCATGAGCTCCCAGTCTGCGTTATGCACAGACTCTGAACATTTGCCAGTCTGTGGAGAAAGACAGAAACAGACGTTTCTCCTGCATTTAAATCATACCTCTAGTGTCATTCAAATGCAATATTTTATTTGCTATGTAATTAGAAACAAAACGGATTGGTGATATTTTATGTTTTCCCGAGGTATTTTTCCTAGCTAGACATTTTTTTTTCCTTAAATTTTGACTGGTTTCCGGGCACAGGCCTCCGTGGTCCAGCTCAGGCCAGGGATGCAGATAAGAAGGAGGCCCACAGGTGGCGATGTGGTTAAAGTACACCTGGGCTGTGATTCCCGAGATTAGATTTACCAGCCGGCTTCTCAGAGGGAATTCGGGCTGCATTCTTGTGCCGATGCACGCGCTTGTAAATAAGTGCTCCCAGCTAAAGTTTCGTGTTGGTTCATCCCTTCTTCCTTAGCTGCCAACAGGAACAGGTTTAAACATACTTTCTTGCCTTGGTCAACTGAGAGACCGTGGACGCAGACAAACTCGCAATTCAGTCACACTGCCATCACTAAATACTTATTTGACAGCAGCAGCTGAGTGTCCCCCCGGCCGAGCCAGGCCCTGCCCGTGCACACAGGGCCCCGCCAGCCTCACTGCCCTCGCAGCGTTGGCTGCTACTTACGTCAGCGGTCTGGAATCGAGAAACTCGTATTGGGAAGTTTTTCTGCTCTTGCACGGATCCTGGAAACGTATAATTTGCCTCCGTAGCCGCCGCTCGCCGGCGGAGGCAGCCGGTGCGGCCGCCGTGCCCGCGCCCCGCACCGCGCAGCAGCCCGTGCCGCCCCGCGCTTGCCCGAACAAGCCTTCGCAAGGCCGGGGCACGCTGATTAGGGTGCATTTACACATACTTTGTTATTCTGCGGGTCTTTTTTAGCTGTATGTTGTTGCGCTTTTGCTTAACCTGCATGCTGCGCTTAGGCCTCAAAAATGTGCAATTAATACGTGGGGTTTTTTTTCCCAATTTTAAGTGTTTCTGCTGAGTATTACTTCTGATTTGCTATCATCGTCGAGATTCTTCCTCAGGAGCGCAGCTGTCTTCTCAGATGACAAGCCGTGCTGCTAACTGCCAGCCAGTTGCGGCAGTTTAACCCTTTTAAACCTTTACAGGGTGCTAATAATAGCGGGCCGTATCCGGATTCCAGAGCACAGCGCCCCGACAGTTTACCGGGGGAATTTTTAGAAGTTCCCCTGCGCCCGAGGGACTGGCCGGGCACGTCCCTCAGTCTCCTCCCCGCGCCCGTACGGGACCCGCGGGCCAGCCCGCCCTGAGGAGGGTGCTGCGCGGCCCCGGGGGCAGGGCGAGGCCGCAGGCAGCGGGGGGCGCCAGGTGGGCTCCGAGGATGGGCGGCAGGCCCGCGGCGAAGCGCCCGGCAGCGGGAAGGGCTGCGGCGGACGGGGCGCTGTCCCCGGGGGCAGCCGGGGCGGCCTCTCGCCGCCAAGTTTCTCGAGCGGGGCCGGCGGGGCGGGCGGTGCCCAACGGCTGCGCGCGAGCCCCGCAGCGGGCGGGCGGGCTCCGCGGCCACCGCAGCCCACCTGCCTCCCTCCTTCCTCCCCGCTTCCCTCCTCCTCCTCCTCCTCGCCCCCTCCCTTCGCTCGATTTTTTTTTTTATTTTATTTTTTTTTCCTCCCCTTTCACTCATTCCTTTGTCTTCTCGGGGATTGGCAGGTTTTATTATTCCGCCTGAACAAGCCGGGGGCGGATTGGCTGCGGCGGGCTGACGGCGGAGCCGAGCCGGAGTGTAGTTGGATTCTGCTCTGTCAGTAACACATGTGTGAGGGGCAGCGGGGAGCGCACGGACACGCACTCACACGCGCGCGCGCGGAGGGACACACGCACTGAGGCGCACACGCGCAGGCAGGCACAGGGGCCTCCTCCCGCGTCCTGCCAGCGCCGCCGCCGCAGGATCCCGGCAGCAGCTCCGCGCCCGGCCCCTCCAACTCGCCGGCTCCCGCCCGCTCCTGCGAGGCGCCTCGGCGGGCCGCGGCCGCCGGCTCCGCGCCACGGGAAGCCCGGGAGCCGCCACAGCCCAGAGAAGGGGGCGGAGGTGGGGGGGGGGCGGGGGGAAAGCGGTACAAAGTGAAGCCACATTGCCAAACTTGCCCGGCGATTGCAGCAGCGAGCGGCGGCGGCGCCCTGCGTGTGCAGCTCAGCGGCGGGGACTGAGCTCTGCAGCTCCCCTCCAGGGAAGCGGGAGCTGGAGGAAGGACCCAGGCAGACGCCTCTCATAGAAATACCTATATTTTTCCAGCCTGGGTTGCCCCTTACCGGGCGGCGGGCTCCCTCCAGCGCTCCCGAAAGCCAGAGAGAGCGCGAGCGCTGTGTTTGTTTCTTTGCAAGGAGATCACCTCAGGCGCCCCGCGCGACGTTGCTCCCCGGCCTTTTGCAATATAGAGGGGAAGCAGGTAAGAAGTGCCGGTAATTACCCCTTATTTTCCAGCGTACGTGTCTGCGGTTGCATGCCCGGGTACCTGCCCCGCCGCCGTCCCGCGCTGCCGTCGCGGCGGAGGGGCGCGGAGCGGGGCGCGGAGCGGGGCGCGGGCCCCGGGCATTGTCGCGGCCCCCGCGTACAAAGCCTGGCTGCGGCCGCTGCTTGGGGCGGCTTTCCTTTGCCCCCTTTCCAGCTGCCGCCGGGAAAGGGCTCTGCCTGCCTCGGCTGTGAATGGAGGAGGGGGAGGGCTGGGGCACCCGCTTCCCCCGTAGTAAACACTATTCTGAAACAGTGGCAGAAAAGATCAAAGTGAGCTCTCTATTTCTCTCCTCTCTAGTTCCCTTCCTGCCCCCCACACGGTCTTTTGTTTCAATCCAGGAGAAATCCGGTGAATCACCTAATTAAAACCAAGACATGAATTAAGCATCCATTTTTGTAGTACAAATTGCCAGCTCTCTGCCTGTCCCTCCCTTGGTCTCCATTAAAAAAACACCAGAGACGCTGTTAAAAGGGGGGTTTATTTTGCCTCTAGCTTCCAGCTCTGCTTTCTATTTCACTGACTCCTATCCCAGGACCTAAATTGCTTGGCTGTGTAATTACTAGAGTAAGCCTATTTAAGTTAAAAGCTTTTCTCCCCCCAACTCTAAATGAAACTTGATGAGGGCCCGTCCTTAGTTATCAAGGGAGTCACTTTCTGGTCAGTCCTCTTGATTCATCTTTTTAGATTTAATCAGCATTAAGGTATTGCTTGTCCTTAAGAGCTTTAGCTTAATGGGGTTACTGGATGATTTTCTCAGTGTAACGTTTCCCATTTTATATTTATATTTGCCTTTTACAAAGACAGGCTAAGGTGGTGGTATGGAGTCTTTTTCTTTCTTTTAAGAAATCCGAAGTGATTTAAAGCGTAGGGAAACGGTTTAAAGACTCAGAGCAGGAAATGCAGATTCATTTAGGCTGTAGCTGGAAACTGTAACAAAAGGCAATTCCTTGAACAAATGCATCAGAAATCAATTTACATAAAGGTATATGATGCGTTCGGATAAATGCAATGCTAATGGCTTTTAGAGTGGTTTTCTTTCCAAGTCTCGGGGTTTTTGTTACAGCTTAATTGGTGCAGTTCTTCTGGTTTATTGTGCGGTCACTGGACATACCTCCAGGTACTCTTTCTGAGGAAATGTGTGTTTAAAATCAGCCTCAGTTCTCCTGCAGCCAAGTTGGGCCAGTGGCAGGAAAAGTTCGTCCTCGCTGCTCTGGAGGTATCAGCCTGAAGGTCCTTAGCAGATAGCCAGATGCCTCGGCATGAGCACTCGCGGCTTACAAGGGACAAAGACAAAACATGCTGCTTAATTGGCAGTAAATAACTTGATCTTTTTATAGTATAAGTGACTAGAGGAACACCGGGAGTTTATTGGGCTCTGGATTGAAGGCAACAAATTAATCGGTTTAGAGTAAGCTTTATGAATTGATTCCTATATTATCTCTCGGTTGTCCTGCTTGCATAAAGCATTTATTAGAAAGTGAAAAATGCCTTTAGTGGCAGTTTTGGGGGACGGACAGAGTAACTGTACCCAGAGCGGTGCGCTTCGTTTGGTAAACTTTTGTACTTTTTTTTCCCTTTTTTTTTTTTTCCTTTTCTCCTCTCCCCCCCGGGTAACAAAGCTTTAGCATTTAAACTGCTGATCAAGGGCAGATTAGCGAGACAGAAGTTGAGTATGTTTGTGTAGGAAGTTAACAGGCGTCCTAAAGTTCAATGATCTATTATTCGGGCCAGTGTCCTCAATCTGGAGTGTTTTCTCTGGGTGTCTTTATGTCTCCAAAATAAACCAAAAAAAGATTTAAAAACCCCCAAGCTCCGGCCGGTGGGTCCCGAGCCCCTCGTTGCCGCCCCGAGCCTGCAGAGTCTCTCCTGGACTGAAAAACCAGTTTCACAACTTTTTTTTTTTTTTTTTTTTTTCCTCCACTCTTCACACACTTCTTTTTTTTTTTTTTTTTTCATAAGCAAAACAAACCCCGGGACTGTTCCTGCCCGCTGAGCTGCAGCTGCAGGGGGGGCGGCGGGGCTCGCTCTGCCCCCGGGGCCGCCGCTCCCGCCTGCGGGCTGGGCCGGCGCTGCCCCGCGGGGGGCGGGCGGGGACACCCCGGCTGAGCCGCCTCCGCCCCTCTCTCCGCAGGCCATGGTGAACCCCGGCGGCAGCTCGCAGCCGCCCCCGGTGACGGCGGGCTCCCTCTCCTGGAAGCGCTGCGCCGGCTGCGGGGGGAAGATCGCCGACCGCTTCCTGCTCTACGCCATGGACAGCTACTGGCACAGCCGCTGCCTCAAGTGCTCCTGCTGCCAGGCCCAGCTGGGGGACATCGGCACCTCCTGCTACACCAAGAGCGGCATGATCCTCTGCAGAAACGACTACATCAGGTGAGGCAGCGCCCGGGCCGGCGGGGACAGCTTTCCCCTTCCTCCCTGCTTTTTTCCGCCCCCCCCCCCCCCCCTTTTCTTTATCTTTCCCCTCTTCCCTCCCTTTTTTTTTTTTTTTTTTTTTTACCTTTATTTCTGGCGGTGGGCGCCCGGGGGCGAAGGGGTGGGCTGGCTCATGATCGCTCCTTCATCAGGAGCGGGGAGACGTGCGGGTGCGGAGACGGATGTTAGCGCCTAGCCCAGGGCGCGCTGGTGCCTGCCAAGTGGAGGGAAGAGTTGGGGGGCGGAACGACGACTGTAACTTTAAAGTGGTTTGTCAGCACAAAACAAGTCCTAACTAAAAATAAACAGCAATCAGAGAGGCTAAATTAATCTGCTTTGTTGTAGTGTTGAAGGAGAAGTGTGCATATCTGAACGGTAAATGTTAAAATGGTAGGGCTTAAATAAGACTGTGGCAGAGGTGCTAAATAATGAAATGCCTGCCCTTAGTATCTGATTAATTATGATATTTACATAAGCACCTTTAAACTCCTTTGAGTGGAAACAGAATGACTCATTCTCTGTTCTCCTTGTGAAAGAGCTGATTAACCATCAGTTGGAGGGCCACAGGTTCTACTTACAGCAAAGAAGAGTGGCATCATGTTTGCCTTCACGTTGTTAGGCAGAGGCTTTGAACCAACATTTTTCTTAACTTCCACTGTAAAAAATGCAGGGGACAGGAGAGGAGGGATATGCCCTTGCCCTTTATTTCTTATTTCTTCTTTTTTTGAAGCTGTTTACTTTAAATGCCACAGGTTTGGGTAGGGGGAACTAAGCCTTGCTAATCTCACATCTGTTGGGGTACAGTAAGATGACACAGAGTAACCCTTCCAACGAGTTTCCAATATAATTAATAGAAAGAATTCATGAGGTCAGGTGCCCGTATGATCTTTTCAGGTGAACTCAAGCTACTTAAACTCATTAATTTAAAAGGAGGCATTTTGAAGGATTACACATTTAATTTGAGTAAATGGTTTGATAGACTGATGCACATGAATGCTTCAAGGAGGTGTTCTATTTCAACATTCAGTAATTAAAAAAACAACAAAAAAGCTCCATACCTTCCCAGCATAACAGAAATACTTATTTAAAACAAATTGTGCTATGTTTAAATGCTTCTGCCTTTTCATTTACAGTAAATGTCAAAGAGTTAACCCAGGTTTTTT
This sequence comes from Apus apus, assembly GCF_020740795.1. Taxonomy (NCBI): domain Eukaryota; kingdom Metazoa; phylum Chordata; class Aves; order Apodiformes; family Apodidae; genus Apus; species Apus apus. The sequence goes on along the minus strand of NC_067288.1, from coordinate 16,137,074 downwards.
TTCTTCCTGATGGCCAAAAAGTTCCACTTCTTTTTTTTTCTTCCTTTCTGGAAAAAAAAAAACAAAACACAACCCAATCAGCCATCAAGTGTTCTAAGTTTGTCTATGTTGTAAAACTTGACTTCTGTTAGTGAAGATCAAGACTGTACTGAATGTGGGCATGTGTGTGGAGACCTTGGTCTAAAAGGATGGAGCGAAGACTTGGTCACCTTGATGCTGCAGCCTCTGTCCTGATCCATGGCTGCATCTTCAGTCAGTGAAGCAGAGGAAATGCAGCCCCCAGGATCTTCGAGGAATCAAAGCCTTAGCTTCGCAGGTATTAGAGAGAAATGCTAGAAGATCAGCACATGGGGCTTTAATGGTGCTTTTTGGTCATCATCCTAAGCAACAATCCTAAGCCTGGCAGAATTGTAATTAAGTAGAGCAGAACGGTGGTTAGGCGAAGTGTCGTTTGAAGTGGAAAAATTGACACTACTGTAAAGATGCACTGAATAGTACAGATTCATCACTCGACCAGCATCATCAAACAAACCCTCATGTCTGATTACTAACTAATTAAAAAGAGAAGATGCGTCCACTGCATCCCAGAGGCAAGTTCAGGCAAGCTTATCACAGTCCTCTGGTTTTGTGTTGCCAAAAATTAATACTTGCTTATTTTAATGTAGGTGATTATGAATAGGATGCTTTATCAGATGAGGGGGTTGAATTGATCTCCTTGTTCTATCGCCTGACTTCTCCTTAGATCTGTGTAATTTGACTTGCTAAAATAACTCTGACAGATCCTTGCTGAAACTTGAACTGGACACCGTACACTCAAGGTGGGGTAGGACGGCCTGGCCCTGCCAGAGCTGAGCGAACTTGGAGCTTTCCCTCTGGAAATGGACTTCACAGGCTTCCACATGGGTCGTGCAGGCATGAGCAAGACCCTTGCCCTTTTCTTGCTTGAAGCAGCTTCGTTTGGTGGCTGGGGGTGATGCCACCCATTTGGCAAGCGAGTCTTTCAGGTTCCCTGCTACCATCCTACCTTCCCCCCCCATTATTTTCAGTGGGGCTTTCATGGCAGCAGCACATTCCCTTCCCCAGGCAAAGGCCAGGGACACAGTTCTGAATCGGAGAGGGGGCACACTCGACTCCACTAACATGAGGAGAAAGAGGATTGATCAGCCCAGCAGGCGCCAGGTGAAAGTGACTTGACTCCTCCGGGCCAAGACCACGGGCCCATTTCTTAATGAGCTTTTTTAACTGGCTGAGGTTGTACGTGTTTTGGGTTTTTTTTGTTGTTGTTTAAACAAGACTCTTTTCCCTTTTCCCTCTGTCCCCCCAAAAAAAACCCGACAACATATTAGCCGTGGAGGTACAACGGCGGCTTGCATGGAAAGCCAAGGTTCCTGGGAAAAGAGAGGGAGGTGAAACCCCAGTCCCATCCCTCCCCACCGAGAGCAGCGCGCTGGCAGGGAGGGGAGCGCAGCCCTCCCAACCTTAAGATGCCAGATAAAGCAGCAGCGTGGCAGCGAATCCGCACAATTAAAAGCTTTAATTAGTGTCTCCTCCATTTTCTCTTAGTTCTGATAGGTTTTATCTAATGAGATCTGGTCCCTGGCTTAGATCTGCTTGGAATGACGTGTCCGAAATGAATGAGAGCCGCGTCGCAAACAAAACATTTAATTAACAAAATTGGCCTCTAAGAGAGAGCAGGGAGAGGGGGGAGGCTGCCCAGGCGCGTCTTAAAGGGGCAGCGCCCGCGGCCCCTCCCCGGGCGCCCGCTCCTGGCAGCGCGGCGTGGGCGCAGCGCGCCCGGCCCCTCGGGCGGGGAGCGGGGGAGCCCCCCAGCTGCGGCGTGCGCCGGGGAGGGGAAGGGGCCGGCAGGCAGCGGGTTCACTGCTCTGGTAATCGGCGGCAAGCTGCTATATTCAGGGAATGCTGTCCCTTTAATTGAACAGGCTAGGTAATTAAATGGCACTTTTCCAATAGGACGTGCTAGGTAAATCTAATAGTTGGTTATTTAATATCACTTTGAAGTCTGCCCACTCAAGCACAATGACAGCACAGGAGCATGTGAACTATTAGCTAGGAAAAAAAAAACCACCAGGATCTCAAAAATTAATTAAATCGCATGCAATTTAGGGGGAACGTTTATCTTGATTTGTCATAACAGAATTAATTCAAGGCCTCCAATTCACTTGGGGGCAGATCTGTTACTCTGAATTAACCAAGCGTAATTTGGCTGTGGTGGTTTTTTTTTTTTTTTTTTTTTTTCCCTTCTTCCCCTTCACTAATGCAGCACTTGCCATTAAGCACAGCCCCCCCTTTTAAGTATCAATAGCTTCTGGTGCTTTTAAGGTGCTTGCTCTCTAGTTATTCTGAAGTACCTTTAATGGACTTGGCTCCAGGCGCAATTTCTGTGTTTCCTTTCTTTGTTACATTTAATTTAGCTGGTGCAGAATTTAGATTAAATGTAGGGAATGTACAGAAACACCAATCGCTTTTGGATCAGTTGGTCTGGATGTGCATTTCTCTTTGCTAGGGCTTGTATGTACATTTGTGGGCACAGCTCTGCGCTGTGTTGTGCAAGAGTGAGAGCACTTAAACCTGTCTCCACAGTTTTGGAAACAACTGGAACCTTATTTTGTTTAGTTTAAGTTGCTAGAGATGTATTTCTGCTGATACTGAATTTTGAGCAGCCAGATGGGAAACTGGGCTGAAAAGATTTCTTGCTGCCTTCATTCCCACCCCTGTGAAAGTTCTCAAAAAAAAAAAAGTAGGAGCGTTTGCCTGTTTGGGGTGTGGGGATGCTGTGCTGGAACCACACAGTAGTTTATTTAAGGTGGCTCAGGAAAATGCTGCTAAACGTTGTAGAGCTGCCTTGTCCATATAGGGAACCTCTTGATGTTTGTGATTGATTGCATTGCCCAATGTTGAAATATTAATGACCTTCTTGGACTGAGGACCCAAAGAGGAAACTGAAACCAATTCTGTCATCACAATTAAAGAGTCCCCTGACTTTAATTAGCCTGACCTGGGCTATCTCTACCCATTGCTGCAGTTAAAGAGAAAAGAGCCCATTAAAGTCCAGTCTGAGACCAATAGCTACTTAATTGAGCACCTAAAGCCTCAAGCCTTTTAAATCAAATACTGTCCTGGACAGGCCCCCTGGTTAGATAATTAGCTATCCAACCTCTCAGAAACCACGTGAAACAACTTTTTCAGTAAAGAATAGTTACTATGGAAGTCTTTCTTTACTGGTAAGGAGGAATAAGCCTTTTTTAAAAGATAAAACCTTTTTGCTGTTAATGGTATTGCAGAACAAAATCATTCATAATGGTAGAGAGGGAAAGGTAAGCTTAATTTACCTGGTAAATAATACAAAGCAGCATCAAGGTGTTCTGACTTTGCACGCAATTTTTAGGAGTATCAGCAGAAGATTCATCTGAAGTAACTTCCCCAAACAGAATTGTTCTGGGAACACACTTAGGGAAAATCTAAGATATGTGGAAAGCTTCTGAATCAGTTTGACTCCTTCATTAGAATTCACAGACAGTCAAGGTGTATGATCAGTTCTAGTCAGAACTGTGTAACAAATGAGTGCTTAATGAAGACAGGTAGTGCAATGATGTCAGTTTTCCAAAAGCCATGTTTTCAGTTGGGTGGTACAATCGTGCGGGAAGTTGCGAGAGCTCACTCGCCGGCTTTAGATTCTCCCAGACAAGTAATGTCTCTTCCTCTGCAGGACTTTGCCTTTCTGCCTCCACCCTAATCCATCAGGGCCCTGGTTGCCACCCCCTTACCCTAGATTTCTGGATCTTTGCTGTGGAAATGTAACAACAGCGTCTTGTTGCGTCCTCTCGTTGTGCTGCCCCTGCACCTTCTAAGTGCCAACTTCATTACGAGTAACAATGGAGGAAGAAATATGCGTATCGTAAAGCTTTGGAAGTAACCTCAATACATCATGTAGCTACTCAGAACTGGTCCTGATTTAGAAGATGCCCTAATAATGGACCCTTAGTTTCCCGACAGTTCAGTCCCTTTGGCTGGAGGTTCTGACAATGTATTAGTTCAGCTTTCCTTTTGTAACCACTGTGATTCTGCAAGAACGTGTCAATGTGTCGTGGATCTCAGACTAATTAGTTTTGAAATGGAGTTTTGATTGAACTCTTCAAATCGATGCTGCTGCAAAATTTGTTTCTCAGCTTCCTATTAAAAGCCATCTTAAGGGGCAGTTTTACTACTCTCTCTGTCGTTCAGTCGATACATTTAATAACAACTTACAGGCTATTTTCAATAAAGTGGCGACAGCAAATTAGTAGTTTGAACATGACAAGCCTCCTCTGCAAGCTCAGATTCTGAAAATTTAAAGCAATTATTTTTATATAGAGGCACACTGCAAGTATTCAGATTACGGGTATTTTGTTGTAATGCATCTCCTAGGTTGACACAAACAGAATTTTATGACTTTATTTGGACAGGAAGGAGATGCAAATATTAATATTTATTACGACACCAATCTGCTAATTTGTAAATCCTATTACTATGTTTTACATTGTGCAGAAAAGTGGGTCTGTGACCCTGCCAGCTAGTTCAGTTTCCTTTTTTACTGCAAAATGACTGTGGTAGTCTTTATAAATATCTGTATATATTAGAGACGTGCGCAAAAGCAAATAAGAGGTTTTCTAATTCTAGGTAACTCAGCCTGTAAAAGTAGAACTCAATAATCATTATTGTATTATGTTCTGAATCGATGTGTTGTGCCTTTAAATGGATTTGAAGAATTATGTATGTATTTTTCTCCACCACTCTTCTGCCTATTTCCCCCCTTCCCCCACTGCGTGTGCCCCCCCCCCCAATGGCAGATGTTGTGGTCTCATTTGATTGCATAGGAAAACTGCAGTGATACAGCAAACACCCAGAGAGATATGATGACAAATGGGTCCAGATCCCGGTAAATTACTTTCTGCTCAAATCGAAATTTCATTCAGTTTGTTGCTAGCAGAGATGAAGTAATCTAAATTGTGGACTCAGGAGCAGATAGAGGGAAGTTGGAGCAAGCATTTCATTATCAAGAGAGAGAGAAGGTTAGGATGAAAGAGATGAGCAGAGGCAAATCTAAAGTGTTGACACCATGATTGAAAAGGTTAACCCATACACATTATATATCAACCTGGATAGCAGAGAGTTTCTAATGGAAACTCTGCACTGATGGAGGTTTACTGGAGTTTCAATACACTGAGCATGATGTCTTCTTAGATATACAATCAAATCCTCTTAACCCTTTTGATGACTCATATCTCAAGATATGATTAAAGTACAAAAGAGTTCTTCATATAATTTCAAGGACACAATGCATTTAAACTCCAGTCATGAATTGTATCTTTTTTTTATGATGAACCCAGTAATCTGATAAAATGTGTGTAGTACAGAATTGTTTGTGTTTCTAGAGGTGTAAGTCAATATTTCTGATTAAATCCTGTGTAACCACATCCAAGGTAGGAGGAAGCTACCAGTTGTTACACAAAAATACACTTTTTCACATTACAACACAAAAGCAAGTTGGAAGATGGGGGTTAGAAGTCTCAAATAGTTGTGTAATAAACCACTGCAGTGATGTGCAAAAACACTTAAGAGTCTCCTGTGTATTAAATTATTCATGATCATCACCTCTGTTTCAGGTTATTTGGAAATAGTGGTGCTTGCAGTGCCTGTGGACAGTCCATTCCTGCTAGTGAGCTGGTCATGAGGGCACAGGGCAACGTCTATCATCTTAAGGTGAGACTTTTTTCTTTGTATTTTTTTAGTAGCTGATTAGTACTGCCATGCTTCTTTAGTGTAACATCTGCATCTGCTTGTGAATGAAATGCAAAGCAGTAACTAGAAATACGAGTGTATATTATAAAGCTTCCCTTAGTGTGTAGCTTTGTTCCCTCGTAATCGGTAAAACTATACTTGAGTTATGTACTGCATAGTCCCCACAGGTAAGACTAATGCCTTATTTGGAGATGCTAGAAACCAAGCAGCTCCATATCTCAACTGTACTCGCAGTCTCTGAAGTGCAGTTTTCAAACCTGCAGCATACTTAATTTGTGCTGTAGTTTCACTTGCTGTCTCTTCCTTTCCAGTGTTTTACATGCTCTACCTGCCGGAATCGCCTGGTCCCTGGAGATCGGTTTCACTACATCAATGGCAGTTTATTCTGTGAACATGATAGACCTACAGCTCTCATCAATGGCCATTTGAATTCACTTCAGAGTAATCCACTACTGCCAGACCAGAAGGTGAATACTCAACAATTACTAATAAGCTTTATTAGAGCTAAATGAAGATCAATTTCTTTTCATTCTAATAGCGGACATTCCCCACTCCTGAAAGGAGACTTTAAGTAACTGAACTTACCCTAAATAACTTAGACATGGGGTATGGGGAGAAAATACTAACCATTTAAATATGACATACAGGGTAAGTCAGTTTCCTTTGGTTTGGGCATGAGCACCTGTACAGCTGTTGAACTCCTTATGTACAAAGTGAAATGGAGAGCATACATTAATATAAACTCTTAACAAAGAGAAGTATTTTATTTTATAATTTTCAATTAAAGGCTACAAGGGAGCAGGATTCTGTGGGAGGAAAATTAGATACTTTAATATGGAAATAAATGTCTTGTGAAGAGAAGGTTCCTGAAGTAAATGAATGTATTTCACTTTAATATTAAGGTTTTAGATGAGGGAGCATGCTGGAGTTCTCTTTCAGAAGTATTTTCTTGTCTGTTTTGTATGTCATAACTCAGATTTAAAAACCAAACTGCTATTTTCTTATCACTCCATAACACTAATAGCTCAACTAGAGATTGTGCATCTCTGTGGTTGATAGCTCTTGGTTTCTAGCTAAATAAGTAAATAATGACTGTACGAATCATGTAGAGAACAAGAAAAAAATTTTCTGCTCAACAGTTGTCCTGTAACTCTGAAACTAGATAGTTTTAGATCTATTTTAATCTCCTTAATAAGTCCTAAAGCTATGCAAGTGAGTGCATTTTGATAACTGCTGTGCCTAATTTGTAACAATTACTGTCAACCTTGAGTTAAGAGACTGTTCATTCCACCCTGGTCCAGAAAAGAGTGAATGTATGACTCTTGCACATAATTGTATTCACATCATATTTCATACTGATTATGTATTGATGACATTGATTCATTTACTCTTTACAGCGCCACTTGCATGGATATTAAATCTTATTGACCACAGATGAATTTTAATTTCAGATTGGTGATAGATTTTTCCATCAGCTCTGATAGTATATTTGACTTTTTCATCATTAACCCAGGCAATCACACAGCACTGAGTTATTGCAATGAAACAAAAAGTGCACACTTCAGTTGGTAATTCTTTATAGATTTACAATAGGAACTTCATTAATGTCTGTAAGGATCACAAAAAATAACATTTATCTGCAAATAGGAATTTGGGAGATTAAAAAAATCTGGGACAAATGCTAGGCTGATCTATTCTGCAATGTACAGAATATTTTTTTAGTGCTTTTACTTAGTGGAGGAATAGGTCTAAGAGAACACAAACTGGTTTTTAATTTCCATTATTTTTTTTTTGTGTTGCTGCGTTTCAGTATCTGTTTGTTTGGGGTTTTTTTTCTCTGCCTAAATTTACTGATTAATTTTAAATATTCTTTCAAGTCTTACACAGTGAATTTAATTACATCAAAATAAACCAGACTTCTTTATTTACTTAATTTGTCAATCGAGGTGATGAGAGAGTTGAGTACAGAAGTCCTATATAGTTAGAAGAACAAAGATAATTAAGATCGGAAGATCTTAAGAGGATGTGCAGCCTCTGCTCAAGGAAGTACAAATACAGTTAAAGATTCATAGATTTATACTGTTGTGAATTTTAATGAAACAAATCTGTAATACAGACTGGCTAGCAGGGAATCTGTTACATTAATATTTGTAGGTATCCCATTTCAAAATATAGGGAAAACCATTTATCTTTATACACTGTAGTAAAAGGTTTACCTTTTTGAGACTGGTTTATCCACTTGTCTTCTATGAATGTAAAGTTTAATGTAACTTCAAATAGCTGTCTAAATTATCACTTAGTTTTATCAGTTTCTTACTATGCCTTAGCAAAACATAAAAATGATTTAGTCGTAATAAAAGCAGCAGATATGGTGAGGAACACAGAACGTGAAGAAGTACAGTTGGATGTGGCTTGCAGAGCTCATGGCTGTAGGCACCTGGTAGAAGCAAAATGCAGAGAAAATGGTGAGAACAGGTTTTTATTAGTTGTGCCACTGACTGTTTTGCTGCAGTCAGTGCTGAGGCAGATGACGAGGTGTAAGAGGGAAGACTGGGGGGAGAGAGAGTATAGTTTAGGTTTTTTTTTTTCTTTGTAATATAATCTCCAGAAAATGGTCTAAGTTCTCGTCCCAGTTTTCAAAGGGGAATTGTGGAGCACCCGAACCCGAGAAAACTGAAATACAGTTGAGGAGACAAGTTGATAATTGATACATTTGTCAGATGGATGGAGTTTTGGGAGCTGCAGGGGCAGGTGCCAGAAGAGTTGTGTTTTGTATGTTATTTTTTTAACAGTCTCTTTACAGCAGAGATGTTTTCCAGAAAGCTGTGTGTTTTAGGGCCACTAATTAAAAATGTTCTTCCACTATGACAGAGTTGGCTGTAACAGATACTCTTTATTAAACATTAAAGATCAATCAGTCTCCAGGTTATTCTACCATTAGAGATTACAGACATATTTACAGGGTTTTTTATTAAGCTGAAGAGATTGAGACATACTCTCAGCATTAAAGCACATTTCTGTTTTGGGTATGTAAGGTGTGGCAGTTATGAACTCACTATTGTCTTAATATAGTTTACAGGTTAATACCCATTAGTGTTTGGTGCAGGCAGGAAGGGCTGCCGGATCTTACTTTGTTTAAAAACTTGCATTTCTTTTTAGTTAGGCAAATGCAGTGATGTTGGCTATTCCTGCTTTTTGCCTCCCCGAGGCAATTCGCACATGTAAATTACCGCTTCCCATCACTTGCTGTGTAGTTCGAAAACAAACCTGGTTTATCTAACCTCGATACCACTTGCCTGCAGCCTTCTAGTTTGTGATGTCCTGTGTGCTGGTTCATTTGAAGGGGCTGTATTGTCAAGAATTCTCTGTGCTTTTCTGGTAGCAGTAGCTTTTTTGGTTTGGTAGCTAGTAGTAACTAGCTAATAATACCACAGTATTTCTTGGTTGCAACAGTGTTCCCACCTGCTAGAAGTGCAGTTTTTCCACCATTTGGCAATGCTCGAAGCAAACGCTTGTCTTCAGCTTCTATACTTTTAAATAAAGTATGAGTTAAGAGTATGACTCTCAGAGAAGATCTTAAAGATCTTCTAGTTTACACATCACTCAACAATTCCCTTGTAGTTACATAATTGGTGTTGTCTGTGTCCATAGTAGAAGATATTTGATGCTCATTTATTAAATATGCTTGCTGGCTGCTCCCTAATCTTTGTTCTGGACAGACAAATTACCTTTCTCACACTGAGCTTCAGCTCTGGGGAATTAAACCTCCAAGCCTCTACTACTTTAATTAGCTTGAAAGTGGGGGGTTGCAGTTACTAATAGACCCCAGGCTTTTAGTAACTTAGAGAAAGGGTGAAAAAAGAACTTCCTGCGAAGCGCAAAATGTCATTTAAAACCCATAAAAATCTAATATATATTATTTCATTTTGGTAATTGCAAACAGATTGTATTTGAAGACTATGGATGATCATTTCTATTTTATCCACGAAAGTTTAGGTTTTTATTGAGTTAGACACTTTTAATTATCACAATTCATTAACACCAGTGTGAAAGCACATGTTTGACTTCATATATTAAAATGTTTATGTAACATTAACTAACACACCAGATGAGGAATTTTAAATGTGGGGGAAAAAATCCTGAAATATCTATATTTAGCTCTTGTGCAATGCAGCATATTAACTAAAGTTGCCTTGGGAGGATATTGGCTGTACTTCTTATTTGCTTTACACACTATTTCTTCCAATTATAAGATCATATTACTGGCTTCTTCAAAGGCATGGCATAATGTTTCTTCCCTTTTAAAAGGGGCCCAGAAAAACCACCTTGTTTGTTGTACGATTTGTTACCAGAAAGTGCACTTATTTATTGTTGTTGTCTCTTTTTTTTTTTTCCCATCTGCTCTTTTTAGTAGTGAAACTGCAGCAAATGTTTGCTTTTTGCTATTTGAAATTGAAACATTAGCAGTATGAATGGTAGTGTAGAAAGCCTTAATCAAGTCACAGTTGGAAAGTAATCTAATAAAAAAGAGATTAGTGAATAAGGAAAAGATGAACGCAGTCATGTTGTAGTTTCCTATCTCCATTTTAGTATTCTAGCTAAGATACCCATTTTTATTTCTTACAGGTCTGCTAAAAGGTCAGAGTAATGCAGAATGCGTGCCTTCATCTCAAATTTTGTTCATCACAGATGGATCCCATGTCTCCAAGTAGACAAGTCACCTTTGTAGCTAGCATCAATGCCAGCTCCATACCATTGCACCTTCTTTATTCTTGATTGCCCTTCCCACATTTATTGGTGTATTAAAATGACTGAATATGAGCATTAAGGACTCCATGAACCTGGGCTAATGGGAGACTGTAGAGAAAATGAAAAAGATCCACCGGAGGACATCCTGGGGAGCAGGGGAGGGGGGGGGTGGTGGGGTGGGGTGGGGAAGATGACTAATGAAGCTAATTAAAAGAAACATTGGAATCTGCTTTCTACCCTCATTAACAATTAGCAGGGCACTGGCCAGTTTGTACCCTGTGTTTTACCTTAACAACATTCTATTTGCTCTTTGTATATTTAAGTGTTGTAAGGAAATGTGTTTCAATCAAACTGAACATGAGATAAAGATGTGGCTTTTGTGATATTCTATCACAAACACTTTTATTGTATCTCTGTAAAATACAATGTATGTATGCATGTAAGTGTTTTTGTCCTAATGTTGCTACTTCCCATGGCAAAAAAAAAAAAAAAAAAAAAAAAAAAAAAGTCCGGCTCATAGCAGCTACTGTGTAGAAATTTTCACCTACTTCTAACTTGCTGAATGAAGAAAAATCTTTTATTTGTGATATTTTCAGAGACATTTGCTCTAGTATGGTGTATTTAAATAATAAAAAAGTAAAACAACACTGAATTGAGTATGGGTTTTAGAAGCTTTACTTTTTTTAAAACAAAACAAAAAACCCCTACATTCAATGCACTGTTCTGAAACTCTATCTTACATTGTCCTGACCTTAGTTGCAAATTACTTTAAAAATATATTTTTGGTTTGGACAATTTTTTTTGTCTTATGCCAGTAAAGATTCTATTAAACTACTTAAATGTGTTACTTTTGCTAAGGATATAGAGCACTACTTCAAAATTATTTTTCATTGAGATTCCTAATTCTGGTAATAGCAAGTATATTATAATTCATATTGCAGTGAATTATGGTGGATGTATTGGTAGTGTGGTCTCTTTCTATCCTGTTCCTTTCTGCAGAATCATCTGTGTCAAGGGAGTGCATGTGTCTGAGTGTGCAAGCACGAGCGTGTATGTATAGATCATAAAAGGTCAAAGAATAATAAAAACCTTGAAGGTCCGTACCTCATGCTGAGCACTAGAACTGACTATTTATAAAAAGGAATACAATAGCTGTTCTGAGCTGAACAACACAAAGTTGTGTTCGCTGTGGTAAGAGACTAACTTTTCAACACTGATAATCTGAAAGAAAAACACATTTCCTGGGCTGTTTCCGAGAACGAACTGATCTCAAATATGATCTGTTCTCTGAAAGCAAACAAACAAAGAAAGCACCGCTCCCTGTGCCCCCCCCAAAGCAACAAAGCCTCCTCTCAGCTTTGAAAGGGAGCAACTTCATTTAGTGGGGTTTTTCCCGTCAGCTGCTCGGTGGTAGAGCTGTGCAGAATAATTGTGAGAAAAAGCTCTGAGTTTTCATGATTGTAGCAAGAACACTAATGTGAAGGCACAGCTGTGCCTTCAGTCAGGAACCTGCAACTTGCAAGCATCTAGAATGTGCCTCTGCTGCAATTAATAACAAACCATTATTAACAATTACTCTGCTTTTATAGGAGACTAATGCATTTGAAATACACCATGATTATGCTTTCTTTCTCAATTCTGTTTTTGATAAGGTGTTCACTGTTCAGCATGCTTGGTTACGCAGTGAGCTTGACTTATTTTTGTTGTGATGCCAATACACAAAAAGCTGATTTATAGATTTGTCTGTCTAAACAACCAACAGCAGATAGTGGGGTTGTTTTTTTCAGATGCTACTTCTTGACCTTTAGAATATTGGAGGTCTGCTGAATTTCTTCTTTTAACACTTCAGTGCTTGAGGAAAAATAGAGCTGTCGCAGAGAAAAAATGTTGTAATGCAGAAGTATCAGACAGGAAAGAAAAGCATACTTGCATAGTGTATAAAGCAATAAAATGAAGATATGGATGACTTGTTAATTAAATGCACTTAAATATTTTTAAAGTAAGTTTCTAAGCTTTTTGATCTGGCATTAAAGTCTTTCAGTGGAGTCCTGCAAATTGTCCTGCTTCGATATCTTTGAAAGGACACCTGAAGTCATATGAATACAGAATTCAAGTATTAGTGAGATTCTAGGCATCTTTTTGTAGTCTCTCAGTAAAAGCACTCAAGGTAGAATGTTTAACACAGAGATTTTTGGTTGTCCAATATAACCTAGAAGTGCTAAGAAGATAGCTAATAACTTCTGGGAAGTAATGTAGTGTAGCATTTAGTGTTGTAGAGGTTGAAGTTCATTAACGGCTTTAAATAAACTATTATATGACTCGTTTGTAAAGCACAGCTACCTATTTAATAGCTTACTTTAAAAGCATTTCTTAAGTTGCAGACATATAAGATTACAGATGTCACTCATGCTAGCATAATCCACATGCAGTGATGAAGCCTTTGCTTTGATGTGCTAAATTGGAGGAGGACTAATGGAGCTATGAATATACAATAGAACATATTTGAGTAGTATTCTTGCTTTAGGTAAAACACTTTCTTGAAACCAGAGGCATTTCAGACAATAAAACAGGCTCTAATGGGGATGATAGGTGTGGATAGGCAGCTACTGGAAACACTTAGATTTGTCCTTAGGTGAAAACATCACTTTTTTAGGAGATCTGAAAGGAAAAACATGTACTTGTTCACCTTTTATCACATGCATTTGCTATGCCGAGGCTGAAATACACCCTCTGCATTTAGTGCTGCTGAAAAGTCATACAAATAATCATTCAGTAAGAGCTGCCCTCACTTTCAAAAAATGAATGCTGTTATAAAAAAATCAAAGGAAATATTACTAATCTGAAATCATCCTCGTGAACCTGGATAAAATGCTCTGTCTATACAGCATCTAAATGTCTCAATCATACAAATTGTCACTCTTATTAATGAAACAATTTTGTAAAAAGATTGCCCTCTAAATGGGTTTAATGTTTTTACCTATCCAGCTGTCTAGTTATGAGATTTACAGATCCTGGCAAGCAGTGGGGCATTAAGCCTTTCCAAACCAAATTCTGTTTGCAACGAGATACTGTCTTTTCAGTCCTACATGATTTATCTTTAAATATTTTAACAGGTTAGGCAGTATCTTATAAAATATAAAATGAGAATGTCTTACAAAAATGAAGCCTATGAAATTAAGTCTTATCTTTAGAATATTAGCCACACTGAGTTTGTCTCCCTTTTTGCCTGTTAACACGGACAAAATTTGTGTCATCTAATTTTAGGGTAAATACTTAAAAAAACATTTATACATACGTATTCTGGTATCTGTTTCGCGACTTGAACAGAGGTGTTCATTGCAAAAAAACCTCACACTTGACATATACCTACCAGCCAAATAAATTGATAAAAATATTTAAATTAAAATGATCTTTAGGAATGTCTTGACTACTTAATATCAAGTCATACTATGCCAGTATATGATTAATTTTTTTTTTTAAGTATTGTATTTCTTCAGTGTGAAATTGTGTTTCATGTCTGATTTCACTGCCTGAGCCTCCTGTACATAAAGTACCAGATAACCATTGTTGCTGCTTGTTACTGTTAGTACTGTTAGGTGTATGTCTATTGTCAGTCCAGCTAAGCCACAGAAGAGCTTATTGCAATTAAATAGCAATTTGTTTCCATGAAACTGCAATTAAAGTATTACTGATCAGCCATTTTAGATTGGCAGTGCTTTCACTGCATGTTAAACAGTGAGGAGCTCTCCATTTATTTCTGCAGAGTCTGAGCTGCAAGTAACAGTGAAGTGTAGCATGCTCACCTATGTCCCTTGTCAAGTTGAAAGTATGAGTCCTCTGTGAAGCACTCTGATCTCATCACGAACATGCTGAGAGCAATGACAAGTCAGGGCTGATCTCTCTAAGTTGAACTTGCAACTTACAGGACCTGAAGTTATTACTGTTTTCTGTTCCTGTATAAGCAGGGATGTCTATGCTTCCTACAGGGGATGTTTTCAGCTTCAGATTGATTCTGTTGAGAATGGCCAGCGAGTTGTGGGCCGCAAGCCAATAACATGCTGCAGGTCCTGGCTTGCTAGAGCTGTGTAAACAGGGCTATGATAGCTCTGTAATCACAACTCATAAAAGACTAGAAGAAACCAATCAATTACCTTGTACGATTTTTTTTCTCTAATAAAAAGCAGAAGTTTATCTGACAGGGTTAGTATTTTCACACCTGTACAACAGATGAGACAGTTTAAAGCAATCCCATCAGCTTACCTGTGCACATCCAGGGTTTGCCTGCAACATTCCTGGGAAGCCACAGTGCTCCTTCCCCCTCAGAACCCACCAGCCGCTGCCCGAGTCCCCTGCCAAGCTCGGAGCCATTCGTGGTTGACTTGAAATCTGAAATGTAAATTTTTGGTGCAAATTAAAAACTTGTTTGTAAGAACTCAAAGAGGAATTAACTTTGTAGTGGTAATTATATTTCTTAATTATCACCATATTTTAACAAAGTCTAAGATGTGTTAACTTCAGTTCCGGCATTTTTGCACAGTGGGGCTGTAGACATCCTCATTTGTTGCCAGAGGGGATGACATCACACCTGTGGCATGCATGAGATAAGTGTTGCTGCATTTAGAAACAGGTTTGTGTCTCTCAGAGATGTTCTTTGCAGGGTGAAATGGCTTGGGCCCTAGTCCTGCAGTGTGACCCATGAGCAAACTGCTGCATCAGGTGGTACATGGGTAACAGGAGCATCATCCATGCCCAGCATCTGCAGGCTCCCAGCCCTTGGAAAAGGGCAGGTAAAATGTCTATGCTTAAACCTCAGTGCAAATGGCCCAGCTGACAGTAATTCATTCAACTGCAGTAGACTGGTCATATGGCTAAGCCCAAGGCCTTAAAAAAACCCAAAAGAGTCCTGTTTAATGGGAGTCAGACAGACGGTGTTCAGGATTTTTTTTTTCTCCTCCCCTGCTCTGTGGCTATTTTTTAACAAGTGGTTGTTTTCCTTTTACAGTAGTTCTAGCATTAAGTTCACATAAATGTTTTTGGTGTGCAGGAGGCTACACAGTTCAAGGGGAGGCAACAGGGATCTCAGAGGGTAGCCAGGGTTGTAAGCCCCCATCCTGCCCAGTGGCTCATGCTGATTTTTTTGTCTTGGCTCACCTAAATAATTTTGCTGAAACAGCCCTACAAACCATAGCATTAAAACGAAAACTAAGCTTGAGACATTCTTGCCCCAAGAGAGCTGTAGTGGAGATAAAACAGACATGTTGAAAAGAGGTATTCCTTCTGGTTGGGTCCCAGACCCAGTGAACATGCCCAGGAGGGAGGGAGCCACACTGCCAAGCAGAGTGAGGCTGGCAGCATGAAAGGAGCCCCTGCAGACAGAGCCTGCCCTGGTGCCTTTCTTGGCAGCAGTGAGTGAGTGGCAAGTGGTCCCCTCTGGTGCTCACCGTGCCCTTTGCTCTTAAAGGAGTGGTGGCTGTTGGGCAAGCCAAAGCTCTGTGTGCAGCCAGGTTCCTCTGCAGCTAAACCAGCCAATGCTTCTTTCTCACATTGTTGGAATGTGCTGTTAATTACATTTTGAAATATCCATATAGTTTTCCTCTTAGGGGATCTTACAAGCAGGCTTTTTGCTAACAACTTCTGTGGTTCACTGTAACCTCTCAGAATAATCATTGGTTCCATTGAACTTATGCCAGTTGTTTTGTTAAACTAAATTGAGAGAACAGGGCCTATATTCATTCTCGAAAGGCAAGAGATTGCCCTGTGATTTGGGAAAATCTTGATTGCTTACAGAAGAATAAATGAACAAAGCAGATACTAACTTTACACCTGACTTCAATTTCTTTGAACAGTGGAGAAATGTCCAGTAGGAGGTAAAAAATCCAGCCAAGCTCATAAGCCTGCCATTAATAGGGTAATTTTATTGTGCTGTAAAATCATCAGCTGCTTAAGGAAAACAAAGGGGCAATGAATGTAGTATTTGTCTTTTATTCTTAGAAAGAAACTTTAAGATCAAACAGCCCCTAAAAGACTGAGCTGATACGCATCTCACTTACATATTTTTGGATATCCTCTGATATTCATTCCACTGATGTATTTGATAGGTATTTATATCAGCCATATCAAGATGCTGCTACCAAACAGTGGAAGACTTCAGTGTTTTGCCATAAATACCCCTTGTTACTGAACTCTCAATCAGACTTGGGATCTGCAGCAATCATTTGAAAGCTGCAGTTGGTATTTTTGTGCTTATGTCACATTTAAAAAATATTATTCTTGCTTCATCAGTTAGTCTTTTTAGCTGGCTTGAAAAAAAAACATATTGCAAATGAGCTACTATTCTTATTTGTTGTTTTAAGAAGGGTAAGCACTGAAGTATTCAAATGGAACAGATTATACCTTTAATTACATCCAAACAGGATGCTGAGCTGATTTTTCTATTTTCCGTTTAATTGCTATAGTTCAAAAAGATACTGCAAATTTGTAGATGAATTATTTAAGCATAGCCTTCTGGCCTCTGTGTTTATGAGAGAGACCAAAAGAGAAAAAAACCTCACAAAACAACAACCCCAAAATAATTTAAAGGGGAAAATCACCAAATCCTTCTTTAAGAAAGAAGTTTAAATAAAACATCTGGGGGAAGACATTTTAGCTGGATATTTTTTTTTATGCTTTTTGGGAGCATCTTAAGACTCCATGGCATTTGTTTAGACCCCATTACTACACTGGGTTCCTCACTCCTGAGCGACTCCGCCCCACACTCACTTACCCATGCCATGGGTAGCCAAGTGCTGTTTCTTCTCTAACCTGCTTGTCAGTGAGCATGTTTCTTCACGGATGTGATCCCAACCAGCCAGCCTTTTCATGGATGTGCTTCATCTCCATTCTCCTACATACAAAATGAGAATAATGAAAGCAAACACAATTCATCACTTCTTAAACTAAATATATTTCCATTTTGTTTGCATGTGTGTGTGTGTATATCATTCACTGTACATATTTAGAATATGTGCTATGACATTACAGCCAGTGATAAATCCTACTTGCTTACTATATGTGTTATTTGCTGCAACATTAAGCTCTGTAAGAATCTTGTATGTAACTTGTACCAAAACTAAATATATTGTGGAATTGATGCACAGCTGTAAACAAGAGCATAACTTCCTGCTTCAATACAGTCGAAGGTGGCAGCTTGTGTGGCAATTCTTTTGTAAACAATCACAGACTTTCCAAAGAATAAGCCAGTTAATTACATTTTTAATGATGTTTTTAGAAAATAGGATTCTTGGGGAGAAAAAAACCCCCGTAACACCAACAAAGTAAATGTAAAGCTTGTACTGTATAAAGAAATGCTGTGGGAGAAAACTGGGTGGTGCTGGGCCCAGGTCTTTTGCTCCCCACCAGCTTTTTTTTTCCTTCTACTGAACATGCCTGTGTATTTTTTTTATATCTCTGCTGTGAATTCAAATGACACGGGCACAACCTATTTAATTTTTTTTTTTTCTGTGGATTATCTTATTTCATTATTTTCAATAGTGCTAAGTATGTGCTACCCACTTAGAGAGCTGATGCAGTGCATAGCAAAGCTCGAGATGCCCTCTTAAATACGCAAGGCTTATGCAAGGCCATGACACGATGAGGTTTTAAATGCTAGCAGTGTTGGCAGCTTTGAGGGGCTGATATGATACAGCCTTGCTGACACGTCACAGGTGATGTGGAGAGATTCAGGGAGAAACCAACCTAGCCGGAGTAAGAGAAGTACACAACTATTATTGATGAAGTTGAGGGGAAAGAGGCACTGGGGGCAACTGTATTAATCCCATAATAACATGAAATATAATCAGTACATTGCTGCAGGGAGGGCTAGGAAGGGAGGGAGGTGGTAGTGTCAGGGTTTAAGTTCACAGGCTTTCCCAGTTCATTAAAAAGTGAATCAATCAGAGAACCAGGTTGGCTTTTCAAAGGGCTGGCAGTTGTGAACAGGCTTCGGCCACGGGAGGCAGGCAGATGGTGTCTCTGTCCTCGTGCGGGGCTGCCGGGGCGCAGCAGCCGCTGGTTGAGATGGCCACGTTCTCTGCGTTCTACCCTGCTCAAGCTAGAAAACGTGTCCTCATGTGCTAGGGGAGATTCTGGCTGGGTTTTGGGAACTTAAAAGCTAGGCTGTGTTGGGGACATGGGCCGTATAAAAGTGATGCTGATGGATATTTGTTTACAAAGGGACAAATTGTTTTGTTTTGTTTTATAATTTCTAGAGTGGTGGATTAACGAGCAGGCAAATGGGCAGGAGTGTGCCTAAAGGACCCTCTTTGTAGGCAGCTGGTATAGGAATTAGCTCAGTACTATTAATTTTTGCCATTCCTGGACTAATCAGTGATGTGTTTTAAAGAAAAAATAGGTGGAATTCATACATGTGGATCTGGCATTTCCTACAACCTTTTGATGAAGTTTGTGCATGTACACAGTCTGGGGAACATCCTTAGGGAGTGAGCTTACTCACGTCCACAGGCTCTCTGAGGTTTAGGACAGAATGCCCTATATTTAAATAGGAGTCATGACTTCTTAATTACTGCACAGTACAACAGGGCTCAGTGAGAACATGTGGTTGTCCAAATTGGTCTGCTGTGATTGCTCACCAGAGGTATGGGAGCATGTTTAATCAGTGATCTGTAGTTCATATGAGAATGAGTACCCACCACAAGCACAGGTAGGAATACTGACAGATGGACCATATGAACCTCAGCCCTGTGTTGAGAAGATGGTACGAGAAGAGCTGTGTCATATGGATGAGTGATACAGGCTGTTAGTGGTGTCAATGTCACCTGATAGCTCCTTAGGGGGATCTGTGTCCCTTCACATCCAAATCTTCATCAGCCTCCAACCAGCTCATCCCCTGCCTCTTCCAGGGATCCTGCCAAACCCACAGTGGGTTGGGGACTGCCCTCAGGTCAGTCAATAGTTACACTGATTGCTTGAGGAGCTGTGAAGAAAAGGAAAGACATACTTTGTCAGTATTAGAGTTAAGAGAGGTAGGC